>NC_072000.2:48593920-49218920 GCF_028885655.2 Pongo abelii | reverse complement strand
TATTCAAATGTCCAGTTTTAGCAAAAACATTATGAACCATGCAAAGAAACTAGAAAGTACGGTTTATTTACGGAAGAAATTAATATAAGCTCTCTCTAAAGAAGCACAAACACTGAACATATTAGACAAAAATTTAAAATCAACTGTCTTAAATATGCTCAGAGAGGTAAAGGAAACCACAGACAAAGAGTTAAAGGAACCAGAAGAATGATGTCTTAACAATAGAAAATATCAACAAAGATAGAAATTATGAAAAGAAACCAAGTAGAAACTGTGAAGCTGAAAAATACAATAACTGAAATGAAAATTCACTAGAGGGATGCAATAGCAGATTTGAGCAGGCAGAATAAAGAATGAGTGAACTTATAACTGTTGACTTAAATCAAAATTATCCAGACTGAGGAGTATAAACAAAAAAGAATGACCAGGCGCAGTAGCTCACATGTGTAATCTCAGCATTGTGGGAGGCTGAGACAGGAGAATCACTTGAGCCCAGGAGTTCAAGACCAGCCAGGGCAACATAGTAAGACTCCGTCTTTACAAAAATTAAAAAAAAAATGTTAGCTGGGTATAGTGGTATGTGTCTGTAGTTTGAGCTACTCGGGAGGCTGAGGTGGAAAGACCTCTTGAGCCCAGGAGTTCATGAGGCAGTGAGTCATAATTCTGCCTGTCAGCCTGGGTGACAGAACCAGACTGTCTCAAAAAAAAAAAAAAAAAAAAAAAAAACGAAAAAAATGAAGAATAATTATTGGAGTCTTTAAAAATCTATGGGAATAATCAAGAGTACCACCATACACATTACAGGAGTCCCAGAGGAGAAGAACAATAAAACAGTGGAAAAAAATTTTGAAGAAATAACCAAAAGCTGCCCAGATTTGGTAAAAGACAGGAACCTATGCACCCAAGAATCTCAACAAACTCCAAGAAGGATAAATATAAACAGTTCCACACTGAGACACATTATAATCAAACTGTCAAAAGACAAAGACAAAAAAAAATCTTAAAAGTAGGGAGAGGAGAGATTTGTCACACACAAGTGATTCTCAATAATAAGAACATCTGATTTCTCATCAGAAACTATGTAGGCAAGAAGGCAGTGGGATAACATAGTCAAAGTGCTGAAAGAAAAAGACTATCTACCAAGAATTCTATATTTAGCAAAGTGTCCTTCAAAACCAATGGAGAAATTAAGACATTAGCACGTAAATAAAAGCTGAAGGAGTTTGTCACAAGTAGACCTATACTATAAGAAATACTAAAGGGAGTTCTTCAGGCTTAAATGAAAGAAAACTAGACAGTAACTAAAAGCTCTAAGAAGAAATCAAGAAGTTAGATAAACATAACTACATCAGTATACAAAAGCCAGGATCACTATGTTTTTGGTGTGTAGTTCCCCTTTTTTTATATGATTTAAAAGACAAGTGCATAAAATAATTACAAATCTATGTTAATGAACACACAATGTATATAGATGCAATCGGTAATAATAGAAACATACAGGAGAGGACTCAGCTGTTTTGGGGCAGAGTTTTTGTATGCTATTGAAACTAAGTTGGTATCAATCCAAACTAAAGTAGTATAGATTTAGGTGGAAACAACCCAAATGTCAATGGAGGAATAGATAAATAAAATGTGGTATACACACACACACACACAAAATATGGAATACTGTTTAGCCATAAAAAGGAATATCGTACTGATCTGCAATGTACAATGTTTGAGGTATATAAACCTCAGAAAAAAACTGTGAAGGAAGCTATACATAAAAGGTCCATATTGTAATATTGTATGATTCCATTTATATGAAATATCCAAATAGGTAAATTCATAGAGACAGGAAGAAGATTGGTGGTTGCCTAGGACTGCGGGGAGGAGAGAAGAGAGAGTGACTGCTTAAGGGGTATGAGATTTCCTTTTAGGATGATAAAAAATGTTTTATAGGTGGTGGTTGCAGAACATTGTGAATGCATTAAATGTCATTGAATTGTACACTTTAAAATGGTTATTTTAAGTGAATTTTACCTTATTTTTTTAAATTAAAAGCCCTGACCATGCTGAAACATGAAAATGTTCATATTGTATTACAATCATACACCATAGGCAGTTTTCTTAAAGAGGAAACAGAAAATAACAGCACGCACTGCAGAGTAATGTTAAGTAATGCTTTTAAAGCTTTTTAATTGACTTTTGTGTATTTATTAGCTTACAATGTATAATATTTCTTACTGTGGGTTACAAAAAAAAAAAAAATGGAAAGCCCCTGAAAATAAAATCCTGCTGCTACACTCTTAATTATCCTTCTGTGGCACGCATGGAAACATGCAATCCTGACCTTTTCTATAAAAAAAAAAAAAAAAAAAAAAAAAAAAAGTCACTGAGCTGTGAGGAGTGCAGTTAGCTGACAGCATCTGGCTGCAAAGCCTCTGAGATCTGTTAAAGCCTTTGTGCCAAGGCCATGTTCTTCCCAGGCAGCCTCCAGTCTGGCAGATACCAGGGCCTGGCCATGCCTGCCCACTGCAGGACTTCTCTGATGGGCAACCCCAAACCTTCCTATTGAGTCAGCCAGTACTTTGTCAAATATCTACTGCATTCTTAGACTGCACCTACCCAATTCCACTTTCATCAATCTTTCCCGTCAGATCTGTATCAAGATCCGAAGATTTACCAGGTCCAGTTCTTCATCCACCCCCTTAGTCTTTCACAGGACCTATCTCCCAATAATCCTAATTCCAATTTGGATCAGCTTCCTGGGTGATCTAAACTGAGATATCCTCATAACACTTATCACAATTTGTAATATGATTATGTGTTTGTATATTGTCTCCATCACATAGCAATTTCCTTGGCAGCCTTTTTCACTGAAGGGTCCTCCTCTCACAAAACCTGGATAACTTCCTCATTGACTCCCTCCTGTAGCCTATACAGGGGAGTAGTGCTTTTACGTTGTGCCTTACATAAGGGCACCCAGCTAAGAGACTGAGAGGCGGCTGAAATCCTGTTTCAGGGCTGTATCTGCCAAGAGTAGAATTTCTGAACCATGGCACTGCTGACATTTTAAAATAGTTAATCCTTTGTAATGTTGGGGGGGCTGACCCCCCCACCATTACACTATGACGTTTAGTAGTATATCTGTCCTCTACCCACAAGATGCCACTGGTACCCTCCCTAATTGTGACATTTATAAATGTCTCCAGGCATTGCCAGTTGTCCCAAGGGGGGCAAAACTTTTCCTGCTTGAGAACCCTTGGCCTTGATGAAACAGCGTTTTTCTACTTTCTCCAAAACTGCCATATGATCAGTTAGTACTGCTACAACTTTTCACGGTCCTGGGAGTATTCCTCCAGGCTAAGCATGCCCAGATGCCTTGGTAGCAACTCGCACACAGTGTGAAGCTTTCTGTCTCTTCCTTTCATGTCCGTTTTTTTGGACCCTACATGGGTCCGCATGTGTTCCCATGAGGTATAGGCCTAGGATGGGACAGATTATCCCAGGTGGCTGTGAACCGCAAATCCATGTCCAACCATTTTCTCATTATGGTCTCCCCTCCGAGCAGACAAAATCTTAAAGGAGGGCCAACCCTGGGCAGCACTGAAACTGCCTTTGCAAAATTATGACTGAGACAGTGAAAGAAATATAACTTAACTGACTCGATCTTGCTTCTAACCTCCAAGCTGTCCTTGTTCATTCCTGAGTGTAGGTTGAACTAACTTTGGGAGAAACTTAGTTTGTAGCTTATAGTTCAAACAATGACGGTAATAGCCCTTACCTAAAGCAGACCTCCTTCTTGCCTGGAGACTAGATTGCCTTTGTAGAACTAACATTAGTCACAATATTAGAAATTGTGGTTTAGGAGTCATGCAGCTGGAGGCTACAAGATTCTGCCCCTCCTTAAACTGCTCCTAAGATCAGTGCTTGAGATATTTTTCAGACCCAGCACTTAGAGGATCAGCTGGCACCACCCAGATCAATAAGCTGGCTCATCTGATATTGTGACTCCTCAAACCAGAAACTGACTCAGCGCAAGAAGACAGCTTCTACTCCCTTGATTTCATCCCTGACCAATCAGCACTCTAGTTCACTGGGTTCCCCGCACCAAATTATCCTCAAAAACTCTGATCCCCAAAAGCTCAGGAAAGGCTGATTTGAGTAATAATAAAACACTAGTCTCCCACACAGCCGGCTGTGCGTCAATTACTCTTTCTCCATTGCAATTCACTTGTCTTGATGAACCAGCTCTGTCTAAGCAGCACGCAAGGTGAACCCCTTGGGCAGCTACAGCATGTTGCCATTAAGGGACAGATGTACTGTCCCTTGGCCTCTAGGCCTTCTCATCACACTTGCTTATCCACAAACTGTTTACTCCAATTTTGCTTGGAAAATTACTAGTCATCTTATGTAAATTCCTGTGGCCATTCACGTTGGAGCATACTACATACTACTTCCTTCTTACATGAGAAGTGGCTAATTAAAAAAAAGTGTGCATTTCTGAATGCCTGCCGTTAATACTTCAGGGTTCCTATTTTGTCTAAATGTGTGAGCCATGGCCATCTTCATCAGGCACAGAAACCTCCTATACCTCAATGTCAGGTGCTTTAAAATCTGAATGACCATCCCATCAAACTTCCTCTATCAAAGTATATTTCATATATGCCATTTAACCTGTTTTAAGGCGGGTTTTTCCCAAAAAACTAGTGCAAATCCATGTCCAACCATTTTCTCATTACGGTGTACAAGAAAGAAATTTCATTTCATCCAGGTAAGTTTGCTTCCTTTCCCCCTACCTCCAACTGTTTTTCCTTATTTGCATTCATGTGGATGTTTTAAATTTATATTTTGGATTTTGATTATTCAGTGTCTACAAAATTTAGTACATGCAGGATTTAGAAGAGACTGCAAAAGTCACTTTAAAAAAAATTACCACCTTTTCAGTAAAGCCTCTTAATGGGGAAATGTGATACGTGACTAGGAAGTTGACTAATTTTCTTAGATGGAAGTATAAAATAAAAAGAAGCTCTGTTGTCACAAATGTGGATGGGGGGAAGAGGACAGACTTCATGCAGGACTGGAGTTGGACAAGGTTCAGGGCTGAGAACACACCTTACTACCCTGGCTTGCCCTTCTCTACTTTCAAGACTGAACCAATGTGCCCTATATACAAGGCGAAGGATACACCCGGTCACTCCACGGCGGTTAGAGTGGAGATTCACTGGGTGCAGTCTAAGGCGGGACGCAGTCCGGGGGCCACCGTCACAAGCTGCATACAACAACCTAGAGTTGTCAAGATTAATGTTTCTAGAATGTGAGGTGACTTCAAAAAAAAAATTAATCACTTCCTGGCCCGGCGCGGTTGCCTGTAATCCTAGCACTTTGGGAGGCCGAGATGGGAGGAGCGCTTGAACCCAGGAGTTCCAGACTAGGCTAAGCAACATGGTGAGACCTCCTCTCTACAAAATAAAAATCAGCCAAGCATGGTCGCGCGCCGTAGTTCCAGCTACTCGGAGGCTGAGGTGGGAAGATCCCCCCAGACTGCCGTGAGCCGTTATTGCGCCACTGCACTCAGGCCTAGGCGACAGAGCGAGACCCTGTCCCCCACGCCCAAAAAAATCATACTTCCTGAGGGAACAGTTCAAACTAAACATCCCACTTTGTGCTTAACTTTACATTTGTGCGTAACTTTACATTCAATCCATCATCACCTCAAGAACAAAATGTTCTTTCTCCGCCTCAAACATGGAGGACAGAAAAACACAAGTTCTCTCAAACCCAGCAAGCACGCTGTTTTCCTGAGACGGAAAAGAGGGATAACAGCCGCTACTGCGCACAGCCTGTAGGGGAGGACGGCAGCCAGGAAAGGCCAAACTTAGCCGCAGTAGCGCCGGGGCGCGCTTGCGGCCCACAGCGTCCCACGTCAGCCTTGCCCCGGCAGAGCTTCACGAGAGGAAAGGCGGGATTCAGGGTAGGCGCGTACCCTACGAAGACGAAACGAACTTTTAAGACAACTAGAGGAGCTCGCCCCCTGCCTGTGACAGCTTAGGGTCGCCTACTTTTTGTGGACACACTGCCGTCCACGGAGTCCCGAGGCCGCCTGCAGTTTCCTTGCGTCCCTGTGAGACGCACGGTGGCGCAATTCCCAAGCGTACCAATCCCGGGCTGGCTGGAGGGCGGGCTCTTCAAATTTGAATTGCGGAAGTGTTTTTTGTGTTAGAGAACCTCGCGGAGGCGGTAAGCGTCGCTTGGCGCCTGGCCGCCGCGGGCAGGGTCCACCGTGGGCCTGAGGCGCGAGCCCGGCGGCGTCCGGCCCTTCCTTCGCGCGGAGCCGAGCCGGGACTGCGGCAGTCTCTCCCTGCCAGGCTCTTCACCCAAGGTACGTCCTCCCCGCGCCCTCCGCTAACCTCCTGCCGCGAGTCCCCGGCGATGGTGGGCGTCCTGCCCTTTAAGCATCTCGGCTCACGCGGTTGTATTTTTTTTTTGTAGATTTCTGGCTTTGGTACCGATTTTACAGCTTCGCACTCGATGTTTACTTGTTGCGTGTCTACTGTACTTAAGAGAGTAGAACATGATTGCTCAAATTTATTTCGATGGTGAGCGTTCTAGGTCTTCGTTCTAAAATAACTTTTTTTTTTTTTTTTTAGAATAACAAGTGGGAAAATTGTATTCCTCAGTACCCAGCTCTTCTCCTTGGGACCCCAGGACCCACAGGGCTATAGAAGCAATTGATCATTCAGCCTATGTTTTCTTCTGGTTAAATTGCATACTTGTTGCAAACATCTTTAGATGTTAATAAAATTATTTAGAAAATGGTCGGGCGCGGTGGCACACGCCTGTGATCCCACACTTTGGGAGACCGAGGCGGGTGGATCTTTTGAGCTCAGGAGTTCAAGAAAATGGTAGGCCACTTCATCCTGCCTTCAAAGATAAACACTGTTTACAATTTGGTTCACTGCTTCCAGAGTTTTTCTCTATGCCTATATGTGTTTTATTTATTTACTTAAAAATTTTTTTACGCAAATGCAATTATATGTTGTTACTTTCTTTTTCAATTTAATGTTTCTTGGATACTTTTCCGTGTAAGTACATATATATCTTTTTATTGAATACATAGAGTAAGTTGTATGTATGTGGCGGGATTTATTTTGTCCTTTATTGGTAGACATCTGGGTTGTTTAATTTCGTTTTATGCTGCAGGTACTGCAGCATGAACTTCCCTGTGTAGTGGGTGTGTAGACTGTTGCCTGTTGGTAAATAACTTAAGCTATGGAGTCGGGTAGAATCGGTTCCTCTTTCTCACTTATTGTCAAGTGACCTTGGGCAGCTTACTTAACCACCTTATATCTTAATTTCTTTTTTCAAACTGGGAGTAATAACAGTACTTAACTCTTTAGAGTTGCTGTTAGATTATATAGTGGCTGGCATGTAAATATTCAGTAAATATCGGCAATTATGATACATATATATTTGCATTCTTATGCAGATGTTTCTACAGGAAAAAACAAGTTAGAAGTGGAATTTCCATGTCAATAGTATGCAGACTTGCATTTTGAAATTAATATTTACCAGTGTGATATGAAAAAGAAATCTCACTGTTTTAGTTTGCATCTCCATTTATAAGTAAAATCAGGTGTCACTTAACTCGTTTATTGGCCTTTTGTATTATATTAATTGCCTTTCATGTCCCATGAGCATTTTCTGTTTTGTACATTTTTTAAAGTTGATTTATTAGGTCTCTTTGAATGTTATTTAAATTAGCCCTTTGTCATATGTGCTGAGTATTTTTTTCAAGTGTATCATTTGCCTGTTAACTTAAAATTCTATTTCCCCCCTAATTCTATGTCCCAGTTTTGGTCAGTGTGCTCTGGGATTTTTGACCTATTCCGTAGTGATAGTTATTACTACTGCTACCACTACAGTAAATTCTTACAAGAACTTTCCATGTTTTTTTGGGAGGAGAAGGAGTAGTTACATTCAGGATCATATACATAATTGTTTAGCTTCAGTTCTGTATTTATATGTGTCACTTGTAACTGACTGGGATACGTTCTGAGAAATACATTCTCAGGTAATTTTTGTCATTGTGCCAATATCATAGAGTGTACTTATAAAAACCCAGGCTATATGTTATAACCTGTTGCTCCTGGGCTTCAAACCTGTACAGCATGTTACTTTACTGAATACTGTTGGCAGTTGTAACACAATAAGAAGTATTTGTGTATCTAAACGTACCACAATATAGAAAAGGTACAGTAAAAATAAGTTAAAAAAAAAAAAGGTACACCAAAATAATCTTATGGGACCACTGTGTATGTGGTTTGATGTCGTTATGCAGTGCATGACTGTACTATAAATACTTATGGCCAGCCCTTTTTTTTTTTTTTTTTTTTTTTGAGGCAGAGTCTTGCTATCTCGCCCAGGCTGGAGTGCAGTGGCGCCATCTCCGCTCACTGCAAGCTCCGCCTCCCGGGTTCACTCCATTCTCCTGCCTCAGCCTCCCAAGTAGCTGGGAATACAGGCGGGTGTCACCATGCCCGGCTAATTTTTTGTATTTTTAGTAGAGACCGGTTTTCACCGTGTTAACCAGGATGGTCTTCATCTCCTGACCTCGTGATTCGCCCGCCTTGGCCTCCCAAAGTACTGGGATTACAGGCGTGAGCCACCGCGCGCGGCCTGGCCAGCCCTTTCATCCAATGGTTTTCCCATTCCCATGTCTTTATGTTGAAAACAATTTTTTTTCCCTAGTACGTCAACATTTGTCAGTTTTTAGAATAAGTTTTAAGGATTAGATTTTTCCAAACAACTTTAAGAAGTTAATGAAAACGGAAACATACTTTCTCCAGTCTGAGAGGAACTAACAATTCTTTGTTAGTGACCTCCATCTGTTAGGTCAACAAATGTGCTTGGCTTCAGGACAGGCTGTTCTTTCCTGCACTTGAGAGATGCTAGTTACTAAATCTCCACTAATGTCTGTGTTTCATCAGAGGCTGATTTCTTTGTTTTGCTGTTTTGACTAGGAAGGAAATGGAGCTTCAGATCTGTCCTGGATTATCTAGACCCAGTGGTTTTTCTTGTTTATCTATTCTGCAAAGCATCTGTGATCAGAGGAAATTGTAGACGATTTTTTTCTCTGCATTCTGTTTTTAACAAACCACTGGCAAATACTGGCTTTTTTTTTTTTTTTTTTTTTTTTTTTTGGCTTATATTGAGTTGCTATTTATCACATGGTGGGAAAAAGGCCTCCAGAGCAACTTTCTGTGTCTTTGGGAGGGGAAGTGGAATTTAAGGATTTTTTCAGAATCTTGGCTACTCACCTTTATCCTACTACTTGCCTGAATTGGGGGCAGGGACATTAGGAAACAGAAAGCTCTGTTTTGGTTGTTGGAGCCTTTCAATGTGACCACAATTATCTGACTTTAAATGAAGACAGTTCTGCATGTCCATTACAGGTTGGTTCTGTTTTCAGTGCTGCTCGCTTGTTTGCATGTTTTACTTTCTGTTTAGCATTTCATTAGGCTCTGAGGAATTGAGATTGTGTAAACCTGAACATTCTTTGTCATTTTGCTTTGCAGTTTTCCAGTTTATTTTTATTATTATTATCATTTTTTTCAGTTGGAGTCTCACTCTGTCGCCTAGGCTGGAGTGCAGTGGTGGTGCGATCTCAGCTCACTGCAACCTCCGCCTCCCAGGTTCAAGTGATTCTCCTGCTTCAGCCTCCTGAGTAGCTGGGACTACAGGCATGTGCCACCACATCCGGCTAATTTTTGCATTTTTAGTAAAGACGGGGTTTCACCGTGTTGGCCAGGCTGGTCTTGAACCCCTGACCTCAAGTGATCCTCCTGCCTTGGCCTCCCAAAGTATTGGGATTACAGGCGTGAGCCACCGTGCTCAGCTGAGTTTATTCATTTTTGATTTTGAGAGATTGTGTATCTTTATTGCCTTTCTTTGAAATGAAAAGCTAAGCCAGACATGGTGGCTTACTCCTGTATTCCCAACACTTGTGGGAGGCCGAATCAAAAGGATCACTTGAGCCAAGGAGTTTGAGACCAACCTGGGCAACATAGGGAAACCCTGTCTCTACAAAAAAATGTAAAAAAAACATAACTCAGGTGGCTCATGCCTGTAATCCCAGCACTTTGGGAGGCTGAGGCAAGTGGATCACCTGAGGTCAGGAGTTAGAGACCAGCCTGACCAATATGGTGAAACCCCGTCTCTGCTAAAAATACAAAAATTAGCCGGGTGTGGTGGCATGTGCCTGTGATCCCAGCTACTTGGGAAGCTAAGACAGGAGAATTGCTTGAACCCATGAGGTGGAGATTGCAATGAGTCAAGATCGCATCACTGCACTCCAGCCTGGGCAACAGAGCAAGACTCCCTCTCAGAAACAAACAAACAAATAAGTAAAACAAAAAAAAAACAAAAAAAAAAACATAGCTAAGGTGCAGTGGCACACACTTGTGGTCCCAGCTACTCTGGAGGCTAAGGTAGGAGGATTGCTTGAGCCCAGGATTTCGAGGTTGCAGAGAGCCCTGATCACACCACTGCACTCCAGCCTGGGTGACAGAGACACTGTCTGAAAAATAAAACAGAAATGAAGTGAACGGCTAATATTATAACTTCCAGTACAGAACCCCTGGAACTAGCACATCATAAACATATACATGCATGCATTAATATGTGTTTGCAGAATTCATATGCTATGAAAGAATTATAGTGGTTTTTAGGAACTCCGGACTCCCAAGATAGCCTTCTTTGTTGGCTGTTGTAATTTAGGAATATTTTCCTTCTTTTTTTCTCTATTATCGTAAATTATTGGATTAAATAATACTTTGTGTATTAATTGCTTATTTCTCACAGAAGTTGCTGTAGATAAAGATACTTGATATTTTTTGGTCTGGCTATGTTAGAATTTTCTGTGATAGTTTTTTTTAATGTTTATATGATGTTAACTAATTGGAATAGTTATAAATTCAGCTATAAGAGATGCTGTAAATCTAGACTAGTAAGTTCCAGGCTCCTTGAATTGAAATATTTTATTTATTTACCAAATATTAGTTAATGCAACTATATGATTCCTTACCTAGAACCTCAATTTCTAGGTGTGAATAATAAAATTTATACATAAGAAACAAGTTGCGGCCGGGCGCGGTGGCTCACACCTGTAACCCCAGCACTTTGGGAGGCCAAGACAGGCGGATCACTTGAGGTCAGGAGTTTGAGACTAGCCTAACCAACATGGAGAAACCCTGTCTCTAGCAAAAATACAAAATTAGCCAGGTGTGGTGGTGCATACATAATTCCAGCTACTGGGGAGGCTGAGGCAGGAGAATTGCTTGAACCTGGGAGGTGGAGGTTGTGGTGAGCTGAGATCCCACCACTGCACTCCAGCCTGGGCAACAAGAGGGAAACTCTGTCTCAAAAAAAAAAAAAAAAGAATGAAAGAAACAAGGCTAAAACTAGGTAAACTCAAGTACAGTATTTCTGCTAAAAATTCTAAATAGCACTACATTAAAAAAAAATCAGAAAACAATTTACCATTTATTTGAGGATTTTTAAACTAAGACCTTAAAATGTAAATGCTCTGGAGCATTAAAAATCAGGATTGGGTATTATTAAATAATTGAATAGGTTTTTTTTTAGCTTTTATTAGAATAGATCTTGTAGTTGCTGCCTTAAAATTTAACTGTCTAAAGGGAAAAATTTTATTTGTGGAACTTTATCTTTTGTAACCTAATGTAGTGCCATATGCATGTGTCTTTTATTTTGTTTTATTTTATTTTATTTTATTTTGAGACAAGGTCTTGCTCTGTCACCCAGGCTGGAGTGCAGTGGCACAATCATGACTCACTGCAGCCTTGACCTCCCAGGCTCAAGTGATCCTCCCCGCTCAGCCTCCCAAGTAGCTAGGACTACAGGCGTGTACACCATCACACTCAGCTCTTTTGTTAAGGAGACTTTAACAAAAATAAAATCTTAGTTTGATTTGTGAGCTATAGATTATCTAGTATTGTTATGAACCAGTTAAACATTTTAATTAGTATAATGTTGTGGAAAGCAAATAAACTTTAAACATTTTCTGCACCAAAGCGTGATAAAGGCTGATTTTACATTGAACTACAGGTTTCTGTGGATCCCTTCTGAAGTTCCATCTGAAAATTGTGCTTAAGTGGATTTTCTGTTAGAAGAACTTGGTTGCTACTCCCTTGTCAAGATGATTGCAACACCTTTGAAACATTCAAGAATTTACTTACCTCCAGAGACATCTTCTCAAAGGAGAAATCTACCCATGGATGCAATCTTTTTTGACAGCATTCCTTCAGGCACACTTACTCCTGTAAAAGATTTGGTGAAATATCAGAACTCCTCTTTAAAATTGAATGACCATAAAAAGAATCAGTTCCTAAAAATGACAACTTTTAACAATAAAAATATATTTCAGTCAACTATGCTAACAGAGGCTACTACCTCTAACAGTTCTCTTGATATCAGTGCTATAAAGCCCAACAAGGGTGGATTAAAAAATAAAGCAAACTATGAATCACCAGGAAAAATATTTCTAAGAATGAAAGAAAAAATACTGCGTGACAAGCAAGAACAGCCATCAAGAAACAGTAGTTTGTTGGAACCACAGAAAAGTGGAAATAATGAAACCTTCACTCCTAACAGAGTTGAAAAAAAAATATTGCAGCATACCTACCTATGTGAAGAAAAGGAAAACAACAAATCATTCCAGTCAGATGACAGTTCACTAAGAGGTTAGTTTTATGTGTTAGCTAAAAAGCTGTAATGTCTTAAGTGTTTAATGTTTCAGACACTGTTTTAGGTGCTCAGAATATAGCAGTGAACAAAATGGACAAAAATCCTTGCCCTTGTGTAGCTCATATTCATGTGGTGGGAAGACATCATTAACATATTAAATAAGTAATTTTTGTGGCTTAGTAGAAGAGGAAAAGTGGAAAGAGGAAAAAAGAAAAAGCAGAATTAGGATGATGGGAAGAGTTGGAGGGGGATGTAATTTTCAGTGGGATGGTCAGAGTAATCTTCAGTAATTTGAATTTGGGAATTTGAGCCCACAAAATTGAACGAGATAATAGATAACATGTATCTTGAGGAATAGGGAAGGGTGATCTAGGCAGCTGTTACAAACGCCTTGAAATAGCATGCCTGACATGTTGAAAGACTAGCTATGAAGTTAGTGTGTCATGGAGTGAGTAGATAGAGCTCAGAAGGAAGGGATAAATAAGAGTGGGTCAGGTAATATAAGGGTCTTGTAGGTAAATGTAAGAGTTTTGACCTTTACTGTGAGCAGAATAAGCCATTGGAGTTTTGAGCATGTGAATGACAAGATCTGACTTATGAGGGTTTTTTTGTTGTTGTTTCTTAATTAACCATTGTGTACAATGACAGTGTTTTTAAAATACCACTCTGGCTGTTCTGAAATACAGTTACTGCAGTAAGCTAGATGACAGCCAGTGTTGGCTTGGTTCAGGTGTTAGTAATGCAGATAGTAAATGTGCAGATAGTAAATGGCTGGACTCTAGGACAGAAGGAAGGAGGAATGGAGTGCAGGCTCATTAACTAAGATTTTGTTATGTTAATTTTGATAACTTCTATTAAAAATCTAAGTTTAGGTATTAGGGTGTTGGAAAAAACTAGTTGGAATTTAGAGAAGTGATCAAGGTGAGAAAAGTACATTGGGGAATCATTAGCACCTAAATGGCATTTTAAAAGCAATGAGATTAGATGAGGTCATCAAGGAGTAAGTGTAGAAAGAGAAAACACTCAAGAGCTGGGTCCTGGGGTACTCCAGCATTCGGAAGGTAGAATAAAGAGTAGAAAGGCCGGCCGGGCACGGTGGCTCATGCCCATAATCCCATCACTTTGAGAGGCCGAGGCAAGTGTATCACCTGAGGTCAGGAGTTCAAGACCAGCCTGACCAATGTGGAGAAACCCCATCTGTACTAAAAATACAGAATTAGCCGGGCTTGGTGGCGCATGCTTGTAATCCCAGCTACTCGGGAGGCTGAGGCAGGAGAATTGCTTGAACCTGGGAGGCGGAGGTTGTGGTGAGCTGAGATCACGCCATTGCACTCCAGCCTGGGCAACAAGAGCAAAACTCCAGCTCAAAAAAAAAAAAAAGAAAGAAATAGAAAAGAGTAGAAAGGCCACTGAGAAGATGGTGAGGAAGAAGGAAAACCAGGAGAGTGATACTGTGAAAGCCAAGAGAATGAAGTACTTTAAAGTGGGAATTGACAGCTGTCTAATGCTCCTAATTGGTCAAGTAGGCTGAGATTCTACTGCTCGTTTTAGCACTGTGAAGGTCATTGGTGACTTTGCTGGAGGGCAGCTTTGGTGGAATGGTAGCAACGAAAACACTGCGTGAAAGGGTTCAAGAGAGAATGTGACAAGAGGAATTGGCAATAGTGAACATAGACAGCTCTTTTTGAGGGTGGCAAAGAAATAATGGTAATTGTAGTTTAAGGTTTTATCATTTTTAATACTTGGTGAAATACAGCATTTTTATATGCTGTTGGGAATAATGGAGTAGGAAGAAAAAAAATTGAAATTGCTAGTATGATGCCCTTCAGTAGTTGAGAGGAAATATAATCTAATGCATCATTAGCGGTTTGACCAGAACACAGAAAGACCAATTGTTAACCGAAAAGAAAGCCGTTTACACAGATGTTGGTGGATCATTATTTTATGACTTCACAAATAATCTGAAATAAGTAAAGTCATCAGCTGAGCAAGTATGGAAAACAGGTATTGAAGTTTGAGGAGGTAGAGGTTAGAATAGTTTGGGAGAGGCCCAAATTTGATTTCCTGGGTAACACAGAAGAGCTGTTTAAGATTTGTGGACATGAATTTAAAATGGAACCAGTAAATATGGCTGTGAGTTTTCCTTTAGCCCTGTTTAGCTGCTAAGGTGCTGGTGTAGAATGTGGGGGAGTTGGATTTAACTGGGTTGTAATTTTGCCAAATAGAATGAAGTGAAGGACAAAGGAGGGTGTGTGTGAAGGAGTCATGATGAAATTTAAGCTGATTAATAAGGGCAAAGGATCTGAAGGAGATGAGGGATTGTGAAGTGTATATTTTATTTGGATAGTCACTGGATTTGAGAGAATGATCTGGAAAGATGACACTACAACAATTGAAATTGAGATTTTAATGAGTTTCAGTCATTGATAAAGATATTTTTCATGTATTATCTCTTTTAATCCTTTCAACAGACACTATGGGTAGATGCCCATTAGTGGTCTATAAATGGGGATTGTAAAGAGTGTAAGTCCGCTTGCCCTATGTCTCATAGGTAACAAGTGATAAGCTGATAACTGAATATAGGTATCTCTTAGAAAGCCCATGCTCTTAACCGCTACACAGTAGGTTGTGGGTATATTGTTGCATTTCCAAGACAGTGACATATTCTAACACAGAGTTTTCTAAGGGAGTTTGGGGGTAGAAGTGGGGAGACTCACAAAGTCATCTATTTGTCATATAGCCTGGGAGAAAAGGAAGAAGCAAATGAAATAATGCATATTAAAATTTTTAAATATAATAAGGTAGCATTTGAGAGTAAGAAATACCTGACCATTTTGAGAATCTGGTGACCCTTTCCCCCAGAAAATATAAACACAAATACAAACACAAATTTTGTATATAGTTTTAGAAACCTTTTAGAGAGTCTACATGAACCTGGGACTCCCACATAAGTGAATAAATATAACTTATTGCATTTGATTGAATTACTACTGAATTGCCTTGCCATTTCTTATAGAATGAGTTAAAGATATAGAAACTTATTGTTTCTTTTTGTGACGCGTTGTTATAATGAAATCTTTATATTAAGATTCCTGAGACCAAAGTGGCATACTTATTAAAGCATAGTCACTACCAGTTTTTTCAAGTATAAAATTTAAAATTAAACATATAAGATAATTCTTCTCAGTCTCAAATTTTAAGTCTATTATCATCCCCTTTTTGTGTGAAAGAAACTACATTCGAGAAACATTAGACTTTAAAAACCTAGGAGGTAAAGCAGAATAAAATGTAAGCAGTGCTATTAGTCCTTATTTGTCTAGTTGAGAAACCTACAACTTCTGAGCATTTGAAGGCCTACTAAAAATTGTCTAAAGGATATAAATTATGGCTGAGTCTGCTGTTGCTTCTCAACATTTTAATTTTTAAAGAATAAATTACAACTCTTCGACTGTCTTTCATGCTTTAGAAATTCACAGCAACCAGAAACAGAATCGGAATTTTCAAGACTGGGTGAAACTTTATATTGTAATCTTAACATATACATATCCAATTTGTGGCAGCACCAGAATTCCAGATCTCTAGGTTTCTAAGTCCAATACTTTTGTCTAGAGCTGGCGAGTTGTGTTTAGAGAAGGTTTTAAAAAATTCTTCCTCACCGTAATGTTGGTATAGAGAATGGGGTAAAGGTATGAGAAGATAATACAGCCAAAAATATAAAAATACATGTAACTGTCATATATTGCAAAAGTACTATACTGGTCTGATCATTACTAAATCTAAGTGTCTTTATTTCAAGAATTTTAAAAGCTGTTTTTTTCTTAATGACTAATACAATTCAACTTCTTCTTTCTTTAAAAAATAAAACCTTAGCCTCAGTCCAAGGAGTTCCTCTAGAATCATCAAATAATGACATTTTCCTCCCGGTCAAACAAAAAATTCAGTGCCAGCAGGAAAAGAAAGCACCACTGCACAATTTAACTTACGGTAAACTATTTTTGGTTTGTTTTCCGTTTGTTACTTAAATATATTGTTAAATGTTCTAGGTAATTACTTTCCTTGTGTGGGCATTAAACTTTAGCTGTGGACAAAAGCTTGAATCATAAAAGAGACACTCAGAGAAAGACTGGGCAGGAGGGTGGAACATTCCTAATCTAAATTTATCTCTTTTAATTTCCTGTGATCCTTCTATAATTTTTTGTTTTGTTTTGTTTTGTATTTTTTGCAGAACTTCCAACTCTGAACCAAGAACAGGAAAATTTTTTGGCTGCAGAAGACCCAAACAATACATTAACCAGAGCTCAGTTGGCTAAACAAATTTTTCACTCAAAGGAGAGTATAGTTGCAACCACTGAGTCCAAAAAGGATACGTTTGTTTTAGAAAGTGTTGATTCTGCTGATGAACAATTTCAAAATACTAATGCTGAGACTCTCAGTACTAATTGTGTTCCTATTAAAAATGGCAGTCTGTTAATGGTTTCTGATAGTGAGAGGACAACAGAAGGGACTTCGCAACAGAAAGTTAAGGAAGGAAATGGAAAAACAGTGCCTGGAGAGACGGGTCTTCCAGGTTCCACGAAAGATACATGTAAAATTGTACTTGCAACACCAAGACTTCATATAACAATACCTCGGAGATCAAAAAGAAATGTTTCAAAGCTTTCTCCTCCAAGCATATTTCAAACTGTTACAAATGGAGTTAAAAAAAATCAGGTGGGAAAACTTTTAAGACAGATACTTATTTCTATTTTTGCCCCATTCTTCAAGAGCTTGAGCTTTTAATGTTCTCTCATTATTTTTTTTCTAGCTAGGATTTGAACCTGTGTGCTTCACTATTAACTGTCTTCATTATCATGTTTTATTATTTACTGCAGTGACAGTGTGACATAGTGAAAAGAACAGTGAGTTGAATGTAAGAAGCCCCACGTGTTAAGTCTTATCTTGCTCTGTTACTAGTTGTGTAGTCTTCAATAATTTACTTGTTCCCTTTGGTGATGAACATTTGAATCATTCCTCCTCTTTTTTTCTGATACTTATGGTACTATTAAAATAGTTAGATCAATTAAGATAGAAAGGAACTGTAGCATCTGAAGATTTGAGAATTTTTCCCAAATTAAATACAGAGTAATCAATAAAAGACTTTAGAGCATCAAACTGTTATATTAGGACAAATTCTCTGAAGGAAGTGGAATGGAAATACAAGCTTAAGGAGGAAGATGCAGTGTAAAATTTCCAATTGTTAAATGTTTGCCCATTAATTAATTAATTATTTTTGAGCCGGAGTCTTCCTCTGTCACCCAGGCTGGAGCGCAATGGCGTGGTCTTGGCTCACTGCAACCTTCACTTCCTGGGTTCAAGTGATTCTCCTACCTCACCCTCCTGAGTAGCTGGGATTACAGGCGCCTGCCACCGTGCCCAGCTAATTTTTGTGTTTTTAGTAGAGACAGGGTTTCACCGTGCTGGCCAAGCTGGTCTCTGACTCCTGACCTCAAGTGATCCTCCCACCTCGGCCTCCCAGAGTGCCGGGATTAGAGGCATGAGCTACTGCATCCAGCCATTAATTCTTAAATGTATGATGGTGGTTATCAAATTGAATTGGTGTATAAATTCCATCTAAATTTTAATTAATAATTAATTTTTTAAATGAGGCCTTACTTTGTTGCCCAGGCTGGCCTTTTGGGCTCATGCAATCCTCCCACTTAAGCCTCTCTTGTAGCCATCTGAATTTTAAAGAGTGACATACCAGTTATGGTTTTAGATCTCAATATATTCGCTAGAAATCCCATTATTAGAAAATATTTAAATTTTATTTATCTATGTATTTATTTATTTATTTTGGAGACGGAGTCTCACTCTGTCGCCCAGGCTGGAGTGCAGTGGCACAATTTCAGCTCACTGCAACCTCCTCTTTCCAGGTTCATGCAAATCTCCTGCCTCAGCCTCTCGAGTGGCTGGGACTACAGGCACATGCTGCCATGCCTGGCTCTTTTTTTTTTTTTTTTGGATTATTCTCATTAACATATAAACATGTTGAAACATGGCCTGCATTTTTTAAAAACATGCAAACAAAGGCCCATCTTTCCTTTATCCCCTGTCCAACTCCAGCTGCTACACCACTTTTTGTTTCCCTTATATAGCAAGACATTTTGAAAGAGGTCTGTGTATTCATGGTTGGAGTTGAGAAGAATATGCTGTGCTGGAAACATATTGGAGAGCTATCAGCATAGAAATGGAATTAAAAACTATGACACTGGAAATACAGCCTAGAGAGTGCATGTAGGTAGGGAGAAAATTGAGGGGGCAATTGAAAGGGCAATGTCCTTACCACCTAAGGTAAAAGGAAATGATTACAGGTGTGAGCCACCACACCTGGCCCCAAAATGTCTTTTTAAAGAAGTGTTATGCTTTATATTTTGTATTCCAGAATCTTTCCTGATTTTCTGCTACATTGCTGGCCATCCCTTCTCAGTCCTCTTTGCTATTTCCTCTTCCTTTCCCCAGAATCAGTCCTAAAAATGTTGGAATTACTGCAGATCAGCCCTAGAAATGTTTCTCTACCTACATGCACTCTCTAGGCTGTATTTCAGTGTCATAGTTTTAAATTCCATCTCTATGCTGATAGCTCTCCAATATGTTTCCAGCACAGAATATTCTTCTCAACTCCACACTCGTGTGCAGTTGTCTGTATGACTTTTCTATTGATATCAGATAGGCATCTCCAATTTAAAATGTGAGAAAATGTGAGATTCTTATTCTTGATTTCTTTACCATATCTTCTCCATTGTCCTGTATTAGTACATTGTAATACCATTGGCCCCAGTATTTAGGCAAAATTTTAGATTCATCTTGGACTCTTGTTTCTCTCTCATGCTCCACATCCAAACCATGAAGAAATCCCATTGGCTCTACTCTCCTGAATGTGGCCTCTTCTCACTGTTCAACCACTACCTCCTAGTGCAGGGATGACTGTCATAGCCTAGTGGTCTCCCTGCTTCCAGTATTGCTTTTCTCCTTTTTCAGTCTGTTTTCCAGACAGAAGCTAAAATCTTCATATGCCTCATCTCTACCCAACAGTCCCTTAAAATATCAAATTTTGTCATTCTGTTCAGAATCCTCCAGTAACTTGTCATCTCAATAGAAAACACTAAGCCTTTACCATGGTTTACGGAGCTGTACTTAGTTAATCCTGGAGATCTCCAACCTCAGCACTTATTCCCTCTCACTTACTCCTTTCAAATTATGCCTTCCATGCTGCCTACCTGGGTCTTTGCGCTGACTCTCTGTGCTTAGAAGAGTCTTCTTGCTGATATCCATGTGACTCATTCCTCACTTTATTCAGTTCTCTCTTCCAAGACATTCCCTGACTGTTTTGTCTTAAAAAGCACCTCATTTATCTAATGCCTTTTATTTATTTTTCATAGTAATTATCACCACCTGACATTTTCATATTTGTTTAGATGCCATTATCCTGCTTGCCTCCACCCCCCACCCTAACACACACACAAGAATGCTGGACCTAAGAGGGGCAGCTGTTTACTTTCTCACTGAATCTCCACTATCTAAAATAGTGTGTAGAACTCAACAAATATTTGTTGAATGAATAATGAATGAACATTTTGATATCTTATATAAGCAGTATAATAGTATGGTACAGGATTATCATCTCCATCTGACTGGTGCGTTGATATATCTCAGGTAGTTCCAAATGTGGGAGAAGGCAAAAAGAGAGTATTATTTACTGCTACTTTCCCAAGTCCTACCTATAATTTTTTACTTTTTTCAGAAAGAAACATTTAAAAGGGGCTTAAAAACAGAAGCCATATCTGTGTCTTGGGTGAGGGTAAGACAAGATGGTGGATCCCCTCGCCATTACTACTGAGACCCACGGCTTATAAACTATCCTACTTATAATTTTTTATTTTTATGTATTTACTTTTTGAGACAGGGTCTTGTTCCATCACCTGTTGAGGCTCACTGAAGCCTTGACCTCCCAAGCTCAAGTGATCCTCCCACCTCTGCCTCTCCAATAGCTGGGACTACAGGTGTGTACCACCACACCCAGCTAATTTTTTAACTTTTTTGTGGAATCTTACTATGTTGCTCAGGCTGGTCTTGAACTCCTAGGCTCAAACAGTTCTCCCGACTTGGCTTCCCAAAGTTCTGGGATTACAGGTTTAAGCAACTGTCCCCAGCCATCACCTCTAATTTTTTAAATGAACATAATCAACATGTGCCATAACAAAGACTGTCCCATTTTAATGTCTTTTCCTGACTCAGTAGAAAACTACCACTGGAGAATTTGTTTTTATTTGTAAATGTGTAACTTTACATATAAAGTAAATTGCCACTCGAATTATTCCATAAATTTTGACTTTTTTCTCATCAGAAGCAGTTCAGTCTTAAATTTTATGAAATTTATATTCAAGAATTTCTTTGCATAGATTGTCGTAAAATGTTTTCCATTAGAATGATATTTTACTTGTAGTAAGATAATAAAGAGTTCTCTGAGCTATTCAGATGTTTACTTTGGAATAAAGTACTGTTAAATCTAGATTACCAGCAGTCACCTTTTTAGTTTGTAGAAAATTGGAATACAGGTCTAAACTTTACAAAAAAAAAAAAAAAAACTCTTTATTTTTTTAAGGACAAAACATAGCTGACTCCTTTTCACTCCAAGTTACTGGGCTTTTTGCAGGACTTGGTGTTTTAATCTGTACCTTGGGATTTTACATGATTTTTTTCCCCACCAGTTGAGATTTGGTGATAGAGTATTTGAAGTATAGTTGCTTCTTGATTGTAGAACAAATGCAATACAACCTGAATTCAGTCTTTTCTGTTTCATTGTATACAAGAATTTTACCTATTGCTATTTAGAATAGAATGTGAATCTTACATCGAATGGCACTAAGGAATATTTGGATTACTTAGACAAGTTTTTTCTTTTAATGTAAGTTAATTTTGTAATGCTTGTGCTGCAAGTAATACAGGAAATATGTTCTTTGTTTTATACTTGATTAGGTAGTTCAGCTACAGGAATGGATGATTAAAAGCATCAATAATAATACTGCTATATGTGTAGAAGGAAAATTGATGTAAGTATACTATTTCATTATTCTTTTAATAAAACTTTAGTTATGTGTAAGCACTTAAGAGGTAATGCATGAGAAATAGCATCCTCCACAAAACAAAGACCTAACAAGGTTATGAACTGAAGGCAAAAAAGTAAAATTACTGTGCGGGTCCTAACCATGTTGATTGCTACCATCTTTCTTGTTTTTGCATGTTTACTCAAGTTTTTCTTAAAATAATGACAGTTCAAATTTGTATAGTTGTTTATTTTTTTCCGAGGTGCTAGTAAGTGGACTGGTATTATCTGCTTAATTATATATGATCAGTTAATATTTACTACATGCATTTCAGTCCAGATTCTCACATCTAAATTGGGACAACCAGATATAAATTACTGATCCAGAAAAGGAATCAAAATTACTTAAAACTTTGCCATACAGCTACATATTAAGTAATCATTGGCACTTTCTGGTTCTCCCTAAAGTGAGAGCATCACCAGGTAAGTGGGCTTTACCTAATTCTGCTACTCTATTAGCACCATTTCCTATTCTTCGAGACCAGTTTCTCAGTGCTACAAATATTTGTAATAAAAGGTTATCACTGTTCTCCAGCCTGGGTGACAGAGCGAGACTCTGTCTCAAAAAAAAAGTTATAACTGTTTAAGGTACTCATATGTAAGTTTATAAGTGAATGTATAAAATCTGTATTGTCCATTCTTTATCTGTCTGCTTTGTGCCCATTTCCTTACTATTAAAGATGCAGTGTAGATTGCCTTTGTTGGAATTCCATTGCTGCTGCCTACTATCTGTATTACCTGGACAAGTTATTTATCCCGTCAGTCTCACTTTCTTCATCTGTGCAATATGGATAATTGTATTACTTACCTAGTTAGTTGTGCTGAGGATTAAATGAAAGGCTAGAGAACAGTGCTTTTAGAGTGTTATTTAAATGTTTCTTAAATAAGTAAATAAAGCAAAAGAGAATTGAAGAGAAGTAATACTGTATTAAGGTATAATGTGTGAGTTTAATCCCAGTTGACCAAAGAAAAGTAACTTGATTTCCTTATTTGTCATGCTTATCATTAGTATGTTTATTATTATTAGCTATCTGATGAATGGGACAGTGTTCATTTATCTAATACATCTTCATATTTTTTTCTATTTCATATTCTTTAAAGAAATATGAAGAATAGATTTATGGGTCAGTGATTTGATACAGTAATTTCTTTTTTCCCCACTTAAACCTCTTTTGGTACCTTCCAAAATGTGTAGCCAGGGTGAAAAAACACCAGATAGCTGGATCCAATCTACTTTCTGCATAAAAGCTAATGCAGTATAGACCCCGAAGGAGAAGAACAGGGAGATCATTCTTTGGAAGCTTAGCATCAGTTAAGCTGAAGCTGCAAGTATTTATTGCCAGCATCAGATACTGAGACAAGGCCTCTGCTCCTTTACTAATAATATTTTGTAGGAGGGACATGGTTTGGCCACAGTATAGTTTTTTTGGTACATAATCTGAGGATTATAATAGCCAAGCAGTTGAGTTCTGCTGTAATGTTTGGCCTTCAAATATTTTGTAATTAGACTAATAACATTCTTAGTGTTGCTGTAGCTAAAGTGTAAAATTATTTTCTGTTAGAAATTTCTATATGAATATTTTGACCTTACCAAAACTATTTTTTTTTCCTAGAGACATCACTAACATATATTGGCACAGTAATGTAATTATAGAGCGGATTGAGCACAACAAACTTAGGACTATATCAGGCAACGTTTATATATTAAAAGGCATGATAGACCAAATTTCCATGAAAGAAGCAGGTAAATGACTGTCATTATTGATAAGTTATTTTAAGAAGTAAAGCAGTTAACCATGTTTCTCACAGTAATACACATTTTTTTAACTTTTTAATTAGGTATTTTTAAATTATGAATAAATCAAAAACAACTGATAACTTGTATAAAATTGGTAATTTTTTTTCTGATTTTTATCACTCTTATTGACAATTTCTAATAAGTTATGTGTTTTTGTTTTTTTTTTTTTGGAAATGGAGCCTTGCTCTGTCACCCAGGCTGGAGTGCAGTGGCACGATCTCGGCTCACTGCAACCTCCATCTCCGGGGTTCAAGTGATTGTCCTGCCTCAGCCTCCTGAGTAGCTGGGACTAAGGTGCCTGCCACCATGCCCAACTCATTTTTGTATTTTTGGTAGAGACGGGGTTTCACCAGGCTGGTCCTGTGCATGACCACTTCCAACATGGCACAAAAAAATGATGCAATAGCAACTACAGGTAGCTGTGGATAAATAAGCCTGGAACAACACCCGTGGTTTCCTGTGGCCAGTCCTTTTCATGCACAGGATCCACATATGCCCCCAGGGAATGGATACAGAAGTGTTAAGAGGCTTGGGGTTTTTTTTTTTTTTTGGAGATGGAGTCTTGCTCTGTCGCCCAGGCTGGAGTGTAGTGGCGTGATCTCAGCTCACTGCAACCTCCACCTCCTATGTTCAAGCGATTATTCGTGCCTCAGCCTCCCGAGAAGCTGGGACTACAGGAGTGTGCCACAGTGCAGAGCTGATTTTTGAGACAGGGTGTCACCATGTTGGCCAGGCTGGTCTTTGACTTGTGACCTCATGTGATCTGCCCACCTCAGCCTCCCAAAGTGCTGGGATTACTGGCGTGAGCCACTGTGCCCAGCCTAATTTGTGTGAGTTTTAAAATATCAAATGAAATACTCCTTATTTACAAGGAATTATGTTATAAGAATATAATTTAACTCCTTGATTCCTCTCTTTGTTGAACCTACCTGGCACCACCCCAATCCTGGTGTAACCTAATTTTCCCCCTATGCCTTGCACACAGCTGAATATAACTGGAGAAAAACACATCCAAGTAGTCTAAATTTATGTTTACTAGCAACAAGTTACAGTCCCTTAGTGGTTTCTTGGTGCTACTTGGTATCCTACCATATTTCCCTAATTCATTCACTCTCCCAGCCTTCCTGATGACTCCTTCATATTTTGACAAATCTCCAATACCTCCTCCTTTTTACCCTCTCTCAGATGGGCAAAGTAGGGGAGAGGGCAGAGCACCTGAGCAAGAGGAACAATCAGAAGGATATTTCTTTACCACATCTACTCACCTGCTTGGATTAGCACCTGCTTTTATTATGGATGAACTAGCACGTTACTGTCTATGTCAGCCTCTCCATTTGTACACTAGCTCTCATTTTCTCTTTTACACAAGGACGTTATTCCAGTAACACTCCCTTCTCCTTTTTTTTTTTTTTAATTTCTCTTTTAACCACATTTCTCCTTTTAGCCAGTATTGCTCTCATTTATAGCAAAACAACTCATATAGTTTGTTTATATTTACTTCTGTAAATCTAATTTCTCTTGAATTTTCTTTCTTTTTTTTCCTTGAATTCTCTTTAACCTCCAGTTCTTCACCAAAACAACCTGTATCGAATTCACCAGTAGCCTCCACATTGCTACATTCAGTATACACTTTGAACAGAGTTAATCATACTTACCTTTCTGAAATACTTGACTTAGCTTCTCTAATACCATATTCCAATTTTTATGCTGCCTGACTGCCTGTTCCTTCTTAGTTTCTTTGTGTATTTCTCCATTTTTTCTAATAATGGGGTAGCTTGGGGCTCTTTCTATTAATACACTGCGTGGTGTGCTGATTTCTTTTAGTCATTAAATATAATTTATATGATGATGAATGCCAATTTTATATCTCAAACAAGACCTCTCCCCTTAGTACCCAATTCATTTTCCACCTGCTTATTTGACATCTCCACTAGGATGTCTGTAGGCATTTCAAACTTAATAAATCTAAAACCTGATCTTCTCCCTTAAATTTGCTTAACCTATATTCTTCCCCATCTTTCCATGTGTCCAGTAGCCAGAATTCTTGGAGGCATCCTTAAATTCTCAGTTTCTGTCATACCCACATCAGTGTGTGTGTGTCAGTACATCCTATTAATATATCTCCAAAATATATCCCAAACTCAGACCTCTGCAGCATCACTGTAGTCCAGACTTTCCTCATAATTTGTCTGTATCATTACAGTGGCCTCCTAACTGGTGTCATTCTTTCTCACTTTGCTATTCCACAGGTTCTTCTCAAAATAGCAGTTTGCTTTAGCAGTCCCTTTAAAGTAAATTAGATCCTGTAGCCCCTCTCCTTGGAATCTTTCCATAGCTTCTCATCTTGTCCAAAGTAAATGGCCAGTTCTATAAAATGACTCTAAGGCCTTATATTATAATCTCTCATGCTTCCTACTGCCTCTGTTACCCATCTGAGTGGCCTCCCAAGTTCTAACCCCCACCTCATGCCACTTCAAGTATACTGGACTCCTAATTGTTTCAAACAGGCCAGGTATACTCTTGCCTTTCCCTTTATGTTTTGTTTCCAGTATTCTAACCCCATATTGCCACGTAGCTCAGTCACTTTGTTCAAATGATGCTATTTTATTGAAGACTTCCCTGATTATCCTTTTTTAAATTGCTGTTCACCCCTCTACTCCCCCATGAACATATCGATACACCTGTCCACCGTCCCTGCATAACCATCTAACAAACAAGATATTGTACTTACTGGTTAGCTATTTTTTTCCACATTAGAAGGCAAGTTCCATGAGGATAGGAGTTTTTGTCTGCTTTGTTCACTGCCAAATTCTGAATATCTATAATAGTACCTGGCACATATTCAACAATAGGTGCATATTTCTTGTATGATATAATGAATTAATGATATCTGTTTAAAATTCTAGGCTTTTAAATACTTTTTGTTGTTGTTGTTTATCCTTAAATAGGATATCCAAATTATCTCATAAGGAAATTTATGTTTGGATTTCCAGAAAATTGGAAAGAGCACATTGATAATTTTCTGGAACAATTAAGGTAAAATGTTGTTTTATGTTTTTAGAAGTCAACTTTATTGAGATATAATTTACATTTCATTATGTGTGTGCCACCATGTCCAGCTAACTTTTGTATTTTTAATAGAGATGGGGTTTCGTCATGTTGGCCAGGCTGGTCTCGAACTCCTGGCTGCAAGTGATCCGCCTGTCTCAGCCTCACAAAGTGTTGGGATTACAGGCGTGAGCCACTGTGCCTGGCCTGAGGTACAATTTACATTTAATTAAGTGCACCTGTTTTAGGTATTTGTTTGTTTGAAATGCCAGTTTGTTTTTTTTTTTGAGATGGAATCTGGCTCTGTTGCCCAGGCTGGAGTGTAGTGGTGCAATCTCGGCTCATTGCAAGCTCCGCCTCTCGGGTTCACGCCATTTTCCTGCCTCAGCCTCCCTAGTAGCTGGGACTACAGGTGCCCACCACCACGCCCGGCTAGTTTTTTTGTATTTTTAGTAGAGATGGGGTTTCACCATGTTAGCCAGGATAGTCTCGATCTCCTGACCTCGTGACCCACCCGCCTCGGCCTCCCAAAGTGCTGGGATTACAGGCGTGAGACACCGCGCCTGGCTGAAATGCCAGTTTTGAAGTTTGCTTTGGCCTGTGAAGCGTTTCAGAAGCAATAACATTTTACTAGAACTTCTGTTGTATTTAGTAAATCTCAAAGGAAAATAAAACTTTTGACATATGTCAAAGAGTAATTCTTAATCATTTACCCCTCAAAAGGCATGCAGTTATTAAATACTAATGTGCAGTTCTTCCTCCTTTTTTTTTCATTCATTTTCTCAGTAGTTATGGAGTGTCTGCTACTTTACAGATACTATAGTTGATGCTGGTGAAACAAAGAAGAATTTGATTTATTCTTGCCCTTGTAGAGCTCATAGAGGATATGGACTTTAAACTTAATCACAGCACAAATACAATAACTGGTAACGGGGACTGGCAGTTTTTTTCTGTAAAGGGCATATTCTGTAAAGATAATATTCTTGCAGGCATATTGCCTCTATTGCAGCTATTCAACTCTGCCTTTGTAGCAGAAGAGCAGCCATAGATAGTATATACATGAATTAGCATGGCAGTGTTTTAATAAACTTCGTTTACAAAAACAGGCAACTGGCAGTTGTCCTGTAGTTTTCCTATAATATCAGTTTAAGTAGGAATTATGAGAGCATGTAGTAGGAAGCAGTTTGGAGATCATATTTGAGTCCTCTGACTGAAGATGTTACACCTCAGTTCTTCGTGAAGGAAGGGAGTGAAAGCCAGGAGGGATTAATAATGTAAGATTAAAGATACCCTGCCTGCGTGGAAAGAGCTTTATGTGAGGGGTTTTTATTTATTTATGAAGTTTTTTTTGTTTTTTTGAGAATCAGTATTAAGGAAAAATAATATAATTGTTTTTAAAGGGCTGTTGAAAAGAACAGGAAAAAGACCAAACAAAAACAGAAAACTGGAAGATCTGCCCGTGACATAAGGAAATCAATGAAAAATGATGCACGAGAAAATCAAACAGATACCGCTCAAAGAGCCACCACCACTTACGATTTTGATTGTGATAACTTGGGTATGTTTTGTCTTAACTTCTCTGCTGGTACAGTGGTTACGTTCTTACATGGTCTACATTGTTCATGGTTTATAATGTGTATAGTAGTAACGGGTATAGTATGGTATTCTTTGACTTATACTGCCCCCACATTCCTGCTTCTTCACTACTAAATGAGAAGTAACTATAATATAGATTAATCATGGTCAGGATTCAGCTTGCTTCATCAGATACCACCTTTGGCTGGGCCCAGTGACTTATGGCTGTAATCCCAGCACTTTGGGAGGCTGAAGCGCAAAGATCGCTTGAGCTCAGGAGTTTGAGACCAGCCTGGATAACATGACGAGACCCTGTCTCTACTAAAAGTCAAAAAAATTAGCCACACATGGTAGTGCATGCCTGTGTTCCCATCTTCTTGAGAAGCTAAAGTGGGAGGATTGCTTGAGCTCAGATGGTTGAGGCTGCAATGAACCATGTTTGTGCTACAAGACTCCAGTTTGGGCATCTGAGTGAGGCACTGTCTCAAAAAATAATAATAATAATAATTACCTTTTTATTAATCAGAATACCAAAGAACACTGGTAAACATATTAATGAAAGATGATTGTTCTTTTAATTTCCTTGACCCAAAGTATTTAAGCTGCCAACCTACCACAAACCTGCTGTGAAGACATATATTATTTTTGTACTAAATTTCATTCCTACAGATAGGCAAAATCCTTTCATGGAAGAAATGGAATTCAAGAAAATGGTTTTCTTGAATGACCATTGCTGTCAGGATAGATTGCAGAACGGTTCTTTTTTTCTCTCTCTTTTTTAATAAGGAGACCAACTTGCCAGAGCAGAACTGTTCTGTATCAGCTCTTTGCCAACATTATAATCTGCTTCACTTGTATAAAAATGTATGAACATTAACTTACAGCTCTTTCTAAACAATATAGATGAGTAAAAGTTACTAAAATATGTTGTAAACATTTCTGCTGATTTTGCCTTAAACTTGTAACTAAGAGCTTTACAGAACTTCCAAAACTTGAAAGAGTTCAGGAATCCTTCTGCCAAAAACATAGCACCATACTGGATATAAATGTACCTGTATCCTATTCTAACCACTCCCCAACCCGCATTTGAACTTCCACCCTTGAAACTTTGCTTATCCTTTCTAATGCAGAGAAAGGAATACGTTAAATATGTAGATGACTGCTTCCCCAGAGCTAGCAAAAAGTCACTTACCATTGCCCTAGTTCCTTCTCAACCCTTCCTCTTTTTATCAAAAGTCATCCTATTTTCCCTAAATTAGGCATATTGCCTATTGTTATTGCTGGAGCATCTTGAGTATGCTGGAACCTTGGGGGCTTCGGCACCTGCTCTCTACTTTTTTACTCCTAAAACAAGAAAATCCTTGACAGTATGTCTCACTTTTAATCATTTGTTAGTCTTTAGTCTTGGTTCTTATCTCTTCCTGTACCCCATTTCACTTAGAGCCAGCACTTATTAGGGATTTGATCTTAATTGCAAATATTATCAGTAAAGTGTTTAAGAAAGCTAGTGACAAGAGCAATGAATACAAATTTAAAAGACTAAAGTTTGTTAAACTATTTTACATACCAGCTGTGTCCATAGGAAAATCACTCAGCTTTTTTTTTTTTTTTTTTCCTGAGACGGGGTCTTGCTCTGTCTCCCAGGCTGGAATACAGTGGTGCAATCATGGCTCTCTGCAGCCTCGACCTCCTTGGTTCAAGTGATCCTCCCACCTCAGCCTCCAGAGTAGCTGGGACTACAGGCATACAGTACTGCACCTGGCTTGTTTTTTATTTCTTGTAGAGATGGGATCCTACTATGTTGCCAGGCTGGTCTCCTACTCCTGGCCTCAAGCAGTCCTCCCACCTTGGCCTCCCAAAGTGCTGGGATTATAGACATGAAACATTGCACCTGGTGTCAACATTTTTAAAGTGCTTTCCATGAACCCTGGTCTATTAAGTTTTAGGAACTTAGAGATGAATAAGGCATGATTCCCCCCACCCCCACCCCCAGGGATCTTGGTTTAGGGGCAAATATTAATGTATTCTGTTATGATTGCATCATTTTTCTAGTGTGACTCATTAGATCTTTTCTTAATGAAACTCTTAGACACTATCTTCATATCACGTAAGTTATTTTGAGTGGTGGTTGGGGCTATTATTAATTTTATTATTATCATTGCACTTTGCATGAAAAAAACAAAACCACATCTAACATTATATAGCTAAAGTTATATAAAGGTACCAACCCGTGTTAATTTAAGATAATGTAATTTTATGTATGTGTTTTAATGATTTGCCTAAAAAGTACTTGTGTATCATAGTATTGCTCTTAAAGCACTTTATCTCTGTTATTACACTTACCAGAGTATATGATAAATGACCTATCATAATAGAAGCCTCTTTCATTATATGGTAATATTTTCAAGAGCAAGGACTAGTCAGTACATCTTTAAAGAATAGCTCCTAGAAAAATAACAAAATGTTTTTATACTTTTTATGAATCTGTTTTAACTTACCTAGAATTCCAGCTTAGTAACTGTTTGTTGAGCATATATTATATACTGTATAATTTAGTTTTGCTCAAAATTTTAATTACATAAATTTAGTTATACATTGGAGTACATAAACAAGTTGAAACATAATTCTACATACATGAAGAAATAGAAGAACAGTTATTAGCTTTCTATTTAATTGATGTGCAGTTAGGATGAACAGGAATTTTTATTTACAAAATGGATTAACCTTACTATTCTGTCTTTAGATGTGACAAAGGAGATCCAAAACAGATGGTCGTGAATAATATGGCTGTCTAGGCTTTTCAAATTTTTTTTTGAAGGAAAAAAAGTGATTCAAACAAAATATAGCCCTATACAGAGTGATTTTTTCCAAATAAAATTGCTTTATATCCTAGTCAAATTATAACAAATATTTATGACAGAGGGATTAGACAGATTATCATTATTATTTCTGAGACAGGGTGTTGCTCTGTCACCCAGGCTGGAGTACAGTGGCACAATCACGGCTCACTGCGGCCTTGACCTCCCTGGCTCAAGTGATCCTCCTACCTCAGGCTCCCAAGTATCTGGGACCATAGGCTTGCACCAACCTTTTATTTTTTGTAGAATCAGTGTATCACTATTTTGCCTAGGCTAGTCTTGAACTCCTGGGCTCAAGCAATCCTCCTCCCTCGGCCTCCCAGAGTGCTGGGATTACAGGCGTGAGCCACCACACCTAGCGTCAAAGTTAATTCTTCATGTAGAAAAGCAGCTTCCCTTTTATATAACCATTTATTAAAATCTCCATCTTTGTATTCATAGAACTGAAGAGTAATAAGCACAGTGAGTCACCAGGAGCTACAGAATTAAACATGTGCCACAGTAATTGCCAAAATAAACCAACATTAAGGTTCCCAGATGACCAAATAAATAATACTATTCAAAATGGAGGAGGAGATGACTTATCTAATCAGGTAAGGCTTTATTGTACACTGTATATTTCAAGTTGATATTTAGAGGGGTGATTTACTACTGAAAAGGTTTGGGACCATATCAGGGACATGAGTTCTGTTTTTTTTTTTTTTCTTTTGAGATGGAGTCTCCCTCTGTTGCCCAGGCTGGAGTGCAGTGGCGTGATCTCGGCTTATTGCACCCTCTGCGTCCTGGGTTCAAGTGATTCTCCTGCCTCAACCTCCACCTGGGTTCGAGTGATTCTTCTGCCTCAGCTTCCCGAGTAGCTGGGACTACAGGCATGCACCACCACGCCTGGCTAATTTTTGTATTTTTAGTAACAGGGTTTCATCATATTGGCCAGGCTGGTCTCGAACTCCTGACCTTGTGATTCACCCACCTCTGCCTCCCAAAGTGCTGGGATTACAGTCGTGAGCCACCGTGCCCAGCCATGAGTTCTGTTTTTCAAGTATCAGCTTTTCATTAACTTGGGGACTGAATGTCTTGATATTTATTTTCCCTGTCTCTCAATGAAAAAATACAGGCAACAATAAAAGTTTTAGCTTTTAGAGTAAAGCTTAAATAAAGCATATTTTTAAAAGCACTTGAAAAACCACAAAGTATTAAATTATTATAGAAAATATGTAGGATAATGGATTCCCAGATGTTGCTCGTAGCGCTCAAGGTCTGGCAAGTGAGTTTCTGAATGTGTCCACTAATGAAATTTGTGGAACTGTAAGTACCTAGAAATTTGTATGCTTGATGCATACTATGAAAATGCTTCAGATCATGTTTTGGTAGTAGTTTTAAAATAAAACCTAGGTATCTTTTTGTTTTGAAGGAATTAACTGGAAAAAAAGAATATAAAATGTCTTCAAAGAAACTAAAAATTGGTGAAAGAACAAATGAAAGGATAATAAGTCAGAAGCAAGGTAATATAGCTTTAATGGTTTTTTAATGATAAGCAGAAAGCTACTATGTGAAATGTTTTTAATATGATAAAAGTGATCTTGTAAATTTCCTCATGTAAAATGGCAAATTATTTAATGTTTTTAAATGTTTGGTTTTGTTATTTTTACATAAGATGATTTTCATAATAAAATAGCCCTTTTAAAAACCACCTATACTTACAGGTTTGCCTTCTTTAATCTGGGTACTAAAATATTTGTTTAGATCACAAAACTACATATCATTTAAAATATGCTTACAGTAATGTGTAAAGAGTGAATCCTTTTATGAATTTAGTACAATAATTTAGTTTTAAGTGTGGATTTTCAGAGTGATTTAATTGGAATCCTGCATGCCATAATTTAGAGGCTTTCGTCTAAATGTTAGCAAGTTTACAATTTCATGTTGAGCTAAATCCATTAGCTTTATAGCATTTTTTTGTGTTTTATTTCCTCTTATAAGTGAAAAGAAATGAAAGTGAAGAACATTTATTTGTTTGAAGAAGATAGGAAAGCAGTGCTACTTATACTTTCGAGTTCATACTTGGTTTAAGTATCCAAGATAGCTGGATCTTTATTAAATAATTTATTAAAATTAACAAATACTCTGAATGGAAATATTGTTCAAAATTATAATGTTGAAAATTTTCAGATTCCCAGTTGAACATTTGAATTGGATTTATATGAGGTGTTAGAAGAAAATACTTTTCTCATAATTTGAAGATATATGATGCCAGTGGAAAATCTTGTAGACACTTTCTAAATTATTTTGATTAGTACCTTTTTCCACGGATTGTAATTTAGAGGCTTCTTTTCTCCCCAGCATTCAATATTATCTATCAGTCTCATTTTGTCAGTCATCTTGTAAACAATGGCACATAATATGTGGAAGTTGCTGTAATATGTTTCTATGGGATGAATTGCAGTTTATATGTATTTCTAATTACAGTTGGATAGTTTCAGTTAGTTTGACTTCTCATTACTTAGATTTTGAATTGGTGAATTGTTTTCATTTTAATTTGCTTTCTTTAGTGACAAGGTATAATATACGATTCTCAGGTTGTTCTATTTTGCTTGTTTTGTACTTCATGGGGTTTGGGGGAATTCATTTTGCGTGTGTTTCTATGACCACCATTGGCAATGAAAGTGGAACCATGCAGATGGAGTTCCATGTCCTCCTAACTAGCACAGCTCATATAATACTTAGTAAGGTTTCAGTGACTCTACTGGTTTTCTTATATCTTCTGAATATTTTACCTCCAGGGCTTTGATTTAACAAGTATTTACTTATTGCCTACTGTATATGTGAAAAGCTCTGTACTAACTCCAGCAAAAAAAAAATCAAACCATACAGATAAAGTTCTAACCATTAATTATTTTTTCCAGTCCGATTGAAAGACAAGTGTGCAATTATAATACATGTCTCACTGTCAAACATGGCATTATTTAAAGTACTCTGGAAACCTGAAGGAGAGCTTTCATTCAGTATAGGGAATGTGTACAAGTTTGTACACTAGGTGGGTTAGAGAATAAAATCGAAGCAGGTAGTGATATTGTTTATAGATGAATGAAGAACATTTTCAAAGCAGAGTGGACAACATTAATAAAAGTGGAGAACCAAGAAAATCTGAGAAATAGCAAGTGGTGTGGTTCTGAACATAAAATATAGTTGAGATTTTGACAACAGTGAGAGATTGGAACTATGTGGAAGGCCAGGCAGAGGAGCTTATTTATATGTCTACTAAAAGACTGTGAGAAGTCACTGTCAGGTTTGTATAAACAATAGTATATGTTTATAGTTGAAGGGGCAGTGGTCTGAATAGACCTGGGCTTCAGAAAGATTAATATGACAGGTGGGTTTACAGTGTAGCTCGTGGATAAAAATAGTATCTTTTATTTGTGAAAATATATTTTCTGTGCTAATATTTTTTTATAGCTAATTTGAGATTTTGCTCTTTGGTTTTGTCTTATGAAATTAAAGAGACAACTGAAGAATTGGATGTATCCATTGATATTCTAACCTCAAGGGAACAGTTTTTCTCAGATGAAGAAAGAAAATACATGGCCATCAATCAGAAGAAAGCTTATATTTTAGTAACACCACTTAAATCTAGAAAAGTGATAGAGCAAAGATGCATGAGGTATAATCTGTCTGCTGGCACCATCAAAGCAGTAACAGATTTTGTAATACCAGAGTGTCAAAAAAAAAGTCCCATCAGCAAGTCCACGGGGACTTTAGAAAATACATTTGAAGGTCATAAAAGTAAAAACAAGGAAGATTGTGATGAATGTGACTTACTTACTGTCAACCAGAAAATAAAAATATCTAACCTTGAAAAGGAACAAATGCTCACCTCTGACTTTAAGAAAAATACCAGACTATTACCAAAATTGAAGAAAATAGAAAATCAGGTAGCTATGTCATTTTATAAGCATCAGTCCTCACCAGATTTGTCAAGTGAAGAAAGTGAAACAGAAAAGGAAATTAAAAGGAAAGCTGAAGTTAAGAAAACCAAAGCAAGAAACACCAAAGAAGCAGTGGTTCACCTGAGAAAGAGCACAAGAAACACAAGTAATATTCCAGTGATTTTGGAACCTGAAACTGAAGAAAGTGAAAATGAATTTTATATCAAACAAAAGAAAGCTAGACCTTCCGTCAAAGAAACTCTTCAGAAGTCTGGTGTTAGGAAAGAGTTTCCAATTACTGAGGCAGTAGGATCTGATAAGACAAATAGGCATCCCTTAGAATGCTTACCTGGTTTAATTCAGGATAAGGAATGGAATGAGGAGGAGTTACAGAAACTTCATTGGTAAGTAGTTAGATTTCATTCTGAAATATCTACAGAGCAGCCACAAGACAGTTAAAGACATAAAAACAGCAATAAGGGGTTAACATGGAAGATGTCATTAAAAAAAAGGGAGAAATTACAATTTGTACAGGGAACGGAGATAGAATACAGATAACTCCTAGTGGTATTTTTGTGGTCATCTCTAGTATGAGGAAAGTATGAGGAAAGCCTAAGTATGAGGAAAGTAAAAGTGACCTCCTTTTCATTCCCATGTAATATTTCAAGATAGCCAAATAGTACTCTCTCACGTAGTTTCATATTTTAAGAAATGTGTTTTTTTGTTTTTTGTTTTGTTTTGTTTTGTTTTGTTTTGTTTGAGATGGAGTCTCGCTCTGTTGCCCAGTCTGGAGTGCAATGTCACAATCTCAGTTACTGCAACCTCTGCCTCCTGGGTTTAAGCGATTCTCCTGCCTCAGCCTCCTGAGTAGCTGGGACTACAGGCACACGCCGCCAGCCTGGCTAATTTTTATATTTTTAGTAGAGATGAGGTTTCACCATGTTGGTCAGGCTGGTCTTGAACTCCTGACCTAATGATCCGCCCAACCTTGGCTTCCCAAAGTGCTGGGATTATAGGCATAAGCCACCGTGCCCGGCCTAACAAATGTTATAAATAGTAAAGTTTGTTTGGTGCTCCACAAGTGAGACTCAAGGATACTAGAAACCTAGAAGTGGGCATTGAAGGGCAACAAAGAGAGTTTAAAGAGGATCTCTCCAGTTCTGGGTTGAGGAGCAGAAAGGGGGACTTCTGACACTCAGAAACAGTAGAGGAAATCCCCAGTGTTTGGTTTGTTTTTGTTTTGTTTTGTTTTGTTTTGTTTTTGCCTTTTCTATTAACTCAGTCCCCATGCAATCCTGCAGGGGCTACAATCACAGCATCAGCTGGGGCTGAGATAGATCTAAAACTCTGAGAGATGAGAACCTCCTCCACAATTAGGAATGGTTGTCTCAAAATAGTGGGGCAAGTACCTGTTGCTTCTGTTCTCTTTCTGTTGTCTGTTGCTTGGTACTGGACAAAAATTCAGTTGTATGAAGCATACAGCAGAGCAGAGTAATAAAAGCCCCAGCTTTCTGGCCAGAGAACTGACAAGGGAAACTCCAGGGAACCAGAAATCACGGAAAGAAAGGAAGTAGGAAAAGCAACCCCGTAAAGTTGTTTATGAACTTCTGTGCCACCCAGGAGTTGAACATATGTGGACATGGTCCTAAAGAGCATATAAAAGACTGAGAACTGAACTAAGCAGTAGACCACACCCAGTTTCTAGGCTAGCTACTCAGTGTCCCACACACAGGAAGAGCCTAACAGCACTGCAGAGCTTTGAAAAATGAAACTGACATTGAAACCACAATGATAGTAGACTGAAAATATAGCTTGGGATACCACCAGGTTGATGACCTGCTAAAATAAAAATATTAACATTTCACTTGAAGCAGTAAAATATTGATTCTAAGTAGACTGTTGAAGTTAAGTATATTTAATGTCATCCCTAGAGCAACTTCTAAAAAAACTATACAAAGAAATAAATTCAAACATAAATTAAAATACCAGGAAATCAAATAGCCCAAAAGAAGGCAAAGAAGAAGAGAAATGGAGGATTTTTTTACGTGGAACAAGCAGAAAACAAATAATAAAATGATTGACCTAAATCCAACATAATTAAATTAAATGATCTAAACATACCAATTGAAAGACAGATTGTCAGAATGAATTTAAAAACATGATCTAACTATATGCTGTATACAAGAAACTCACTTTAAATATAATGATATAGGTAGGTTGAAAGGATAGAAAAATACTGTCTAAACACAAATCAAAAGAAAGCTTGAGTGGCTCTATTAATATCTGTCAAAATAGACTTTAGTAGGAAGAAAATAACCAGGAACAAAGAAAGACATTACAAATGATAGAAGGGTCAGTCACCAGGAAGGCATAAAATTCCTAAGTGTGTACGCACCTGACAATGAAACCTCAAAATACATGAGTTAAAAACTGACGAGTGAAAGCAGTGGACTAAACTACAAGGATACTCAAATCCACAATTATAGGAAACCACACTGCTCTTCTCTTGGTATTTGATAGAACTGACCGAAAATTAGCAAGGATATAGAACTGAACAACACCATCAGTCATTTGTATTATTCACATTTACAGAACATTCCACCCAATAATAAGAAAAAGAATAGGTTATTTCCAAGGATAGGTTGATCATCAAGATAGAACGTATACCAGATCGTAAAACATCTTAACAGATTTAAAATAGCTGAAATCATACAAAGCATATTCTCTGATGATAATTGAATTAAACTACAAATCAATAAAAGAAAGGAAAATTTCCAAGTGGTTGAAAATTAAATAACATAAATACATATAACTAATCTGTGGGTCAAAGAAGACGACTCAAAGGAAAGTAGAAAATATTCTTTTATTTTATTTTTATTTTTTATTTTTTTTGATACGGAGTCTTGCTGTCACCCAGGCTGGAGTGCAGTGGCGTGATAGCCGCTCACTGCAAGCTCCGCCTCCCAGGTTCACGCCATTCTCCTGCCTCAGCCTCCCGAGTAGCTGGGACTACAGGCGCCTGCCACCACGCCCAGCTAATTTTTTGTATTTTTAGTAGAGACGGGGTTTCACCGTGTTAGCCAGGATGGTCTCAATCTCCTGACCTCGTGATCCGCCTGCCTTGGCCTCCCAAAGTGCTGGGATTACAGGCTTGAGCCACCGCACCTGGTTTCTTTTATTTTATTTTTTTTCTTTTTGGAGACAGAGTCTCACTCTGTCACCCAGGCTGGAGTGCAGTGGTACGATCTCAGCTCACTGCAACCTCCACCTCCTGGGTTTAAGCAATTCTGCTGCCTCAGCCTCCCAAGTAGCTGGGATTACAGGTGTGCGCCACCATATCCAGCTAGTTTTTGTATTTTTAGTGGAGTTAAGGTTTCACTATGTTGGCCAAGCTGGTCTCGAACTCGTGACCTCAAGTGATTCACCCGCCTCGGCCTCCCAAAATGCTAGGATTACAGGTGTGAGCCACCAGCCCGGCCAGATAGTCTTAACTGAACAAAAATGAAAATATATCAAAATTTGCAGGATGGGCCTAGGAGTTCATAAACAACTTTAAAGGGTTGCTGTGTCAAGCTCCTCCCTCTCCCTGATTTCTGTCGTACTTCCTACGTAAACAAATTAGGGTGCATTCTTTCAGTGGACTTTTACTAAGTCTTTTACTAAGCAGTAAAAAGGAAAGAACTATTGATACATACAACAACCTGGTTGAATTTCAAAGGCATATTGAGTGAAAAAAGCCAACCCAAAGGGTTATACACTATATGATTCCATTTATATGACCAGATTTCACGAGAACTCATTATCAGAAGGATGATACCAAGAGGGATGGTGCTAAATCATTCATGAGGACTCTACCTCCGTTAACCAATCACCTCCCCCTAGGCCCCACTTCCAATACCGGGGATTACATTTCAATATGAGTCTTGGGTAGGGACACATACTTAAACTATATCAATAAATAAGAATTATTTAAGCCAAGGATTCAAGACAAATGGACCTTAGAATAGCATACACAAAAGTATAAAGAAAGGGCATGTTTGGAAATACTGAAAGAATGGGTGTGGGGTATGTGCCTGTAGTGCTAACCACTAAGGAGGCGGAGTCAGGGGGATCGCCTGAGCCCAGAAGTTGGAGGCCACATTGAGCTATGATAATGCCCGGCACTCCCGCATGGGCGACAGATTGAGACCCTGTCTCTTTTCAAAAAAAAAAAAGAAGGCTAGAATGAATGGAATACTGAAAGTTGACCAAAGAGCAGTACAAGATGAGACTAGAGAGTCGGGCAAGGAACAATACAGCGTTACACTAAGGATTTGGGGTTTTATACTAATAATGAAACAAGTTTTAAACATGATGTGATATGTTTGTCTTTTTAAATTATCTGGAATAACCTAGAGATGTGTTAAGTACTAATTTCTTATTAAATACATTATTATTTGTGTTATGTAATAGTTCTTTTAGACAGTCGTAGATTTAGAAATTAGCCACACACAAATAGAGAAGCTTGAGTTCCCAAGTCCTTCTAGTTTTTCACTTTAGAACACCCGTGGAATGATTAATTATGTAAAAGAATTCATTAACAAGTATTTAATGCTCATAAGTATTCTCCTTTTCCACATAGAATAATATGCTGTGGTCAGCTGGTAGCTGTTCACAAGAGCTGATTGTTAAATTTTGGAGAATTTTACAAATTGAGTGTTAAAGTCATTAAAAATTAAATTATATAAACTTAAATTATTTAAAACAAAGAATGCTTAAAACTCATTACTTCCTAATTATTTTACATTTTATTATATATGCTCTTGAGACTCTTCACCTGTGTGGTATGGTGGAAATACTATATAATTGTGTGCTATCACACGTGTTTTATCACCTCCACAGTCAGTGACGTGTTGGTAGCTTGACATCAACCACAATGGGAGTAATTACCCTATGAAAGTCATCAGACTTTATAAATCAGGACTGTTTAACCCCAAGAGAGCTGATTAAAAATTTTCCCACATACTGCTACATGAAACCTATATCTATTAATTGGAATCCAAGTAGAAATAAAAATATTTTGCCAAAGAAACAGATTAAAAATAAAGACTTGGTATAGTTGAAATGACATTGTTAATATCACTTTTAGGCTAATTGATGAGTTACATAGATGTTTTCTGGCTAAATTGTCAATCTAACCACAATATGTAAAATCTTTATGGGGAGAGTGGGGGTGGTAACGTGTATACCAGGTTCTAAATCATTTACAAAGGAACTTGTAGAATGCAACTCAAATGTTAAATTAGGGACTTCCTTATAGTTTCCTCTATTTCAATTTTCATTTTCCTTAATTGAGAGCATATATCTAAAATACTGAGTTCTACAAAGTATAGTAAAATGAAAGCAAGCATAACATTTTTTAATAGCTTATAACCTAGACTGTATAAGAGAACTAACTTAGAGCTTATTGTCCAATATACTTAGCACCAGTAAGATTTAAGGTAACAGTGTAGAAAATTTGGTCATACCAAAGTCTCCTAAAAAACCATATCATCGATTAGTTGGACTTAGAAAAAAAAATGTTGAAAGGCTGAGGGTCATTTTTCAGTCTTAATAAAACATCAAAATAGAAGACATCTACTAGATAGGTAAAATTACATCTTCATATTTTAAGCACTAGAGTAAGTTATTGAGGGGAGGGAATAATATATTTCTTAATTGTTATCCAGAATGATTTTGATAAAACTGATTCCTTCATCTCAGTAAAGCTCATCAATTCAGTGGTATGCTTTTAAGAGGTTATTGTCATTGGTTTGAATTTCTTATTTAATTGGTTTTGATCTTCCGTAGTGCTTTTGCATCTCTTCCAAAGCACAAACCTGGTTTCTGGTCAGATGTAGCTGCGGCTGTAGGTTCTCGATCTGCTGAAGAATGCCAGAGGAAATACATGGAAAATCCCAGAGGAAAAGGATCACAGAAACATGTCACTAAGAAGAAGCCAGCCAATTCCAAAGGCCAAAATGGTAACCTTTGTAGTAAATAGTTTTTTTCCTAGTACTCAGTGTTGATTTCTGATCACCGAAATCAGATATATTTATATTTATCCATGAATATTAATAGGTATTTTCTTAAAATATTAAAGCTAGAGAGAATTTCAGAAATCATCTGTTTAATTTTTAAGTCTTACCTGGGTCTCTGTTTCCATCAGTAGTAGTTTAGTAGCCTTGTGCTTTGAGTTTTAGGAATTCTGCAGTTAGATCCAGAGATTTCAATATCTGAATTATTGTTATAAGGGTTTAATTAAAGACCACTTGGGTCAGATCTCCAAGTAATTTATGAGAAAGCTCAGAAAATATTCAGTTTTCATAGTCTCATGATTACATACTCCTCTTCATGAGTACTAGTAAAAGGTTGATTATGCCAGAGAATTTCTATAATAAGCATTAGTGAGAACCCAATACCCTGTCATAATTCAATAAGGTTTATATATTTTGGCAAAATCAATAAATTAGGCATTCAGCAAGAGGCAATGTAGAGGCAATCATTCTTGCAGTGTAAAGATCTTTTTGGCCAGGCACGGTGGCTCATGCCTGTAATCCCAGCACTTTGGGAGGCCGAGGTGGACCGATTACTAAGCTCACAAGTTCGAGACCAGCCTGGACAACATGGCAAAACCCCATCTCTACAAAAAAAAAAAAGAGAAGATCTTTTTAACCTCACCCTGCCTAATCTTAGCCTCTTCATGAGTATCCTATGGGCTAATCATATTGCACAAATCCCAGATCCCAGTGTAGAAATAATCATTTGTTCTCTAGGAGACTTGTAAAATAACAGGCTACGTTTTCTTTCTTTTTTTTCCTTTCTTTATCTATATCTGTATTTTTTTAGAGATGGGGTCTCACTATATTGCCCAGGCAGGTCTTGAACTCCTGGGCTCAAGCATTCCTCCTGCCTTGGCCTCCCGAAGTGCTGGGGTTACAGAGATGAGCCACTGAGCCTGGCCAAGGCTGAGGTTTTTTTTAACATGAATGCACAATTTAGACTTTGCAAAGGTTGTTAACTTTATAGCGCAGTTACTATAAATAACCAAATCCTTATCAAAATGGTTTGCTGACTCTTAAGGCAAGAGAGGTGATGCTGATCAGAAACAAACTATTAAGATAACTGCCAAAGTGGGAACTCTTAAAAGGAAGCAACAGATGAGGGAATTTCTGGAACAGTTGCCAAAAGATGACCATGATGATTTTTTCAGTACAACACCTTTACAGCATCAAAGAATACTGGTAAGAGGCATGAAATCATTGTTTTCCTTATCTGTACTGACTTTTGTATCTTTCATTTTTATGTATGGTAGTGTTCATCACTAATATTTAGGCCAAGGATCAGTAGCCTCCCTAGATGTGATCATAGTCGTATGGCAAACAATGTGCTGATGTATGCCATTCTTACTAGTTTCTAGAGTCTGCACTTCAATTGGTTCAAAGGTAATGTTTGTAGAACCAAACAGTAAAGTAAACCTAGAATTAGGTGAAACATATATATTTAAAGTTTAATATACTACCAAGCAAACTTTTTTTAAAGGTGATAAAAGATACTGTATAGTAATTGAAAGGAGGGATTAAGTGATAGTAGCACAGTATTAAAAGATTTGAATGTATGAAAGAATTTTTGTCATATGAAGAGTAGAATAACTAAGAATTTCAGTGATTGGAGTAAAATATTCACAGCAAATACAACCAAGCTAGTAGTATCTGTGATATGAACAATTCATTCACATGTTACTGGAATAACAAAAAGTACCAAGATCACAGGAAAAGTGTGAATAAGAAGAGAAATTCAAAAGGCTGAATAAACACTTGGGGAAGTGGTCATTTTAGTTAGTAATCCAAGAAAGTAAAGTAAATTATATATATGTACTTTCTGAATTATAGAATCTTTTAAAAAAATAAGTTAAAATATCCACTGCTAACAGAAGCAATGGTGATACTGATACAGTCATACATCAGTGGGCATACAAATTGAATTGTACCTTTTAGTAAGAAAGCATTATGGCAATATATTATAAAAGCCATAAAGATTTATTCTATTCTTCAGAGTTTATTCTAAGAAATCCAAAAGCCCAAAATCTTTGCAAGATATTTATTGCAGTTTTGTCTTTATAGCAAAAAACTGGAAACAATCTGTATATCCATTAAAGATGTTTTTCATAAACACAGTGAAATACAAATATTAAATGCACATTTAAGACTTTCTAGAATCTAAATATAAATGTTAAGAATATTAAGATTAGCTGAAGGACGGGTGCAGTGGCTCACACCTGTAATCCCAGCACTTTGGGAGGCCAAGGTGGGCGGATCACGAGGTCAGGAGATCGAGACCATCCTGGCTAACACAGTGAAGCCTCGTCTTTACTAAAAAGACAAAAAATTAGCCGGGCATGGTGGTGGGTGCCTGTAGTCCCAGCTACTCGGGAGGCTGAGGCAGGAGAATGGCATAAACCCAGGAGGCAGAGCTTGCAGTGAGCTGAGATGGTGCCACAGCACTCCAGCCTGGGCCAGGGTGTGAGACTCCATCTCAAAAAAAAAAAAAAAAAAAAAAGATTAGCCAGGTGCAGTGGCTCATGCCACTTTGGGAGGCCGAGAAGAGTGGATCATGAGGTCAGGAGATCGAGACCATTCTGGCCAACATGGTGAAACCCTGTCTCTACTAAAAATACAAAAATTAGATGGGTGTGGTGGCGCGCACCTATAATCCCAGCTACTTGGGAGGCTGAGGCAGGAGAATCACTTGAACCCCGTAGACAGAGGTTTCAGCCACTGCACTCCAGCCTGGCGACAGAGCAAGACTCTGTCTCAAAGAAAGAAAAAAAAAGATTATTAAGATTAAAGTAATGCAGAAATGTGTGGATAATAGACAATTGGACTATTGAGTATAAAAATTCAAACAGTTGTTAGTGAGCTAGACATAAGGGTAATTTTTTCATCTACCAATTTATTGTCATAAAGTTATCTTCAATTTAAAAAGGCTACACAATGCTTTATAAAGTTTAGTAACATCATTAACTGGGCCCCCTTTTTGCTTACACTGGTTATAGAGGGAGGTCTTTTAAGAGAGCCACCAGAGGCCCTGACAATGTTTTCTTCAAAACGCTATGGTCCACTAGGGATTGTACCCTTTATGTTATCCCACCATCATTTCAGGTTCTATATATGTATATTTTAGCCTAAATGCAATAGTAGCATCATAAAGAACAGAACTGCTGGGCATGGTGGCTCACGCCTGTAATCCCAGCACTTTGGGAGGCTAAGGTGGGCAGATCACCTGAGATCAGGAGGTCGAGACCAGTCTGGCCAACATGGTGAAACCCCGTCTGTACTAAAAATACAAAAATTAGCTGGCGTGGTGGTGGGCACCTGTAATCCCAGCTACTGAGGATGCTGACGTGAGATAATCGCTTGAACCCAGGAGTGGGAGGTTGCAGTGAGCCGAAATGGCGCCATTGCACTCCAGCCTGGGCAACAAGAGTGAAACTCCATCTCAAAAAAATAAAAATGTAAAGAACAGAACTAAAGTAGAAATAGACAGCAACAAATTATATCATTTTCTGTGACATAGTTTGAAGGGGTGGCCTGCCCCTCCACACCTGTGGGCATTTCTCGACAGGTGGGACGAGAGACTGAGAAAAGAAAGAGACACAGAGACAAAGTATAGAGAAAGAAAAGTGGGCTCAGGGGACCTGCACTCGGCATACGAGGCCCCCTGCTGAGGCCCCGCACCGGCCCTGGTCTCTTGAGTTCCCTCAGTATTTATTGATCATTATCTCTACTATCTCTGGCCCTGGTCTCTGAGTTCCCTCAGTATTTATTGATCATTATCTCTACCATCTCAGAGGACAATAGGGTAATAGTGGGGAGAGGGTCAGCAGGAAAACATGTAAACAAAGGTCTCTGTGTCATAAACAAGGTTAAGAAAAGGTGCTGTGCCTTGATGTGCACGTATAGTGCATTAAAGAGCAGTATTGCCACTAGCATGTCTCACCTCCAGCCTTAAGGCGGTTTTATCCTATCTCAGTAAATAGAACATACTATCGGGTTTTACACTGAGATATTCTATTGCCCAGGGACGAGCAGGAGACAGATGCCTTCCTCTTATCTCAACTGCAAAGAGGCCTTCCTATTTTACTAATCCTCCTCAGCACAGACCCTTTATGGGTGTGGGGCTGGGGGACGGTAAGGTCTTTCCCTTCCCACGAGGCCATATCTCAGGCTATCACATGGGGCGAAACCTTGGACAATACCTGGTTTTCCTAGGCAGAGGTCCCTGTGGCCTTCTGCAGTGTATTGTGTCCCTGGGTACTTGAGATTAGAGAATGGTGATGACTTTTAACAAGCATACTGCCTTCAAGCACTTTTTTAGCAAAGCACATTCTGCATAGCCCTAAATCCATTAAACCTTGAGTCAACACAGCACATGTCTCTGTGAGTACAGGATTGGGGCTAAGGTTACAGATTAACAGCATCTCAAGGCAGAAGAATTTTTTAGTACAGAACAAAATGGAATCTCTTATGTCTGCTTCTTTCTGCATAGACACAGTAACAGTCTGATCTCTCTTTCTTTTCCCCACAATGGTTAACACTGCTTGAGTTCCTACTAACGGCTAAGCATAATAGTAAGTGAATTAGAGTTTTGTTTTGTTCTGTTGATACGAAGGGTCAGATTTGTTTGCATATTGTCTATGGCTACTTTCATGCTACAGTGCAGAGTTGAGTAGTTAGGACAGAGACTGGACCACAAAACCTAAAATATTCCCTATCTGATTATTTACAGAAAACATTTGCTGACCTCTGGTCTACATAACCTTTAGAAATAGGTGTTATTATCTCTGTTTTACACAAGAGAAATTGTCTTTTAAAGACTAAGGCTCTGTCCTTGTCCTTGTTCCTTGACCTTAAAATTTCTAGCAGACATAGCCTAAACCTGTGCAACCAGCAGACCCCCATCATTCTTGTTTATCTTCCATCAGGGAGAGCCTCAGCACCTTAGACCTATACAGTGTAGGATGAATCCCTCCTGTTACTGGCAGTGAATCCGTATAGGTCTGCAGAAACCACAGTTCTTACCTCCTCAGAAGAAACAATTCTGGCCAGGTGTGGTGGCTTATGCCTGCAGTCCCAGCACTTTGGGAGGCCGAGGTAGGAGGATCCCTTGAGCCTAGGAGCTTAAGACCAGCCTGGGCAATATAGGGAGACTCCGTCTCCATTTTTTTTTAATAATACTTATAAAAATTTTTTAAAAAGAGAACTTGACCAAGGAAACATAAGGCAGAAGGAGAAACTGAGGCAAGTTTTAGTGCAGGAATGAAAGTTTATTTAAAAACTTTAAAGCAGGAACCAAAGGAAAGAAAGTACTCTCCGAAGAGGGCCAAGCAGGCGACTTGAAGCATGGTTTAACTTTGTGACTTGGGGTTTTATATGTTGGCATGCTTTTGGGGGTCTTGTGTTCCTTCTCCCCTGATTCTAACCTTGGGGTGGGCTGTCTGTATGCCCAGTGGTGTGCTAGCACTTGGGAGGGGAGCAAGTTACAGTGTGTTTACTGGATTTGTACACAGGCTCACTTGAGGCTTTCTTCCCTTACCAGTCGAATGTCCTTAGGAGGTCATATACCAGTTAAACTCCTCCATTTTGCCTCTTAATGCACATGCTTGAGCCCACTTGCCCAGTTTCTGAGATGTTATGAGGAAGCTGCTGATCACCAGTTTTAGGTGTTTCTGTTTATTGAGAGATTGCCTTTCCCTGGTGCTGGCTGCGATTAATTATTATTTTAGAGACACAGTTAACAACCACCTGACCATCACAGGATGGTCACCTAACAACATTCCTGGTGGGGGGTGGGGGGTGGGGAGGCCCTCTCATTCCCTGCTTATCCCTGACTAGCTACCTGCTGTAACATTCCCACTTCCGCAAGTCACCAGTCAAGGTTAGCTGTTTCCAGCTGGAGGAAGCTAACGGTGTTTATGGCCCAGGGGAGTTTAGGCTGTAGATGGCTTGTTTCCAATTTAGTCAGTGGAATGGAGCTGGGAGGAATCGAAAAGATGGAGGAAGAGAGAAAGAGATTAGGGCCCATACACACATTAAGGTTATACACCTACACTGCAAACAAATGGTGCACTTTCTCCAAACAAATCCCCAGTTAAGAGGGCTGGGTAGAGTTCCAAACTCCTTGCCTCAGTTTCAAACGGCCCTCCCCAGGGGACTGAGTCCAATGTGAGCAAAGCCCTGAGGGTGCCACAAATACAAATGCATAAAAATGGCCAAATGGTGACACCAACAGCTAAATCTAAACAGAGCAGAGCCCCAGCAACACCCTAAAAGAGGCAGAGGGAGGCTGGGTGCACATCAGCAGCTCAACCTGGTTCCAACATTTGTCGACTTCTTCAAAATGTCACATTCTCTTTGTATCAGTGAAGCTTTGGAAGCAGCAGATGCTGTGACAGAAATAGAAAAGGAGGTTCTGCAAGACAAAGGCACCTTGGCTGCTGCTGGAAGCTCCCCTAATGTTCTTTCTACAGGATCAGCTAGCCACGAGCAGCTGGTACTAACAGGTGGCTCCATGGCTCCATCCAACAGAAGATCAGATAGGTGTGTCTGGAGCCTCCTGTGAATACACAGGGCTCCCTGTATGGGCCACCAAAAATTGTAACCAGCAATAGGGGTCCAACTACCCGCCGCTTATGAAAAGAAGCCAATATAACAAGAGCAAGGTGTGATAGAGTTTTATCATCTGTGCCAGCAAAGAGAAGTGTGGGTGAAATTCCAGAAATTCCAGTCTTCAATTTGTGGAGTGAACATAGGAGTTTTAAAAGAGAGAATGGTTTGGAATGCAGGAGAGGAGGGGGTTAAGAGGTGTTAGGTGGCTCAATCTGCTCCAACAGCTTATCTTGAAATATTATTCCATTTGGTGAAGGGGCCAGCACCATCCTGGGCTCAACCAGGTTACAAATTAATTGTAGTAAATCTTGCAGTAAATTTCTAGATGGGAGTGAGTTTTGGCCTTGACTGGGGAGAGAATTCTGGAGGTATCCAGTTTGTGCCAGGATCTGGCCCCTGAAGCTTCTAAGGAAATACATGACCAGATAAATTAGCATGGTGTGCACTTAAAAAGCATCTAGGTAAATACATGTGCATAAGGCATGGGAGCATAGAATGGGTAAAGAAACGGAGTGGATGTTCACATTTTGAGGCTGTATTTCAAGATGAATGGAAACACATATGCAGTTTATCTCAAAGTTATATCTTAAAATTGGGGAGAAAAAAGTTTTAAAACATGGTTTGAAGCCACGCTACTCAGTTACAGGCAGAATAAAGAGGGTGACAAATCCAGTTTCTCAGAAACATTTAATAGAGACTTTTGAGCAGAAGCCATCTCTTGGGTGGCCTCAAGATGGTGGATTTGTGCACTGTTATCCCCCGCAGACCCAAGGTTTCTATACCATAGGGAATTTGCCTAAGGGCTGGATTTATGGTAAGTGTGTGTTTACAATAACACCAAGGTTGTTTTGACCTAAGGACAAGATTTCCAGTAAGTACATGGAGGTAGAAATCTTAGAGGCATTTCCAGATCCAGGTTTAATCAGAAGTCAGCATGGTGAATTAGCATCTAAAATGGAGTTCCTCTAGCCTCTACTCCTCTACGTACTACTGTTTTTAATTATCTAACTTGGAAAGTTATAAGAAGAACCAACTTATCAGTCCTCCAAAACTATCTTGTGATAATGAGAAAATACCTTTTATGGGGTGCCTGCTGATAATAAATACTTGTTTTCTAGTTGCCAAGTTTCCAGGACAGTGAAGATGATGATGATGATATTCTGCCAAATATGGACAAAAATCCAACAACTCCATCATCAGTTATCTTTCCATTGGTAAAAACTCCTCAATGTCAGCATGTCAGTCCTGGCATGCTAGCTTCTATAAATAGGTAAATATTCATGCATATGATATGTTAATTCTCTGCATCAGAGTAGTGAGGAACATTTAAACATTTCATGAGGACCATAGATGCCAGTAATGGGAAGAGTCATTATTTTAAAAATCAAGAATGTATAGTTTCTAGAAGTTAAGGATGGAGAAGCTCATCAAATCGGGGTGCTATTCAATAAATAGCATTGTGATATAACCCACATTTACTTCTGGATCAATTCGAAACGGATCAAGGTTTTACTTGTAAAAAACTAAAAACTAAAGAAAACTTGGATAATTATTTTATAATACCAGATTAGTGATGGTCTTTCTAACTATAATATAAAACCTACAAGCCATTAATGAAAAGATGAATGAAGTCAACGTGTAAAAATGTTTAACAAATTTTACCTGGTACCAACCACTACAAACAAAAGACAACCTGAGAAAAGAATATATGCAACTTGTCACAGGCAAAAGGCTAATTTCCGTAATATATACAGCATTCCTACAAATTAACAAGGAATGCATTGTTAATTTTTGTGCATTGCTAGTGAAAAGGTAAATTAGTGCGATCTTTGCAGCAACAATTTGTATCAAAATTATAAATGCATATGCCCTTTGACTTAGGAATTTTACTTATAGAATTGTGAATGTACGGCTTATTCATTGTAGCATTGTTTAAATGGCAGTACCTCAAAAATCTATCAGTGGGGACTAATTAAATGAACTCTGGTCCATTATATAGTCATAGAAATTAATGAAGAGCCAGGCACAGTGGCTGAAGGCTGTAATCCCAGCACTTTGGGAGGCTGAGGTGGAAGGATCACTTGAGCCCAGGAGTTCAAGACCAGCATGGGCAACATAGGAAGACCCCATTTCTACAAAAAAAAACCCAAAAATGTTAGCAGGATGCAGTGGGGCAAGCCTGTGGCCCTAGCTACTAGGGAGGCTGATGTAGAAGGACTGCTTGAGTCCCAGAGGTGTAGGCTGCAGTGAGCTGTGATTGTGACAATTGCACTCCATCCTGGGCAACAGAGTGAGATCCTGTCTCAAAAAAAAAAAGAAATTAATGAAGATATTTTTTATTGCTATTATGATAAAATGCCTAAGATATATTAAATGAAACAAAGGTAGATGCAGTGAATAATATACTACTGTTTGTGTAAATAGAAGCTATATGTGTGGATGCATATATGTATATACTTGTGTGTGTGTGTGTGTGTGTGTGTGTATAATTGCTTTTATTAGATTCTTTCTAAAAGGATGCGTAAGAAACCAAAACATTGGTGATCTTTAGGGAGAACTAAGGTAGCTGGAGGAAGGAGAGGGGGGCTTTTGAATTTTGAACCATGTGAATACAAGAACAATTTGAAACATACAAATAAATAAAATTAAGAAAAAAGTAGGGGTGACTAACAATAAAATGTCACCAAAAAAAGATGGAAGGTAGTAAGAATGAGGCCTGAAAATAACTATTCCATTTGGCAAGTAAGAGGCCATTGCTGATCTTAGAGCAATTTCCACAAAATGAGAGGCAGAAGCAAGATAATAATGACTGAGAAAAAAACTATTCAGTACTCTCAGGAAGCTTGCTAAATTGCTAAAATTTTAATTTGCACTTATTGGATAAAAATATAATTTTCCTAGGCATCTAAAAATTATTTTTAGTATTTAGTACAGGGGAAAGCATACTGAGAATACTATTTTGGACAAATTTTTTGATAAGCACTTTGATCAATTCATCAAAAGCCTTAAAATATTCATCCTTGGCCAGGCGCGGTAGCTCACACCTGTAATCCCAGCACTTTGGGAGGCTGAGGCCAACGGATCACAAGGTCAGAATTTCGAGACCAGTCTGGCCAACATAGTGAAACCCCATCTCTACTAAAAATACAAAAAATTAGCCGGATGTGGTGGTGTGTGTCTGTAATCCTAGCTACTCAGAAGGCTGAGGCAGGAGAACCACCTGAACCCGGGAGGCGGAGCTTGCAGTGAGCCGAGATCACGCCATTGCACTCCAGCCCAGGTGACAGTGCGAGACTCTGTCTCAAAAAAAAAAAAAAAAACTTCATCCTTTTGGCCGTTGAATTTTATTAGACACTTTAAAGAAATACGAGATTTGGAACAAAGATGTACATCATAAAACATAATACTGAAAGTTTGAGAATGACCAAAACATCCAAAAATAAGGAAAGTTATAAATTAAGAGTTATCCATATAATGGAATATGAAACAAATCATGTCTTCAAGAATTTAATGACAGAAAAATGGCCAGTGGATAGTAGTTTTTAAAAGCTAGGAAAATTACATTCAGCATGATCCCAATTTTATGTAACAAACTCATAAGGAAGGAAATTTCTTAACTTACACATCACCAGCCATTATTTCTAGGTTGTAGAATGACACCAGTGTGGGTTGTGGGTTTTTGTTTTTTGTTTTGGGGGATATTTTCTGTCCATTTATATCACTTTTACAATTAAAGAAATACGATAGATTCACTTATGTTATGAATCTATATTGTCTAAAATTTTTTCTTAAAAAAATGATTTTCTTAGGCTACTTCACTCTCTGACTTTACTAGCTCTAGTAATTGACGTACTTTTCATAACAGTTTTAAGTAATCAGTTATATCACTTCAGAAGTGAAAAACTCTGATGTCTTCAAAGACATCTCTTTGACAATAGACTTACCAGTTGTTAATCCTGAACAACTGGCTAGGCCTGTTCATTTGTTTTTTGTTTGTTTTTGAGATGGAGTTGCTCAGGTTGGAGAGCAGTGACGCAATCTCGGCTCACTACCACCTCCATCTACCGGGTTCGAGCAATTCTTATGCCTCAGCCTCCCAAGTAGCAGGGATTACAGGTGCATGCCACCGTGCCTGGCTAATTTTTGTATTGTTAGCAGAGATGGGGTTTCACCATGTTGGCCAGTCTGGTCTTGAACTCCTGACCTCAGGTAATCCACCAGCCTCAGCCTCCCAAAGTGCTGGGATCACACCTGTTCATTTGTTAAGCAATTTGCTAAAAACTGACAAGGTTTATTCATTGCTATACAGCAGTATTTGAGTCAGATAAATATTCTAGAGTCACATTTCTTCATGTCATGCCTTTAAGGTTGTTCCCAAATAGTCATAAAGAACAGAGGATACTCAGGTATGTAAGATCTTAGAGCCGAGAGAGAGTATGGAAATGGGTGTTCAGCTGGTATTTACTGTCATAAGTGGGATTAGGAATTGTGGGTTTAGGGAATTAAAAACAACCAACAATTCTACTTGGCTTTTAATCTCTTCAGTTACGAGTCAAGCATATTTGCTTGTAAGGGAAGAGATAAAGGAAATAAAGAAAAAAACTTTGGTGGTTGGTATGGGGAATTCAAGAAAGATACAATTTTGTAGAAATAAAAGGCTTCATGAGGTGGATTGGAAACCCAGCACAGTTGGAAAAATTGAGAGTTTTCAATCACCAGGCATATCTTTAAAGTGAATAAACTGAGATTCAATTAGGATAGGGAAGGAAGTGAACAGGAGAGATAATGGTATAGCAAAAGGGAGTCCAAGGACAAGAAGTCTCAGTGGGAGTTTTGGAAAACCAAGAGAGGCAGCAAGATACCGGAAAGAGCGTAGACGGTACAACGAATGGTAAGCAAAGCATTATTTCCCAAAATAGTCTTATTCAGTATTTCCTTTAAAATGTTTAAGCATTTTGTCCATCTCCATAGGCACATTTTATTGTCCTCTTTAAAATACAAAATGTACTTTTTAAAGATGGAAATACGTTTGAGGTCAGGCGTGGTGGCTCACGCCTGTCATCCCAACACTTTGGGAGGCCCAGGAGGGCAGATTGCTTGACAAGCTCAGTAGTTTGAGACCAGCCTGGGCAATGTGGCAAAACCCTGTCACTTAAGAAAAATACAAAGATTAGCCAGGCATGATGGCACGTGCCTGTAGTCCAAGCTACTTGGGAGGCTGAGTTGGGAGGATCACTTGAGCCCAGGAGGTTGAGGCTGCAGTGAGCCATTATCATGTTACTGCACTCCTGCCTAGGTGACAGAGTGAGACCCTGTTTCAAAAAAAGAAATACATTTGAAATTAATTTAGGCAATTGTTGTTCAACCTGTGGTTAAAAGTATGACAGTTAAAATTATTAAGTTGACTTAAAAATATTGTTGACTTAAAATTATTTTGTATTCAAACAGGAATGACTGTGATAAATATGTTTTTCGTATGCAAAAATATCATAAAAGTAATGGTGGTATTGTCTGGGGCAACATCAAGAAAAAATTAGTAAGTATTTTTCTTTATCCAACACATATCTATCAAACAACTTTAATATGTGATAAACTGTGATAGTTGTGATGTAACAGTCCCTGTCCCTGAGGTGATTATAATGTAACAAGTTACAATAATGAAGCCATGAATGAGGTTAGCACATAAGTACTGTAGGATTACAGATGGCATCGCATTGACTGAAACATTGGAGCAAGGGGAAAATGGGTAAAAACTTTGATTTTTGGGAAATGAAGGGTGGGAAAAATATACACAGGTCTGGGAAGGATATTTCAGGCAAAACACAAAAGCGTATCTGTTCAAGGATTGAAGAATAATTCAGACTGAGTCACAATTCTCATAAAGTATGAAATTTCATCAAATTCTATGTAGCTTTAAAATGGTTTCAGGTGTTTTTCAGATTTAGCTACTTAATTTTATTTTTTTACATTCTAACATTTAAAGTCCAACTACAGAAAAATTTTTAACTGAAAGATGCCTTAATAGAATGATCTATATCCCTTAGAGAAAAGATTAGGACAGTCCTTTATCCCCTTGAATTACTTTTTAAATTTTTAATTTTCTGATTTTAATTTCAATAAATGATTATCATATATAAGTACTAGGATTCTGGAAAAAGTATTTCATCTCAAATTTCCTCAAAGTAAGTAGCTAATCTTCGAGAATGGTAACTTATGGGAACCCCCTTGAGTCCCTTGTTTTATGACATTGAGCAAGTTACTTGAGCTTTCTAATACCATTTTATTCATGTGTGGTATGACAATGGGGATCATGATTATATTGATTTATGTTACCAAATGATTTTGAGGTCTAAATGATATAATGCAGTGTTTTACCTCATCTCAGAAAAAAATACATTTATATCATAGTCGTGAGCATGAATTTGTATCTCAAACATTTCTTAAAACAGTACTTAGTATAGGGGCTACTATATTCTGTTCTGTTACTTTTTATTTTTAAAAGATTTTTAAGGATTGCCAGCCATGGCCAATAGTTTGATAAGCATTGTAATGTGTGTGAGCATGTACTTCAAACTTGCCATTTATATTACCATTTTAGCCAAGAATTTCAAGTACAGAGAATTAAAATTCTGCTAGTATAAAACATTGTACTGTTATAATAACGGACTGTAGGTAAAAGTAATACAGTAATTACTATTCTGTATAGTAATTACTATACTGTAATAGTACAGTATAGTATTGTAATTATAATTACTATATATAATCATGATAAATTGTGTTTATATTTTAAATTTACTAAGCCAGTATATTCATTACTTAATTACTTAGTACATTTTGGCAACTTTTGGAGGCCCATAGACTATCCTTTAACTGCTATAGCATTAGTTTATAATTTCTTAGAGGAGTGTTTGCCAGCACTAGGAAACAACGTTGAGTAAGTCATGGTTCTTGCCCTGGATAAACCCAAAAGAGAATTAGGCATTTCACAGATAATTATAATGTGATTAAATGTTGTTATAGGCATATGTTCAACGTAATCTGGGGATAAGCATGCTTAATTTTGTCTAGATTTGAGGTAGACTTCACGAGGAGGTACCATTTAGCTATTAATAGTACATAACTCTTTTATAGGTTGAAACTGATTTCTCAACTCCACCACCAAGAAGGAAAACCCCATTTAACACAGGTAATATACTTACAGCTTTCTTTTGTGGCTCAGTTCTATTATAAGGTAGGTTCTTTATTTAAATGGTATTAAAATTAATTGCTCTCAAGTGGATAGACTTAGCATTTTATTCCTTATAGTTGTTTTCAGTTTTATTGAAAGTACTTTTAGAAATTTATTATCTTTTTATTAAACTTCTCTTTACAGATTTAGGAGAAAACTCTGGTATTGGAAAACTTTTCACTAATGCTGTGGAATCTTTAGATGAAGAAGAGAAAGATTATTATTTTTCAAACTCTGATTCTGCATAGTAAAATGAGAAAATATGATTCCTGGGATTTTTACCATAAAGCAGACAGTGTGTTTGTATTTTCAACTGGAGTACATGTATTTTCTTTGTAAAGTAGCTTCCTATGAAAATGTGGACTTTTTTGAAGGTTTCATGTGTTTGTGTTCAAAATATCCTCATTGCTACAGCTTACTAAAAATGTAAAGAAAATTGTTTTTGCTCGTGTAGATATCTGTAAATTTCTGTTTTTGCATATTAAAATATATATAGATAATTTTTTAATAAGCATCCAAGTCTGTTTACTTTAAGAAAATCATTTCCTAAGCAGATTTTTTTTTTTTATTTCAAGAAAATTTTGCTACCATTTAAGTAAGAGAAGGTGAGAAGGATGACAGAGGTTGTATTGGTAGCTATCGAATTCATGAAAACTTTTAAGTTAGCATTTGTTACCAGTTATTATCCAAGCCAGAGTAGGATTTGTTACCAGTTGTTATCCAAGCCTAATGTTTAAATTACACATTGTTGGAATTAAATTACACATTGTTGACATGCTTCTCTCTTGATTGTTTTTATTTTAAACTTGTGATAGGCATATCTATGAAACCTATGTAAATTTAGTTTATTGCTTTGCCATTATTTTACTAGGTAAAATTAGAGAACAGATTTTGTTCTCTAATTTTTAAGCCTTATTTACATATGCAGAAACAGCTTAAATATTTTGACTAGATTAGACAAACAGTTAATAGATCCACCATTAGGAATCAATATATTATGTCATAATAAACATCCTTTTTCTTTCACTGAAATTTCTTTTAGAAATAAACTTATTTTCGCTTGTTATGTTTTGAAACTTGACATCGGATATTTTCCCTCTGGCTACACATTCACCTACCCTTGTTCTCTATTTAGATTATTCAAATAAAGTTAGTTTGCTTTTATAGTATTTGTTTCTTGTTTTTTGTTTGTTACTAATTACTGGATGATAGAAATAAAAACAAATCACGACTGGTCCTGTTTAAGTTTCCTCAAAAAAAAAAAATGATTAATAACATTTTCTTGTTTCTTAAGTGTTTTAGTCAGAGAAGGCATGGTGTCATATATCTGTAGTCTCAACTACCTGGGAGGCTGAAGAAGGAGGATAGCTTGAGCCCAGGAGTTCAAGGCTGAAGTGTGCTATGATCATGCCTGCAACTAGCCACTGCACCCTAGCCTGGGTAACAGAAAGATTCCTTCTTTTAAAATAAATAAGTAAATAAAATAACATAGTAATAATCAGCAGTTATATAATTACAGGACTCATGGAAACACTGTAAAAAGAACAGTACAGTTGGACTAAGACAATTCTTTAAACTACCATGATTATTTCTGCCATAAAGACCCTTGGTGGATATAGGATGGATCAAAAGAAAGGGTTATTTTGGAGTGGCCAAAAAAAATGCTGTTGTAGAACTTGAGTTGCCAATATTTGATCTAATGCTATACTGCTTGAAGTTAATGGATAGTGTTTTAGGAGTCAAGAAGGTGGTTAAGTCCCTTAACAAAAAGTAAAAAGGTAATTGAAATGGCATAAACTTGACTCAAACCAAGAGTCTGACCCCCTACTGCCCATATATCCCTATCAGAACTTCAGCGCCTTCCCTATTCTAAGGTATCTCACCTGCCAGGTACCTGATTTGTCCTATTTCTATCAGGTCATAAGATGAACTAATAATAAGGTTTAAGGTAAGTAACCCCCAAAGGAGACTTAAAAGTGGAAAAGAAAAAAGACCTTAAGGACTTAAATAATAAGATGGATAATGAATGGTTAACGGCTACCAATGAGGGTATAGGAGGAGGCTATTGCAAGCCTAAATATGGATAGAGCTCTCCATACAGCAAGCATAAATAAATGAAATCCTCTAGGTTATGTCTGTAACACCATGTTAATTTATGTAATTTTTTTTTGTCTGATGGGTGCACACAGCTGAGTCTGAGCATGTGGTGGTATCTCTGTGTGAGGTTGTTGAGGGACTGCATGATTCTGGCATGCAGCTGGGGCAAAGCACCACCAGATGTCCCTACCCACAGGCCCTGCTGACAGACAATGTAGCAGGAGCATGATGCATGAAGATGTAGCACAGTGGAACAACAAAGAGGCTCCTTGGCTCCTTTACTCCTCCTGTCACAGCTTAGCATTGTGCTCACTACTAAAGAAGAAATAAAAAGTCCAGTTATAATAAACTGATAACTATACTAGGCAATAACTTAGTGTTTCCTCTCTGTGGTTTTGACAGAATTATTGAGCAGCATACATAAGAAGTCAGCTGCTTTCATACAAATTGAGAGTTGATACTATCTCAAAGGAGCTAAACAATTAGAGTAACTTTTTTGTCCCCTTTTATCAACACCATAGTGAAAGAGAATGATACCTAGTTTCTGGTTTCTGCTTCTAGATTTGCCAGTCTAAACTTGAATAAGTCACTTGTTTCTGGGCATCACTTTTATCATTTGGTAAGAAAGGAAAGAGAAGTGATTTGAATTCCATGAGCTCTGAAGTCCCCGCCAGATTTAAGGTGAGGAGAGCTCTGTGGTGAGGCTGGTTCATCTACCCAACAATGTAATAGGGGTAAAAATGAGGCCAAGAATAAAGGACTCACATAATTAAAGGCTGCTTTAGTACTAGACTGACTAGAAGAAAGATGTCATATATATTGCAGATACAAGCAAAGCCTTTTTTTGTTTGTGTTTGTTTTTGTTTTTGAGATAGAGTCTGGCTCTATCGCTCAGGCTGGAGTGCAGTGGCGCGATCTCAGCTCACTGGAAGCTCTGCCTCCCAGGTTCACGCCATGCTCCTGCCTCAGCCTCCTGAGTAGCTGGGACTACAGGTGCCTGCCACCACGCCCGGCTAATTTTTTTATATTTTTAGTAGAGACGGGACGGGGTTTCACCGTGTTAGCCAGGATGCTCTTGATCTCCTGACTTCGTGATCCGCCCGCCTCGGCCTCCCCAAGTGCTGGGATTACAGGCGTGAGCCACCGTGCCCAGCCCCAAGTAAAGCCTTCTTAATGCCATCACAGACAACAGAATGGATCAAAACGGTAAATATAATAGGGTCAACATAATGGGTCTGCATTCAGTAATTTATATTAAAAAGAAACTTTCTAAGTCCAAACCAATATACCACTTTGAATATATTTCAGCAACAAAGCAGAGTAATGTAGCTGGGAGTTTCTATTAGTCCATTCTCACACTGCTATGAAGAAATAACCCAAGACTGGGTAATTTATAAGGAAAAGATGTTTAATTGACTCACAGTCCTGCATGGCTGGGGAGGCCTCAGGAACTTACAGTCATGGTGGAGGGGAAGCAAACGTTTCCTTTTCCACATGGCAGTAGGCAAGAGAACTGCAGAGCGAACAGAGGAAAAGCTTATAAAACCATCAGATCCTCTGAGAACTATCACTAGAACAGCATGGGGGAACCACCCCCATGATCTAATCACGTTCCAGGAGGTCCCTCCCCAACATATGGGGATTATAATTCAGATTACAAGTCAAGATGAGATTTTGGTTGGGGACACAGCCAAACCATATCAGAGTTCATATTAATAGATTTGACAGTACTTAACTGGGACACACCTTTGGTCAGATAAACATTCAGTTAAGTTTTCTACTTTCCTAGTTACTGGGTCATTTATCTCACAACCCACCCATCACCCACACCTTACCAAGTACATGTATTTAGAATCAGTACACTTAAAGTATACTATCTACACATAGGGAAAATCGACAAGTTGGCTGTAGTCATAGACATGTCAACTTTACCATTTATCACAACAGTACAACTTTAATTTTGGGAAACATTCCAAAGTATATCTCTAGCTTAGCTTTTACTTTCTTAAACTATCCTTAGTAACACTTTTAATAAATCTTGTTTTAATAAAAAAAATTAGTTTCATAATCTAGTCAAAATGATCACTGAACATCAGATTTTTTTTAAATAATTTATATAATCTATATAAATAAAAATGTATACAATATAAAATATTTAAATAAAATATCCTCTTATTTACAAATAAACATAATCACAAAACAGCAATGATTATTGAAGTGCATTTAATATTGTGAGAGGTCTCTGAAAACCCCATCTTGAGCAGCTTGATTATGCATCAGATTTCAGTCTATCTTGGTTAAGATCATTTGGTAACATTTGTATGTCAAATACATAGTGAATATATCTATAGATCTCCTCAGCCTTCTGATGAGTTACTTGTGCATACATGGAGATTTCTTGAAGTGAGCTGAAAAATAAATGAGACAAAATCATTACACTAGGACTTTTGGCTTTTATAAAATTTAATATTACCTAAAGAACACCAAACACAGTAGCCTTTAAGGAAATCATCTCAAGCATTATCCGTCCAGCTGATATGTCTTGAACATTAGTTTGGATAAAACAGCTACTTGTTTCCTTTCCTTAAAATTATCTAGAATAACAATTTCAACATCTTCAATGAACTGAATGTTTTTGTGTTGCCCAAAATTAATATGTTGAAGCCGTAATCCCAATGTGATGGTATTTGGAAGTGGCAACTTTGAGAATTAGGTGATAAAGGTGGATATCCTCGTGCACTTTGAAGAAGAGGTCAAAGAGCTAGCTAGCTCTATTTCTGCCATGTGAGGATACAATGAGAAGGCAGTAGTCTGTGACTCAGCAGAAAGCTCTCTCCAGAACCCAGCCATGATCTCAGACTTCCAGTACCCAGAACTGGCAGAAATAAATTTCTGTTGTTTATAAATTACCCAGTTTATGGTATTTTATCATTGCAGCATGAGCTAAAACAGTATCTGATGTAGGCCTTTAATTAAAATGAACTACATTCTAAAATCTCCCTCTTCAAGCAATACTCATTTTTCTTGTTACAGAATTGAACAGCCCAGAAATGTTAGATTGCAAGGTCAAACCTAACTGCTATTTATTGTCTCTCCACAGAGCTCTAAGCTTCTCAAAGGAAATCCCTACACCTATTTTTTCTTTTTTCTTTTTTTCAATTAATGTCCCTTAGCTTCATACAGTAACTAATATATGTTGGCAGGCAAAAAATGTTTGCTGAATAAAATAATCTAACAGGCACCACGCCGCTTAAATTTTTTTAACATTAAACTTCTATGGAATGCTTTTAAAAATCTTTTAAAAGTAATCATTTAAAAATATTACAACAGACATACCTGTTAGCCATCCTTTTCACAGATGAAAACTGGTGACACATATTTAATGCAGTTACATAACTTATATTGGGAATACTTAAATAAAACCGGAGTGCCTCACTTTTATTACTATTCACCACTGTTGGAACATGAATACCAACATTCTTTCTTTGTTCCACTAAAGACAGTTCCTTTAGCAAATCTGCAGTTTCTTCTTGGCAGGAACTGAAAAGAATTCGGATTCCAGCGCCAATTAAGGTAGTCAGCAGGCTGTCATAGCTCTTTGTTCTCCTAAACATCCTTGATGTGTCTCCTAAATATTTATATTTAGGGAAAGGCAAACTTCAGTAACTAAGTAGAATCATTAATATACTTTATTTTATTAAAATCCCAAGATCTACACCATTGAGCAAACTGGTGCCACATTCTGCTAATGAGAAACCCTACAACTAATGTTTCTCAAATATCTGAGAAAGAAAATAGGGGTAACTATGAGCGCCTTGAGCTGGAATCAACATAGAAAGGTGAATAAGGAAGAGCTTATATTCCTAGATAATTCACTCCTGAAGGCCAAGGCTGTATTACTCATCTCTAATTTTTCATGCTGGCTCTGATGAAGGGCGCATTAAGTACTGGTTTAAGTGATATAAAATTATCTTAGGTATTTATTCCAAAGAATAACTCAACAAATACCCTGTACACCCATTTTAACATCATCTTGCCAATTACTTCCCTACCGTTTCTTGTTCATTTTCTATTCCATATTCTACTTAAATCCTTTTATTGGTATTCCCTATTATGGCCCCCGATACTTTTCTATAACCTTTGCCATGTTACCTTCCTGTCTATTCCAAATCTATTTCCTTTATCCCTGACTTTTCAAATTAAAAAGAAGGCTGGTGGCTCAAACATGTAATCGCAGCACTTTGGGAGGCTGAGGCAGGAAGATAACAAAGTCAAGAGATCGAGACCATCCTGGCCAACATGGTGAAACCTTGTCTCTACAAAAAATATAAAAAAGAAATTAGCTGAGCGTGGTGGCGCGCACCTGTAGTCCCAGCTACTCAAGAGGCTAAGGCAGGAGAATCACTTGAACCCAGGAGGCAGAGGTTGCAGTGAGCCGAGATTGCGCCACTGCACTCCAGCCTGGGCGACAGAGCAAGACTCCATCCCCCGCCCCCACACAAAAAAAAAGGCTGGGCGTGGTGGCTCATGCCTGTAATCCCAGCACTTTGGAAGGCTGAGGCAGGCAGATCACCTGAGGTCAAGAGTTCAAGACCAGCCTGACCAACATTGTGAAACACCGTCTCTACTAAAAATACAAAAATTAGCTGGGTGTGGTGGCACATGCCTGTAATCCCAGCTACCCAGGAGGCTGAGGCAGGAGAATTGCTTGAACCCGGGAGGTGGAGGTTGCAGTGAGCCGAGATCATGCCACTGCACTCCAGCCTGGTCAACAGAGTGAGACTCTGTCTCAAAAAAAAAAAAAAAATGGGGTAACCAAAAGATAAAATGACTTATCTAAGGCCACACGGTTCACCAATGACAAAATGGGGATGAAAAGGCTGCCCAATTCCCACACCAATGTTTTACATAAACTACACTATTACCAAAAGTATAATTCTTCAATTCTTCCACAGTGGCTTTCACCTACATGATTTTACTTAGTTCTCATAATATCACAAGATGAGTAGAACAAGTGTTATTATCAGTTCCTCGGAGTGATTTGTCAATGCAATGTCATATAAAGAAACCAGTAATTGGTGTGTCTTCTGATTCCATATCTCATGATCTTTTTACTGTTCTTGAGGGCTCGCCACACAATTAAATAATTACTGCAGAAATCTTCTACCTGAAGCTCCAATCCTGCACTTCCAAATGCATCCTAGGCACCCACTTCAGTGACCCACTGAGAACTCGATCTTAACATGTTCAAAATTGAACTTCCCTTGTCCCTCATATCTGTTGCTTCCCTTATATTCATAATTGCAATAAACAGTACCACTACTTAACTGCCCAATAACCAAGAAGTTGGTCAACTCAGTAATTCTCAACTCCTCCCACCAACTCTTGCTAATCCTGACTCCTTAAACATCTCCCGAAACATTGCACGAATACTACTTCTCCTCCCCATTGCTGCCTTAGTTAAGGCCCTCATCCTTCCTGGGTTCCTGAAAAAGTCTTATGTTTGGCAGACTTGCCTTCAATTTCCAACCCTTCAGTTCTCATAAGCTGCATTTAAATACAATGACTAATGAAAGCCATTATGGCTGTATGAAAATATGAAATGACATTCACCAGTCAGGTGTTTATATTTTAAGAGTTTCCTACATCCTAATAATAGAAGAATAAACTAAGTTAACTGTAAAGTTCCTTTACAGTCTTATAAACAAAGATATTTAAAAATACAAACCTGTTTTTTCTCTGTCCTTTTCCACAATCACACATATTCTTTCAAACATACTCTGCAGGTGCTGGATCTGCTCAATGAACTTGTTCTTATTGGCACTATTTAACATCTCAGATTGAGACCTCCTTTCCACCACCATGCGGTTACTCACGATGTAATCACAGCCATTAAGAGGACAAACTTCTACTTGCAACCCATGAATTGCTCTTAGGGAAGAAATTACTTCTAATCCAGAAGTGATTTCATGACCACCTACAAGAATACAGCTTCCTTTTCCTTCCTGTGGAAGTCTAAGAGAAGTATGTGTCCCAGCTAAATGTGGTCTTGACTTGGAACAGGATGCCACTGAAGTGCTAGAATCCTCCAAAGCACTACCATCCTGAAAAAGTGGAAAACACTGGTCACATTCAGGTTAAATACATAAAAGTGCCATAAACGTCTCATACCCGAAGTTGATTCTCCTTACTGAGAATGTCCAGTTTTCTTCCTTCAATTTGACCAAAGTGACAATAAATGAAGGAACACATAAGTCACTACTCTCATACCTCAAAAAATTGTAAAGCTATAATTAACAACAAAAGCTAAGAACAATAGGATGTAAAGAAATAGCAGAAAGTCTAAAAATGAACAGGAAAGGAAATAAGTGTTAAAAAATAAAATTATAATTTTTAGCCTAGAGAAAAAAACAAATGAATGGAAGGTGAAATAACCTTAGAGCAGATTAGAGTTAATCATGAAGAATAAGGAAACTAAACAAGATATTTTTGAAACATAATAGGAAGATTAGATAACCATAAAGTATCTCCAGCTGAAAACAACTAAACCTGTTCAGTTTTAAAAAACTAACATTTTGTAAAAAATATTTAGAAATACATAACTGGTCTGACCAGAAAGTAAGGAATGCACTGAGGTCAAAAACAACATGGAAGTGAGAATTTTGGAAGTTACTTAAGCCAGAACATACCCTGCCAAATCCTGTGAACCATGAGCTCCTCTTTTCACAGAGGCACAGAGCATGGGAAACATTAGTGCTAGATGTCCGAACCTCTGTCCCCAAAAACGGTTAAACGTTTATTATAAGCGTAAATAAAAAATAAATCTACTCCATAAAAGCAGAAAGGAAAAAGTAGTTCTCAATCTTAATATCTGGTAGAGAGGGAAAATCTCAGAATTGGTATCTACATACTGGCCCTCCAGCCCTCATGTAGGCTTGTAGCCAAAATACACAATACCTGTGTGATCCACAAAAACCTTAAGCAAGTAATAAAATGTGCTCTCCAAAAAGAAATGCAAATGGCTCTTACGAGCTATATGAATGCATGCAACTGAAAGAAAAAAGATGCTTTCAACTTTGCTATGGAAAGAAAAACACAAATTTGAAACTATATGACATGCCATCTCTCACTAGGTTGACAATATTCTCTGTTAATGAGGTTCTGGAGAAATCAGAAATTCTTTTACAGTGCTGGTTGTAATAAAAATATGATACAGCAGTGGCTCACACCTGTAATCCCAGCACTTTGGGTGGCTGAGGCGAGTGGATCACTTGAGGTCAGGAGTTCAAGACCAGCCTGGCCAACATGGTGAAACCCCATCTCTACTAAAAATACAAAAATTATCTGGGCGTGGGAGGCAGAGTTTGCAGTGAGCCGAGATCACGCCACTGCACTCCAGCCTGGATGACACAGCGAGACTCTGCCTCAAAAAAAAAAAAAAAAAAAGGGTACAACCTATAGAGAAGTTAGGAGTATCTGGCAACCTTACATATGCATTTTCTTTTTACAGCAACTCCAAGAAATTAATCCCAAAGTTACACTGGCAACATTTAAGAGGATACAAACATGGCTATTTATTATAAGAACGAAAGATTAGAAACAACCTACATATGCATCAATATGGAAATGTTGAATAAATTATTATATAATCATACAATAGTGTATGCAGCTGCACAAAGTAATGAGGAATATATATGTGTATATTACTGTTGAGTTAACCCGAGGATACAGTTTGAAGTAAAAAAATCAAGATGGGATAAACTATGTATTGTATTTTACTACTTATCTAAGGAAGATTAAAAATATAAAAGTATCTAATTACATATTTCAAACAATGTATAAACAAACCGAAGTATATAGATATTTTTAATTATTACCTTTGTACAAGGAAGGAAACAGTGAAGGACACAAAAATAAAACTCGAATTTGTTTTTTTTTTTTTTTTTGAGACGGAGTTTCACTCTTGTCACCCAGGCTGGAGTGCAATGGTGCAGTCTCAGCTCACTGCAACCTCTGCCTACCGGGTTCAAGCCATTCTCCTGCCTCAGCCTCCCGAGTAGCTGAGATTACAGGCACCTGCCATGACACCTGGCTAATTTTTATATTCTTAGTAGAGATGGGGTTTCACCATGTTGGCCAGGCTGGTCTTGAGCTCCTGGCCTGAGGTGATCCACCCACCTCGGCCTCCCAAAGTGCTGGGATTACAGGTGTGAGCCACCATGCCTGGCCTGGAATTTGTTGAATACAAATTCTTTTGTAGATTTTAATTTGGGACCATGAACAAAATAAATAAAAAGACATCCCATTTTCATGCATTGAAAAATTTAACATTATTAAGATGACAATACTACCCAAAATAATCTACGGATTCAACACAATCTGTTTCAAAATTCCAAAAGCATATATTGCAGAAATGGGAAAACTCATACTAAATTTCATATATTTCAAGGGACTCTGAATATCTAAAACAATCTTAAAAAAAAAACAAAGTTAGAAAACTCAGACTTACCAACTTCAAAACTTCTATAAAGCTACAGGAATCAAGACAGTGTGGTACTGGCATAGAAAAAGACATATGCCAAAGAATTGAGAGCCTAGAAATAAACCCTCACATATATGGTCAACTGATTTTAAGCAAGATAGCCATGCACCACCAACAACAAAAGCTGGATTTTTATATCATTAACAAAAGTTAGCTCAAAATGAATCAAAGGTATACCCTGAAGAATTAAAACTATAAAACTCTTCCTACAAAGAAACAAAGAAAAATCTTCATGACTTTGGATTTGGCAAGATGTTCTCTTCCCACACTTGTGTCAGCAGATTGCTCTAGTTACTTGGTGTTTGCTAGCCTGGAGGGAGAGAGCACTAGGAGTGTAGAATTAGTGTTTTCTGTTGTCCTGGTTCAGCCATAGTCTTGGGCAGGACTTGTGTCCCTAGGTCTCGAAGGTAGGAATTTCTCAGTGATGTTACTCTCCCTCCCAGTTATTAGAGACCTTTAATTGTCTAGGCTTAAGATGTTTTCCTGCCCTTCTCCCAGTTATAGAGGGTATTTTCTTGTTTCCTTCCTGATCTGTGGTCTTCACCTAAGCTCTGAGGGCAATAAAGTTTGCTGCTCTTCCCCCAGTAGCTTAAAGCTTTTTGTTCCATAGGGGAAACAGGGAAGGAACAAGGTGAGGCATGGTTCGTTTTCCACAGTAATTGCTTGCCTCTTCCCCAAGGACTGTACTAGGAAAAAGCATTTTTCTCATTCTCAGTTTTTTGTGAATGCCTGATGAGTGTGTGAAGAAAAGCCCATGAGTGGCTATAAATTCCCCATTGTGTCTACAACTCCCAGGGGTTCTAAACTTTCATGCTAGTCCATTGCCTTTTGCAATTCACTAATGTTTTAGCTGAAATTTTTTTTTAATTTTTTTTTTAGACAGAGTCTCATTTTGTTGCCCAGGTGGCATGATCACAGCTCACCGCAACCTCAACCTCCCAGGGTCAGGTGATCCTTCCACCTTAGCATGCTGAGTAGCTGGGACTACAGGTATGTACCAGCATGCCAGGCTAATTTTTTTGTTGCTTTTGTTTCGTTTTTCTTTTTTTTTTGAGACGGAGTCTCACTATGTTGCACAGGCTGGAGTGCAGTGGCGCAATCTTGGCTCACTGCAACCTCTCCCTCCCAGCTTCAAGCAATTCTCCTGGCACAGCCTCCTGAATAGCTGGGGCTACAGGCATGTGCCACCACATCTGGCTAATTTTTTGTATTTTTAGTAGTTACAGAGTTTCACCGTGTTGGTCAGGCTGGTATCAAACTCCTGACCTCAAGTGATCCGCCTGCCTCGGCCTCCCAAAGTGCTGGGATTATAGGCGTAAGCCACTGCCCCTGGTCATCTGAATTATTTTTACCAGATTTTACAGTGTCCAGTGATTGCCATGAATCAGCAAGCTTTTCATTGGAGGGGCCTGTTTTTCCTTAAATATCAGCCTAATTGTTTGCCCTACGACCTTAGCTCTGTAATGGTTTCAAGGAAACATGATTTTGCAGATGACTGACTCTTTGTTACAGTAAGGATGGGAGCAATACTCCCTCCACCTTTCTACATCGTAACTTAAGGTGGGCTTTCTATCTTTTAACATCCTAGACTAAGATCAACATCCCAATTATTCAGAAATTATCACTAAAATATATTTAATATTTAATTTTAAAAAGTGAATAATAGATGTAATGAAGGAGGAAATGGCCACTAAAGAACTAGAAGAAAATAGTGGAAGTACTTAGTTATCTTAGAGTATGGCTTTCTAAACATGACAACAAGGTCAGGAAATACAAAGAAAAAAAGTCTAGGCTGCATAAAGAAGTTATATTTCATATAGCAAGAAACACTAAACACATAAAAAAAGCAAATAAAAGACAAGGAATACTGTTTGTAATATACACGACAATGCAAATATTAGTATTTTTAATCTGTGAAGATTTTTGTCAGGGTAGTCTATTTTATGCCTTCAAATTTACCTCAAAAAAATTTTTCCCCTCCTAATTTCAAGTAATAAGAATCATACTATATGTAATTTTATTCAATAATAGTAGAAAACTTAAAACTTTTTCCATTAAGACCTACTGATCCCTTTTCATAGTCCTCTTCAAAGTATCACTATCCTATATCTATTTTTTAGTTAGGACATACCAAAGTAGAAATATTGCTTAAAGTGTTAGTGCTTACCAGTGCTTATTTCTCTTTCCAAAGTAAAGAGCACTGGAGTGTGGTGTGAAGGTGAATAGGCATCTATGGTGATTAGAAGCCCAGAAGGGCAATGTGGAGGCACCCAGCCTCTGTAGCCTCATCTCCACTGCTCAGATAGGCTTAGCCCAGGGTCAGGAGGGACTCTGCCTTGTCAAGAAAAGCCTAGGATACTAAGACACTCGCAAATGTCACTAGTGTGAATTACAGCTGAAGAAACTACACAGAAACTACACTACTGTATCCACCTAGAACCAAGGCCAATACACCCCACCAAACTGACACCCTAAGACCCACTCATACAAATAAGTCTTTCCCTGGGAAATTACTCCATAAAACTTGATGAGATGAATGTCCCACTAGATGTGTAGAAATCAACATAAGGACATGTCATATATGAAAAAGCAAGGACACGATACTTCCAAAGGAACGCAATAATTCTCAAATAACAGATCCCAATTATAAGGAATTATACAAAAATAATAATCTTGCCAGGCATGGTGTTGCATGTCTATAGTCCCAGCTACTAAGAAGGCTGAGGTAGGAGGATCACATGAGCCCAGAAGTTCAAGTCAGCAGTGAGCTATGATCGCACCTGTGGGTAGCCACTGTACTCCAGCCTAGGCAACACAATGAGAACTCATCTTGGGATTTTAATCTCTATACTATAGATGAGGATATTGAAACTCAAAGAAATTAAGTACTTTCTTGTTCTCCAGTCTATTATGAAGACTTAATGTAGTCAATCTTTTCCTAACAATGCCTTCAAGAAATAACTATGACAAAAAAAAAAAAATGGAGACAATTTGCAACGGGAAACACAAATATGAGGACCGTTGTGTGGACACTGTCAAGCATGTGGCTAAGGCAGAGTGTGATGAAACATCTTGGGGATAAAGAGAAGTAGAAGCAGAGAGCAGAATAGTGGTTAGTAAGGGGGTTAAGGTTGGGGCGGAGGGTGTTGGTCAAATAATACAAAATTTCAGATAAGAAGACTATAGTTAATTACAAGGTATTTTATCTTGAAAATCACTGAAAGAGTAAGTTTTAAGTGTTCTCAACCAAAAAATAAATATCTGAGGTAATACATATGTTAATTAGCTTGATCTAGCCATTCCACAATGTATACATATTTCAAAACATCATGTTATACTTGATAAATATATACAATTGTCAATTCTAAAAAGTATTAATTTTTAGTAAGTCTATTTTCAGTCTCACTCCTAGTTAAGCAAATAATGAATCAATATATATAGTTCCTATTATTTCTTTAACCCCTATTTAGCAAAATTACTGTAACTATAAACCCTTAAAAACAGGAAACAGTTTTACAGTGATTCTTCTAGAAATAGCACAATAGGGAGAAAGTAAAACTGGACTACTTAGCAGCCATTCTGGAAGGAAACGGAAGAAAACTTTAAGAAGGAAACCAGTTGGTACTCCCAAATTCCTTTACACAATAAAAAGAGACTTACATACCCAAAGCCTTCTGAGAAGGAGAAAAGTTAACCTGGGAACTAGTTCTAGTTTTTTGGGTTTTTTTTTTGGAGACGTGGTACTCCCAAATTCCTTTACCCAATAAAAAGAGACTTACATACCCGAAGCCTTCTGAGAAGAAAAGAAGTTAATCTGGGAACTAGTTCTAGGTCTTTTTTTTTTTTTTTTTTTGAGATGGAGTCTTGCTCTGTCACCCAGGCTGGGGTCCAATGGCACGATCTCGGCTGACTGCAACCTCTGCCTCCCAGGTTTAAGCGAGTCTCCTGCCTCAACCTCCCAAGTAGGTGGGACTCCAGGGATATGCAACCATGCCCGGCTGATTTTTGTGTTTTTAGTAGAGATGGGATTTCATCATGTTGGCCAGGCTAGTCTTGAACTCCTGACCTCAAGTGATCCACCTGCCTCGGCCTCCCAGAGTGCTGGGATTACAGGCATGAGCCACCGCACCTGGCCAGGGAACTAACTCTGAACACATAATTTCAGTTAATTTTGCCTTGCAGAAAGCCCTATTTTCCCACATCCTTTTAATAAAATTATCAAGTTTCCTTACATAGTGTTAACAAAACATTAACATATTTAAAAAATTAAAACCTGAGCATCCTGTGAATTGCCCATATAATTTTGTGTATTGTTTTCTTGTTTGAAGACATTTTCTGCAAAATTTTTTTGTTAATTTTTCTTTGACCTAGTTATTTAATACAAAACACACACACAAGAAAGAAAAAGAAAAACTTCTGGTAATCATCTAAAGACATTTTTCCTTTCTTTGATCCATACCTTCTGTGGAACTGGAAATTTTCTACAGTCTTTCTGTGAATCAACAGTAGTGAAGGGTGGTGTGGTAGACTGGACTTCATTATGATTCTGAGGTTTGAAGTCTGAGACTTCGGAAATTGTATCCTTTAAATTCAGTGATGTCTGTTTGCTCTGCTTTGCTAATGGATTAACTCTTGGACTAGAATGCACCTTGGACTGCAGAGAAGATCCAGAAGGCACTGAATTTAAACAATGGTCCTGTTGTTTGTTCTTCTTAACAGTGCTTGGGTTAACCGCAATATTAGATTCTCTTTTATCATTTACATTGTTCTCCTCCTCACTTGAATCATCTGGTAAAATAATTCTGGATAATTTCTTTTTTGAATGTGCACAATTTTGTTCCATCATTTGTTTTAGCATTACTGCACGTCGAGTTTTATACTTTTTACTCCTACTTGCAAAGCAATCATCAGTTATTAAGTTAAAATCAACACAAACTTCTTCTTCACTTGACTGGCCTTTGTAAGACTCCTCTTCATCAACACAAAAACTATCCTCTAAATAGGTTTCATCTTGTTCAGGAATCTACAATAAAAACACAAGAATGTTTTACATTTATTTCAGACAATTAACAGGTATTTAAAATATACTTCTAAGCACATGAAATCTGCATTAATATTTGTTTAATTTACTTTATTAATTCAGCCACTTACTCAACTAACATAAACTAAGTACATTCTTTATGGAGAAAAATGAGTTTGAGGATAAAGGAAAAGAATGATTTACCGTCTAGAAATTTAAGGGCTAAGAACAGGTAGGTAGAAAGTAAACAATAATAATAGATGATAAATGCTATATAATAAGCACAATGGAAGTACAGACAGTACACATTACCAAGCTGAACATGGCAATTTATAAACAAACACGACTAATATGATAATGTTATCCATAAGTGACATAACCTATAATTTTCAGAATATAACATTTTTATGAAAAAAAATGAATTTTGATCAACCAAGGACAAAAAAGGGATCTTTTTTATTTTTTGAGATGGAGTTTCGCTCTTGTCACCCAGGCTGGAGTGCAATGGTGCAATCTTGGCTCATTGCAACCTCTGCCTCCCAGGTTCAAGCAATTCTCCTGCCTCGGTCTCCCAAGTAGCTGGGATTACAGGCATGTGCCACCATGCCTGGCTAATTTTTGTATTATTAGTAGAGATGGGGTTTCACCATGTTGGCCAGGCTGGTCTTGAACTCCTGACCTCAGGTGATCTACCAGCATCAGCCTCCCAAAGTGCTGGGATTACAGGCGTGAGCCACCGCACACGGCCAAAAAGGGATCTTGAGAATCCATTTAGTCGAGCTTCCTGACTTTGGGCAGAAATTATCTCAAATAGCTCTGACAGCCCAGTTATAGAAACAAAATGGAGGCTTCACTAACAGGAACATATTTCAACATCACCATCCAGAAATTCTCTATTATATTTCTATAGTTCATACCTGTGAGAAAATGTTTATGTTTTTATGTGTCTTATGAATCATTTTGTACTTATTGTTCATCATTGGACTACGCAAAGATTTCATGTAAATAGCTCTCATTTCAGAATCTGTGTAAAGATAAGAATTTAAGATAAAGTAGCAAAATTATTTAAATGAAAACCAGTAAGTATTTAACTTCAATCTATTTCAAATTTACTTGATTCAAACCTTGTGCAAATATTTTACACAAAGACAATAAATATTAAAAGATATCTATAAACAATTATTCAAAAATATAAAGTTAGGAGTTTAGCCTTTGAAATCAGATCTAGTTGAGTGATCATGGACAACTTAAGTTCCCTGCTTTAGCTATCTCTCTGAAAATGAGGATTAAAACGGTGACTTTTCTTTCAAAACAAAGGTAAACAAAGACCTTAAAACTGTACTAGATTTATAGAAGTTTCAAAAAAAACATAAGAAATCTAGCCAGAAAAGCAAATATGCACTAAAAACATTAAAACTCACAGCCAATAAAAAGTATGTTTCATAATTTTCAGTTAAGCAAAACCTGAGAAACACATTGGTTTTTTTTATGCCTAGCATTTTTAAAAGTTATAATGAAAGGTACCTGAGACATGATACATAAAAACAAAAGATAATGTGAATTTCGAGGTACTTTTAACAAAAAAGCTTTGAAATTGTACATAGTTCAAACATACTGTGTCTAAAATGGAATTTCAAACCTCTATAATCACCATCTAAACTGCTTCATCTGCAGCCTTCCCAATAATATAACAGCAAATATGTCCTTCTTGTTGCTCAAGCCTACTGACTCCTCCTTTTTTTCTAATCCATTGGAAAATCCTGTCAGCTTTATGTATCCAGAATCCAAACTTTGTCTCACTCTCCTCAGTGCTACTATCTTGGTAGAAGCCACTAGCATTCCTTGATTGGAGGACCTCAACTGTCTCCTAACTGGTCTCAGTCTACCTCTGTTCCCCTATAGGCCATTCTCAACACAGAAGCTGGAGAGATTCTACTAAATTATGTCAGATTATGATCTGGCTGCTGTTTCCCTGATCTTCCTACTACCTTCCCTTTTCCCTCATTCCAGTCACAACACTATTCCTTCAACAGGCCAGGCACACTACTGACTCGGGGCCTTTGTACTGGCTGTTGTCTTTGTATCAACATTCTTCCACTGGATTATATTGTAAACCTGAAAAACACTTCTGTTAATGAACATCAAGGACATAAAACCTTATCCTGCAAATTATATCAGCATTAAGGACAGTACTGAGAACACTGTCTTTAAACACTTTTTTCTTAAAAGTCACAAACTTTGGGAAAGTTTGTCACTTTAAATAATATCAGAGACTGCAAAAGCAGAATAAATGATGAGATCTGTGATAGATTAGAATACTGAAGAGATATAATCAGAATATTTCTCACTTCTGTTACAGCCAATCTGAACCATCTCCTCTAAATGTATTGTATGTACGATCTGTTCAAGCACTGGATGAACACACTGTTTTCTGAAAGTAAACTGCCCTTACTTGGCAAATTTAATAAATTTAGCTTTGTATTTCAGTTGGTCTTAACAATCTACATCACTAAATCTCTCTTCTTCTAGTCTCTGATGATGTCACCTTCTCAATGAGGCCTATTCCTAATTGCCTTATTTAAAATCACAGCTAGGCAGAGTGCAGTGGCTCACAGCTATAGACCCAGTACTTTGAGAGGCCAAGGTGAGAGGATTGTTTGAGGCCTGGAGTTGGAGACCAACCTGGGCAACATAGTGAGATTACATCTCTACAAAAGGCCAAAAAAATTAACTGGTCATGATGGCACATGCCTGTAGTCCTATAGGAGGCTAAAGCAGGAGAATCTCCTGAGCCTAGGAGTTCAAGGCTGCAGTGAACTATGACTGCGTCACTGCACCCTACTCTGGGCAACAGAGTAAGACTCTGTCTCTAAAAAAATAAAATTAAAAAATAATACAATAAAATGGCAACTTGTCTGTTATTTATACCCTCAACCCCAGTTACTCCAAATTTTTCTCATCTTGTCCAACTTTTTTATTTTTCTGTAACTTTTTATCTTACAATAAACTAAATAATTTGGTTAGTATATATATTGTCTGTCTCTTTCCATTTGAATGCAGGCTTCGTAAGAAGAAATTTTTTGTCTATTTTGTTCATTCATATATGGTTCTTAAATGCCCTACATAGTACTACGCATGTAGCGGGCACTAAACACTTGTGAGATGAACATTTCACACTTGAGCAACCCAGGTCAATCTGAAGATTAATATTCAAATTAGCAGAAGCCTATAAACAACCAGTCTAAAATAAAGCAAGTATTACAGAATTTGAATGAAAATGACCAAATAAGTATTTTGCACATACCATATTTAATTACCTTTAAGGTCTAGTTTCATTAAAAACTGATTAAAATATTTAAATATAAGCACATAAAAACACTGAAAAAAATTTTAAGGATCATTATAACATTTACCATTTATAGCCTGTGAAAGTTGAGTTTCATCATTTAAAAAGTCAAGTAATGAGGAATCTTGTTCATTTTCTGACTCATCATTTTCATCTGATGAAACATATTCTGCATCCTCTTCAGAAAGTTCTGCTTCATCATCTAAAAACTTCCTAGCTACATGCTAAGACAAATTAGAAAACATGAAGATATCATTGAGAAAATAATTTTCTTTTATGATTGGAAATAATTCTGGAAAACTGATATCTTATCAATGTTTTTAAGATTAATAAAATAATAAAAACAAAATTTCTAGGCCCAGTGCAGTGATGCATGCCTGTAATCCCAGCACTATGGGAGGCCGAAGCAGGTGGATCACCTGAGGAGTTCAAGGCCAGCCTGACTAACATGGTGAAACCCCATCTTTACAAAATACAAAAAAAAAAAAAAATTGGCAGGGTGTGGTGGCACATGCCTGAAATCCCAGCTACTCGGGAGGCTGAGGCAGGAGAATCACTTAAACCTGGGAGGCGAAGGTTGCAGTGAGCTGAGATGGTGCCACTGCATTCCAGCCTGTGGCAATAAGAGCGAAACTCTGTCTAAAAAAAAAAAAAGAAAATTCCAAGAAGAAATGATAAAGTTACCTATCTATTTAAAAATTCTGATAATTCTGTCATAAAATAAAGTAAAAGTTGGTATATTTGCTTGATCTTTTTTGTTTGTTTGTTTGTTTGTTTGTTTGAAACAGAGTTTCACTTTGTTGCCCAGGCTGGAGTGCAGTGGCGCAATCTCGGCTCACTGCAACCTCCGCCTCCCGGTTCAAGAGATTCTCCTGCCTCAGCCTCCCGAGTAGCTGGGATTACAGGCATGTGCCATCACGCCCAGCTAATTTTTGTATTTTTAGTAGAGACAGGGTTTCACCATGTTGGCCAGGCTGGTCTCAAACTCCTGATCTCAGGGGATCCACCTGGCTCAGCCTCCCAAAGTGCTGGGATTACAGGCATGAGCCACTGTGCCCAGCCTGCTTGATGTTTCTTAATAAGCATAAAATTTCCTGAGTCTTCCAGCTCTTTCAAGAAAATTACTGCACCACAAAAGAACTTAATCAGAAAGGAAAGGTACTGAGAACATTTTCCAAGTATTTGAAAATTGGATAGATATAAGAAAAACAATATAATGATCATAAAAGCAAATATCTTAAAACTCAAATTTCTAATTCTATATTTTCTTCAATTTGAAACATAAATTCTCAATACACTTGAGTTTTTTGGTATTCATTCAAAGTAACACCACACTGCAAGATAAAGCATCAAAACACAAAGAGAAACAAACAAAAAAAAAACTATACTTTGAATTTAATTCCAGTAAAAAAAATCTAAATGGGTATCAAAATACTTAAATTATTTTTCTATAAAGAGAATGTATAGAGAAATCTACAATGATGTAAAACCAATTATCTTTACTAATAAAATGCATACATATTTAAAGAAACTAAAAAAAAGATTACCTTTAAGTGACTCTGTCTCTTTGGGACTTTGATGCCTCTTCTGGCATTCCTGTTACAAACCTTGAAGTCTTCTAATTGTGAACATGGTTTGGAAAAATTCTCACTCTCATCACTAGATGATAATTCTGACTATAATAATTCAACAAAATTCTTGCATAAGAAAAAAATATTTTCTTCCTAGACAAGTAAAATTGCTCTTACAACTCAGAGCCATGTTATAAATACATAATATTAATGTTATAAATACTTAAGAATGTAAAAGTAAATAACTTAGGTAATATTAAATGCTAAAATACTAAATTAGGTTTTAAGTAATACTAGTATAGGTATTCATCCAATATAGTATTACATCAAATATGTTTGATGAAAACATACTTTTAGTTTTTATTTTTATTTTTTCTGCAAACACTATGGTGACTTAGAAAACTGATACTTCTAGTTTAACAGTATTTCCTTCACAGGATCTTCAAGGGCTTCACAAAGAACAAGCCTATAAATTTGGCCATCAAAATCAGTCCAAATATAGGAATCATTTGAAACCAAAGAAACCAATAAAATAATAACAAGTTTTGACTATGAGGCCTCTATCACCATATCTCTTATAGGATAACATAAAACCAGTCAAAAGAATCAAAAGTTTATCAAAATCATTTCAATTAACAGGAATAAATTTAGTTTACAACAAATTGATCATCAGCATTATCAATATTTTAAATCATTTCTGATAAGTCAATCAGATGTTCTAGTTGAGGTAGCAAGTTGTTTTTCTAATGAAGTCTTATATGAGTACACAAGGTTAATACGGACTGGCTTATTTTGAATTACATATGGTCCCCAACTTACGATGGTTCAACTTAATGATTTTTCAACCTCTCCATAGTGCAAAAGTGATATGCATGCAGTAGAAACCAAATTTCAAGTGCCCATACAAACATTCTGTTCTTCACTTTCAGTACAGTATTATTAATAAATTACATGAGATATTCAACATTTTATTATAAAATAAGCTTTGTGTTAGATGATTTTGACCAAATACGTGTTTTGAACACGTTTAAGGTAGGCTAGGCTAAGCTATGATATTCAGTAGATTAGGTGTATTAAATGCATTTTCAACATACAATGTTTTCAATTTATGATGCGTATATCAGGATCCAACTCTATTGTAAGTTGAGAAGCACCTGTAATTTTACACAAATTATCCTAGACTATATTCGAGAATTAAAACAGACAAGATTTGCTAGTCTCAAAATTTAGCTATCAGCTATAAACTGGTGAGTATCATTAACCTTAAGACCTGCCCATCTACTCAAACTTCAGATTCACAGTCATCAATGCCTGCCAGACACTGTGACTTTACTATCCCACAGGAACTTCAAACTCAAACCTGTTCAACACTTAACTTACCATCTCTTTCCTGTTTAGCCTAAATCTGTGACACACTTGCCAAACAGCTCAAGCCAAAAACCAGAGTCATCCTGGATTCCTTCCTTTCCTTCTTTCAAACTCATTCAGTAATCAAATGAAAGAATAAGCAATTCTAACCCTTGACCTTGATTTTTCTCCAATTTTACTTCTTGAAACTCTTTTGTCTTTACAATCTAATAACATAGAGATGCCGTTTCTCACCTTTGGGTCTTCCTTTAAGCTGTTATTCTGTAAACAATGCCTTCTCTTCTCCCTTCTTTGGCCTCACCGCCAAATACAGTTTAAGGTTTAACTAAGGTATGACCTTCAAGAAGCTTGCCAGAACTCCCAAGATCGAGGTTAAGGGCTTAACTTTTCTTATCACTCAACTTTAAAAATTATACTGAAATTATCTGTTTACTTCTCTATCTCTCCTACTGGGTAACTTATGACAGTATTAGGATATATTCCTTAGAGTATCTCCAGCATCTCACACAGTAGACACATAGGAGGTATTTAATGAATGCTTGCCGAATTGCTCAAGTGTACTGACAAAAATAGGATGGTTTTTAAAGAGTCTAAAATTACTTAATATTTTTATTTATTGTGCTTAGGAAAGTTTACAGTGAATACATCTTTGAAAACTAACAGAAGCTAGAAATTCCAATCACATACAATAGAATATCAACTTTTCTACTAAGGATTAAAAATACCTGTATTTATCTACACATATATTTTTCTCAAAATTTTTATTCCAAAGGAATTTGGATTACTATACATTATCTGTTATTTACTTACTCTGTTTATAGGAAATCTGCGCTTTTTGACAGCATGAAGTGGAGAATCAACTTCACTATTTTTCTGATCCTAAAGTAAGTAAATAAAGTAAAAGGTAACAAAAGTCTCAGCAGAAGCCCAAGGTATAGAAGGAAAATAGCCTTTGATATGATTATACTATTGTGATTACTGAATGACTCACCTCAGGAGAGTTTAAAATATTTCCTCTTGCTTTTTTAACTTTTCTTCGGAAAATCTCATCATCTTCACTTTCATTACTTGTTAATAATTGTCCATCTATAATTTATTTTTTAAAATAACGAATGGTTAATAGATTTAGGTTTACCCAATCATAACAATCTATTTTATTGATGGCTACATTAAGAATTATTTCACGCAATCTCAACATTTATTCACTTTCAAAAAGATAGTCTTTGAGAACTTTGAACAAAAAATCTAAACAAGAGACAAAAAAATTAAAATGCCAGTGAAGAAAATAAGACAATATCTTTTGCTAATAAACACATATTTGAATGAAGTTCAATTTTATAAATTAACTGAAATGAGGCCAGAAAAACACAAAAATGTAATTTCACTAGTCACTGGTTCTATTAATAGAATTTATCTCTAAAATCTACTGCAGTCTTTCTGCCCTTTGTGTCTTATTCTCTTTCTACTTGAAAGAGTTAAAGCATAAAAATGCAAGCTACGAAACAATATATTAAAAGATTCTTTGTTATATATGTGTTTTCCATATGTATTTGTGTGCATGAAATAAAAACTGGTAAGACACAATTCAATACAAAATGTTGTAACTAGAACTGTGCGGGCCATACTTAGTGACTTGCTTCTAAAAAAAGGATATAATGAAAATGAAGGTGTATGACTTATGAGTCTAGGTCATAAAAGGTATTGTGGCCTCATTTTTGCTTTCTCTCTTGCATCACTTGCACTGGGAGAAGTCAGATGCTATGTTTTATGACCATACCTCGCCAGGAGTGGTGGCTCACGCTTGTAATCCCAGCACTTCGGGAGGCTGAGGAGGCAGATCACTTGAGCCCAGGAGTTTGAGACCAGCCTGGGCAACATGACAGAACCCTCTCTACAAAAAATACAATAATTAGCTGGGTGTGGTGGCACGTGCCTGTAGTCCCAGTGGCTGAGGCCGGAGGATTGCTTGAGCCCAAGAGACAGAGGTGGCAGTGAGTCGTGATTGCACCACTACAATCTAGCCTGAGTGACAGAGCGAGACCCTGTCTGGCGGGGGAAAAACAAAAAACAAAAAAAAAACACCACACACTTATCAAACTACCCTATGAAGAGGTCCACATGGCAAGAAACCAAGGTCTCCTACTAACAGCAGTATGACTGAGCCATCTTAAAAGCAGATCCTCCAAAGCTATTCAAGCTTTCAGATAACTGCAGCCCTGGCCAATGTCTTGACTATTACCTCATGAAATATCCTAGGCCAGAACCACTCAGCTAAGCCACACTTAAACTCCTGTTGTATAGAAACCTTGAGGTAACAAGGGTCTGTTATTTTACATCGTTAAGTTTTGCAGGTAGTTTGCTATGCAGTAATAGATAAATAATACAGATTTTGGTACCCGGAAATAGGGAGTTGCCATAACAAAAACCTAAACTGGGAAAGTCACTTTGGAACTAGATAGTGGTGGATGCTGAAAGGATTTCAGTTTTAGCAAACGAAGGCTTGAAGAGCCTCAAAGAAATTGTAGGAAGGTTAGTTGGCCATTGAGGAAATGGTGGGTGAGGGCTTAAAGAAAAGTAGGAAAAATCTGAAATCCTTTAATGTAGTACCAGAAAATTTGGCATCATTGCAGTTAGCACGAAAAGGAAAAAATGGGCCAAGCGTGGTGGCTCACACCTGTAATCCCAGCACTTTGGGAGGCAGAGGCAGGCGGATCACATGGTCAGGAGTCGGAGACCAGCCTGGCCAATATGGTGAAACCCCATCTCTACTAAAAATACAAAAATTAGTCGGGCATGGTGGCAGGCACCTATAGTGCCAGCTACTTGAGAGACTGAGGCAGGAGAATTGCTTGAACCTGGGAGGCAGAAGTTGCAGTGAGCCGAGATCGTGCCATTGCACTCCAGCCTGAGTGACAGAGCAAGGCTGTCTCAAAAAAAAAAAAAAGAAAGAAAAAGATGTACCTAATCTATGAGAGGTGATCTAGCTAAGACTTCCAGACAAAATGTTGCTTTTTGCTATAAGAGCAAAATGCAAAAAGAAAGACATTAAGGACAAACATAATTAGAATTTGCTGATTATGAAAACTCCCAGCATCTCCTGATGGCGAACAATGCTAAAATTAAGAAATTTTCTAGGCAAAAATCAAACCCAGAGGACAGCCAGGAAAATATTATGAAGCTGAGGGTGAGGTGAGGGTGTAGTTTAAATGCTTTGTTAAGACCTCCTTAAAAATCAAAGATTGTGTCTTACAGTACCATTCAGTCAGAGAGTAAGGATTTTATTTTTTTTTATTTATTTATTTTTTAGACAGAGTCTCACTTTGTTGCCCAGGCTGGAGTGCAGTGGCGCGATCTTGGCTCACTGGAACCTCTGCCTCCCAGGTTCAAGTGATCCTCCTGCCTCAGCCTCCTGAGTAGCTGGGACTACAGGAACACGCCACGACGCCTGGCTAATTTTTGTATTTTTAGTGGAGACGGGGTTTCATCATGTTGGCCAGGCTGGTCTCAAACTCCTGACCTCAGGTGATCCACCCACCTCAGCCTTCCAAAGTGCTGGGATTACAGGCATGAGCCACTGCGCCAGGCCTATTAAGGATTTTAAAGAAGCTCCTCACAGATCCTCTCAAACAACAGGCCTTCTAAGAAGCTTATTTTATTTTACTGATTATTTCAGGCCACTGAGTTTTTTGGGGGTACTTTGTTAAACAGCAATAGATAACAAATACAAAACCACTCAGTAAATTTCTCCTCACATTCTGCTACTAAAACATCTACCGAGACAGACAAACTTGAGTGATTTCCTTTTTGCAGATGAGCAATATATAAATCAACTAGTTTTTCTTTTTTCATTACCTTCTAAGGAAGCCAAAGTTAAATGCAGGACTCGGCTATAGTAACCAACTCATTCTAGGAAGCTTTCTTTTCAGTGCTTTCATGATGTTTTAATGAACTATGTTGTTCATATATAATACAGAAAATGAGCTTAAATTCTCTCCTTGAATTAAGTAGAATAAAAAATAACTAAATGTTCTCTAAGAAATAATTCCATGATACGTGTTTGTAATTATTTTGCCCATGATTTGTAGTTAAGTACAATCCTAGAAAAAATGTTTTCGTGCAAATCTGACACAAAACCAGAAAAATTATCTCACTCATTAACGTGGACTTCATATAGAGGTATTAAAGCAAATATTGAAGGCTCACAGGCATCATACACTTTGAAAAAATATATATGTCATGGCACAACCCCAGACTATATAGAATAGTCAGGTTTTGAAAATTAAACGTATTTCCAGTACTTACTTCCAACATGCTTTCATCTTAAATAGAACATTCACGAACCATGTCCTCCATGCTAACAAGAATAATGTAAGGAAAAGATTTACAGAGGAAACTTTTCTTTTATCCTACAGCTACTTTTTATTCACCTTTTAACATAAGGAGTAAAATTCATAAATGACTTGATATAATAATCTGTAGAGTTGTATTATACAGCAGGACTTCATATCAAACATCTATCACTATATCTTCTAGTTTTTCTGTAAGTGTAATGGTTAGATTACAGAAACCCAGAGATTTCTCTGATTTTTTGTGGTCTGGTCTCAATCTTCTGAATACAGTTTTTATTTCTCAAATATTTTGCTACATAAAACTATTACTTCAAACTATCTCCCAAAATCATACTTTCCTTCTTTCCCTTCACTTTCATCATTTTATAACACCTAAATTATGTCTTTAGTATCTTCAGCATACCAAAAGCATAAATATTCCCAAGGAACCCAAATGAAAATCTACACTATATATAAAATCTTGGCCAGGTGCAGTGGCTCACATGTGTAATCCCAGCACTTTGGGAGGGTGAGGTGGGTGGATCACCTGAGGTCAGGAGTTCAAGACCAGCTTGTCCAACATGGTGAAACCCCACCTCTATTAAAAATACAAAACTTAGCCGGGCATGATGGTGGGTGCCTATAATCCCAGCTACCTGGGAGGCTGAGGCAGGAAAATCACTTGAACCTGGGAGGCAGAGGTTGCAGTAAGCCGAGACCACGCCATTGCACTCCAGCCTGGGCAATAAGAGCAAAACTCCATCTCAAAAAAAAACAAAGAAACAAAAAAAGTCCAATCTAATCAAACTCAAAATTTCATCATCCTCTGAACCTCCTAAACGCCACTCTCTTGTTATTCATTTGGTAGTTATTTCCACATTTTACTGGCATCTTTTCAAATACATATGTCACATAATTATGTTTTACAACTAAGACCTAGGGCCAGATCTTACACATCTTCGTGTATTTCATAATGTCTAGCAAGAATAATCTTTTCTATACCATGCATGCCATAAGTATATGTAAATAAAATAAATCTAATATTAGTAAGATCACCTTAAGAAAAATATAACACATCAATTATCTAATTCAATATTTATATTGTACCATGTACTAAAAAATTACATTTGGAAAAATTACCAAAGTATTTCCAGAGTAATTATTCTAGAAAGAGTTATAGACTTTATAAAGATGGAATCTTACCTTCAACAGAATGACAGGATTTATGCAGATATATTTGACCACTGCTTTTAGACTTTTCTAGAGAAAATTCTGAATAGTCAAAAGTTGAATTCAATGCTTCTTTGAATCTTTGTAGGTTTACTTTTTCCTTATTAGAATCTGGTGTCTTAAGTATTTCCTTTCTTATCTTAGAAAATGAGTTCAAAGTGTTTGATTTAGAGAGTGGTGTACTCATAACTTTTTCTTGCACTGGTAAAGAAAACTGAGAATAACCAGGAGATAACAATTCTTCATTTTTTGCTGCACTCAGTGGCAAATGTACATAATTTGGATTCTGCATATCTTCATTTGATGGGATAATAACGGTTCCACTAGTAAAATTTTTACTATGATCTCTTGGTATTAGTGCTTGATTCCAAACATAATTTGCATCACTTATCTCCTTAATTTCCAAATACCTTCCATATAGATCATCTAGAGGTCTATTGCTATCTGATGTATGTTCCAATATTTCATCATCAGAATCTGGACTACAGAATCCTAAATCAAAGGTAACAGAAAATAAATCCCTAGAGCAATCAAAAATATCCTCATGATTCTTCACTTTTTCTTCCTGTACACCTCTCTGATCATCACGAGATTTAAAACTATTAGCATCACAGGTGATTTGATCTTGGAGTTCAGAATTATTGTCCAACAAAAGTTCATCAGAAATTAAGAACTGAGAGACCAGAGGCATTTCACTAATAGCAGTTTTGTCTGACACACGTAAAGATTTGCTTTTACTGTTCAAGGGTGAAAGACTCACATCGTCGAACTCTGTATTAACATCTTCAAATAATAGTAAACTTTCATCTTGATCAGTGGACAATACTGGGAGGTCACTGTTACCAACATCATGATTGTTCTCTCCAACTAAATTCTGTGCAGGGCCTCTGTGTATTTGAACACGATTGTTAGGTACTAAATTTTCATTTTGATTATGTTTATGTACATCACAGTCACAGAGACTTGGCTCATCAGAAATATTATCATTAGGTATATCATAAAGGCAACTTTTTTCAGATGGATAATTTATACATTTAAGTGAATTCAATTCTAAATTCTGTTGAGAATTCACAGCTGAACGTGACATCAAACAGGTGCATTTATCACTTTGTAAATGCTCTGCACAGGGTAAGAAAAGCAAATTCTCAAGTGCAGTACCCTTAGCAATTTCATATTCCAAGTCTGAGAGTCCACTGAGAGGCGGAGGAGAATGAGATAAAAATCTCTCTACATTAGCTAGTACCTCTTTTGTCAATGAGTGACAATTATAAAATTGGTCATCTGTTCTAACAATATAAAGCTCTTCTTCGAATGGAAGAAATAAGTTAGATGAAACAGATTTTTCATCACTGAAACTGTTATAACCAGAATCTAAAACATTTCCAGCAAGTGAACTAGTGGATTTATTTGTAAACTGACACTCTGTTAATAATACACATGGCTCTTTAATAACATTTTCATTAATAGTACATGTGGCAGCAATTTCATCTGTATCTGATGTCCTTTTATCATTTGGTAGGTCTTCTTGAAAAATATTTTCAACAGTAGAATTTCTGTCAGTATCTAAAGAATCTATAATACCGTGATTATTTTCTTTTTTAAGTTGATCTTTTTTTATTTCTTTAGACACTTTTTTCTTTAAAGAAACAATTTTAGTAGGTTTGATATGAGTTTGTTTAAAAATTTCAGCACATTCTTCATCAGATTCTATCACTAAGGATGAACTGCCTTGATTTATGTTCTTTATAAAAGACGATTTCTTGTGAGTGATAAAGGTGTCATTGGGAAGATTATTAGATTCATTCCTGGGAGCAATAAATGTTGAGGTAACATCTTCCATTTGTAAATAAGATTCAACTTCCAATTCATAGCTGCATTCTCCCTATAAATAAGGAAAATTTAAAAAGCCACAGGAAAACAAAACAAAACAGAAAGCCAAATCTAAGAGAGGAGTTTCACTCTATATTAAAATATTTATATTATTACATTGTTCCAGTGATATTCTTTTATACCTTAAAAGTTATTCCGATAAATCAAAATTATAATGTACACTACTGTGAAACTATCAAGTTATCATTAATCAGTTAACTTTTTTGTATCCCCAGTACTTAATACCCAAAAGACCCTTGATAACTATTTGTAGGAAGAACAAATTGAATGAATACATAAGAATATAGTGAGTTTTGCATTTCTAACATTTAACTGAATTATTCTCATTTCTTAAAAATAGATATTTTAAAAATACACATTAATAAAAACCATACACATTTGTTAAATTTACTCTTTCAATGACAGTAAACTAAGAATAGCTTTTAGAAAGTGCAACACAGTAGTACCTGTATGTCTGCTAGGTTGTATCCTGGAACATACTTCTATTGGTAACAAAGTTCCTCATCAAGGATTCCTATAGTGAATTTCTAAGTCTTACTTATCTCTAAGTTATTAGCTAAAACTTACAATCTCCACCATCCCTCCTTTCCCTCAAGAATGCTACTTTAATCAGGATTCCTCTACTACTTATAGACTTAAGCAGTTACCTCTCTGTTGTTTTTTTTTTTTTTTTTTTTTTTTAGACAAAGTCTCGCTCTGTTGCCCAGGCTGGAGTATAGTGACTTGATCTCGGCTCACTGTAACCTCCACTTCCCGGGTTCAAGTGACTCTCCTGCCTCAGCCTTCTGAGTAGCTGGGATTACAGGCATGTGCCACCACACCCAGCTAATTTTTGTATTTTTAGTACAGACAGGGTTTCATCATATTGGCCAGGCTGGTCTCAAACTCCTGACCTCAAGTGACCTGCTCGCTTCGGCCTCCCAAAGTGCTGAGATTACAGGCATGAGCCACCGCACCCGGCCCTCTGCTTTTTTGAATAATAAATATAATAAGCATCAATGTGAGCAAATGTCTGCCTCCCTGCTAGTATATATACTCCACATAAACAGAATATTTTCTCTCATTTGCTAACGGTTATAGCCATAAAGCAGGGAATGGAGTGTGGCACACAGAAGGCACTCAATAAATATATGTTAATTTGCACACATTTTGCTGGGATCCACATCTAACTACTTTATTTACATGTATGCATGATCAAAGGCTAATAATAAAAATAGGAGCAACAATTTACTGTGTACTTATTATATGCCAGCTACTACGTGCTTTACATATATTAGGTCATTTAATCCTCACAACAACCTTATGAAATAAGTATTATCACTATGACTATTTTACAGATAAAACTGAAGCACTGAGAGGTTAAATAACTTACAAACACATAATCAGTAGGAGGCAGAGTTAGGATTCTAACCCAGGCACTATGGATTTCACACTCATAATTGGTTCACTATGCTGACTATAGGAAGAATAATCAAGGAACTGCTCAAGGAATCTATAATTCTCTAAACTAGAACCAGGATACAAGAAAGATATCAAATAACCTAGATGATAGAGAGTATTTCAATAAATCCGAATCCAAAAGAATCCTAAATAAGCTTTACAAGCAGTTTACATAAATCATTTAAGTATATTAAAATTCGACTCTGGTCTATCAATATTTACAGATGATATTCTTCTTCTAATTAATTAAATCTATTTCTTTTCTTAAGGCAGAAAACTCATTCTTTACTGAGATCACAAGGAACTATACAGAAAAACAAAATATTTCTTATTACTTCAAATTAAGAAAAATAAAAGCTAAGTACTCTAGTTTTACTATCATACCAGCAAGAGAAAGTTACAATAAAACCTTACCTCTTCATGTCTCATTCCCTCTATCATTTGCATAAGGCCTATAAAATGGCGGCATCGATCTGAGTGATCAATTTGATGTGTAGGCAAAGGATGATCTTGCCACAGTCTCCATTCAGAGAGAGAGAGTTGATGAATTCCAGTGGTTGATTCTTGAGTCTTAATTATTTAAAAAGTAATAAAAATGATGAAAACATACTGAGATTTCACAAACTAATTTTAAAAAACACTCAATATACATATAATAAGCTTAACATAATTTGGATCCATTTAGATACTCCCAACTAAAATCTCAGAAGAAAAAAAGAAAATAATTTCATAAAGCAGAAAGATGCCCTTTAAAATATATTTGTTAAATAACTGTCATATGACTTACAAGTTGACAATATTCCTGTTTATATAGTTCCATGTTAAGAGCAAACAGTTAAATATTTTAAAAGAAATCTTTTCTGAGGTTGTTTTCCCAGCTCTCCAGGCACATATACAACCTTTGATCAGTTCTCTTGACTTTCACAAAGTTAACAAAGAATTTGTTAATAATAAAATAAACAATAATAGCAAATTTAAAGTTTTAACTATAATTTCAAAACAAAAATTTTATTTTTTGTTTTGGTTTACAAGGATGCTTATGAAAGCATAATTTATGTTTACAGCCAACTGATCTTCAACAAAGCAAACAAAAACATAAAGTGGGGAAAGGACACCATATTCAACCAAATGTTACTGGGATAACTGGCAAGCCACATGCAGAAGAATGAAACTGGATCCTCATCCCTCACCTTATACAAAAATCAACTCAAGATGGATCGAAGCCCTACATTTAAGACCTGAAACCATAAAAATTCTGTAACATTGAAAAAACTCTTCTAGACATTGGCTTAGGCAAAGAGTTCATGACCAAGAACCCAAAAGCAAATGCAACAAAAACAAAGATAGATGGGGCTTAATTAAACTAAATGCTTTTGCACAGCAGAGTAAACAGACAACCCACAGGGTAGGAGAAAATCTTTGTAAACTACGCATCCGACAAAGGATTAATATCCAGAATCTACAAGGAACTCAAGTGGCCAACAAACATAAAACATGTTCAACATCACTAATTATCAGAGAAATACAAATCAAAACCACAATACAATACCACCTTACTCCTGCAAGAATGGCCATAATTGAAAAATCAAAAAATAATAGATGTTGGAGTGGATGTGGTAAAAAGGGAACACTTTTACACTGCTGGTGGGAGTGTCAATTAGTATAGCCACTATGCAATACAATATGGAGATTCCTTAAAGAACTAAAAGCAGAACTACCATTTGATCCAGCAGTCCCACTACTGGGTATCTAATCCAGAGGAAAAGAAGTCATTATATGAAAAAGATACTCGCACACCCATATTTATAGCAGCAAAATTCGCAACTGCAAAAATATGAAGCCAGCCTAAATGCCCATCAATCAGTGAGTGGATAAAGAAAATGTGACACACACACACACACACACACACAACATGGACTACTACTCAGCCATAAAAAAAGAATGAAATTATTACATTCGCAGCAATCTGGATGGAGTTGGAGACTATTATTCTAAGTGAAGTAACTTAGGAATGGAAAACCAAACATCGTATGTTCCCATTTAGAAGTAAGAGCTAAGCTATGAGGACACAAAGACCTAAGAATAATATAATGGACTCTGTTGTGGACTCGGGGGGAAGAGTAGGAGTGGGGCAAGAGATAAAAGACTATACATTGGGTGCAGTGTACACTGCTCAGATGATGGGTGCACCAAAATCTCAGAAATCACCACTAACAACTTATCCATGTAACAAAACAGCACCTGTTCCCCAAAAACTATTGAAATTAAAAAAAAAAAAAGGTTTACAAGGATGCTTATGAAAGCATAATTTATGTTAGTAAAATACTGAAAAAGCCAGATGCAGTGGTGTACACTTACAGTCCCAGCTACTTGGGAGGCTTAGGCAGGAGGATCACTTGAGTCCAGGAGCTGATGGCCAGCCTGGACAACAGAGCGAGACCTCATCTCTTAAAAAAAAAAAAAAAAGCTAAAAAGAATCCCAAAACACAATAGGTAAATAGTCAAGCAAACTATGGTACATCACAGAGTAAAGTGACAACCATTCAAGATTATGCCTATATAGAAATGTTTAAATGATAGTAATGAAAGAAAGGCATAATTTATGTAAAAATATCACAGTTGGTTAAATACATATATACGATAAATAATATAAGAAAATTAGTAGTTTTGTAAACTTAGACTTTAATGATTTTTTAAACTGATTACATTCTTAATTTCTTAAAGTAAGTTGACATTCCAATCACAATTATCTCATTATTCCCAAAGCTATTGCTTGATCATTATAAAGAACATCTGAGGGGTTCTGGCATTAAAATGAGGGAGGAAAAAGAGAACATCTGAAAATATATTCAACTTACTGGTTTGTTTTCCTCATTTTGTAAAGAAGAAAACTGAACTTGAGGCAATGTTATCTCTTTAATTTCATCACTGTCTCTTAATCTATAAAGTCTGTTCCATAATTTAAATTCTTCTTCTGATAAGAACCAATCTTTCTTTAGGCTACTTTGCCTCATTCCTGTAAGTTGAAAAAATAATGGAAAAGAGACTTTTTAAAAATCTGCAAAGCAGAAAAACCCACAATATCCATTCAAACTCTGTCACCCAGGTTGGAGTGCAACAGCACATTCATAACTCACTGTAACCTCAAACTCCTGGGTTCAAGCAATCCTCCTGCCTCAGCCTCCACAGGAGCTGTAATACAGGCTCACGCCACTTTTCTTATTTTTTGTAGAGATGAGGTCTACTTTTCTTATTTTTTGTAGAGATGAGGTCTTGATATGTTGCCCAGGTTGGTCTCAAATTCCTGGGCTCAAGTGATCCTACCTCAGCCTTGACTCTATTTCTTAAAACTAGTATTCTTCATATAAAACCACTCAGTTTATCACTTCATGCTTCTAAATGTCTCCTAAACTTCTCTTACCTTTGAAAGTACCCATCTGTCTAGGAGCTATCCTTTGGTAATGAATCCATTAACAGAACAGAGCCAGGTAGCTAGGCTCTCAGTCCTGGCTTCTTTTGGACTCTTTTCATTTGGTTGCCTCAGACCTGGCATGAAACAGGGTAAGATAACTCACAAAAGAAAACAGGTATTATGATTCTATCTTAGCAGTATTGGAAAGTTCATCTGAAGCTTGGTGGGGGTGTTGAGAGTGGGCAGGAAAGGCCAAGACTTTTAAAAGGAGTATGTACCTTAAGTCTTAAATGGGGGTTAGGGGCAAAAGGAGTAAAGTGTAGGGGGAACAGGCTTGTTGCTTTAAAAAGGACATAATAGACTTTTAAAAATATGTACAGTACATTCATTCCTTTCAGCTTCTATAATCTCTAAAAATCACCAAACTGAAAAGGCTAAAAAGTACAAAGCAGTAACTCTGGCTAATATAGATGAGGGCAGAAAAATTGAGAAGCTACTGAATTAAAAATCAGGAAACTGGCTGGGTGCAGTGGCTGACACCTTCTCCTTGGGAGGCCGAGGAGGGAGGATCAATTAAAGCCAGGAGTTAGAGTCCAACCTAGGCAACACAGCTTGACCCCAAGTCTAAAAAAAAAAAAATAAAATTAGCTGGGCATGGTGTTGCATCCCTGTAGTCCTAGCCACACAGGAGGCTGATAGGAGGATCTCTTAAGCCTGGGAGTTGAGGCTTCAGTGAGCTAGGATCATGTCTCAGGTATTCCAAACTTGTGTAAGAAGCTTTTTAAAAATGTAACAAAAAAAAAAAAAGGCTTCTCTGCATCTGTTTCCTCATCTGTAAAATAAGGGGGTTTGAACTAAATGATCTCTCAGGCCCCTTTCAGACCTGACATCCAGAGGCTCTAAGATTTTGAAATAGGCAGGTACCCCTAGTCCCTTAAAATAAACTCAGAGTGGCTGGGTGCAGTGGCTCATGCCCGTAATCCCAGCGCTTTGGGAGGCCTAGGTGGGTGGATCACCTCAAGTCAGGAGTTCAAGAACAGCCTGGCCAACATGGAGAAACCTCATCTCCACTAAAAATGTAAAAATGAGCCAGGTGTGGTGGCATGTGCCTGTAATCCCAGCTACTTGGGAGGCTGAGGCAGAAGAATTGCTTGAACCTGGGAGGTAGAGGTTGCAGTGAGCCGAGATCATGCCACCGCACTCCAGCCTGGGTGATAGCACAAGACCCTGTCTCAAAAAAATAAAATAAAATAAAAAATAATTCAGAGCTCTAAGCTCAGATGAATTACATACTAGTGTATATAATATATACTACATATAAACTATATATAATACTATATATACTATATATAGTATATACTATATATAAAATATATACTAGTGTAAATATACACTATGTATAAACACTAGTATATAGTTAGCATACATTAGCAAAATACATGGTAATACACTAGTATATATTTTATATATTAGTATAAATACACTAGTGTGTTCATATACTAGTACAGAATTATAGAATAATTCCATACATAAATCACATAATCTAAGATAAATCTTTGACACTTGAAAATTCAGAGAAAAGGGGATGAAACAAGTATAGAAAAATGAACATAACATTATCTCAATTTTTTAAAAGGATAGGTTCCAGATATTCACTAAAGAATTTGCCATTGACCCCAGTAACATTTTAGAAATAATTATTAAATATAAGATTAATTAGCAACTATAAGAAATATAATGATCACTAAAAATGATTTATCCAACCTAATCGAGTTTTGATGCTTTTATTAATTTAACAAATTCAAGAAAACTCAAAAGACATGCTGTATTTTTATTTTAACCAAATAATTGGCAAAATCTTGAAAAATGACAGGTATGTTCCTATTAAGTGTATTTGTATTAGGTTTAATAGACATAGCCAAAAAAACATTGATTGACGGCTCTGAGTTAAGGGAAAGAACATTAACAAATTTGAATTGAAACCAAGTAGTAGGAGGGTAAGAACCTTAAAAATGCATGGTATGACAACAGTGGAACAAACAGTTGAACAAACATAAAAGGTATGGCCTTCAAATATATAGAGAACTGTTACAAAGGTAAAGCACAGATGAAAACTGTACTTATCTAAGAAACCAGATCAATGAGAAAAAGGTACAAAGACACAGACTTTTCAACGTAAGAGTCTTCTACTATACAGGGCCGTTCAACAATGGAATGAACCCTCTAAAGAAATATAATTTATATTAAAAGAGGTATTCAAGCTGAGACTGGCTATACATTTAAAACAAGAATGATGCAGAAGCATTCCTACCTTGATAAGTAATTGGACCACATGACTCCCAAGGTTCCTTCCAAATGTTAGTTATATGATTTTTATGATTTTATAAAACCCACTTCAGAGATTAAGTAAAATCCAAAAAATAAACATTTTTTCTCACTTTCATAGTGCAAATATCTCAAGATATTTGAGAAAGGCAACCAGCTAACACAAATGGCTACCTCAATTACCAGGTAAATATGGGATAAACTATGAAGGAATGTATAGCAAATGGTGCCCTCTTACATGAGGACAAGTTACTATTAATATTGACAACATGTATGTAAGGGATTCTAAGTGCTTGGGGATACATATAGGGAATTTCTGTCTTGGTATTATCTTAGTACATTATCTTCAGCGCACATTGTAATCTGGTTTAATGCTTATTCAAAAATAAAACTGTTTTCTTTCTTTTCTAAACTTTATGGAGAACATTCTCTGGGTTGGTAGGGTATTTTTAATTTTCCCCAACACTGAGTTTCTGTCACTCTATACTACCAGTGTCTCTCCATTTGCCACATGAATAATCTCTTATATATAGCCTTTCCAAAGAGAATGCCTATAATATATTAATTAGAACATACATTCAGTTTTTCAAACAAGAAATATTATATCAAGATACGACCTGCTAAGTAAGAACAGGGGAAAAATGCACATGTCAAATGCAAAATTTATTTACCATCCCTATAGGAAAAGATAGATGACTTTCGCTGCAAGTTCCGAGAAGCCTTCTCTGGTTCATAGACACCATGTGTGATGAACATTTTGTGTAATTTTGGGTTGATTCCATCAGGAACCATTCGTGGACTTCTTTGGTAAAAACGAAGGACCTGCCTGTTACCTGAAATAGCTTTATATATACTTCTTTTGTTGGACTGACTCTGATTATAAATCTGTAAAAACAAATAGAAAATGTCAGATTATATTACTTTTATAAATAAAAATTTATCCATAACAAGCAATCAGTTTGGATTTATTGTAAACATAAAATTAACCCCCGATCCACTTAAATACTTAGAAAATGGAGCTTCTGTTGTCTTGACTTTTTTTTTTTTTTTTTTTTTTTTTTGAGACAGGGTCTTACTCTGTCATCCAGGCTCTGGAGTACAGTGCTGTGATCAGGGCTCACTGCAGCCTCAACCTCCTGGGCTCAAGCGATCCTCCCACTTTAGCCTCCTGAGTAGCTGGGACTACAGGTGTGAGCTACCACACCCAGCTAATCTTTATTTTGTAGAGATGGGGTCTCCCTGTGTTGCCCAGGCTAGTCTTTAACTCCAAGGCTCAAGTGATCCTCCAGCTTTGGCCTCCCAAGGCACTGAAATTATAGGTGTGAGTCACTGAGCCCAGCTGTCTTGAATTTTAAAACCTATCAGTAAATTGTTAGATTAACCTTTAATGAAAATCATTTCAGGCTGGGTGCGGCGGCTCACGCCTGTAATCCCAGCACTTTGGGAGGCCCAGGCGGGCAGATCACGAGGTCCAGAGTTCAAGACCAGCCTGGCCAATATGGTGAAACCTCGTCTCTACTGAAAATACAAAAATAAATTAGCCGGGCTTGGTGGCATGCGCCTATAGTCCCAGCTACTCGGGAGGCTGAGACAGAAGAATCGCTTGAACCCAGGAAATGGAGGTTGCAGTGAGCCGAGATCACGCCACTGCCCTCCAGCCTGGGTGACACAGCAAGACTCCGTTTATCTGTTTTTTTTTTTTAAAGAAAATCATTTCAAAATCCATTATTACCAAAGCCCACCTTAGCAGTTATACTGCATAAAGTAAATCTATCTTTGTTATCTTGCTGTTTTTAAAAAAGGCTGATATTTACATAGAAATGTAAGGTTGTCTTGTGTTTTTTTAAAACTAGTCCCTTATTTCAGTTTGTTCGTCTTTCTACACTTCAGTTTCCTTCTCCGTATACAACAAAAGCATTACTCCCTTTGCAGGGTGCTGACAGGATTAAATACAATAATGAATCTGAAACTTGGAACATTACACAGCACAATGTAAATACTGAGTAAACGGGGCCACTGTTACTACTTTACAGATAAGAAACCGAACAAGTGAATGGAGAGGTTAAGTAACTTGGCTAGGGAATACAATTAGAACCCAATTCCACTCACTGATATTACATGGCCTTTTACCAAACATTTCATTAGGATCATTTTATGGATAAACTAGATGTTACATATGAATATGCTATAATCACATGAAAAGTATTAGAGAAATAATTCATTTTTCAGGATGATTTTAAAGAGTATATAAAATATTTAAAATCAGTTTTGTTTTTTTTTTCTGGAGATGGAGTCTCACTCTGTTACCCAAGCTGTAGTGCAGTGGTGGGATCTTGGTTCACTGCAACCTCTACTTCCCAGGTTCAAGCGATTCTCCTGCCTCAGACTCCCAAGTAGCTGGGATTACAGACGTGCGCCACCACACCTGTCTCGCTTTTGTATTCTTTTAGTAGAGACCGGGTTTCACCATATTGGCCAGGCTGGTCTCAGACTCCTGACCTCAAGTGAGCCTCCTAAGGTACTGGGATTACAGGCATGAGCCACCATGTCCAGCCTAAAATCAATTTTTAAAAATTATCATGGCTGTTAAGACCTTTAATGTGAGTCTATATATTTGGCTGCTGAACTAGTCTCAATGAGTTACAAAAGTTAGTTAATACTTTAGTGTAACATACACAAAATAATATTTTATGTAACATTTTATTTAGAAAGGCCTGTCACTCAAGATTGTAGCACAGTATGAATATAATTCAAGTTCCTTATCACTTAAAATAGGCATCAACAAACTTCCAAAAAGGGCCAGAAAGTAAATATTTTGGGTTTTTCAGGCTTCATACTGTCTCTGATACATATTCTTTGTTTCTTATTTAGTCAGTTATTTTGACAGCCCTTGAAAAGGAAAAAATGATTCTCAGTTTACTATAGTTCAGAAAGAAAAGTAAACTAAACACAAAGCATAGGCCTTCTTTAGAAGCACAGGAAAATAGTAAAACAAAGTAATACATATTGGTTTTTGGATCTAGGTATCTCTGAATTACTACTTAAGTATTAAAAATGTGTTTCTTTAGATGGATAAAAATCAGGAAACTTAATCCAGTCAAAAATTCTCCTAGTTACAAGATAGAATCCAATACAAAGTGGGGGAAAATAAACCAAAACTATCTACAGAGTGTTTGGACTTGGAATGCTAACATGTTGATATTCACCTTTGGGCTGTATTTCTCAAATTTCAAGTGTCAAATTGTGTTTCTGCAGCTCTACTTACACGTTCCTCTCGTCCTTCAGAAAGGATAACAACTATCCTGCCTTGACGTTTACGGCCAGTTCTACCCATTCGTTGTATAAGACGAATTGGGCTCTTCTGGGAATCAAAACATATTATAAGATCAACTTCTCCTATATCCAAACCTTCTTCACCCACACAGGTAGAAACCAACGTGTTGTAACCACCATCACGAAACTGTTTCACTACCTAAAATAGAAACAATTGAAAAATAACTACATGCAAATGTAAGAGAACTATAGACCAAAGCATATTTTTCCCCACTCACCTGAAAAATAGTAAAATCAGATTAAAAAACAGCCTCAAGGCTGGCCACAGCTCATGCCTGTAATCTCAACACTTTGGGAGGACAAGGCAGAAAGATTGCTTGAGTCCAGGAGCTCAAGCTCAGCCTGGGCACATAGAAAAACCCTGTCTCTACGAAAAATAAAAAAACTAGCCCAGCATGATGGTGTATGCGTGTAGCACTAACTACTTGGGAGACTGAGGCAGGAGGATCTCTTGAGCCCAGGAGTTCAAGGCTGCAAGTGAGCTATGACTGTGACACTGCACTCTAGCCTAGGCAACAGAGTAAAGCCTTGTTTCAACAAAACAAAACAAAAAAATCAGCATCAAGGATAGTATAGAATAGGAAAAGAAGCAACCAACTAGCAATATAAGCCAAAAGAGATTATGATAAAATAAACAGTTCTAATTATTTTGCTTTAGTAATGGTTGTGATGTCAGAAGGATCTGTCAACAATTTAAGTGGGTCACTGAATGAGAAAACCCAGAGTTTATTTTTAGCACCACAGAAAGGGGAATAGGGCAGGGAAATGGCCTACAGCAATCACTCCTATTTATCATATCTTAGACGTAAATGTATAGTGTTATCTGAAATAGGTTTATAAATATTTCTTATAATATTTGTAAGAATGTTGTATTACTCTTAGAAGTCATATCTTACCTTTTATACTACCATTCCAGGATTTCTCTGATCAGTTTAATGAAACCACAATAGCGTGAGAAGGAGTTAATGAAAAAGTTAATGAAAGTCCCTTAAGCCTTACAAACTTAGTTCTCAACTGCTCTGAGCCTCAGTTTCTCCATACAGACCAATACCAACACTGCGGGTTTGTGGACAGTGGAGTGGTGGCAACGGTGGTAATTAAGTGAGATAATGCAACATCAAAAGCTGAATTAGCTGATAAATAATGACAGCTACTATGTGCAACGGCACACTATGTGCCAGGTACCATACTAAGTACTTTATATATTTTCTACTGCCAACGACCCTATGAGGTAGATATTATCATTGCATTTCATTAAACAATCTGAAAATCCGAAAAGTTAAGCTATTTGCCTAATGTCTCATTAATAATCATCAGCATTTGAATGTCAGTGTCTCTGACTCCAAAAACCTAACTTAATCTGTAAGCTAGTTGTATTGTGAAAAACAACAACCTTAAAAGTAGGACAATAAATATAAATGTATTATGTTAAGTCTTCTCATAAACATTTCAGTTGCACTGGTCCAAGGATTTTCCTTCAATGTGGAAATCCTCAGAGTACAGGGAGAAACAATGATCATGATTAAACATTAGGAGTAATTCATTTCCTTTGGAATTTGTACTGACATTAAGCCAACCTGCATATAACATGGTAAAGCAGATGTCCTTTTTGCCCAGATAAAGAAAAAAAAAAAGGCCATAGTGCTAGATACATTTTTTCTTAATATAACTAACAGATTAATAAAGAATGTCAATTTTCTTTTTAGTTAACATGTATAACCTAAACTGTTACTTCCATGCTTAAGACTGATATTAATTTGCCATTGAATATACACTTCCATGAACCCTTTCCACAAACTCAAGACATATATTCAATTGTTTATCCAATATCTCTGTGCTCCATGAACTGTTTATTACTGGTGCCTGTCCAAAACTGTTTATTACTAGCTGAGAACAAGATAAGTAAAATAACTGAAAGTAAGGGTTTAGACACTTGACAGAGTAATTTTGTTGGCTGACTCTACTAATATTTTAAAAATTGGACCAGAACTTTATTTTTAATTCATTTTACTTTCTAGTAATTCACTTTTATTGTTCAAAAGTATCAGTATGTCATGTAGTGGGGGAAATAAACTGGTCCTCTACCAGTTTCAACAGTTTGAAAAGCATTAATCTGAGAGGCATGTCAAAGTTAACTCACCTAAAACCAAGCTCCTGATATTCCCTAATTCTCCTGCCTCAGCCTCCCAAGTAGCTGAGATTATAGGCACCCGCCACCATGCCTGGCTAATTTTTGTATTTTCAGTAGAGACAGGGTTTCACCATGTTGGCCAGGCTGGTCTCAAACTTCTGACCTCAAATTATGCACCTGCTTTGGCCTCCCAAAGTGTTAGGAATACAGGCGTGAGCCACCACACCTGGCCTTGCCTGCAGTCTTATCCATCTTAGTCAATACCAGCTCTTTCAGTTGCTCAGGTCAAAAACCTTGGAGTCATCCTACAGTCAGACTTCATATGCCTTTATCTCATATCCCACTCTAATTTGTCAATACACCCTGTCAGCTTGACCTGCAAAACACATCCAGAACTTAACCACTTCTCACCACCTTCCTTGTTACCACCCTAGTCCATGTCACCATCATCTTCAGCTTAAATCGTTGTAAGTCTCCCAACCGGTCTCTCCACTTCCACTCTTAGCCCCTACAGTTTATTCTTCAGACAATAACCAGCATGATTCTTTTTTTTTTTTTTTTTTCCTTTTTTTGAGACAGGGTCTCACTGTGTTGCCCAGGCTGAAGTGCAGTGGTGTGATCTTGTCTCACTGGAGCTTTGACCTCTGGGCTCAAGCATCCTCCCTCCTCAGCCTCCCATGTAGCGGAAACTACAGGCACATGCCACCACACCCAGCTAATTTTTGTATTTTTGGTAGAGATAAGGTTTCACCATGTTGCCCTAGTTGGTCTCGAACTCCTGGCCTCAAGCAATCTGCCTAACTTAGCCTCCCAAAGTGTTGTGATTACAGGCATGAGCCACAGTGTCCGGCTGAGTCTTTTAAAATATAAACCGAGCTAAGACCATTCTCTGCCCCAAACTCTCCAAGAACTTCTCATCTTAGTCAGAGTAAAAGAGAAAGTCATTAAAATGGAAATGACATATAGGGCCCTAAAGGATCTGGCCCCCCAATTTCTTCTGACTTAATATCATGTTTCTAAATAAATGGACAATGTACAATTATTTGCCTGCAAGCTTGTTTCAAAATAAAACAGCTGTTATGAAAGCAATTACATATAGGAGTAATAAAAAAAGTTTTTACTTTGGCATACATTAAAATATTATTGACATAAATGAGTAAATGATAAAGTCAGTAAAATCAATAAGGTTCTTACGGTGCCTGACAAGCTCAGGAAATAATGACTTTAGGTAATACTGAAATTGATCAGAGATCGGATTGGGTACTGCGGGTATTTCAAATAATGAAAATGCTTGAGCTCCACAGCAAAAATCCAATTCATTTTTCATTCATACATATATGTTAAGAGTAGTAATCACCCACTAGATGCCTTAAAAATATGTACAATCTGACTTGATGATAGGCAAAGGTATTATTTTCAGATTCAGGAAGGCACTCCCCACCATATCCAGTCAGCTTAAACAGACTCTTCTCGGTGTAGTGAGGGCAGGTATAAAAGGTATTTAAAGAGTACCTGACCATGGCTCACGCCTGTAATCCCAGCACTTTGGGAGGCCAAGGCGGGCGGATCACGAGGTCGGAGATGGAGACCACCCTGGGTAACACGGTGAAACCCTGTCTCTACTAAAAATACAAAAAATTAGCTGGGCGTGCTGGGCACCTGTAGTCCCAGCTACTCGGGAGGCTGAGGCAGGAGAATGGCATGAACCCGGGAGGCAGAGCTTGCAGTGAGCCGAGATCGTGCCACTGCACTCCAGCCTCGGCAACAGAGCCAGACCCCGTCTCAAAAAAAGAAAAAAAAAAGAATACCTGACCAACATGGTGAAACCCTGTCTCTGCTAAAAATACAAAAAAACTTAGCTGGGCGTGGTGGTGGGCACCTGTAGTCCCAGCTACTCAGGAGGCTGAGGCAGGAGAATCACTTGAACCCGGGAGGCGGAGGTTTCAGTGACCCCAGATTGGGCCACTGCACTCCAGCCTGGGCGACAGAGCGAGATTCCATTTCAAAATTTAAAAAAGAAAAAAAAAAGAAGACTATCCCCCGGCCGGGCGAGGTGGCTCATGCCTGTAATAGCATTTTGGGAGGCTGAGGCGGGCGGATCACTGGAGGTCAGAAGTTTGAGACCACCCTGGCCAAGATGATGAAACCCCATCTCTACTAAAAATACAAAAATTAGCCAGGCATGGATGCCTGTAATCCCAGCTCTCTGGAGGCTGAGGCAGGAGAATTGCTTGAATCTGGGAGGCGGAGGTTGCAGTGAGCCGAGATCACACCACTGCACTCCAGCCTGGGCAACAGAGTAAGATTCCATCTAAAAAAAAACCTCATCTACTAACGTCTGCAGAATCAAAAAAGGCTCTGTCAAAATTAATTAGAAATTAAAGAGATATCTAATTGTCAGTCACTACTCAAGTACAGACTTACATAGTTACTTTATAAAAAGCTGCATAGATTTTATAAAAATCAATAACGTAAAATTTCCCTCAAAACATCACAGCACTTAGAAAACTGAATGTCCTCTTACTCAGAGCATAAGGCTACCTTAAATACTATCATGGTTTCTTCTGACCCCACTTTTAAAATGAGATTTTTAAATAAATAAAAAGAGATAGGCTAATTATTTGTTTAGAATAAATTATTAAAGCGGCAAACAATAAACATTTATTGGTGGCTCTACAATAAGATCTCTTTCACTACTTACAACAACTCTATCATGTATGTTTACAGATAAGGAAAACTGAGGAAGAAGAAGTAAAGAAACTTTTAAGTGGTAAAGTCAGGATTCCAACCCAGTTAATATAATTCCAGAGCTTTTCTGCTTAACTTTTACACTTTACATTACTTTAAAACAAAAATTCCAAAATCACGTAAAACATTTGTTATCATCTTTCAAAATATGCTTATTTTTACTTACACGTTTACTGTAAAATTCTTTTTAAGTAGCTAATTGACCAGTGAGTTAAAACTAACAAAAAAAGAACAAGTGCAAAGCTAATCAATCTTATTTTTATTTTTATCAATTCCAAAAATAATTACCTCCAGTTGCTCCTTCTGGGTAAAACCCTTCGTGCTTTTCCCTGAGGCATGGCCGACAAAAGTCATTACTCTAATAATTGGCTGATGCTGTGAAAGCATTTCTGCAATTTCTTGAACACTATCTCGAAATGAAGAGAAGATCATAACTCGGGTCTCATCACGTTTCTTTTCAGAAGTGTTTTCAGCTATATATATATACAAACTTTAATTACAACTTTTTACAAAGCATTTAGACAAGAACTAGTTCAAAAGACAAACCTGAAAGTGTTACGCTAACAAATTTTTTCTTTCAAAAAAATAATTTAGCTGCATGTGGTGGCACACGCCTATAGTCCCAGCTACTTGGGAGGCTGAGATGGGGAAATCGCTTGAGCCCAGGAGTTCACGACCAGCCTGGGCAACATAACATAGCAAGGCCCAGTCTCTAATAAACAAATATACAAATAAATAAATAATTTCAAACATCTTGAAATTTTTTAAACTATATTCTCTATTAATTTTAATAATCTTAGCTTATTATTTATCATTGGCTGTCATAAAATAAAATCCTAAACAAATCAAATATGAATTACCTGAATCACTTTTGACTAGCCCTTCAATTCAGGCATAATGGCTATCATTTCCCTTTACCTTCTAAGATAGCCAGAAGCACAGAACTATGCAGCTCCCCCTAATTTCATAAGTCTTCCCTTTCCTTTCTGTTCACTAAAGGCAATGTCTTAATCCAAGCCATGCATTCTGTCCTCAAATCTACTATACTTTCAAATTCTCCAAAGACAACTGCAGAATATACCCTACAGAGAATTCCAAAGCTGCTCCCGATATGTCTGTGCTGGGGGGCAGGTGAGGTAGGGGGGTGGCGGGCAGTAGAATGCACTAATAGGAATATGATCTTTGTGGCTGGGCACTTAATTCTCTGGGTGACTGGTGATCATGGTAGTTATTTAAGCTCTTTAAGCTTTAGCTTCTTCATATCTAATATGGATTGATGTATAAATGAAACAGTATATAGTTTTGCACATATAGTAATTGGTTAATTATTGCATACTGTGTGGGGTTTTTGGTTGGTTGTTTTTATTTTTGAGACAGGGTCATGTTTGGTCACCTAGGCTGGAATGCAGTGGCACCATCACGGCTCACTACAGCTTCGACCTCTTGGGCTCAGGTGATCCTCCCACCTCATGCTCTGTGTAGCTGGGACTACAGGCCCATGCCACCATGCCCAGCTACATTTTAAAATTTTTTTGTAGAGACGGGGTTTTGCCATGTTGCCCAGGCTGGTCTCAAACTCCTGGGCTGAAGAGATCTGCCCACCTCAGCCTCCCAAAGTGCTGGGATTACAGGCATGAGCCACCACATCCAGCCTCTACTGATTTCTATTATCTTAATCATCATATGTGTTCCAAGGACCACACTAAGCATTTTATGTATGTTAACTCATTTAATCTTCACAACTCCTCTAAGGAATAAATGACTTATTAAATATAAAGTTAATTTACGATACAAAAAACGTAGGACTTGAAGAAGCAGCTGTTCCAAGTAAAATTATTCTAAACAAACTTCTTTTGAATCATCATTGCATCAAGCATCAAGTCTCTGTATGTGACCAGCTCCTGAATGAATTGCTACTTTCATCACAAAACCTGTATCTCCTTCAATCTGTCACAGCCTGCCTTTTTACCCTCATTCCACTAAAGCTCCTTCCAGCAAAATCATCAATAACTTCCATACTGCCAAGTTCAATGGACACTTTTTAGTTTAACACACTTTACTCTTTCCTTCTGAAATAGTCTCTTTCTTCAGCTTCTCTGACATTTTACTTGTCCGGTTTCCTCCCCAGGCTCCTTAGTGGCTTTTTTTCCTCCAAACTCTAACTGTTGATATTTTTCAGGACTCCATTCTGTACCCTCCTCTGTATATCTCTAAACTGTTGTCCTGATAATCACATCTATTCCTGAAACTTTAAATATTACCTTTATGCTGATAACTCCAAAATGTATTCACATATATGTAAATATGTAAAAACAGCACCAACCATTCTTCTGAGATCCAGATTTGCTTATCTAATGCCTACTTGACACTTAGGTGTCTCAAAAACATCTTAACATGTTTGCTCTTTATTTTGTTATTCTTTTTTTTAATTGACAAATAAAAGTTGTATATATTTATGTTGTACAATATGTTTTGAGATGTCTATATACATTGTGAAATGGCTAAATCAAGCTAATTAACATACATATTACCTCACATACTTCTCTCTCTTCTTCATTTTTCACTTTGCTCATGTAATCATTTGCAAACATGTACACATAAACGTATATACCCAGCCATATGATTCCTTTTTTCCTCTTTTTTTTTTTTTTTTTTTTTTTGAGACGGAGTCTCACTCTTTTGCCAGGCTGCAGTGCAGTGGCGCAATCTTGGCTTACCGCAACCTCCGTCTCCCAAGTTCAAAAGATTCTCCTGCCTCAGCCTCCCGAGTAGCTGAGACTACAGGCACATACCACCACACTCAGCTAATTTTTGTACTTTTAGTAGAGACGGGGTTTCACCATGTTGGCCAGGATGGTCTTGATCTCTTGACCTTGTGATCTGCCCGCCTCAGCCTCTCACAGTGCTGGGATTACAGGTGTGAGCCACTGCACCCGGCCAATTCCTTTTTTCTTACACCATGCGTCTAATCCATAAACAAATACAATAAATAAGTTGGCTCCAATTTGAACATATATCTAGAATCTATTTCCCAGCACCTTGACCACTATTGCCTTGATGCACACCACCATTATGTGTCATCATCCAAGACTATCATAATAGTTTTCTAAGTTATCAATGTCTATGCTCCACAAAACTACCAGAGTGATCCTTAAAATGTCATGTCATTCCAGTGCTACAAATACCTCTGTTTGGTTTTGCAAAGCACAAATATTCAGAAATTAAAAACTAAAGTCTGATATTATCTGGATACCTCTCATCTATACCACTTGTAGGCTCAGTCACACTTGTAGCCTCAATCTAACCACACTGGTCTGTTTAATCATACCAAGCACCCTACTGCCACCTCAAAGCCTTTGAATCTGCTATTTTTACTGCTTGGAATTATCTCTCACCCAACCTCCAAAACTCACAAGGCTTCCTCCCTTATCTGCATCATCACTTTAAATATCCCTCTACAGAGAAGCCTTCTATAACCATCCTATATAAAACAGCACTCCTCTATAACTCTCTCTCTCCTAATCTACTTTACTCTTTTACTGTACTATATATTGTTTTACTGTCCACTTCCCTTATATTACCCCAAGCTAACTCATATAGTACCTTATTCTTAACATTCCCACCACCACCCTTGCCCTAACCCTTCCAAAATTTCTCACAGCGTTTTAGTATTCATTATCCAGAGTAATTAAAAGCCCACCTTCTCCAAAAGAAATGTTAGAATAAACTAATAAGTTGAAGTTTTTTCTTTGTTTGTTTTATTTTCGAGATTATTTATTTCAAGTTTTGCTCTTGTAGCCCAGGCTGGAGTGCAATGGCACAATCTCGGCTCACCGCAACCTTCACCTCCCAGGTTCAAGCGATTCTCCTACCTCAGCCTCCCAAGTAGCTGGGATTACAAGCATGTGCCACCATGCCCGGCTACTTTTTGCATTTTTAGTAGAGACGGGGTTTCACCATGTTGGTCAGACTGGTCTTGAACTCCTGACCTCCCGTGATCCTCGGCCTCCCAAAGTGCTGGGATTACAGGCGTGAACCACCACACCCGGCCATAAGTTAAGTTTTACCTCTTGCAATAACTTTGTCTTGCCTTAAAGCTACTAAATATGACCTACCATTCCATGACTTGAAGTGTTCAATTACAACTTCTTCTAATTTCTTTAACTTTGGATGACTATAAACAAATTTTTTATGTTTATCTCCTGGAACAAAACAAAAATATCAAAATTTTTTTCTATTTTTTTCCATATTTAATTACACTAATGTATATTAAAGTTATCTTTTCCAATGCATATGTTGGATTTTTTTTAACTTTTTAAAAATTTAAACCAGAGGTAACATCTAGGTAGCCCATAAGTCTTACTGTAAAATGAACTTTGAACTTTCGTAAAATTTTCATTCTGAGAGAACCTAAAGAGGAATCAGCAGCAAAGAAAGCAAAAATACATATCAAACTATAAAATCAGGTTTTGATAGTTCTGAGAATTTTTACTACCACTAACAACTACTAACATCTGTTATATGTTTAAAGTTTGTAAACTTGTTTAAAGAAGTTTAAACATTGTTTAAAGCATATAAACTTTAAACTTGAATATATATTAATCTTAACTTAAAAAATGAAATATTTACACATTTAACAGATCTGTTGCTACAAAATATAAATAATTGTAGTCATTTGCATCAAAGGAGAAAAATTTCAAAATTAACTGTGATTAAGAAACACAACAAAATACATAATTTTAAAAGAAAAACCAGACCTTGTTGGATAGCAGAAATACCATTTGCTGAAGTACTACGTGTATGTGCAAACATACACTCTAGATGATTATAGAGTTTCATGAAGTCTTCATTTCGACCAAGTTCATTTTTTGACCGTGTCATTCCTTCAGAAATTAAGAAAAGGTTTTCAAATAAATAATAATAAAACTGATAAAATGTAGTATTTTTTAAAAAGAAATTAAACTTTAGCAATGAATGTAACTTTTTCAAGTGTAAACATGAAAACCAGAAACTTTTTGCAGTTCTACATTCATATATGTATTAATGAATGGTTTCCTTTTCTCCAGGAATTTATTAAAAACAAAGAAACATGGCCATTTGTTAATTATTCCAATGCTTTTTAAAATAAATCATTTTTAAGTAATTCAAACTCTTTAATATGTCTTTTTTTTTTTTTTTTTAAAGACAGTCTCGCTCTGTTGCCCAGGCTGAAGTGCAGCAGCATGATCTTGACTCAAGGCAACCTCTGCCTCTCGGGTTCAAGCAATTCTCCCGCCTCAGTCTCCTGAGTAGCTGGGATTACAGGCATGCACCATCATACCCGGCTAATTTTTGTATTTTTATTAGAGACGGGGTTTCACCATGTTGGCCAGGCTGGTCTTGAACTCCTGACCTCAAGTGATCCACCCACCTCGGCTTCCCAAAGTGCTGGCATTACAGGCATGAGCCACTGTGCCCAGCCCTTCAATATGTCTTTAGCCAAAATAATACATGTCATTATTTCTTTAAATAATTTGATATAATTTACCTTTAGTTCCATCCATAATTCCACAAAGGAAGAAATATAATGATCTCATTCCCATTTGCTGCAATAATTCATAACCATGATATAAACTAATACAAATAGCAAACTCTCCCTCGATTATGCCTTGTTGTATTCCCTAGAAAAACAGCATATGTCAAATTTAACCAGAGAAATAAATGAACATACATGCTCCATGCCCAAGTTGTCAGGCCACAGTCAGTGTAACATTTATAATATAATCCAAATGATCATAATCATCATTCCCTTCTACACTGCTATAACTGATTGGTTATTAAATGTCATCTTATAGGATGTTGCTATGGAAAGGTACCAATGTATTTTGTATGTAAAATCTGCCCCTTTATTTCTTTTTCTTTAATTAAACAGGAAACTTACATTTTAAAAAGAATAAGTAAAGGAGAAAAAAAATTATACGTTTTTCTTTACAGGTAAATTAATTGGCAGTATATAGATATATTTGTTCTTTCAAAACTATATAGTAAGCATCTACTACATGTCAAGCACTCAGCTAGATACAATGGAAATGGGAAATAAGTTAGATATGGCTTATCCTCATGAATGTTACTGGCAAAAGTACAAATATTTAATCAGACTTTTAATGCCAACCTTTAATACCAAGTATACGTCCTGTGAAAATATCTGACACTGAGCCCCAGAAACTATTCTAAGCACATTACCTGCACAATTCACTTAATCTTAGTATCTAGCAGGTAGCTACTATTGTTATGCTCATTTTATAGATGAGGAAGCTCATACAACCGTTAAGCAGCAGAACCACTATTTAGACCCAGGAATTTGGGCTAAGAGGCCTCGTGCTTTCAACCACTCCTCTCATGGAAAAATGAAGGACACATTCCTTTACGGAAGTACATGGTATGTGTATCTATCTGATAAGATAGTTTTTAAGGAGCGCATGGAGAACATCTTCTAATTATTTTCCTTTGAGATGAGGACTACTGTTTTCTAACATTTCTAGTAGCATTTAACATCAATGTTAGTGATTCTAAATATTCCAGGATACTAACAAATGCCCTAAAATGGTACCCTAATTACCTCTCACCAGTTCCAGTTAAGATCTAGTTCAACAGGTTTGATTTACTATTTCCTAGCAGAAATCAAAACATATTAAAGTTTTAAATAATAATATACTATAATTTTACAGAAAAGACTCCTTTAGTGCTTCCCCATATACTATATGATAAAGACCACATTTCGTGGTATAATAGTTAAAGTTACTCTCATGAAGTCACAAACTATATTATTATATCCAGTTTCGTGGTATAATACTTAAAGCTACTCTCATGTAGTACAACCTATATTATCATATCCGGTTTCCAAATCCTCTGCCAAATTGGTCTGCTCACTGTCTCCCACATGCTTTAATTCAATTGCCTCTGTTCTTTTGCACAGGCATTCCCTATCAGTTCAAAGAATGACTTGGTGCCCTTTTTTGTGTCCGTGAGTGTCTTCTCTGACTTTGGACCTAGTTTGATAGATATTTTTGTATCCATTGATTTTTTTCCAATGCAGGTTAGAAATAGGAAGCTTGCTGTGATGCTTCCTTCAAACTCTGGTATTGAGAGTAAGAATAAATGTTCTGTGTCTAAAATTCAGTTACAATCTACCTTCTCATGGCTTTGAGACTTTACAAAATAAATAGACTAAAAGACAAATTCTTCCTTAAAAGTTAAAAAGAAAGGTCGGGCACTGTGGCTCACGTCTGTAACCTTTGGGATTACACTCTGGGAGGCCGAGACAGGCAGATCACCTGAGGTCAGGAGGTCGAGACCAGCCTGGCCAACATGATGAAACCCTCTCTCTACTAAAAATACAAAAATTAGCCAGGCGTGGTGATGCGTGCCTGTAGTCCCAGCTACTAGGGAGGCTGAGGCACAGGAGTCGCTTGAACCTGAGAGGCAGAGGTTACAGCGAGCCAAGGTCACACCACTGCACACTGGCTTGGGCAATAGAGCGAGATTCTGTCTCAAAAAAAAAAAAAGAAAAAGAAAAAGTTAAAAGGTAAAATTTATCTTAATTCAAATCATTACATTGTATTCTTGCCAGATTTTTTTCATGCTTTTATAAACTATATAAACATTTCTGATTTTTTTGTTTTTGTTTTTGAGACAGGACTAACTCTGTCACCTAGGCTAGAATGCAATGCTGCAATCACAGCGCACTGCAGCCTCGACCACCCAGGCTCAAGCAATCCTACCCTGCCTCAGGCTCCTGAGTAGGTACATACCACCACACTTGGCTATTTCTTTTACATTTGCAGAGACAGGGCCTCACTATGTTGCCCAGGCTGGTCCTGAACTCCAGGGCTCAAGTGATCCTCCCACCTTGGCCCCCCAAACTGTTAGGATTACAGGCATCAGCCACTGTGTTCGGCCTCATTTTTCAATTATTGATGAGCTAATAGGTACCCAAAATATCATTACCTATGTTTTATCCTGGCTTTGAGTGAAAATTTAATCTGTCATCAAAATTTATTTAAAAATACCTACCATAATATTCGGAGATGGGTTTTTCCTAAATTGATCTCTTGCCAGAATTATCTGATATTTTGTTAGATTTGGGATATCCCTTCTCATCAAAACATTCCTCTGAATCAAAGAATGAGCAAATGATTCCAAAATCTGCAAATTTAAAAGCAATCTAGTTTAAGCTTGCTCTAAAGTCCTTTTTCAAGTACAATCATTTTCTCACATATTAAAATAGGAATTATATATTTAATAAAGTTTGTCTTACAATGAATGTTTAAGTAAACTCAGCAATGATAACTTTTAAAACTACTTGACATCTATCCCCAAATAATATCCATATAAAAATCAACATGAGCAATTATTATATACAACTGTAATTTAACAACACATTTGTTTATCTGTTTATTTCTTAACTCCTCTCTCCCTCAACCTACACACACTATAATCTAAGTGTAAGTACCATGAAAGAAGACCTTTGATTTCTGCACTGTTACATCCTCAGTATCTAGACCAGTTTGGCACTTAGGTCCTCAGCAGATATTTGTAGAGTAGTTTGTAAAGTACTGAATAAATTGAAATGTCTTGAGTATATTTAATTTTACTCACTGATTCATTTTTTTCAACAAATATTTATTAAGCATCTACTATGTAACAAGCACTGTTCTAAATGCTGGGGACAGTGTGGCTAAGACAAATAAAGTCACTGCTCTCATATAGTTTACATTCCAATGGAGGGAACCAAAGAATAAAGAAGCGAACAAATAAAGTAGATCATTTTCATTATAACAAATGCATTTAAGAATCTAAAACACAATAATGCTGTAGAGTCTTTGAGAGGAAAGGGATAATTATTAAATAAGGTGAACAAAGACTTTCTTTGAGAAGAGAACAGTTGAGTTCACATGTGAATGATGAGGTATGTCTACCATGTGAGGTTCTAAGGACAAAGGATTCCAGAGAGAGGAGACAGCAAACAAAAAGGTCCTGAGGCGGAAATGAGCTTAATGGCACAAAAGGAGACCTATAGATGAAGACCTACTATAGCAGTATGTAATTGTTTAAATTTTTGCCTAATTTGTATTTTCTAAATTATGGCTAGTTTAATACTTTTTTTTTCCTCCCTTCCAACTTTGCTGATCATAGTGCCTAATAAGGCACTCTAAAAATACCAACAAAATTAAATTACATTTGCATATGATTATAAGAATTATCATATTTACATTGTTATAAATGGAATGATTTTCAATTAAAAATGCACTAGTATCAAAGAGACAATTACAAAAAGACTTTGCCATATCTTAACTCAATAATGCTTAGAATTTTGTTACAAATAATTTAAAAACAAAAAAGCTGTATTACTACAAAATGTCTCTTTAAGAAAGGCTTATTATAGATAAAGTGACAGATAACTTTTTGGTTATCTATTCCTGTAACCATCTTTAATCCATGGCAATGAAAATGTGAAAACATGTTGTTCAACCATGACACTAATTATGAACTATAGAAAAACAATGTGTTACCACAAATTTCTCCCAGTGAAAATGACAATTGTCTAAGCAGGTCCTCAACAGCTATAATATTGACATTTGAGCCAGATAATTCTTTGTTGTGGGGTTGCTGTCCTATCCGTTGTAGGATGTTCAGCTGCTTCCTGGCCTCCATATGCTAGATGCCAATAATAACTCCACATTTCACCTGTTACCTCCCCCTTCTCTCCTGCCTTTTTGTTGTTGTTGTTGTTGTGAGAACCAAAAATGTGTCAAGTCATTGACAAATGTTGCCAGGTAGGTGAAGTAATTTCCAGTTGAAAAGCACTGCTGTATAAAGGATCAGGGAGGACAACAGTGAAAATATACTTCACTACAAAGAAACTTCTGGGGGCCGGGCACATGGTGGTTTACACCTGTAATCCCAGCACTTTGGGAGGTCAAGGCAGGAAAATCTCTTGAGGTCAGGAGTTCAAGACCAGCTTGGCCAACAATGCGAAACCTCATCTCTATTCAAAAATATAAAAATTAGCCAGATGTGGTAGCATGCGCCTGTAATCCCAGCTACTTGGGAGGCTAAGGAGAACTGCTTGAACCGGGGAGGTGGAAGCTGCAGTGAGCTGAACAAAAAACAATAAAAAGAAAAGAAAGAAACTTCTGGCTGAATCTCAGTACGTGTTCATGTCACGGGTGTGTGCAATTTGTGAAAATTCACTGAGTGATACACTTATGCTTTGTCTACTTTTGCTGTTTGTGTGTGTGTGTATGTGTGTGCATGTTCTATATTCCAGTTAAAAGGTTTACTTAAAAAAATACAAAACCATGTACGGCTATTATTTGCTTTACAAATGGCCCATCTTTTGTATTTTCCCTTTCAATAATAGTTTGCTAGTACATACAAAACACAGTGCTCATTCCAAAAATTTTAACTTCAAAGAATTTTTTCAACATATCAATTATATAAAAATAAGATAACTATATAATCACATCCAAATCCTGTTAGCTGAAATAATTCAATTACCAGTTTATTTATGAAATCCCTAAATGTCATAAAAATGGTTTACCTGGATATAGGTCTTTTGGATGGCTGCAAGTTCTTCACCAAGCGGAACAATAAGCTTTTCAACTTTTCTTTCATGAGAATATGCCAAAATATCTGGAGAATCTTCAGAACGAAGCTCTATCTGCCCAATTAGCAGGTTAGTAATAACTTGTTGCACAGCCTATGCGAAATCAATTAAGTATGATTATAAATTACATGTTAAAATTTTTTAGTTTAAGTCACTAACAGAAATAAAATAGCAGTAAAATTTTGAAAGAAGCACCAGAAATTTATATCATTAAATAACCAAAAAGAAAGAAGATAAGCCCATTAAAAAAGTACATCAGAAGTAGCACAATAGGTGAAAAGTGCTTCCGAAACATCTTTTCCCCACACAGACCTTCAAGCCAAGCATCCAAGAAATAAGAATATTTGTAAATGTCCAAAAAGTTCCTCAAATGTAGTTTGGTACTTTACAAACAGAGTCTTTATAAAGACTCAGACAAAAATTTCAGATTAGCAACACTAAATCAGTTATTGATAAACTAGTAGAATATTTTCCATTTCAATCAACATATATGATGTGAATATATTTCCAGGACTAAATTTCATGTACCCAAAGCTTATAAAGAGACTTCATTGTAAAATTAGGAAACTGGAGAAAAAACATATAATCTGTTGTATTCTGTAGCAGGAGACTATGGTACTGACAGTGTGATTAACAATTAAAAAGAAAAAAAAAAAGAGGATCCTCAGAGTATGTAAAAATTAAAAGTTGTTTTTTGTGTGTGGTTTTTTTTTTTTTGAGACGGAGTCTCGTTCTGTCACCTGGGCTGGAGCACAGTGGCACAATCTCGGCTAACTGCAACCTCCGCCTCCTGGGTTCAAATGATTCTCCTGCCTCAGCCTCCCCAGTAGCTGGGATTACATGTGCCTGCCACTACACCCAGCTAATTTTTTGTATTTTTAGTAGAGATGAGGTTTCACCATGTTGGCCAGGCTGGTCTCGAACTCCTGACCTCGTCATTTGCCCGCCTTGGCCTCCCAAAGTGCTGCGATTACAGGTGTGAGGCATCACGCCCGGCTTTTTTTTTTTTTTTTTTTTTTGGGGGGGGTGCTATGGAACCTCCCTCTGTCGCCCAGGCTACAGTGCAATGGCGCAATCTATCTCAGGTTATTGCAACCTCTGACTCCCGGGTTCAAGCGATTCTCCTGCCTCAGCCTCTTGAATAACTGGGACTACAGGCATATGTCACCATGTCCAGCTAGTTTTTGTATTTTGGGTACAGATGGGGTTTCACCATGTTGGCCTAACTGGTCTCCAACTCCTGACCTCTGTGATCTGCCCACCTTGGCCTCCTAAACTGCTGGGATTAAAGGTTTGAGCCATGGCGCCCAAACAAAAATAGAAAGCCTGTGGGTTTAGGCCGGGCAGCAGCTCACGCCTAAGGGTGTAATCCCAGGGCTGTGGGAGGCCAAGCTGGGAAGACTGCTTGAAGCCAGGAATTTGAAACCACCCTGGGCAACATAGTGAGACCCCATATCTACAAAAAAATGACAATTGCTGGCGAAGTGGCAAGCACCTACTGAAGTATCACTTGAACTCAGGAGTTCTAGCCTGCAGTCAGCGAGCTACAGTTGTGACTGCATTCCAGCCTGGGTGACAGAGCAAGACCCTGTCTCCAAAAAAAAAAAAAAAGAAAGAAAGAAAGAAAAAGAAAAAGAAGAAAAGAAAAAAGAAAGCTTTGAGGGCTTAGTTTTGCGGGGGAAAAAAACAGCCTGGGGCAAGAATCATATCTTAGTATTCCCAATACCTGGCACAGTGCCCAATACGGCACACCATAATCACTGGGGGCCTATACGTATTCAAAATCTAGAGTACATTTGTGACCATTTTATAAAATTAAATTTATCGCTTTTAATAGTTCATTCATGAAAGAAATACATGAGTAACTCCCACATGCCAGGCATTGAGTTAATGACAGAGGAACGACCAAAATCGGCATAATCCCTACATTCATGTAGCTGATATTTTACTGGCGCTGAAAGACCAAAATAATCAATACGCAAAAGAATGACCGATTATCACAAACGTTAAGAAGAAAATAACAAGATAAGGAACACTGACTGACAAGATAGCTTAGTTAGAACAGACCTTTCTGAAGGGATGACTTTTATTTATTTATTTATTTATTTTTATTTTTATTTTTATTTTTTTTTGAGACAGAGTCTTGCTCTGTCGCCCAGGCTGGAGTGCAGTGGCGTGATCTCGCCTCACTGCAAGCTCCGCCTCCCAGGTTCACGCCATTCTCGTGCCTCAGCCTCCTGAGTAGCTGGGACTACAGGCGCCCTCCACCATGCCCGGCTAATTTTTTGTATTTTTTTTTAGTAGAGACGGGGTTTCACTGTGTTGACCAGGATGGTCTCGATCTCCTGACTTCGTGATCCACCCGCCTCGGCCTCCCAAAGGGGGATGACATTTTTAAGCTGACTGAAAAACATGAATGTTTAAACGAGGTCAGGGAGAAAACCAAAGATAGGATAGAATTTCTAAGCTCATCAAAAAAAGGATAGAAGAAAAAAGTCTTGCAGCTTGCGAGAGTTAAAAGCTATCATTGGAAGCATGGAGCAAGATGGAAATACACATAATCGCCCACGCAGAACATCAAATTTGACAACTATCTACACAAAAAAAGCACCTTCATAAGAACCAAAAATCAAGTGAGCAATCACAGTACCTGGTATTCACTTCATATTGCTAAAAGAGGCACTTTGAGGTAGGAAACACAATCTTTTTTTTTTTTTGAGACGGAGTCTCACTCTGTCACCCAGGCTGGAGTGCCATGCCACGATCTCGGCTCACTGCAAGCTCTGCCTCCCAGGTTCACACCATTCTCCTGCCTCAGCCTCCAGAGTAGCTGGGACTACAGGTGCCCGCCACCACACCCAGCTAACTTTTTTGTATTTTTTAGTAGAGACGGGGTTTCACCGTGTTAGCCAGTGTGGTCTCGATCTCCTGACCTCGTGATCCGCCTGCCTTGGTCTCCCAAAGTGCTGCGATTACAGGCGTTAGCCACCACGCTCAGCCAGGAAACACAATCTTGAATCATAGACACCACCCCTCCCTCATCCCCCAGAGGCCCTGTGGTGTGGAGAAAGAATCTAAGAACCTGGGGGAAGGAGACTGCAGTTTCTGGGAGACTGTGCATTGAACTAAGTGTTGCTCTGTCACAGTGAAAAGGAAAACCAAGTGGAACTCCGTCAATGCCGCCACAGAAGGAGAATTTAGACCAGCCCTATCTAGAAGGGAATTCCCCATCCTAGTGGCTGGAACTTAAGTTCCGGCAAATGCTCTGGAGACGATGAACATGGGGGGCATGTGACCTAGTGAGACACCAGCTGGGACAGTTAAAGGAGTGCTTGCACCACCCTTCATTCAACCCCAGTCTGTGCAGCTCACAGAAACGAAAGTGACTCCTTCCTTCTGCTTGAGGAAAAAAGAGGGAAGAGTAAAGAGGACTTTGTCTTGCATCCTGGATATCAGCTCAACCACAACAGGACAGGGCAGAGTCATGAGGTCTCCATTCCTAACCCTAGCTCCCTGACAACTTTTCTAGACGTACCCTGGGCCAGAAGGAAACCCGCTACCTTGAAGGGAAGAACCCAGTCCTGGCAAGATTCATCACCTGCTGACTAAAGAGCCTTTGGGCCCTAAATAACCATCAGCAATACCCAGCTAATATGTCATGGGCCTTGGGTGAGACTCTTAGACATGCTGGCTTCCAGTGAGACCCAGCCCATCTCTAGCAATGATGGCTATGATGAGAGACCACTTCCGCTTGAGAAAAGCAGAAGTAAAGGAGACTTTGTCTTACACCTTAGGTACAAGCTCAGCCACAGTGGGGAAGAGCAACAAATGGGCTCTTGGGACTTGATTCCAGGCCTTGACTCTTGAACAGCATTTCTGAAACTGTCCCAGGCCAGAGGGGAACCCACTTCTCTGAAGGGTGAGTCCACCGCCTGGCAGCATTCAGCACAAGCTGACTGAAGAGTCCTTGGGCCTTAAATGAAAATCAGCAGTAGACTGGCAGTACACCCCATGGGCCTATGGTAGTGGTGGCCATGGGGAGACGCTCCTCTGCCTGTGGAAAGAAAGAGTGAGAAGGACTTCATCTTGTGCTTTGAGTGCAAGCTTAGCTGCAGTAGTATAGAGCACAAGGTAGATTTCTAAGGTTTCTGGCTCTAGTTTCTGGCTCCTAGATGGCATCTCTGGACTTGCCCGGGGCCTGGGGGATCTTGCTGACAAACTTCACATGTTCTAACTTTTTAGTGGGAGCTAAAAATTAAAGTAATTGAACTCATAGAGATAGAGAGTAGAAGGATGATTACAGAGGCTGGGAAGGGTAGTGGGGAAGGGGGGTAGGAGGGGGGACAGTATGTTAATGGGTACAAAAAAATAGAATAAATAAGATCTAATATTTGATAGCATAATAGGGTGACTATAGTCAGTAATAAGTGTACATTTTAAAATAACTAAAAGAGTATAACTGGATTGTAACAAAAAGAATAAATGCTTAAGGTGATGGATACCCCATTAGCCTGATGTGATTATTATGCATTGCACGGCTGTATCAAAATATCTCATATATACCATAAATATATATACCTACTATATACCCATAAAAATAAAAAAAAAAAATTAAAAAGGCTGCCACAGAATGTATCCAGTAAAATCCTTACTCAAGCCGGGAGTGGTGGCTCACGCCTGTAATCCCAGCACTTTGGGAGGCTGAGGTGGGTGGATCACGAGGTCACGGGTTCAAGACCAGCCTGATCAACATGGTGAAACCCCGTCTCTACTAAAAATACAAAAATTAGCTGAGCATGGTGGCGGGCACCTGTAATCCCAGCTACTCAGAAGGCTGAGGCAGGAGAATTGCTTGAGCCCGGGAGGCAGAGGTTGCAGTGAGCCGAGATCGCGCCACTGCACTCCAGCCTGGGTGACAGAGCGAGACTCCGTCTCAAAAAAAAAAAAAAAAAAAAAAAAATCCTTACTCAATATGGAAGACCGTTCAGAGCTACTAAAATCAGAATATTATAGGACAGGTCTCAAAATCTGCATTTTTACCATTCTTCAATAAAGGAAACCAGAATTTCCCAGACATACTGTTGATTCCATGGCTGGGCCAAAAAAATATTAAAGGAGCATAATGTATCTTATGATGTCAGAAAGTTACAGAAGCATTAAAAAAAAGAGTGGCAAGGTGTGGTGGCTCATGCCTATAATCCCAGCACTTTGAGAGGCTGAGACAGGTGGATCACTTGAGCCCAGGAGTTGGAGACAAGCAGTTCTAGCCCAGCCTGGGCAACACTGGGAGACCCTGTCTCTACAAAAGATACAAAAATTTGCTGGGTGTGGTAGCACACACCTGTAGTCCCAGCTCCTCAGGAGGCTGACATGGGAGAACCACCTGAGCCTGGGAAATTTAGCCACAGTGAGTATTATTGTGCACTGCCCTCCAGCCTGGAGGACTCGGTGAGACTCTGTTTAAAAAAAAAGTGCATGTCTAAAGGACACAGGAGCTTGAAGGAGCTCCTAACGGCCAAAGCTGGAACAATCTTAATAAAATTGGTAAAATAGTATTGGACTGTGGCCCATAGAAGGAAAAAAACTCTTTATTGCAGAAGAATTCAAATTAATGAATGTAAAAGAGAGAAAGAATGATTAGGCAAATACCACAACAATAACTGTTGCAAGCCAAGAACCACCATCCAATGCTAAAACAGGATTATTTACATAGTCTCAAAGTATTTCCCCCACAAGACAGTTATTAATTACAAAGGGAATAACAGTAATTTCACAATGAAGAAACCAAGAAGACATCATCTTAACTAAGTCAAGATTAACAACACAAGTAAAAAGGCGAAGCAACGTCATGTATTCCCTGATAGGATATGCTGAGAAAGGTACAGCATCACTTCTGGATTATTGTTAGCAAATGCATAACACCACCACATCATGAGAAAACATCAGACTAACCCAAATTGAGGGATATTCTACAAAATATCTGGCACCTACTCTTCAAAAGCATCAAGGTCATGGAAAAGAAGAAATAAGAGGAAGCGAACAGGCGCAGTGGCTCACACCTGTAATCCAGCACTTTGGGAGGCCGGGGCGGGCGGATCACAAGGTCAGGAGTTCCAGACCAGCCTGGTCAACATAGTGAAACCTCGTCTCTACTAAAAATACAAAAAATTAGCCGGTCATGGTGGCGGGTGCCTGTAATCCCAGCTACCCTGGAGGCTGAAGCAGAATAGCTTGAACCTGGGAGGTGGAGGTTGCAGTGAGCTGAGATCATGCCATTGCACTCCAGCCCGGGCAAAAGTGCGAGACTTCGTCTCAAAAAAAAAAAAAAGAAAAAAGAGGAACCATCACAGATTAGAAGGGACTAAGAAGCCATGACAACACAATGTGAGATCACAGACTGAACCCTGGAGCAGAAAAGTACATCAGTGGGAAAACTGGCAAAATTCAGACAAGATCTGCAGATTAGTTACTGGTATAGCAATGCTAATTTTCTGGCTTTGATAATTTTATTATGGTTATATGATACGTTAACATTAGGGGAAGATGGGAGAGGACCAAACGAAGACTTCAATTTTTGCAATTTTTCTGGCAATCTAAAGTTATTTAAAAATAAAACTTTAAAAAACTGAAAACGGTAACAATCTTTAAAAATCATTTTACTATTTAAAAATATCCTGTATTTTTAACAGGTTTTAGGGATTCTTATGCACACTGCAGTCTGAAAACTACTAATTTAAAGAAACTCCTGGGCTGGGCGTAGTGGCTCACGCCTGAAATCCCAGCACTTTGGAAGGCTGAGGCCGGCAGATTACCTGAGGTCAGGAGTTGGAGACCAGCTGGCCAACATGGTGAAACCTTGTGTCTGCTAAAAATACAAAAATTAGCCAGGCGTGGTGGTGGACGCCTGTAATCCCAGCTACTCGGGAGGGTGAGGCAAGAGAATCGCTTGAATCCAGGAGGCGGAGGTTGCAGTGAGCCAAGGTCATGCCATTCCACTCCAGCCTGGGTAACAAGAGCGAAACTCCGTCAAAAAAAAAAAAAAAAAAAAGAAAGAAAGAAAGAAACGATAGGAGGGGAAAGGAGAGGAGGGGAAGGGAAGGGAAGGGAAGGGAAAGGGGAAGGGGAATGCAACAGGGAGGGGGAAGGGGAGGGGAGGGGGAGGAGAACAGAGGAGAACAGAGGAGAGAGCGGAGGGGAGGGGAGGGAAGTCCTGCAACCACTGAAAAAAAGCTAGGCAGGTTGTAGGAAATGTTGTAGTTCTCATGTCAAACTAGATAAATACTACAATGGAAAACTGATCTGGCCCCATATAAAAGTTCTTATTATTTGGGTTATTCATTTATGTTTTTTGTTTTTTGTTTTGAGACGGAGCCTCGCTCTGTCTCGGCTCATTGCAAGCTCCGCCTCCCGAGATCACGCCATTCTCCTGCCTCAGCCTCCTGAGTAGCTGGGACTACAGGTGCCCGCCACCACGCCCGGTTAATTTTTTGTATTTTTAGTAGACACAGGGTTTCACTGTGTCAACCAGGATGCTCTGGATCTCCTGACCTTGTGATCCGCCCGCCTTGGACTCCCCAAGTGCTGGGATTACGGGTCTTGCTCTGTCACCAAGGCTGCAGCACAGTGGCAATCATAGCTAACAGCAGCCTCGATCTCCTAAGCTCAAGCAATCTTCCTGACTCAGCCTCTGGAGTAGCTGGGACTACAGATGTGTGCCACCATGCTCACTATTTTTTTAATTTTTTGTAGAGATAGGTCTCACCATGTTGCCCAGGCTGGTCTGGAATTCCTGGCCTCAAGTGATCCTCCCACCTCCACCTCCCAAAGCACTAGGATTACAGGTGGGACCCACTGCACCCAACCAAAAGCTTTATTTTCTTAACTGTAATAAATGGAAAAACATTTTACTTACCTTTATATCACTACCTGGTGTGGCACTTAGAGCCAAGATTCTAAAGTGATTTGTATATTTGACTAGTTCTCTTACAACCTTAAGAAAAAAAAAGTTCTTTAGTTTCATCTGTTCAATGCAAAAATAACAGTGGTTCTGTTAAACAACCTATTATACATGGTCCCTTATCATTATTCCTTAATCAATATATTGATGGTCTAGTGAGTGAACTACCACCAGTTATATTATCTGAAGAGCAAATTATTTAGGTTTATACTCTATGCTGATCAAGAACACAGTAGGGATTCTTCTACAGAAAAAACTGCAACATCAAAATACTCAAAATACTCAAAGGGCAAATCAAAATACTCAAAGGGGCTGGGCACAGTGGCTCACGCTTGTAATCTCAACACTTTTGGGAGGCCAAGGTGGGTGGATCACTTTAGCTCAAGAGTTCAAGACCAGCCTGGGCAACATGGTGAAACCCCATCTCTACAAAAGAAAAAAAAACTCAAAGGACTGCTTTAAGGTCAAATGGAAGAGGAAGAAAGTTCAGTTTCCATTGTCTGGGCCACAGTTCAGCCTTACAGCTATATCCATATGCACATTTGACAGATTAAGATAAATCTTAACAGATAAAACTGCAAAGAATTTTAAATAGCAATATGAAATTATATTTGAAATTTTGGGAAAGATTTTTTTTTAAAGTTAGATTTTATGTGGAAAGCTCACAAAAAAATTTTTTTTAGAGACAGGGTCTTACTCTGTCACCCAGGCTGGAGCACAGTGATGCCATCCATCATAGCTCACTGTAGCCTCAACCTCTGGGGCTCAAGTGATCCTCCTGCCTTGGCCTCCCAAGCAGCTGGAGCTACAAGTATGTGCCAGCATACCTGTAATGTAGTGAAAGCTAATTTTTTCACTTTTTGTAGAGGCAGGGTCACCCTGCCCAGGCCAGTCTTGAACTCCTAGCCTCAAGTGATCCCTGGCATTGGCCTTCCAAAGTGCTGGGATTACAGGTTCAAGCCACTGCACCCAGCCCACAATATATAAATTAAGTGTATTCATTAAAAAATATAGTCATTTGAGGTAATTTTTAAAATCTAAATTTCCTTTTAAATCCTAAAACATTTCCTCAGTAGCACCAAACCACCATCTGCACTTTCTGGTTTGAACTCGACACCCATTTCTAGTATGATTAATACTGATAATTTGCCAGATTCCCATATACCACTTCATGTGAAGCCCCAATACAGAGGAAAATGCACTTCCAAGTAGACTGATTTGCAGGAACAGCTCTCAGTATACCATAGTTCCCATATTAAACACAGGATTAAACAATAAAACCAGATTATCCAAAAATCACTCCAATTTCAACCCAAGACAAAAACAAATCCAATGAGACTAACACTGAATCTTGATTAATACTGAAAAAATATTTATCGAGCTTTTAAAAATATGGTACAGACTGCATATGAAGACATAACATTGTACTTATTATTCTCCAGAAACAAGTAAAATTATAATTAAAAACTGATGCAAGACAAAATATCCCTAGTGACCATTTTCAGTTTAGCTTAATGCTAGAAGTGATGGTCCTTACATATAATAGAAGGATTTTTGAAAAGTCATGAGTGCAGTAAGGAAGACAAAAAGATTGCTTACTGGATTGATGCTTTTAAAAATGTTTTGTATGATAGCCAAAATTCAAAGCGTTCTTTCAGACTGTGAGGCAGTTTTGAGTGAAATCATTTTGTTGTTATATGGCACATGTATCAATATGCCTTCCATAACTATTACATATGAAAAGTAAGCCAAATACATTACTTCTTTTCAGGAAGAATTCTCAAGCATTTTGTAGAAGAGGAAATGGTGGTGTGTGCTTCATGGAGCAGGTGTACCTATTGGAATGTATATCTGGAATATTCAATGTAGTGTAAGCTGTTAGGGCTGTCTGGTTATTAATGAAGTCAATGCATGTTTTATTATATTCATAAAGCCTAGCTGTTAAAAAAAATCATCTAATGCCTAGAAATGTTTTGAAAATAAAATAATTACCAGCTAAATCTTCAAAACGTATTCCATACAGTTTGAATTTAAAAAAATTTTTAAATGTTTTATTATTTCATTTCATTTTTGTAGACACAGCGTCTCACTATGTTGCCCAGGCTAATCTCAAACTCCTGGCCTCAAGCTAAAATTTTTTAAATGCCCCTCTCAGATGGAAATTTTTAACACGCTATGTATTAATTTAATTTGGAATGATATAAATAAGTGGAAAAATATATTCATTTCCTGAATATAATTAGGAAGATCAACTATTAAAAAAGATGGCAATTTTCCCTAATACAGAGATATGATACAATAATGTTTACAGTCCCCAAAGAAATGACTATACAAATTCAAAAACTTGCAGTGAAATTCATGTCTTTGCCCTAAATGAAATTAACTTTCCCTATCTTTTCCCTCTTTTATTCTTGCTCTATAATCTCCTCCTATCATCACCAACTACTATAGTTTTAACTACCATCTATATGTTTATAATTTCCAAATCTGTATCTCTACCTCAGAACTCTCCAGCAAGATTCATACTTCTATCAAGTATCGCCTAATGAATATCTACAGCTGAATTCCTCATAGACACCTTAAACTCAACACATCTATATCATCTTTCCACATTCCCCCTAAACCTGCTCTCCACCCAAAACTCACAATCTTCACAGTTTTCCAAGTCAGAAATCTGGAAGTCATCCTACATCCCTTCTACCCCTCATTAGATACTCTGTCTTTAGCCTTCTTCTCTCTAATCTCTTTCAAATCTTAAGTGTTATCCCAGCTAAACATTTTTTAATGAGTCCCCACCACCTTTATCCCCTATGGCCTACAAAGGCTTTCAAACTGTTAAGCATAAAATATTAATGACCTGGCCCTTAAGTAAAAGAGGCAAAGTCCCCCTTAGGAGAAGAAGGAAACAGAAAGTCAATTTCATTCAGTGCAAAGATATGAATGATGTTTGCAACCACATCCCACTACTTCATCTTATTTTATATTCCTGGAGTACTCAACTGGAAGGCACTGTGTTAGGTATGTGGCATACATTATGTCATTATTCTACCTAGCCGCCAAGAAAAGACATCGCATATCCACTACCAATCTTTATTAATTTCAAAACTCCTTTCATACCCTATTTTAGATCACTGTCCCAACCATGACTAGGCTCTCATGATCTACATCTGACACTAATTATCTGGTTAGTCTTAAAAAAGAAAAAAAGAAAAAGAAAACAACAATAACAGCAAAAGGCAGTGGAGACACTGATTTGAATGGATGACAGAAAGTACAGATATTCTTTATCACCATCTGTTCTGAGACAATAGACGTAAAGGCTTTTTATAATAATATTGTCAATAACTTCCATCACTAGTAACTATTCGCCAAAATTCTCTTTAACAGTATAGTTACAATACAAAATAACGTTTAACAAAATTATTACCTGGCAATAAGCATAGTTTCCGAGAGCTTTATGAGCTTCATCAATAACTAAACACTTTATTTCAGCAGCGGGACAAGCTCCTCTAGAAAGGTCATTTACCATGACCTGAGGTGTAAGAAAAAGCACTCTCTTACTGCACCATATTTCCTTCCTGGTGAAAGCTTGTGTAGACCCTGAAAATAAAAGTGACATTCTACATTCTAAACTTCAGACTGTTATCTATAAAATATAAATAGTCTGGCTTTTTCAGAATGCAAACATGCTTTGGTAATATTAAGAGAAAAACAATTTGACAATTCATCGGAATGCTACATTTTAAAGTTCTGGTGTGGTCCAAATATCAAAGCTGGCACTTATCTAGGACTACAACCAAATTGTCTTTAGAAAATTCCTACAAAATGGCATATTTGAAGAGAGGCAAATTCTTCAACTGAGAAATCTTTTTCAGGAAGAATGCCAGGAAACATCATGTTCAGTTACCCACGGGGGATACGCACATAATAGCTTCAAAATACTATGACAAGCTGCAGATATTCTCTGAAGATTGAATAAAGCAACCCTATTCATCAGTTTTGGACTTGCTACAAGTAGAGAATGTTTTAAGAGGGAGGGCGTAAGACGCACATATTGTAGCTTGGGAACTATTCCACATGGGTCACGAATTCCCAGCTCTTACTTCAAAATTAGTCGTCTAAGATACCTGTCATTTCGGCCATGTGGGACTGCGGGATACCCATCACCTGGTAGCAAGCCTCGATCTGCTGTGTCACCAAGGGTTTCGTTGGGGCCATGAAGACCACCTTTCCTGAAGGGAACCAGCGGTAGAAATTGTACATGACCACGGCGGCAATAAAGGTCTTTCCCAGTCCGGTAGGCAGACACACCAGCGTATTGCAAAACAGAGCAGCCCGGGAGATGTGCAGCTGGTAGTCCCGCACTGGGCAATTAGTAGGGTAAATCCACAGGGCGCCCGCGGAAGTGCAGAACCCGCCATCCTCTAGACACAACTGCCGCTCAGCCTCGTACGCCGCGACAAGCAACACATCATCGTCCGACTCCAGCTGAGCCTCCGCTGCTGCTGGCAAAGGCGCCTTGGAGCTGCCAGGGCTCTGAGGTCGCTCAGTTCCGGAGCTGCAACCCGGAGTCCCAGATGATCGGGAGATACTTGAGCCCCACGTCTGAAAAAGCGTTCTTTGTCGTCCGCTCATTAGGCCGACAACCACCGAAGGCTTCGGTCAGATATCCGTAGCAGCAGCAGCTCAACCGCTACGGTTCCGAATCCCATCGGTTTCCTTCGGACTAAACTCTAGAACGAGAAGGCGGGACTAAGGCCAGTTTATCCAGTTGAAAATGCCGCCTCTGAGTTTCCGTTGGGAATATGATTGGCTGGCTTCCCGGAAACCTTCGCAGCCCTCCCGGAGACGCATGCGCATTATTAAGGCGTTACTCTAAATAAACCCCGGTGCGGTTCCGGTGTTTTGTTTTAACAAACTCTAAATTTAAGTTCCGTTTCCAATGATTAGATGGCTGGGCGTCATTTCTAACGTGATAAATCACTTAAAATGTTATAATAGAGATTTATTGTAAAATATTATATACCCGGGGACAATGGAATACCCATCAATTTAGGAACTTAATGTTATTGAGCGTCTAACGTGCCTCATTCCTTGTACTTTTAAATCAGAATATAAGGTGAAAAGCAAAAATGTGTAGATGGAATAATTTGTCTTATATCTCTATCTGGGCTGAGAAAACAAAATGCCAAGTCTTTTTTTCACCGTGCTAGGAGTGGCAACCCATTATTTTAACATTTTCATTGTTTAAAGGGAAGTGAACGTGGTCTGGTCCAGCTATTCGTCACATTTTTTTTTTAATGCTCCTTGCAGAGCAGAGCTAACTCATAGGCAACATGCCCAGAGTCAGCCTAGATTTTTTTAAGTAAGGAGTCCTGATGTTCAACTATTAAATCTGTATTATAGATAAGAGCATTATAATGAACGTCGGTGTGCAATTATTCCACTCTAACGAAGATTTCTATCTCAAACAATTTTTGACTTCTCTCTAAACCTGACTTTGAGTAACCTCTGTAAATTTGTTTCCTCGTGTACTGAGAAAAAAATATACATCACAGAGTACGAGCATTAATAATGTCATTCTCATCAGCAAGTGGCATCCTGAGTGCGGCTTCTTTATAAATTGTTTTATTTGTTCAAGTTTCTGAACTTCGTTTTGGATAAACTTTCTCGTATTTGTATGGGGGGAAGGGGATGGGCAGTTTGTATTTAAGTTTCGGTTGTGTGATCTTTAAAAGGGAAATGGTGGGATATGGGTTTTCGGATCGACAAAGACTGAAGCACTTCAGGTGTGAATTTTTAGGCTAGAACTAGATAAAACGAGATAAGGAGCCTGAATGCTGTTTTCTTTTAACAGGTTATAGACCGGACTTTAAAGGCATAGCTGCCTTAAATGTGGGTAATGGTTGATAAATGTCGCTACCATCAGAGGTCGCTTCACAAGGGGTCCAATTCAGAATCGAAGATCTCTAGCGCTCTTCTACTCAGTCGACCGCGGTAGGTTTTTTAACCCGGACTCAACAAAGCCCTCATAGCACAGCCTTGACGTCACTCAAAGACAGGCCCCAATCCCGACTGCTAGAGCAGAGGCCCGCCCCTCGACCTCCGTGAGTGGCCACGCCCCGCCCCCTAGGGCGGGGCGATGCCGAACTGCGGCGGGCTGGCTCAGTAAAGCGGAGGCAGCGGGGGAAGATGGCGGCGGCCGTTCCACAGCGGGCGTGGACCGTGGAGCAGCTGCGCAGTGAACAGCTGCCCAAGAAGGATATTATCAAGTTTCTGCAGGAACACGGTTCAGATTCGGTACCGGAGGCGTAGGGGCGGCCGGGCTGGTGCGGCTGAGGGACGCCTCACCCCCCTGGAGATGCCCATACATTCCGTATTCCTCTGTGCCCCCGCCCTCGTCTTCCCGCGGCCGGTGGCCTGGAAGGCCGGAGCGGCCCAGCGTGTGCTTTGGAGCCTCGCTGCCGCCTCTCGGGCGTTCTCTACTGGGGCAGGGGAGCAGCTTTATTTCTTGGGGCACACAGGCTGCAATTGTAGAGTTAGAACCTCATTGGGATCCTTGAGTGGGGGTGGAGGCCAGAAAAATAGGAACCCGAAGATATTGGGGGCTGGGGCGGGGAGGCCGAGGAATAGTGGTGTGGATGAGACTCTTGGGAGCGGGGCGCCGGCTACTAGGGAAATGGGAAGGGATGTGAAGATTTCTGTGGGAACGGTGTATCCAACTTGCTTTTCTCAACAGTTTACTAAATACTGAACATTAATGAGTGTGATTTTTTAAAAAATCCGTAGGTTGGGGTTTAAGTTTTGATTTAACATATCGACCCTTTAAATGACCTTTTCACCTTTATACTTTAAGGGAGCTACATGCACATTTCTCTTGTGCAGTGGTCTGTCATTGTTAAAAACAGACAAAGAAATTTATTTGGAATGCTTTATACTGTATGCTCTCCATTTGTCAGCATAGTCTCCATCTTAACCATCCGTCTATATTTTTGTCACACTTGTTTTTCCTTTGGAAAATAAGTTCATTCATGCATCTGTTAAATTGCTGAAATGGTTGTGCACGCAGCATTCTCTTACAAGCGGCAGCCTGCTTGTGTTTTCTATACAATTTAAAAAATTCTAAACTTTTCATTTAGAAAAATTGTTTCTGGGTTTTTTTGTTTGTTTGTTTGAGACGCAGTCTCTCTCTGTTGCCCAGGCTGGAGTGCAGTGGCGCGATCTTGGCTCACTGCAACCTCCGCCTCCCGGGTTCAAAAGATTCTCCTGCCTCTGCCTCCCGAGTAGCTAGGACTACAGGCGCGTGCCACCACGCCAGGTTAATTTTTTGTATTTTTAATAGAGACGGGGTTTCACCATGTTAGTCAGGATGGTCTCGATATCCTGACCTCGTGATCCGCCCGCCTCGGCCTCCCAAAGTGCTGGGATTACAGGCGTGAGCCACTGTTTCTGGGTTATTTTGAGAAGCTTATATTTTATTTTCATTTTGGGCGGGCGTCATGACGGAGATACAAGAACTCTCCAACTTCCAGTGCCTTCTTCCTTAATTATTATCCTGGCATCCGCATCTTAGATTAATTTAGCAGATATTAATACAACATCTGTAACAAGAACTATTCTCAGTGTTTGGAGGTACAAGGGTGAAAAAGAAAGAACATGCGTCGGGGATCTTACCCCATTTTAATGGAACTATTTTCTCTTAAGCCAATTCGTATTTCATCTGAAACAATAGAATAGACATCAACATTTAATAATACCTCAGTCATGTACTTCATCCATCATATTCTTATGAAACAAATCATGCCATGTAGAATCGTATGTAAAACTGGACCACGTGGAACAATTTCAACAGACTTGCATTATCAAAATGTTTTTATAACATATTAATCTTTTAAATGCATAGTCTCGGCCGGGCGTGGTGGCTCATTCCTGTAATCCTAGCACTTTCGGAGGCCAAAGCGGGCAAATCACTTGAGGCCTGGCATTCAGGACCAGCCTGGCCAACGTGGCGAAACCTCATTTCTACTAAAAATACAAAAAAAATTAGCTGGGCCTGGTGGCGGGCGCCTCTAATCCCAGCTGTTCGGAAGGCTGAGGCAGGAGAATCGTTTCAACCCAAGAGGGGGAGATTGCAGTGGGCCGAGATTGGGCCACTGCACTCCAGCCTAGGCGACAGAGCTAGACTCTGTCTCAAATAATAATAATAATCTCCAGTGATTATTAACACTTAGACCTATACTTGACAATAATTATTTTATTAATCATAAGATATCAAAGAGATGTTTATGCTTTTATGCTTTGGGTATTTTCTGGAATCTTTAACAAGAAACCACCAGCATGCTAAAGGTAACTGATTACTTACGTTTAATCAACTTTGTCTCCTTTCCCCATCAGCTGTTATTTAGAACATATCTTTGGAAGAAAAAGCGAAAGAAAAAAATAGAATAGTGATAGTGTTAGCTGTTAACTGCTAATAATGTTAACTGCTTTATCAAAAGCTTAGAAGATGCCAAAGGACAACTTTGAGAAGGTAAAAAATTAGGAATTAAGCAAGGACCGCAAGGCAGAAAAGAAGCAGAATAAAATAAGGAAACAAAGAAGTTATGGAAATCCTCACAATTACATGATTTTCAGATAAAGATATATTATGACTTGCTATTTCAGCAGTAGTATTTAAGTGTCCATCTGCCATCTTAGCAGTTTTATATTTGAGAGAAAAGGAATTCCGCTGTTACCTTGAGTTATTAAATACAGTATTAATCATAATCCCAATATTTATTAAGTTCTTACTGTGTGACAGGCTCTGTGCTAAATGCATTAAATGGATTTTTGCTTTTATCCTTATATCAACTCTTTGACGTAGACGCTGTTATTAATCTTCCACTATAGATATGGAGGCTGAGTCTTTAGACAAGCTTAGTCCCCTGTCTAGTGTCAGACAGCTAGGATTTTTTTTTTTTTTTTTTTTTTTGAGACAGAGTCTTGCTCTGTCACCTAGGCTGGAGTGCAGTGGTGCGATCTCGGCTCACTGCAACCTCCACCTCCCAGGTTCAAGCAATTCTCCTGCTTCAGCCTCCCGAGCTGGGACTACAGGCATGTGCCACCATGGCCAGCTAAATTTTGTATTTTCAGTAGAGATGGGGTTTTGTCACGTTGGCCAGGCTGGTCTCAAACTCCTGACTTCAGGTGCTGCCTGCCTCAGCCTCCCAAAATGCTGAGATTACAGGCATGAGCCACCGCGCCCGGCCCACACAGCTAGGATTTTAACCTAGATAATATGACTCCACAGCCCATATACTTAGCAATTATATATATAATGTTAAGCATAGCAATCTCAACATATGTATGTTACATGCTTGTGTAACAGTGACTCTTCCTAGTCTACTAAGAATGGGTTACAAATGCCTCAGGATAGCTATGCCCAGCCTGGCTGGAGGCTCTCAAGGGCTGCACCCAAGTATCCTCCTGCAGTGAGCAGCTGACTCAAGTCACCACAGTGTGCTTGCTGTATAAATGTTATTTTTCGTGAGTGTTGACAGGAAAAAGGTTAGGATGAACCACTGTGTTCAGTACATAACGCTACAGTTGCAGTCTTGTCACTGATTCTTGTAAATACCGAATTTTTAAAAAATCTCTTACTTTTTTTGAACAAAGTAGAGTATAAACTATAGGGTTTATTTCTTCTTCAATACTAGTACTATTGAAAACACAACTGCTAACATAAAAGGATCGTTTTCTAATTTTAGACACTTCTTACTCGGGAGAAGTTATCTTGATTACCCAGCTTTTTTCCTTATAGTTTCTTGCAGAACATAAATTATTAGGAAACATTAAAAATGTGGCCAAGACAGCTAACAAGGACCACTTGGTTACAGCCTATAACCATCTTTTTGAAACTAAGGTGAGTATTGTTAGATTCTGTTAGCAGAACATCACTTTTGAAATTTTATTTCCAAAAAAGATGTTTAAAATGCATTTATTTGTTGAATGTGTTGGAGCTTTTCCACCTGTAATTTTTCTGAACTATTATCATAAGTGGACTAGCTGTCAAATCTAGCAAGGCTAATCTGCAGTATGGCAGAATGTTTCAGTATTTTCAAAGGGTCTGGATTTTGTAGCTTAAATTGAGACAACAAATTCTTAAGTCCACTGAAGTTATAAGTTCATTAGGTCAGTGGTATTACCATATTACTTTAGCATATGGTGTATATTAAATGTATTTTGTTGTTGTTTTATTATATATGTTAAATGTTATATTGAAAATAAGTTTCCATTTCACTAATGAATTTAAAGTCTGGTTTAGATTTAGGCTGAGCTTTACAAGAATACATTTTAAGACATTCTCCCATATTTGTTTACTATGAAATGAATATCTTCCACAGGAAAGAAATCTTTATTTAGGAGTTATTTGAATAGTGTTTACATCTCTGGGTATGAGTTGGCCTTTCTAAGGTCATGGTTCTCATTTCAGAATTTATATTGTAAGCTGGTTTGAGGGTAATAATTTATTGTTTAAAAATAAATTATGAACAAAATTCTTTCTTTGCTCTTCGTTTCCTTAGACTATTCACAATTGTGTTATACAACCTATATTTATTATGCAGATGTTCATTTAATTGACAGTCTGAAAATCTTGAAGTTGCTCCTTGGTTTTAGCCTGTCCTGGGTATGATGTTACAACATTTTCCTTACAGCGTTTTAAGGGTACTGAAAGTATAAGTAAAGTGTCTGAGCAAGTAAAAAATGTGAAGCTTAATGAAGATAAACCCAAAGAAACCAAGTCTGAAGAGACCCTGGATGAGGTCTGTATATAATTATTTTTTTATTTTATCATGTGGATTCTAGAAATTGTATTTATTTCTTTATTATTTGCACTAACTTCTCATGGTGAAGGGTGGTTGAATACGACTACTTTCAATGAGCCAAACACTTAATGGAGCGTGCCATTTCCCTTAGGTGTACTGGGACCGAAATAATCCTAAGAACTAGTGCTTTACAGTTATTAGCCTATTCTGTGAAACACTTCTGATATTGTATTTAATATTGCCTCCACATCTGTCCAGACCTTCTGAGCTTTCAAAGCTATTTTAAGGCCTTGATTCTATAGCCAAGTTGGACTAAGTGAAATATTTTCTTTTGATTATTTTTAGCTTTTTCTAATGTACATGGTGTCCCTGGCAATAGAAATAATCCAGGCTTGGCTGCAGGATGTGGGTTCATCTGTCTCAGTTTTCCCAACTTAGGTTTTATATTTTGGTACAAAGGTTTGAAGAACCAGATTAATTCATTCCTGCAAATTGACAGCCTTAGTAGAGCTAAGATCAGCTACTAAGAACTGACTTAGCAGAGCTGAATTGATTATAATCTTGTCATTTCTGATAATAACTTACTATCTAAGCTCACTCATTGCCAGCAGTGTTAGTATCAGTGATAATAATCTATATTTAGTTCTTGTAAAGAGGTGAGGCTATTGATGACAGTGTAGCTTTTGGGTATTTGTGGAAAGTGTAAGTTCAGTTATACAATTACAGATGTTTATTTGATTAAAGCCAGTTAATTTTGCATGATCTTTTCCTATTGGCTAAAAAGCACAAATTAATGTTCATAGGTATATGTGCACACAAAGCAATTTTAAAGTTTATCACAATTAATATTTGATAAATGTTATATCTGTTGAGTAGCTACTAAGGTAAATGGAGCAATTATTATTGAAAGGTTTCAGAAGCAACTGGCAACATAGTTTACCCTCCAGGAAATTAGAATGAGGATGGTTTTAGGAGACAGATAATATTTCATTAAGGAGTTAAGAAAAGAAGTTACAAATAAATTAAAAGGTAAGTTGATAAGAGCTAGAGACAATCTAGAGAGAGCTTATGAGGGTCCTAAACTCTATCATTTTGTTTAAAACCTCTTCGTTTAACTGGCCAGCTTGAGCCCAATTATGTACTGTGACTGTTTTCCTAGCGTCCTACATTCAAAAGCCTCTTGTCCATTTCCTTGCTAACCCTCGTTGTCTACTCTCTGTCTTCATGCTTTGGGACTGGAGAGCAGGCATTATAAACACAAAACCTTTTATTGAGCCTGGTATAAATTCATGCTTAATATTAGCCAAGCATGTTTTCTAGTTTCATTGCTACTCAACAACATTTATACTATCCTTTGCCCAATTCTCCATCACGTTGCTCATTGCTCACATAAAGTATTTGACATTTTCTCACAAATTCTCAGTCCCTTCTTACTCCTTTCTCTTTTTTTGTTTTTGTTTTTGTCTTTGAGACAAAGTCTCACTCTGTCGCCCAGGCTGGAGTGCAGTGGTGCCATCTCGGTTCACAGCAACCTCCACCTCCTGGGTTCAAGTGATTCTCCTGCCTCAGCCTCCCCAGTAGCTGGGACACCAGGCAGGCGCCACCACGCCCAGCTGATTTTTGTATTTTTAATAGAGATGAGGTTTCTCCATGTTGGCTGGGCTGGTCTTGAACTCCTGACCTCAAGTTATCTGCCCACCTAGACCTTCCAAAGTGTTGGGATTACAGGCGTGAGCCAGTGCCCCTGGCCTCCCTTCTCATTATATGCTCCTGTGTTCTGTATTGCCAAAATGTGAATGTCTAGCCATTGCCATTCCCTTCTTCTAAGCTTAAAATTTCTCTGAATCTTTGCGTCCCTTTATCTTTCTCATGTCTCCTTCGGGACTAATGCTCTCAAACATCTTCCTCTTATTTTAAACGTTCATTCCTTTTCCATTTTCAAGCATTCGAAGCAAGGCCTCATACCCGGAATGTTAAAAACGTTGTTCATTTCTTGCCTCCCTTCTCTTTCTTTATCCAGTCAGCAACAAAATGGGTATTCTAATAAGATTTCTAAAACAATATTTTGCAAACCACACCGTGCTGAAAAATCTTCAGTAATTGCGTGTTGTCTAGAATTGCCCTGTTCAGTATGGTAGTTACTAACAATATGTGGCTACAGAGTGCTTTAGCTACTTTGAACTGAAATGTGCTTTAAGAGTAAAATATATACTCAGTTTCAAAGGTGTAATTTAGACGTTTCTTTTTTTAAAAAGAATGTAAAATATCTCAGTATTTTTTATATTGATTACTTATTGAAATGATGGTATTTGGGATGTTTTAGTTTAAGAAAATTTTTCATTTAAAAATTTTTTATTTTATTTTTTTAAGACAGGGTCGGTTGGGAGGCCGGGCATGGTGGCTCATGCCTGTAATCCCAGCACTTTGGGAGGCCGAGGCAGGCGGATCACCTGAGGTTGGGAGTTCGAGACCAGTCTGGCCAACATGGTTAAACCCTGTCTCTACTAAAAATACAAAAAATTAGCCAGATGTGGTGGTACACACCTGTAATCCCAGCTACTCGGGAGGCTGAGGTGGGAGAATCGCCTGAACCCTGGAGGCGGAGGTTGCAGTGAGCCGAGATTGTGCCATTGTACTCCAGCCTGGGCAACAAGAGTGAAACTGTCTCAAAAAAAAAAAAAGACAGGGTCAGTCAGGTACAGTGGCTGGTGCCTGTAATCCCAGTACTTTGGGAGGCCAAGAGGGGCAGATCACTTGAGGTCAGGAGTTTGAGACCAACATGGTGAAACCCCGTCTCTACTAAAAATACAAAAATTAGATGGGCATGGTGGCGTGCACCTGTAATTCCAGCCACTTGGGAGACTGAGGCAGGAGAATCACTTGAACCCAGGAGGCAGAGGTTGCAGTGAGCCGAGATTGTGCCACTGCACTCCAGCCTGAGCAATAGAGGGAGACTCAGTCTCAAAAAAAAAAGACAGGGTCATGCTGTGTTGCCCAGGCTGGACTCAAACTCTTGGGCTCCAGTGATCCTCCTGCCTCAGAATACTCAGAATAACTGGGACTACAGGCATACCACTGCCTGGCATAGACATACTTCATCTCTTTATTTTTACATTTTTAAGTACAGCTATTAGACAACTTAAAATTACATTCGTGACTCCCATTTTTATTGGTCATCACTGGTCTTCAATATATATCCAAATTTCTTATTCTTGGCATTCAAAACTTTCCAAAATGTGGCCGCTGCTAAGCTCCATATTCCATGTTTCTATAGACGTATTCTTTTTTTTTTTTTTTTTGAGACGGAGTCTCACTCTGTTGCCTAGGCTGGAATGCAGTGGTGTGATCTCGGCTCACTGCAACCTCCGCCTCCCGGGTTCAAGCAGTTCTGCCTTAGCCTCCTGAGTAGCTGGGATTACAGGTGCACGCCACGACGCCTGGTTAATTTTTGTATTTTTAGTAGAGACGGGGTTTCGCCATGTTGGTCAGGCTATTCTCGAACTCCTGTTCTCGTGATCCACCCACCTCAGCCTCCCAAAGTGCTGGGATTACAGGCGTGAGCCACTGTGCCCGGCCTGTATAGACATGTTCTTGGCCAGGTGCAGTGGCTCACGCCTATTATCCCAGCACTTTGGGAGGCCAAGGAAGGTGGATCCCTTGAGCCCAGGAGTTCAAGACCAGCCTGGGCAACATGGCGAAACCTGTCTCTACCAAAAAAGTAGCCAGGCATGGTGGTGTGTGCCTGTAGTCCCAACTACTCAGGAGGCTGAGCAGGGAGGATCCTTTGAGCCTGGGAGCCAGAGATTGTAGTGAGACAAGATTGTGCCACTGCACTGCCTAGGTAGCAGAGTAAGACCTTGTCTCAAAAAAAAAAAAAATTTCTTTCTTTGACCACAAATGTCTGCTCATTGTCTACTAAATCATGCCCTTTCCTACCTCCATATTTTATTTCTTCCTTAGAGTGTCCTTTTACTATCCCTATTTGTCACTTCTGTGTTCCCTTTAAGACCCAGCTCCTGGGCTCATTGCTTCCTCTGGAATTTTTACCATGTGAGACTTTGCTATATACATACACAACTGCATATATTCCTAAGCACATTTGTATTATTTATTTCTACCTTTATTTTAATATTTTAATATAAAGACTTGTCTAATAGCTCTTATGGGACTTTAAATCAGTCATTGTCAATATATTTATTGTCTATTATATATTAAATAGCGTTGAGGAAAATTTTCATGGTATGAATGAATATTGTACAGGAAAGAAAATATAAGTTACGACAGAAACTTACACTTAGCAATTAGAAGTCAGTATAAAAGTACTCAAATGAAAAATTTGATAACTTCATCTTTGATAACTGCTTCATATGTAGTCATTACCAACTTCTGGTGATTCTGCCTCCAAAATATATCCCAAAGCCATTCATGTTTTGTCATCCTCACTGTTAGCACCCTGGTCCAAACCTAAACTACTATAATAACTTTTTTCCTAACAAGTCTCTCCACTTCTACTTTTGCTTCCCAAGTCATTCTTTATATTTCAGTCACAGTGATCTATTTAAAACACAAATCTGGCTGGGTGCTCACGCCTGTAATCCCAACACTTTGGGAGGCTGAAGCAGGCAGATCACCTGAGGTCAGGAATTCAAGGCCAGCCTGGCCAACATGTGAAACCCCATCTGTACTAAAAATACAAAAATTAGCCGAGTGTGGTGGCTCATGCCTGTAGTCCCAGCTGCTCGGGAGGCTGAGGCAGGAGAATTGCTTGAACTCGGGAAACAGAGGTTGCAGTGAGCCTAGATCACTCCACTGCACTCCAGCCTGGGCAACAGAGTGAGACTCGGTCTCAGAAATAAATAAATAAAATAAACACAGATCTGATTCTGTAACTTCTCTGTTTAAAACTCTAAATTGGCTAATGTCCTAAAGATAAAAACCCAGATTCTAACATGTCCTACGTATTTTTCTAGCCTTATTTCATGCCATTCTCCTTTTCATTGCTCCCTTACAGACAGTAATATTTTTATACTTTTGAAATATTATTAAGCAGGCACAGTGGCTCCCGCCTGTAATCCAGCACTTTGGGAGGCTGAGGCAGGTGGATTGCTTGAGCCTATAAGTGAGCCGTGATCACGCCAGTGTAAAATATCTCAGTATTTTACAGTGGTATGATCACTCCAGCCTCAGCAACACTGAAACCCTGTCTCTTAAAAAAGGAAATATATATATAGAGAGAAATATATATTTTTTTTAAGACAGAGTTTTACTCTTGTCACCCAGGCTGGAATTCAGTGGCACAATTTTGGCTCACTGCAACCTCTGCCTCCTGGATTCAAGCGATTCTCCTGCTTCAGCCCCCTAAATAGCTGGGATTTCAGGCGCCTGCCACCATGTCCAGCGAATTTTTCTATTTTTAGTAGAGACAAGGGTTTTGCCATGTTGGCCAGGTTGGTCTCCAACTCCTGACCTCAGGTGATCAACTCTTCTGGGCCTCCCAAAGTGCTGGGTTTACAGGTGTGAGTCACTGCACCCGGCTAATTGAAAGATTTCTATGCTGTGTGCACCTGCTCTACTGAGGTCATAGAAGAGACAAGAGTTCAAAGGCTGATAGAATTCTGGAACTTCAGGGAGGGATAGATTAAGATCCTGCGTGGTTTAGGCCTTTGGACACAAAACTATAAGCAGTAATTGTTAATATCTCTCTAGCAGTTGAGTAGAGGACTGACTCAAGGTGTCAGAGATAAACACAATTGGACATTAAAGTGGTGGAAACAGATTTTATTCAGCCTACTGACAGTAGAGGAAAGAGCTAAACTCCAGTCTGATTTGTGGAGAGGTAACTGGGCCTTTTAAAAGAATGAGAGGGCTGGGCCTGGTGGCTCACACTTGTAATCCCAGCACTTTGGGAGGCCGAGGCGGGCAGATCACGAGGTCAGGAGATGGAGACCATCCTGGCTAACACGGTGAAACCCCGTCTCTACTAAAAATACAAACAAAAATTAGCCGGGCGTGGTGGTGGGCGCCTGTACTCCCAGCTACTCTGGGAGGCTGAGGCGGCAGAATGGCGTGAACCCGGGAGGCAGAGCTTGCAGTGAGCCGAGATCATGCCACTGCACTCCAGCCTAGGCGACACAGTGAGACTCCGTCTGAAAAAAAAAAAAAAAAAGAATGAGGGAGTAGGAAGGGATTTAAGCAGAGTTAGGGAAGTGAAAAATTACAAAAAGTAGGGAGTGGGGGTTGGTCCACATGAAACCCATCTAAGTTTGCGAACTGGCGCTTATCAAAATTAGGCTCCCACAGAGACAGAGACAGGGGTCCTATCTTCATCTTGAGGCATTGGCTGGAACAAACAGTAAATTTTTTTTGGCAGCCTTAAGTTTTCTTAGGAGGGATCAGGTCCTCCTAGGAATAAGGCCTTGAGCTATTTGAAACTTGTGTTTGTTCAGATCTTTGTAGTCCAAGGTTGAAGGCTTGTGAAGAAGAGGGCTCAGAGGACCCTAGCTAGGGTTTGGTCAGGGAGAGAATGTTTTGTCCAAGAGGTAGACTGTTTGCAAGGACATCAGACTATTTTTTTTTTTTTTTTTTTTAGATGGAGCCTTGCTGTCGCCCAGTGGTGCCATCTTGGCTCACTGCAACCTCCGCCTCCTGGATTCAAGTGATTCTCCTGACTCTGCCTCCTGAGTAGCTGGGATTACAGGCACACGCCACCACACCCACCTAATTTTTGTATTTTTAATAGAGATGGGGTTTTACCATGTTGGCCAGGCTGATCTCAAACTCCTGACCTCAAGTGATTCACCCACCTTGGCCTCCCAAAGTGCTGAGATTACAGGTGTGAGCCACCGCACCCAGCACAGATATTTTTACTTACAAGTTTTGGAAAAGGATAAAACCTTCAGCTAGGGAAATGAAAGTGAATAAAAATTTGCATAACTTGACCAATTAGAAATAGATCAGGAATAGGCCAGGTGCGGTGGCTCACACTTGCAATCCCAACATTTTGGGAGGCCGAGGCGGACAGATCACGAGGTCTGGAGTTCGAGACCATCCTGGCCAACATGGTGAAACCCTGTCTCTACTAAAAATACAAAAAATGAGCTGGGCGTGGTGGCAGGCACCTGTAGTCCCAGCTACTCGGGAGACTGAGGCAGGAGAATCACTTGAACCCAGGAGGCAGAGGTTGTTGCAGTGAGCCGAGATCACGGCACTGCACTCCAGCCTGGCGACAGAGTGAGACTCCATCTCAAAAAAAAAAAAAGAAATAGGTCAGGAATAAAGAAAACACTTTCTCCTGCTTTTCAAACTCAGGAACTAATAGATTTGAATTATTGGATATCCAAGCACACCTTTGTTATTTATTTTATGAAATTTAGAAACCAAATACAGATTTGGATAATGCACATCCCTCTGAATTTGGTCTGAATTCAGAAACCAAATAGATTTAGGTAAGGAGGATACTTTTAAATTTGGTACACTTTTTTTTTTTTAATTAACTCCCTAAGATTCTTGACAGTTCCTCTGTCTGCTTTCCTCTCATATATGAATTGCTATTGATTAGATTAATATGTAACCTTTTTTGTGGAAGACCCTGATAATCCTCCTTTGTTCTAGGAAATATGCCTGTTATAGCAATTTCTTTAGGTAATTTCATCCATTGTGTGAATTTATTTTCCAAATCAGGGACAGAGGCAATATCACTGTATTCGTTCTAATTGGATATTATAAAAACACGTAGTAATGTCAATTATTGCTGCTAAAACAGTTCAAATCTTTGTCGGGGGGAAGTCACCATCCCTTATTTTAATGCCTTATGATTTCATAGGAATTAAATAGTAATTTTTTTTTAACTTTAGGAAATAACTGAAGTCATATTATGGTTTGGTGAATAATTGACAGAGTCTTATTAGAAGAATTTAGGCTTCCAAAGAAGCTGGAAGTTATTTGAAATTAAATTATAGATATGTAAGTTACTAATAGTCACATCACAGCCTTGAAATTAGATACTGAGGGTTTTGTTTGTTTGTTTATTTATTACCAAATCCATCAAACTCTTTAAACTGACTTTGGTCATTGTTGGCTATTGTTTGTCATTCTTTTAAAGGACACAAATTAATAACTCTGTGTGTGTGTTTTTTTTTTTTAGGGTCCACCAAAATATACTAAATCTGTTTTGAAAAAGGGAGATAAAACCAACTTTCCCAAAAAGGGAGATGTTGTTCACTGCTGGTATACAGGAACACTACAAGATGGGACTGTTTTTGATACTAATATTCAAACAAGTAAGTCTAAATGGAATCTTATGTTTTTGGTTTAAAGAGATTCGAAATACTTGGGTGGCAGACAGATGGGTAGTTAGCAGTACCCTTTTCCTGACTGTCACCTACTTTCATCCAGACATACTTTCCCCCGAGATCTACTTGGAAGAGGTCTTCAGTTCACTGATTATTGGCTAGCCAAAGACCTCTTGTTCTTTGGAAAGCAAAAGATAAGGAATCTCAGTCTAAACCTGGTTAATGTCCCAAAGTAAGGCGTTAGTATTTGAATAGAAAAGGCAGGATAGTATGCTGTTTTGTGATATAAGTATAGGTCCTACCCCTCTACCCTTTGTTAAGAATGTAATTATTTTTACAGCCAGAATTTTATTGATGGATGGATGATCTTAGTAATTTTTTCCTTCTTTTAAAATACATAGTATTGTAATTCTGAAATCAAACCACTATATTTTTCCGTTGGAATTTAATAATTTCCAATGGAAATTTCTTAATAATAAATTAGAGTATATCATTAATGATAAGGAAAATCTGTTTTACAGGTGCAAAGAAGAAGAAAAATGCCAAGCCTTTAAGTTTTAAGGTTGGAGTAGGCAAAGTTATCAGAGGAGTAAGTAAAGAATGCCGATGAATCAGTAGATATTCTGGCATATGCTGCTTCTGGTATGGTGCTATGAAGAATTAGGTTTGGGGATATAATACAAAGAAAACAGACTTTGGAGTCTGACAGATTGGGTATAATCATTGTTAGCTGATCTTGCACAAGTTGTCTGGGTCTCAGTTTCGCTATGTATAAAATGAGGACAGTACTGCCTACCTCAAGGTTTTTAGAAGATTAAATGAGCATAACTTGAAGTACCTAATACAGAAGGGGCTTAAATATTAGTCCCTTCCATGTGTACCCATTTTATTATTTTTCTTCATAAAGTAAGTCTTTGTCAGAATGTTTGGCCCTCTAAATTTGTTTTTAAGGTTCCTGTAAAATGTCTTATAACTGTTGTACCATTTACATATAATTTGCAAAGGTAAAATATCTGTTCCACTGAAGTACTCATAGAAGCAGAGTTTGTTTCTGTAGCCTTTTCACCTCATACAACATAGGCTGCAATACCAGAAAGTCGTTCAAACATGAGCATGCTTTAACCTACACTTAAATGTGACAGATAACAGAAAGAAACTTTGAGAAAAGAGGAAGTTAGGCTTGACCCATACTGACCATTATACTGTACAAAAGAAGATAAAAGAGCAGGGCAGACTGTCACCTTCTATGAATCAGGTTTTCATGCTAAGGCCTGCCCATTGTGCCCATTGTTTTAAATTGTTATTCTCAGAACATCAGACATCAATAACTGAAATGCCTATTTAAATGCAGTTATAGGAACCTTCAATATATTACTCTCTGTACTATCGGTAGGTCCTAAGATATGGTTCAGACAATCATATACAGAATATAAAACATCTTGAAACTAAAGGTTTAGTTGAGTATAACATAATTGTTACCTGCCCTGGCCGGGCGTGGTGGCTCATGCCTGTAATTGCAGCAATTTGGGAGGCTGAGGTGGGTGGATCACGAGGTCAGGAGATCGAGACCATCCTGGCTAACACTGTGAAACCCTGTCTCTACTAAAAATACAAAAAATTATCTGGGCATGGTGGCACTTGCCTGTAGTCCCAGCTACTTGGGAGGCTGAGGCAGGAGAATTGCTTGAACCAGGGAGGTGGAGGTTGTAGTGAGCTGAGATCACGCCACTGCACTCCAGCCTGGGCAACAGAGCGAGACGCCATCTCAAAAAAAAAAATTGTTACCTGCCCATATCAAGTTGATAGCAAATATATTATCAAATTGGGCCATTCTTCTATTTCTGTAACTTATTTGCATACTGGTAAATTTCTTCTAGTCTACCGTATTCTTTTTTTTTGAGACGGAGTTTTGCTCTTGTTGTCCAGGCTGGAGTACAATGGTGCAATCTCGGCTTACTGCAACCTGTGTCTCCTGAGTTCAAGCAATTCTCCTGCCTCAGCCTCTCGAATAGCTGGGATTCCAGGCATGCGCCACCACACCTAATTTTGTATTCCTAGTAGAGACGGGGTTTCAGCATGTTGGTCAGGCTGGTCTTGAGTGCTGACCTCAAGTGATCACCTGCTTCAGCCTCCCAAAGTGCTGGGATTACAGGCGCGAGCCACCTTGCCCGGCTAGTCTACCATATTCTTATTTTCCAAATGTGACCACCCTAACTTTGTCCCTTGAGCTTTATATGATTGTTGCATTTCAATACAGAGTATAATGTTAGGAATATTATCCCTGTGGTGATGTGGATTTAACTGTTTGTGGCAACTAGCTTTAAGATCCAAATTTGGAAAATACGGAGAGGCCAACCCAGAAGCCTTTTATTGTTTCTTTGAAAAGTTAGTTTTACCTTTTGCAAAAGATCTTAGTGCCGTAACATTTTAAAAATTGTATTTCCAAAATTAGCTGGGCATGCCTGTAATCCCAGCTACTAGGGAGGCTGAGGCAGGAGAATCGGTTAAACCCGGGAGGCAGAGGCTGCAGTGAGGCAAGATCATGCTATTGCACTCCAACCTGGGCAACAAGAGCAAAACTCCATCTCAAAAGAAAAAAAGAAAAAAATATATATTTTACGTGCCAACATGACTCCACTATTACAATTTGGTAATCTTAAAACAATTTTACAGTGAGTACTTGCCAGTATATGCCAATAAAAATAAACTCAAGTTTGTCCCGTGATGTAAAAGTGTTGCAGGTTTTTTTATGATGGTGCTAATAACAAACTGGTTTTCATAATGTATGGCATGTTACAGTTTACAAAAAGTTTTTTTTTTGTTTTTTGTTTGTTTGTTTGTTTGAGACGGAGTCTCACTCTGTTGCCCAGACTGGAGTGCAGTGGCTCAATCCTGGCTCACTGCAACCTCCTGGGTTCAAGTGATTCCCCTGCCTCAGCCTCCCGAGTAGCTGGGATTACAGGCACCCACCACCGCACCCAGCTAATTTGTTTATTTTGAGTAGAGATGGGGTTTCACTATGTTAGCTAGGCTGGCCTCAAACTCCTGACCTCAAGTGATCTGCCCACCTCGGCCTCCCAAAGTGCTGGGATTATAGGTATGAGCCCCAAAAGGTTCTTTTCACATTAAAAAAGCCCTGCTTAAAATACCCTTTTTTTTTCTATTGAAGAAATGGAAGACAGATTTAGGGACTCACGGAAGTACATTACCTTAGAATATAGTGAAATCTATCGTAATAGATTCTATGTTTGTTTTAACATACAATCTTGTCTTGACTGTCCTGGTATTACATGTGCTTTTTGCAAAATACCATTAGTTTTTATTTTGTTCTTGCCTTTAGTGGGATGAAGCTCTCTTGACTATGAGTAAAGGAGAAAAGGCTCGACTGGAGATTGAACCAGAATGGGCTTATGGAAAGAAAGGACAGCCTGATGCCAAGTATCCTTTTTTCCCCTTTATAATTAAAGTAAAACAAAACAAAACAAAACAAAAAAAACCTCTAGATCACCTGAAGATGTGAAAGATGCTGCCTAGGCAAACTTCTGGATCAAGAATCCTGTCCAGACTGGTCTTCCTCATCTTTAGATGCTTATGTGTCAGTACCTCCAATAGACAATAGTATTTTCTATTGGTATAAAGTTCAAACCTCAGCTAGAATTTTTGTTTTCTTATTCGAATTCTTAACTTTCAAGACCTTAACTGTGAAGTTTAAGCTTAAACAGCAATTCTTAATGTTTTTAAGAGTTTAAGAAAAGTTACCATGCCCAGTACAAACTGTAGCAAACTATGATGCAAATATGGCTCATGGTAATTTTATGGTACAGTATAATTTCAGGCAATTAAATTCAAAGCTTAGAAATGGAATAGATGTGGGAGATTACCAGTTGTGAACTGAAGGAGACAACAGAATCAACAGTGTTAGTGTAAGCATTTATTATTACTACTAATGACAATACTCACTGGTAAGTCCAGTTTGTGAACATTTAAAAAAAAAATAAAGAATGACTCCAGACCATTAAGACCAGACCAATCCAATAGGTAAGAGGGAAGGTAAGTTTATGGCTTTTGTTGGTTCCATTCCTCTTGGACCCATCAGATTAAGTTTGAAAAAACAAGTCCTTGTCCTTTGGGAGGCAGCTTTCTGTAGTCTTAGCAGATAAACATATTTGGGAATATAATAGCTCTCTTAGCTTCTCAAAATCAAATGAACAGGCTGGGCGCCATGGCTAATGCCTGTAATCCCAGCACTTTGGGAGGCCAAGGAGGGCAGATCACCTGAGGTCAGGAGTTCAAGACCAGCCTGGCCAACATGGTGAAACCCCACCTCTACTAAAAATACACAAATTAGCCAGGCGTGGTGGTGCAGGCCTGTAATCCCAGCTACCCTGGAGGCTGAGGCAGGAGAATCACTTGAACCTGGGAAGCGGATGTTGCAGTGAGCCGTGATCATGCCACTGCACTCCAGCCTGGGGGAAAGAGTGAGGCTCTGTCTCGGTGCGGGGGGGGAAAAAAAATCAAATGGTCAGCTGCAGCTCCCTCTCCCATGTGAAGAAGCATCTCAAGACTAATCTGATGCACATATAAATTATATAACTCTTAAGTTAGCATATTTTTTGTTTTTGTGTTTTGGTTTTTTTTTTTTGAGACAGGGTCTTGCTCTGTCACCCAGGCTGGAGTGTAGCAGCGTGATCTCAGCTTGCTGCAACCTCTGCCTCCCGGGCTCAAGCAATTCTCCTGCCTCACCCTCCCTAGTAGCTGGAACTACAGGTGCGCACCACTACACCTGGCTAATTTTTGTATTTTTAGTAGAGACAGGGTTTCACTGTGTTGGACAGACTGGTCACAAACTCCTGACCTCAGGTGATCCACCTGCCTCAGCCTCCTAAAGTGCTGGGATTACAGGTGTGAGCTACCGTACCTGGCCTTGAACTTAGCATCTTAAAATGCACAGTAAATATTATGTACTACCTCATAAAAACTTTAATACTGTGTGTATATATATATTTTTCCCCCAGCTAGAATGACATTACTTTTGTTTTGGAGTACTTAATAGTCTTCATTAAGTGGTGGCTAATTTAGGAAAACTTGTAAAGCATCTAGGCAAGGAGGATCCTAGTCCAAGCTCAATTTATCTAGTGAGCCTATCTATCTAGTCAGCCTATCCTACACTAAGGTTATGGGGGTCGGGGAGAGGCACTTCTTATCAAATGTACCTTGACTTCTTCAACAGAATTCCACCAAATGCAAAACTCATTTTTGAAGTGGAATTAGTGGATATTGATTGAAATAGCAGTGCTTCAGCTCTAAGGATATTAGCAACAATGATAAAACTTGGCCTTGAAGAAACTTACATAACTAGTTAGAACTTGTTACTATTGTAAAGGAAGAGTCAACTGGAAAATTCAAGGAGTTAATAAAATTTGTTTACTTGGTCCCAGCTTTTGAGAGATGTAATCCCTTATGAATCCCTGGTCTAAAATACTTTCCTACAGCTGTGTAAAATACTGGTCAAGGAGAACTTTTTCCTTTTACCTCATGTTGTAAACTACGTGGCTCAATAAAAATTGATCCACTGTCTTGATCTGACTGTGATTTGTTTGGTGTTAATATATTATTGTTCTGATTAGGGAATTGGAACTAAGGACCTCATCAAACCAGGGAGTAACTCCCGGTAAAATTATCTGGACAGATTGCCTGTATAATGAGAAGGCAAAAGCATAAGGCTTGAGGGGAAACAAAATGCTAAAAGGGAAAAAATCTTGGCAGGAAGATCAAGACCTGAATTTAGAAAAAGTGTACTTCAAAACCAATGATCCACTAATACAGGTGAACATAAGGTTAATATTACTAATTGATCCCCCCAAAATAAATTCATAAACGATTACTGGATGAGTCTTCCGTTTTATTACAAAAATGAAGATCAGTTTGATCAAAATGAAAGCTTGTTCACAAGTTTTACATGAATATTCTAAATACAAAGTCTCCTGAAACATACTTTTGATATGATTTTCATTTTTAAAGGGATGCAAACATTCCATTTTCTCATTCATAATCTCTATTCCAAGGCATAGTATTTCAATAATGTATCCTTTCTGCAGTTAGATCACAATTCACAAGTATAACTGAAACAGACAAAACCTTGTCAGCAAAGGTTAAAAGTCCTTTTTTCTTTAAAAAAAAAAAAAAAAAAAAAAAAAAAAAAGGAGGTAAATAACCAGCCCTTATGTGTTTTCAGAATTTTGTACTACACTGACATGATTTGCAGTCAGCTTTTTCTTCCTACCCCTTAAGGCTACAAAATTCTGTTGCAAATGCACTGCAAAAGAATTCTAGACCACTTAATGCAAAAATCAAAAAATAGTTTTTCAATAAAAAGTAAATTTTATAAATGGTAGGAAACAGTATCTGTGGTAAGCTACTAATTGACATTTTCCCCCTATTACTAAACAAATCATGTTACACAGAAACAAGGAAGACAGGTTATCAAATACAACAAGCTTATACTGTTTACATCCCTCATTAAAAAAAATAATAATTTCATACTTTTCACACACTCCATTTGAAATTTACATTTTTCCCATCAGGTTGGAGGGGGAGGATAATATTGTCCATAATTCCAAGGATTCTGATAATTGTACTGAAAGGAAAAAGTAAGTATGTTAGCATATTAGAACTGTGGCAGAGTTCCATATGTAAAAGTATAATTAAAGCAGGTATGTTTAAGAAAACAAGCAAGTGTTCACTGCTAAAATTCTAGTACTTAACCACCAAAGAATGTATTACACAATTGGAACAAAAACTTTTTTTAAAAAAAAGAAACTATCCTAATATATGCTAATAACATCTATGAACAAAGAATTGTAATTATGCAGACTCACTTGATACCACGCACTATAATTATATACAGCTTGGTTTGCCTGTAAATCACCATCAATCATCTGTGTAGATGATGAAGTTGTATCTTCTGTATGTGCTTTCTTTTCCTCTGGTTCTTCTGATCTATATAAAACGTCAAAATGGAAACTTTCAAAACTCCCACAGATAAGAACTTTAACGAATAGATGAATGTTATCTGTATATTTGTTTTACTGAAGTTCTGAATCACTCAAGACTTTTTCAGACCATGAAAATAAAGTATGTAAATTACAACATAAAAATAACACTTAAAAACATTTGTCTTTGAAGGCATTTCCATAATGAAGCACCCCTTCTTGACTTAGCAAAAAGTGACATACCCATTTTCTGCTTTCCTTTTTAAAGAATCCTGTTCTTTCAGGAGTGTTTGATGTTCATCATAAGCATTCAGAAGCCTGAAAGGAAAGAAAAAAATATCCTCTGGAATATATAAAAAACAAACTTTATTAAATATTTAAAGTTGTTTTTACTTAGGAAACTGCCTAAGAAAATTTCTAAGCGGCTCCTTTATTTTTAAAATTTCTACTACTAAAATCATAGTCCTGATACTCAGACACTCCATTCCCTATACTTACAATGGACTAAATGACACTTGTGTTGAATCTCCGATTTGTCTGCCTATTTTTACCAAATTAAAATAATGTCATTTAACATCACTGGTCAAAATTCCAATAGCTTACTACTGTCAACTACCTACTGCAAGTGCTATGAATTCAGTCTAGCTTTCAATGCACGACACAGTCAAGATCACGCTTCCACTACTTCACAAAAACCTCCAATCAAGCAGATGTTACTTTTAGATGAGCTTCAACTTGCTTCCGCCACTGTGTCTCAGCTTATCAGAATCCAGTAATAACTAAATGAAGCCCAACCTCCTCTATGAAGCATGACAAATCCATTCTGATCCACAGAGAGATCACACCCCTCCCGGCAGTTACTTGCTACCTCATACACTTACTTATTTCCTGTTAATCATATCCTTCAACTAGACTAGAAGCTAGAATTACATATCTCATCTTTTGTGTACCTTCTTCAGTGTAAACATAAGACACTAAATACACAGCACACAAGCAGTTAAGAGCAGAAACTCTGAAGTAGGTTCAGTCCTAGCTCCACAATGTGATAACAGCTACATGACCTCAGAAAAAATGCCTAATCTCTGTTTAATCGTCTCATCTATTAAGAGAACAGAACCCTATACCCTCATTCTACTGCTATGAATTTTCTGCAAGATAGCTAATATAAAACATTTGGCATCATGCCAAGCACGCAAATATATACATTAATACATTAAAATACACTAATACAAACATTAGCTGTTATATTAGTTGCACTGAAATTTTACACAGCCATCAAAAATATATACACACATATACAAACACCCAGACACAACTAATTCTCAGTTTATCTACAGTGGTTTCAACAGAAATCTAAATGAGAATAATCAGAAAAGGCACATGCCTAATAGGAACTGGTGTATTTCCTTACTAGAATCAGGTAAGACTGGAACTTCAGCAATGCTGTAGCCAATATTTGTACTCTTAGTAAATTTAATCTTAAACTTGTCCTTTTCCCAAATCCACTGAAGCATTCTCTTCAACCATCCTCAACTTTCGGCCTTTTACAATGAAAGAAGATGAGGCCACTAGGCATGTTCTGTGGGACCATATCCATCCTCTTCTCCAATCTCAGAAAATAGCACTCCTAACTGGAGATTAATCCCATCCATCTTTATTGACCTATATATTAAATATTTGGGTCTCAGGGTTCAATCCTTATCCCATTTCCCTATTCACAGGATTGCTCCTTCCTGCCTTCTCTCATTCAGTCATGGTTTAGATTGTCATTCTAAAATTGGGAAAACAGTTTTGAAGGAAAGACAAACCTTATGACTTCCTGTTAAGTACATACACATTTACAAAATTGAATTTACCCCCATATATATCTGAGGAAAAAGTAAACTAAGTGAACATTTTAAAATTTAACAATGTATTAATCTATACTAATCATCAAATCCCCACACAAAAATATCAATGCTCATTTATCATTCAAATAAGTAATATAACTAATATCTTACTTATTAACATCGGAACCAAAATCTTCAAGAAATTCCACTTTTCTCTGAGAAAATGTAATTCTCATTTTAATAGGTAATGAACCATGTACAGCTTTGTCAAAACAATTTAGGATATTTTCTTCATTTTGTTTGAGGTCACCACTATATTCCATTTCAAGTAAATTGAGGTATAACTTTGTGTTCTCCTGTGTAAAAAGCAGCATCAATTAATACCTCTAAAATATTTTTATTAGAGCACAGATATTTAAAATGCCTTAGTTTTTATGTCTCAATTTGAAAAAAATATTGAAAATTGTATTAAAATACAACTCATGCTAAATGTTTTCAGCATATATCTAAAGGGGTGAAAAAATTCATTAACACACTGATGAATTTTTCAATCAACTGATCATCCTAGTATCTCCTAAACAATGCATATTGTTCAATGACAGTAAATTAAAACTCTATATCCCATCTTGTATTTAGTATGACATCACCTACCATGACAATTAGAAAATAAAACATAAAAAAAAAACTCTATGCTTCAAATAATTTAAATCTTTACTACAACTATAGATAAACATCTTAGCCGGGCGTGGTGGCTCATGCCTATAATCCCAGCACTTTGGGAGGCCAAGGCAGGAGGATCACTTTAGGTCTGGAGTTTGAGACCAGCCTGGCCAACATGGTAAAACCCCATCTCTACTAAAAATACAAAAATTAACTGGCATGGTGGTGCACACCTTTAATCCCAGCTACTTGGGAGCCTGAGGCAGGAGAATGGCTTGAACCCAGGAGGTGGAAGCTGCAGTGAGCAGAGATCACGCTATTGCACTCCAGCCTCAGCGACAATGAGACTCTGTCTCAAAAAAAAAAAAAGCCCAGGTGCGGTGGCTCACGCCTGTAATCCCAGCACTTTGGGAGGCCGAGGCAGGCAAATCACCTGAGGTCAGGAGTTCAAGATCAGCCTGACCAACATGGTGAAACCCTGTGTCTACTAAAAATACAAAAATCAGCCAGATGTAGTGATGCATGCCTGTAATCCCAGCTACTCGGGAGGCTGAGGCTGGAGAATCGCTTGAACCCGGGAGGCAGAGGTTGAAGTGAGAGCCAAGATGGCACCACTGCACTCCAGCTTAGGCGACAGACTCAAAAAAAAAAAAAAGACAAACATCTTAAACTGCAGCTAGAAGCAAACTGCTATAAATCTGTATCTTAAACAGACCTGGCAATAACTAAAATCCTAAAACTTGAGAAATTACCTATTACCTATACACTGCCTTTTTCAATTGATATATAAAAAGTACTCTATAGAGAAGCAAAATCATCTCACTTCTAAATGTGCTTACAACATAGGCAACGCCTATGCTTTTGTTTATGAAGTATTCTCCCAAGTCCTCTGTTCTACTTAGTAATCAGTAAATTTGTTGATAATTTCTAAAGGGAAAATAGTATCACAATGTCTACAACAATTTTAACCCAATAATCTTAATGTCTCAAACTTTTAATTCAAAACAATTTGAAAAAAAATTTTAAATGGCAACATCAGTTTAGAGGGACTGTTGTCCTCATTTAGTAATAAAATATATTACATACAGACCAAATCTTTCATCACAGTTGCCACAGTGAAAATACACTGACCACTGGTTTTTTTTATAGAAGATACTCTTAAAAATACAAATGCATACTTTGTCTCTTTCGATTGCTTCCAAAAGCACCTTTCTTGATTTTGGAAGGTTTTTCTGTATTTTGAAAAGATGCCGGGCTAGTTTGACAGCATAAAATGAAGATTCATTATTTGATTTGGCATTCTTAATGGCATCCTGAAGCAAATGTTCAGCTTCTTCCAGATTTCCATGCCGTCGTTCTAAACTTACTCTTCGTAAACGAACCATTGCCAATCCTAGAACACATTCTTCAAATGTTCTCAAGATATTCCTGGCTTCATTAATATTACCTAGAAACAGTAATTAAATGTTTATGCTTTGGTTTAAACAACTAAAATAATGTTTATAACCAGATACTGGCAACAATCACCCATGGGCTAAATCCAGCAACTAATAATGGGAAACAGCCATGCATATTTACATACTGCCTATGGCTGTTTTGGGGCTACAATGGCTTACAAAGCCTGAAAGTCAGAACACATGGCTTTTACTATCTGGCCCTTTAGAGAAAAAGTTTGCCAAACTCTGCTTTACACCATCCCTTACCACTCAATTTGTCACTGTTTCCTGAAATAACTTAAAATCTCAAAAATATCAACTGAATTTCTCCACTCTTACCCTGCTGTTCCTCAAAAGCTGCCCAAAGCATATGCACCATGGGTTTCTTTGGGAGATGTATAGTACAAGCTCTGCTGAAGACATGCCTCACTCCTTCAATGCTATGGTTTTCCATGTACTTGGCATACTACATACAGAAAAGAGGAAATACTGAATAATTTACAGTTGAACAAGCCATTAAATTTGTGACAGAACGATAAAATTCTATTTTTAAACCCATTCAGCACCTTTATTGAACCACTAGACTAGTTTCTGTAAGGAAGGACGAAGAGAGGCAACGAGGTTGGCATATGCAGCAGTCAAATCTGGTTGCAAGCAGACCATCTCCTAATGCAACAGATATAGTTATATGAACAACATTCAACAGAAGTACAAAAAAGGTTAGTCACTAGATCAATGTTTATAATATATTCAAGTTTAAGAGCACATGATTTTCTTACCTTAATCCAAAACTCCTCATAGAGGGCACATGATATGACACATCTTTCAAAGAGAACCACAACTCGTTCATGAGTCCCATTTTCAATTTCAAATTCTAAGTATTCTTTCCAGTTTTTTAGTTGTGCCTTTTCCAAAGGTTTCACATGAAAGTAAGGTCTTTTAATCTGTAATGAAATTGTAACATGCCAATGAAAGTAAACCAATATCACCAAAATATGCACATGTACAGTGTTAATACAAATTATTTTAAATATAAGTATAATTGATAATTAAAATTTTTAATCATATTTCATAATTTAAAAAACTTTTAAAATTAACCCTTAAATTCCTTAAGCTTTACAAACAAATGAAATAATACATTTTCTCTGTATTCTGCCATCTTGCCAATTACATGCTTTTTAATGTACAGAACATTTTATACTTTGTTGAATATTTTAAAATTGAACAACCACAGTGACAGAAAGCAGATCAATGGCTGCCTAGGGCTAGGAGTGAAGAGGGGAACTCTGGCTGGAAAGGGGCCAAGGGGACCTTTGGGGTGCTAAAAGAGTTCTGTATCTTGATTGCTGTGATGACAATGTATATACATACATCTGTGAAATGATTCCATATTCTAAGATTCCATTCATATGAAAGGCCATTATAGGGAAATCTACAGAAACAAAAAGCAGATGGTGGTACCTTAGCACTGGGGATAGAGGGTCGCAGCTGAGGAGGTAGGGGTAGTGACAACTAAAAGTTAAGGTGTTATTTTTTGAGGTGGTGATTATGTTTTAAAATTGACTGTGGTGATGGTTGTACATATCTGTGAATATACTAAGAACTATTGAACTGTATACTTTAAATGGGTGAATTCACATATGGCATGTGAATTATATCTCAGTAAAGCAGTCAGAAAAAAAACCAAAGAATTAAAACTGTGTGAAATTACCTTATTTTACTATATACCTAAAATGGGTGAATTGTAATGTATGTAAAGTATAACCCCAAGAAGTTGACTTTTAAAAATTGAACAATTAGAATAAAATAGTTCAGATTAAGCAGATATCTTGCAATTCAAGTAAATCTGAATTCAAACATTCTAAAATTCATCAGGGAAAATGGAAAAACGGATAATGATTACAATAAATGAGACGAACATCTGAAGTTATGGCTTAAATATGCAAAAATAAAGTTACAACAGAGATAGTACTATCAAAATTGAAAGAAAAATAAATTATTCCTACTTTGTATTTTAAAGACTATTACAAAACAAAAACACTTACACCTTCTTCAAAAGTCCACCTTTTACTAACTTCATGCTCATTATAATTAAACATTTCTTGATGAATCTCAATGATTCTATGTCTCATGTTTTCTATTTCTGTAATTAGCTTGGGAAGAAAAAGGGAAAAAAAATAAATCTCACAAACCGTATACTGAAAATTTTCAGTATCACTGCTTACATTTAAGTATTATTCACAGATATTTTAGTCTTAGATTAGTGGTAGATTTTTAACTGTTGGCAATTATGTGCAAAATCCAATTAACAACACTAAAACTTATCACACAACTTCCTAATTAACCACTTTCATATTTTTTTTTTCTTTTTTTCTTAAATTGGGCTAGTAGATACACAACCTAGGCAAAATATTCCTTCTAAGCTAAGTTTTTTTGGGGGGTATACATACAAGCTACTGAATCCCCACTTGCCTTAATCAGAAATTAACTTCAAACAAGCTACAAGTCACTGGGTAAATGGCCAGTTATATAAGTGATCACTGTGCCACTCATGGAGTCAAGGGATAACAGGTCCAGTTTCTTCTGCACTAAAGACTTTTTCTCCCCCGAGATGGAGTCTTGCTCTGTGGCCCAGGCTGGAATGCAGTGGTGCCATCTTAGCTCACTGCAATCTCCGCCTTCCAGGTTCAAGCAATCTTCCCACCTCAGCCTCCCAAGTAGATGGGACTACAGTCATGTGCCACCACACCTGGCTAATTTTTGTATATAGACGGGGTTTCATCATGTTGCCTAGACGGGTCTCAAACTCTAGACCTCAGGTGATCCGCCTACCTTGGCCTCCCAAAGTGCTGGGATTACAGGCATAAGCCACCACACCTGGCCACTGACGAACTTTAGAATAAGACTGGTTACCTTTGCAGGATCAGTTATGTCTTCAATTCCCGATGGTAGATCATCACCAGGAGGACCATCATCACCACTATGACCATTTACAGAAGCTAATTCCCTTCGCAACTGAATAAACTGTTCACCAGTTAAAAGATCTCTAGGCAAATTATTCTGTACATGTTCTTTAAATCTAAAGGAAAACAATAAAAATATATATATATTTGAATCATAATTTTAGATCTCATATTGAGATTCCTACTATATACTACTCTTTCAAAGGATTTGATTTTAAAAAGAAACCAAAATATCATACCTTTTCTCCTTCTTTTCTATAGTAAAACCCTACCATATATGATAAAACACTACCATATGATAAAACAGTCTATAGACATCTTCAATTTCTTCCTACCTTTACAGTGGAATGGAGAAGGCATGGACGGGCATAAATTCAAACCTCAGTTCTGTCTGTTACTGGTTATGACTTAAGGGAAGTTTTTCTTTTCTCTAAATCTTAGTTTCCTCAATTGTAAAATAAGATGATAATACCTATTCTTTGTGTGTCATAGAATCTATTTTACTACAAAGACATAAGTTACAGTAAAATTAAATATTGTAATCCATATTTAAATTCTAAATGATCACTTGTAAATAACCAACAAATATAGCATTTCCTTCCCACCTTCCAAATACTCATCCACATGTGAGTATGCAAAAATCCAGTGAAACTGCCCAATTAAGATTATCAATTACCTCATATATAAAATTAAATGGACACTTGTTTTGTAATATGGTCCTCCAAGCCTCTGACTGCTGCTCTATGTCTTATTCCCCTTCTTACCTGCCCTAAATGCTACTATTCCCAAGAATTCCACTGTCCATTTGGTTCTCATCTATTTTTATTAATACATACTTCTGGCCAATCTCATTGATACAGCTTGAAATAAGTATACCATGATGACTCTCAAAACTATAACACAAGTCCAAACCTTTCTCCTAATCACATTAGCATATCCAACTGCCAATACTCTGCACAAAGAAATGTGGATTAGTTTTAAGCTAATCTATAAAAAGATTTTTGAAAAAAATATCATTTCACTATTTTATGAAAACATGCAATAATTTGTATACATACAAATTTTAATCAAAAACACCAGGTTGAGGAGCTAAAATATCTACATCATCACAATTTGAATATACCTTTGGAACCTCAAATATGAAATATTTTAAAATAAGTGTGGCATCTTCATCTGAAAATGAATACCCTCAGTATTTCTTTCTTTCTTTATTTTTTTGTGTGAGATGGAGTCCCGGTCTGTCACCCAGGCTAGAGTGCGATGGTGCTATCTTGGCTCACTGCAAGCTCCACCTCCTGGGTTCAAGCAATTCTCCTGCCTCAGCCTCCCAAGTAGCTGGGATTACAGGTGCACACCACCACGCCCAGCTAATTTTTGTAATTTTAGTAGAGACGGGGTTTCACCTTGTTGGGCAGCCTGGTCTCGAACTCCTGACCTCAGGTGATCCACCCACCTCAGCCTCCCAAAGTGCTGGGATTACAGGTGTGAGCCACCGTGCCCAGCCACCCTCAGCATTTCTAATATTGATTAATGGTACTGTCAACCACTACATCTCTCAATCTCTTCCACCTAGCTTTTGATTTACATTAGATACCAGGTCCTATTTATTGACTGTACCTTTTAAATACATGTTCATCATTGCAGGACTTTTAAGCTGGATAAACATAAAATGACCTTGCAGCCTCTAGTCTCACAACTCTCATTCCCACCTCTGTACTACTATCAGAAATGTTACTAAAAAGTAAGTAAACAGGTTGGGCGCCTGCTGACGCCTGTAATCCCAGCACTTTGGGAGGCTGAGGCGGGCGGATCACCTGAGGTCAGGAGTTCAAGACCAGCCTGGCAAACAAGCTGAAACCCATCTGTACCAAAAATACAAAAATTAGCTCGATGTCAGGGCGGGCGTCTGTAATCCCAGCTACTCGGGAGGCTGAGGCAGGAGAATCACTTGAACCTGGGAGGTGGAGGCTGCAGTGAGCCAAGACTGCACCACTGCAATCCAGCCTGGGCAACAGAGCGAGATTTCACCTCAAAAAAAAAAAAAAAGTATATAAATAACATTGGAATCTAATTTAAATTTTACAAAGTCAACGGATACAGAGGCTAACGGCCCATTTCAGCACCAGGCAGAAAAAAATTAACACAGATTGCCTTATGTTAAAAAATTAAAAATAAGGAAGTAACTCTCAAATATGTAGTATGAAAAAACAGATTTAATTACAAATGAATATTAAAACTCAAAATTGTCAACAAATGAATTAAAAACTTAAAATAAGGTAAAATTTCAAAATAACTACATACAGTACATAAATCTAAAATGACTTGATTGCTACATCATGTAGCAACTTCTTTCAGTGACAAAATGTGCATAATATTAAGCAGTATTTTTTCAGCAGTTTTTTGTATTATAAAGCTAACATTTATTCAGTAAAGACTGGCTAAGTGCCTAATATATATTGAGCTCTATTCCTAAATATTAGAGATACAAAGAATTAAGCCTCAGAAACTGACAGGCATGTTGAGGATATAAGAGACATAAATTCAAAGCAGTGTTACTGGTGCTGATATAAATGTAAATAAATGTAGGTAAAGTCGTGGCACAAATAACAGACTAGATATCTCAATATAGGTGAACCAGAGAAAATTTCACAGAGAAGACACAAAACTGTGTGGTCTCAGGGAATATAAGTCCACTAGACAAGTGGAAAGAGGAAAAGGTATTACAGTCATGAAGATATAAAACAACACTGCCCTTTGGGAAGTTATCAGACTTAGGTATGTCTAGAGCTCAGGAACTACCAGGGATTGGACCTGGATGTTAGACCAGATCACAAAGTCCTCATGCTAAAGAAGGTTTTAAATTAGACATTATCTCAGAGATAATGTGCAGGGTACATCCAATGGTACAAGCCTAATGCACAAGCACAATAAAAATATTTCCATTATTACTGTATACCATTTAGAATATGTTTTTTAACACACGCCTCCTCCTCTATCCTTCTGACCAACTCACAGGCAACGCTATTTACACATGGCTTCTTTGGGCCTTCATTCCTACAACTTAAATAGCTTATCAGCAGGTACACAGCAAATGCTAAATAAATGACTTTAACAAAGAGGCATGTGTTACAGAAAAAAAAAAACAAAACATTCAGTGGTTCTCAAAGCAGTTAGTCATGTGAATTAGTTAACTTACATAAACTATAAGAATTGCATAAAGACTACTTGTGAGTTCGCTATAACTGATAAGGAAAGTGGTTCTAAATGCATTAAGTGAAAAATATCAGATTATAGATCAGTATGTGTAATATAATCCCACTAATATCTATTATAAGTATATATGCATTTTTAAAAGCCTAGGGTAACTGATGACTTAAAGAAAAATAAATAAATAAAAGCCTAGTGGGATATTTATTTAGAAATAAAAAAGATTTGTATGAAAACATATAAAAAACTTTAGGGCCATACTGTCTAGGTTCCAAGTAGCTTCCAATCACTTACAAACTCTGTGGCCTTAGATAAATATGCTAATCTCCCTGTGTCTCCCCTTTCATAAAATGGGAACAATAGTACTTGCCTCGATGGGTTACTGGGAGGATTAAGTGAGTTACAAAGCACTCAGCACAGTGTCTGGGATATAGAAAATGCTATGTGTGTTTCCTACACATATTTTTTTTCCATCATCAGTAAAGTTCTTGTAGTCATAGATTTTTCCTATACTTTAAATCAGAGAAGAACTAGTCTATGAAAAGACACCGTCTTTGGCCCATCAGGTAATTTAAGTACTTTTGTACTTACGTGTTTGGTAACTATTTACCAAGCATTTCCATATGCCAATTCTTACTTGTGTTAACGTCTTTCAGCAAGTGTCTTCCTAGGTCATTATACCTTAGAAACCTGCCTGCTTCCTCTATTTCATCAAGAGCAGAGAGAATATTCCTATCTATATGCTTCCTATTTCTAACCTGAGTCTGTATAACTTCTATCTTTAGCACATTGATCCTCAGTACTTTACAAATGCTTCATAAAAGTCGTCTACTTTTGGTAGTAAAAAAAAAATTTAGAAAATCACTCACTTAAAAAGTACCTAAGTTTATACAATACTACTCATAAAAATTATAACAAAAAATAGAAAATACTAAGTTTATACAATACTACTCATAAAAATTGTAATAAAAAATAGAAAACATGCGAATTTAAAAAAAGCAAAGACACAGTCTTCATACTTGTTCAGAAAGACTTTCTGGATCCTTACTGATGGGATACTCTGAATAAAGCAGGAAACAGAACACAAAAATAATGACACACAGAATTAGTTGTTTTAACAGTAATCATTAAAATAAAAGGATACCAATTGTAACAGAAAAATCATGTTAGAAAATTAAAATGGAATGATACCTGAGTGTTTGAAAATAGATACTACTTACTATATAAAATGCATCCTTCACTGTTTTGGATATAAGGTGTTATACCAATCACAAGAATGTATATTTAGCAAATCATTAAGTTTCAAAAAAATAAGCATCTATCATGTGCCAGGCAGTGTGTCAATTTAATGCCATAAATAAATAACTCAACTTAGGTACTATTTTCTCATTCCTTCACTACTCTGAACTACCTTAGACAAGACAGAATTCCTATGAATAAGGAGAAACTTCTGTCTAAAAACAGTAAAATTTCTAAACATTTCATAAGGCATATGAAAAAATGTCAAAAGCAAGCATGTAGGTTGTGATTAGCAACAAAATTTATTCCTCTTTCCACGTAATAAAAGCTTACATAACATTTCAAGAGAATTATAATACTTAATATTACCAACTATCTGAGTAATCAAAGATGTTTCGATGATCAGAATTTCCCACCTACCTCTGAAAATGATGACTATACAGCTGTGTTGGAATACCAAGAATACGATCATATATAGCTGTAACTTCTCTCAGGTTTCCCTGCTCATTTTCCCAGTTTATATACATTTCCCACAGTCTGTCAGAACGGAAATCTGTTCCTGCAGCTAGAACAGCATGCTCAAAAGTTCTGAAAAATTAAATTACTCTTAAGTTATCTTTCCAAGATAAAATCACTTTTAAAATATTATTTCTAAATTTAGAAGATAATGCTAACTTCAAAAATTATATTCAACTGCTTCCTATGCAAGTAGGGATTAAAGGGTAGACAGATTAACAGAAAGCATACAACAGCTGCTTAAAAAGAGTGAGAAAAAGGGAATAGATAAATGTACTTTTTATGTAATTTTATCAAATAGAAAATTAAATACAAAATGTACACATTGCAAATAGGTAAGAGTAGACATTTAAGTGTTTGTTAAATCTGAATGTCTGTTGTATAGATTGATTTATGACAGAAGACAAAATTAAAACAAGTAGGAAGTTAAAGAGAGGCAAATTTTATCTCAATTTAAGAATATTTTCACGAGGCATGGTGAAATGATTACAGGCATGATTACAGGCTCATGCCTGTAATCGCAGCACTTAGGGAGGCTGAAGCGGGAGGATCACCTCAGGTCAGGAGTTCAAGACCAACCTGGCCAACATGATGAAACCCCGTCTCTACAAAAATACAAAAAATTAGCCAGGCATGGTGGCACATGCCTGTAGTCCCAGCTACTTGGGAGGCTGAGGCAGGAGAATTGCTTGAACCCGGCAGGCGGAGGTTGCAGTAAGCCGAGATTGTACCACTGCACTCCCGACTGGGCGACAGAGCGCGACTCTGTCTCAAAAAAAAAAAAAGTATACATATACTTTAAACCTCTCAAAAGCCCCTCTCAATTCTAAAATTCTACCATTAAAGTTTTATCACAGGCTGGGCACGATGGCTCACGCCTGTAATTCCAGCACATGAGGCCAGGAGTTTGAGACCAGCCTTGCCAACACGGCGAAACCCCATCTCTACTAAAAATACAAAAATTAGCCAGGCGTTGTGGTGCACATCTGTAATCCGAGCTACTCGGGAGTCTGAGGCATGAGAATCACTTGAACCTGGGAGGCGGAAGTGGCAGTGAGCTGAAATTGCACCACTCAACACTGCACTCCAGCCTGGATGACAGAGCAAGACTCTGTCTCCAAGGAAAAAAAAAAAAAGTTTGTTACAAAGTATTTTAAAATACCTAGTCATGTCAAGAGATTTCTGTAAGCAATTTTAGACACTGGATTTAATACTCCAATGGGATAAAGCTTTTAGATACACATACTTTCAAGATAAGTATCTTAGAATCAAGAGAGATTTTTAAAAAGTATAAAACTACACTCCCCTAAGTTAACCCACAATTTTAACACAATTTCAATAAAGCGCTAAAAAATGTTGAGAGGAACAAGAAAAAATAAAATTCTACTATTCATCCAGAATACAAAAATGCAAAATGACTTTGTAAAAGGATAATGCAGCAGGCATTTTCCTGAAAGATAATATAAGAAACTAGGAAGCTACAGTAATTACATATTTGGCACTGGGCAGGTAACAGAAAAATGGATGAACAGTACAGAGCCAAGGAAACAAAAAAGAGATCAATGTGCGTGAGTATTTGGTGTATGATATAGGAGATATTTTAATTCAACAGTGGGAATATATAAAAGGCTAATGTCTATCTCACGACAGAAATTAAATTCAGATAAATGAATAAGCAAAAAACTACAGAAAAGTTAGAACAAAATACAGGATTTATATATTTTTGGCAAAATAGGCACAAAACTCAGAAACCAGTAAGAATTGAAACAGAAGCACATTAAGGAAAAATAAAACTCCATATGATAAAAGACACCATAAACAAAGTTAAAAACATAACAACATTGGAGGAAATATGTTCAATATAGAAATAAAAGATTGAAGAGCATGTGTGTCTGTGCATGCATGTGCATATTTGGTGTAAGGTTTTCAAAAGAACAAAATGGATGTTACTGTCCCTACAGAACCCCAAATGATTCAGAAAATTAACCAGACACTGAAAAAAGTATGGAGAAAAGGGGAAGAAGACAAGAAGGTAATGAAATGAAGACAGAACGTTTAGAAGGTATACTTAATGAATGGTGAGAAATCTTCAACTTTCCCGCCCAGCTATGGGGATTTCAGAAGCTAGGTGTCCATTCCCCAAGTAAATAAAATTATTCTTTTCTAAACAAACTGCTTGGCTCAGCAATAAGATATAAGGTTACTATCACTGGGAATCCACCAGCAAAAAAGAGTGGCCACATGATTACACTACTGTGAAACACCACAGGCCAACTGATAATGCCCCATACAAAACACACAGTGCTTCCATATGCTTGTTTTTGTTTTTTTGTTTGTTTGTTTTTGAGACAGGGTCTCGCTCTGTCACCCAGGCTGGAGTGCAATGTCACGATCTCAGCTACTGCAACTTCTGCCTTCCAGGTTCAAGCAATTCTCCTACCTCAACCTCCTGAGAAGCTGAGATTACAGACTCCTGCCACCATGCCCAGCTAATTTTTTTGTATTTTAAGTAGAGACAGGGTTTCACCATGTTGGCCAGGCTGGTCTCGAACTCCTGACCTCAAGTGATCCACTGTGCCTGGCTCATATAGCTTGTTAATATCTAATCTGTAATAGGAACAAAAATCCAGAGATCACGTATCTCAGAGATGAAAATAGGTAAACAGAAAAATTTGAGGAAACAGTCCTGGGAACAGAGGAAAATCTCAACTATCCTTAGTATCATCAAAGAAATAACGAAAAGATATGCAGCCATGAAACAAGAATTGGAGAGTATAAAAAAAGGAACACTCAGAGAACAAGAAAGATTCTTGGATGTTAAGAATCTGGGCCGGGTGCTGTGGCTCACGCCTGTAACCCCAGCACTTTGGGAGGCCGAGACGGGCGGATCACGAGGTCAGGAGATGGAGATCATCCTGGGTAACACGGTGAAACCTGTTTCTACTAAAAATACAAAAAATTAGTCAGGCGTGGTGGCAGGTGCCTATAGTCCCAGCTACTCGGGAGGCTGGTGCAGGAGAATGGCGTGAACCCAGGAGGCGGAGCTTGCAGTGAGCCCAGCTCGAGCCACTGCACTCCAGCCTGGGGGAGAGAGGGAGACTCTGTCTCAAAAAAAAAAAAAAAGAATCTAATGGAAGATGTTAAAAATCCAATACAAGGTTCAAGGAAATACCTCAAAAACCCAGACAAAGTCTAAGACATGAAAAATAGGAAGAAGAAAAGAAAAACTCAGTAATTAAAAGAAGAGGTCCAACATCCAACTATTAAAAACAACAGAGAAAATCAAGGCAAGGAAATTGTCAAAATGAGAATATCCATAATAATAACATTTCTAAGAATAGAAAGACATTAGAATCTCAGAATGAAAAGACTCAACCAATCACCCAATAATCACAATAAGAAAAAGAAAATCCACATCAAAGCTCATTTTTATAAAACTTCATTTACATCAGACCCAAAAAGAACATCCTAACAGCTTCCACAGAGGAAAAACACGTTATAGAAAGAGAATCTATTCTAAAAGAATGGTACTGGACTTCTCAAAAGCAATAGCAGAAGCTATAAAGGAATAAATAATGCCTTCAAAGCTCTACGGAGAAAATAATTTTCAACTCCAAATTCTATAGCTTACCAAACCTTAAAATTATTTTTTCATCCAAGCATCCTTTAACAAGAAGTTATAGGACACACTCTTCTAAAAGTTGGACATGAAATCAAGAAAGAGTGAGATCTAATAATAAACTCACCCAGAAGTGAGGTAAAGACATCTCCTAGAACCATGATGATGAGAATATCCCAAGACAACTCTTGTACAGCAGAACTAGAAGACCAGTCCAGATTATAGTAGGAAGGTTTCCAGGAGAGACAGCTCAAAGGAGAGGAAAAAATGGAACTTACACATTTTTTAACAGGTCTGATTGTATAGAAAGCTATATTTAAAGCCTTCTACAAAGCTGCTGGAGAGTATGAAAAAACCTTAAATGTTCAAAGAAAATTAGAGAAACGGGAAAAATGAGGGGCAGGGGAGGAGCAATTAAAAACCAAAAAGGTTATAAAATGAAAAGACAGTATGATGAAAAATATTTATAGTTTTTGATCTCTTTTTTTTTTTTTTTTTTTTTTTTTTGAGACAGGGTCTTGCTCTGTCATCCAGGCTGGAGTGCAGTGGCATGATCGATCTTGGCTCACTGCAACCTCCGCCTCCAGGTTCAAGTGATTCTCTTGCCTCAGCCTCCCGAGTAGCTGGAACTACAGGCATGCGCCACCATGCCCAGCTAATGTTTTTTGTTTTTGAGACAAGGTCTCACTCTGTCACTCAGGCTAGAGTGCAGTGGTGCAATCACAGCTCACTGTAGCCTCAACCTCCCAGGCTCAAGCACTCCTCCCACCTCAGTCTCCCAAAGTCCTGGGATTACAGGTATAAGCCACTGTGCCCATCCTTATTTATGGATTTACAATGATTAAAAAAAAATACTGAAGCTGATTATTGAAACCTATCCTGTACCTATATTGGAAAGATAAGGAATGGGAAAACAAAGTGTAAGTGGGTTAAAATTCTCATTTACCGTAACAGACACATAATGTCTACAACTAACAGAGAAAGAAAGAAAGCAACATAGATCTACTGTTATACACATGGTGGAAAATACCAGAAGAGCTAAAATATTTGAAGGGAGGTGGAGGGGGTACTTTTTGTTACAAGCAGTTTAACATTAGCTAACTTCTTAAGCAATATGCACATGCTTTCTTTTGAAAACCAAAAACAAATACATTAGCAAACTACTGTAATCAAGAAAAAGATAACGTAATAGAAAAATGAGCAAATAATATCAACAGGTAATTTAAAAAATGGCTTATATAAGCATATGAGAACACGGTAAACCAGGATGAGCAATCAAGATATAAACAAATTAAAACAGAGATGCCATTGGAGGTAAAACAAACAAAAAATGTGGCACAGCTGTGGGAAAATGATTATTTTCATACACTGTGGGAGTTTAAAATCGATACCATTTTTGAAGGAACATTTGATAAAACTGAGCTGTGTGTTCCCTTTGACAGAAGTTCCATTTCTAGTGCATTCTACAAAAAATATTGACTTGTACAGAGATGTTCACTGTAGCACTGATTATTTCCTATAAATAAGGATTTGGTGAAATGAAGTAGAGTACTCTGGCTTATAAGATACTTTTTATAAAGTATTATAAAATACTTTTTGTAATCGTTAAAAAATATGGCAAGAAGAGATTCCCAAACATTGTTAAAAAAAAAAAAAAGTCAAAGAGCAGTATGAAAACATACGCACAAATACGTACTTATACATACATCTGAAAGAACACACACCAAGCTATTAACCTTCAGGAGTGGAATTGGGGACATAAGGAGCATGGACTGTAGGAGGGCTTTATTATCTGCATTTTCAAATCATAAAGCATAAGTTTATTACCTGTATCATTTTTTTAATGGAATAGAAGTTAAACTTCCAGCTTAGCTTTCATGAGCTCTATTATGAACATCAGAATAATTATTTATATCATAAAAAACATTTCAGTATCAATGTTCCACATACCCTCTTATCGTATTGTTTGTCTCAGGATCACCAGGGTCCAATGTTTCTTTTAAGAAGTTTATATAATGTATCCAAAGGTCAACACTAAGAGGTATTGCCTGAAGCCCCCGCCGATAAACCTAAGAAGAAAACAGCAAACTGTACTTCAAATATTTAATTATTTCTTAACAGAGAGGCAACACTGTGTTATCCGGTGAACCTTAGAAATACTAATTACTGGAATTTTGTTTAAATAATCTACCATTACCATTTGGGTGGAGGTTGGATAGAACATGGCAATGTTCTGATCCCCACGTGCAGAGTCTTGATCTTCAAAGCGCAGCAGTCCCTGCATTCTGACCGGGTTGTGTGGGCAGGCTTTGGGTTACAGACCATAGGGCACAGACCCATTAGAGCATCAATGACAGCGTCTGACCAAAAATGCAATAAGACGTAGCAAATGTGACTAGCAAACCAACTATATTGTTTGGAAAATGAGAAATAAATGTAAGTGAGAGAAAAGCCCTGCCCTACTTGTTAAGCTGCAGTGTAATACAGAGGCTTGCACTGCAAAGCTTGACAAACTGTAGAGGTTTAACGCACCTGCCAACAAAGAGAGAAAATATTAGCTACAAATGCCACAAGAGTGACAAATGCAAATAAATACCCTATAAAAATTGTTTGACCATAAATGGTAGGTACTGCCAGCCAAAAAAAAAAAAAAAAAAAAAAAATTCTTTGTTTTGTTATTAATTGGCTTACAGTACCTATTGGAGATAAGTTTATTCAGTGATGTACGCACCTCATCTGATGGTTTAATGTTGTCGTGCCGCTTTTCAAGGTCTGCATACTTTTTCCAGTAACCATAGCAATACGGATAGTGTATGAAAAATCTGTCAAATGCCTTCCTGGCAGCCATCAAGTGATTCTGATAAAAATAAAACAGTATTTAAATATTGTGGAAATTTCTGTCAAAAAAATATTTATTATTCCTTTCAAACGTTATTATCTAAAAAAAAATAATAAATGGCAGGCTTAAAAACTCCACATGCAGGCTGCTCTGCTGATGGAGCAGCCCTTCTTTTATTCCTTTACTTTCTTAATAAACTTGCTTTCACTTAAAAAAAAAAAAAAAAAAAAAAAAAGCCTACACAGGCAGCAGCCCCCTTTTTCTTCTAAATGCAATTGAAACAGAAGGAACTAATTTTGCCAACTTTTTATTTCAGCAATTTTACACACACACTTACACCTCAATTATTACAAAACATTAAGCTTTGACACTACTGACTCTCTACAACATACAAAAGCTGTAAGCTATTTTCAAAGCTAAAAATGTATCTACCAAATGTTATTCAACTTCATTTGAAAATTATGAGTCAATTTTAATCATAAACAATAAGGTCTACTGTTTCATTATAAATTAATGACTTGATTAATTTGTCCCTTCTGATACCATTTTAATAGTTACTAACCTCCTGTTCTACATATTGAAGCAAATATACCCAGCCTGTAAAATCCTGAGGATTATTTTCTACAGTTTTCCAAAATTTTTCATATTCTGGAGGGAAATTTGCTTCTGTTTCTGTCAGCGTCACTGGAAGGTCCACAGCACTTGCCATTTCACTTTCTTCTGTAGATGCATTCACATCGGGAGAGTCATCAGGTGACTGTTCCATTTCTGTAACGTTCATAATCTCAGTACTGAAATCAGTAGGATGTTCTACCACTACCTCTGAACTGTTGCCTGTGCTGCCATTACTAGAATTTCTGTATTCGTCCATGTGAGAATTTTGCATATTGTCTTCAGTTAATGATCTGTGGAAACACAAAAAAAGAGAAATATCTTCCAAATGCCAATAAAATTATTTGGCCTCAACAACACCTTTTAAAAAGCCCTAATTTAGCTATTAAAGAAATATTAATGTGATTCTTAATCCCCTACAAGTCAGAATCAGAAGGTTCATTAGTTTTTATATTACAAATAAAATTATAAATTCTTCACAAAACGGCCATTTTGTTGTTGGTATCTGAATGAAAACCAAATAACTATGGATTTGTTACCTCATTCAAAAAACAAATAAGTACACTGCCTGCTACCTAATGAAGAAATACTATTTAAAATTCAATGTTTCTTATTTAGGTAAGAATCTGATTTGGTGCCTGAATGTTACCTTGCTGTATCAATCACTGGAAAACGGCATATCTTTAATAACTGTTCTGGAGGCTAAAAGTAAAACTGACAAAAATTCTGGTCATGGGTATAAACATTTCAAAAGGAAGCTCATCACTTGGCTCAGGATAAAGTTTTAGAAAAGATAAAATCATATTGCTTAAATTTATCTATATACTTACCAATTATAAATCCTGACAGCTAGGTTTCAACTTTATTATATAAGATATAAATTATGGTTTTAAAAAATTAAACAGTAATTTTTAAAGTGAATAAATGTTACTTAAAACACATTTAAGGGGCCAGGCATGGTGGCACACAGCTGTAGTCCCAGCTACTCAGGAGACGCTGGGACAGGAGGATCACCTGAGTCCAGAAGTTCGAGGCTGCTGTAAGCATTGACCCTGCTACAATATTCCAGCCTGGGCAACAGAGCACGACCCTACCTCTAAAAAACATATTTGAGAAAGGCTTACAGTCTGGATAATAACTATAAAATATATTTAAAATTATGTCATCTAATTTTTAAGGCTATAAGTTAATAAGCAATTACCCCTTTAAGGTAGTACCACATTATATTTTCATAATTACCTTCATCTCTTCCACTAACAGCTTAAATGGAAACCAAATCATTAAATTATAGGGCATGTCTCATTTTTTCTAAAATGAGGAATTATTCTCAAAATTAAGCAGACCATAAAACTGATTTACTCTTAAAATATACTTAGAATATACTACTACTTAATATATTAATAGTAGTTAATTTAAAAGATGACTAAAACTTTAAAGACAATAATGCAAAGGAAGAAATGCAAATGACCAATAAACATAAAAAAGACCTATATCTTTACTAATAAAGACATAAATCAAAATAATGAGTGTACCAAATAGCAACTGTACATATTTTATACTATGGAAATAATCAGAAAAAACATGTATTTGTTTAAAGGCATTCATTACCAGCACTGTTGTATAGCAAAAATGGAGGGTGTATTAAGAAAAAGACTGCTTTGGCTGGGTGTGGTGGCTCACGCCTGTAATCCCAGCACTTTGGGAGGCTGAGGCAGGCGGATCACCTGAGGTTGGGAGTTCGAGACTAGCCTCACCAACAAGGAGAAACCCTGTCTCTACTAAAAATACCAAATTAGCCAAGCGTGGTGGTGCATGCCTGTAATCCCAGCTACTCAGGAGGCTGAGGCAGGAGACTCTCTTGAACCTGGGAGGAGGAGGGTACGGTGAGCCGAGATTATGCCATTGCACTCCAGCCTGGGCAACAAGAGTGAAACTCCGTCTCAAAAAAAAAAAAAGAAAAATGAAAAAAAAGAAAAAGACTGCTTTAATAAATAGTATATTCAGCCAGGCACGGTGGCTCATGCCCGTAATCCCAGCACTTTGGGAGGCCGAGGAGAGCAGACCACCTGAGGTCAGGAGTTCGAGACCAGCCTGTCCAACATGGTGAAACCCCATCTCTACTAAAAATACAAAAAATTAGCAGGGTTTGGTGGCACGTGTCTGTAATTCCAGCTACTTGGGAGGCTGAGGCAGGAGAATCGCTTGAAACCGGGAGGCGGCGGTTGCAGTGAGCCAAGATCGTGCCACTGCACTCCAGCCTGGGCAATACAGTGAGATTCCGTCTCAAAAAAAAAAAAAAAAAATCATATACTCATATAATGGAATAATAAGAATTAAAAAGGAAATATGTATAACTGTATTGATACAGAAAAATATCCATTATAGATTTTTAAAATACATATATATGCATACACACACGCACTCACAGATTTGTAAGGATTTACACCAAATAAAATAAAATACAATAAAACTGACAGCTGGTGTTAACAATTGTTCTCCACAAAAAAAGAGAGATGTGTGCTTTATTCTTTTTGCTTATCTGCAATTACTTAACTGAATGGGGGGAGAAGTTTTTTGTTTTTTTTTAAAAAGCCAGCTATAGGTTGACTGGATACATTTTTTTTTTTTTTTTTTTATAATTTTATGACTAACATACTTTAAAAATCTGAGTTTCACTACCATCTGTGCAGAAATTTGCAAATCTGGCTCCAAACAAGTCAACTAGTAAGCTGTTTAAAACTAATATAGATTCCTTACCGACTACAATGATTCTGAGGTCTAGGGAAGGGCCAAGAAAGTTATACTTCTACCAAGTTCTCTAAATAATTCAGAAAAACAGAAACTTGTTTGTGGGTAAACTCTGGAGAGTATAACTTTTGGACTGAAGAATAATACTAAATTTGGAAAGATGCTGACGACTTTTTTTTTTTTGGAGACAGAGTCTCAATCTGTCACCCAGGCTGGAGTGCAGTGGCACAATCTTGGCTCACTGCAGCCCCCGCCTTCCGGGTTCAAGCGATTCTCCTGCCCCAGCCTCCTGAGTAGCTGGGACTACAGGCACGCACCACCATGCCCAGCTAATTTTTGTATTTTTAGGAGAGACAAGGTTTCACCATGTTGGCCAGAATGGTCTTGATCTCCTGACCTCATGATCCGCCTGCCTCAGCCTCCCAAAGCGCTGGGATTATAGGCGTGAGCCACCGTGCACGGCCGATGCTGATAATTTCTCTCTGGAAAAGTTGCACTAATCATCTGGCAGACACTGTTAGTTGCCTACCCAATATCCCTTCTCACTATTAGTAATTTCCTTACTAATAAAATACTGATTTCATTCAAAGCAGCAATATAGTTAATCTCATGTAAGTGACCACAAAACTGAAAAGAACATCAGCTGCAGAGCTCTGAGAAAGCTTCTGCTTTTTTGATAAAAAGGGACAATCACAACTAGTGTGGTTCTTCCTTCTACCAATTTATTCTTACCTTGGATTTGACCATATCTGAAACGATTCATGTCCATGAAGTAGTCTATAAGGGATTGGCCAAGAAAATTAAGAAATACCAACCTTGACATCATCAAGCTCTAACAAAATGCCACCTTCCTATTGTGTGAGGAAATAAATTCATATTTGTTTAAACTACTATCAATATACAAGTTTTCTATTACTTTGAGACAAAATGAATTCCTAACCGATTAAGCCATCAACAGTGCATGAGACTGTCCATTGCTTTATATCCCCGTCAACAATAGGTATCATTTGCTCATCTAATTTTTTTTAAACAAAGTACCACCTCATTTTGATTTTCATTTTCTTAACTATGAGTAAGTAAAATTTTTATTTCTTTTTTTATAAATGCCTTTTCACATCTTTTGCCCATATTTTCTGTTCATTACTAATTTTTTTTCTTATTGGTTTGTATACACTCTTCGTAAACTAAGAAAGTCAGATCTCTGCAAAATTGTAAAATATTATTATGAGTTTGTCATATTAGTTTTGCATTTGGGGGCATGTGTCTATGTGTGACCCTTTAAAATTGTCACATAGATACAAAACCCAGATTCTAAAACATTTCCATCATTTCAAAATGTAGCATGGCCAGGCAAGGTGGCTCACACCTATAATCCCAACACTTTGGGAAGCCAAGGTGGGTGGATCGCTTGAAGCCAGATGTTCCAGACCAGCCCGGGGAACAAAGTGAGATTCCATCACTACAAAAAAATTTAAAAATTAGCTGGGCGCAATGGTGTGTGCCTATAGTCCTAGCTACTGAGGAGGCTGGGGTGGGAGAATCACTTGAACATCCAATAGTTCAAGGCTGCAGTGAGCTACGCTCACACCACTGCACTCCAGCCTGGCAGACAGAGCAAGATTCTATTAAAAACAAGGAAAAAAGAAAAAGAAAGAACAAAATAGTATGAAACTATTTTTTTCCTAAGAAAGAATAAATTTTAAATGTTAAAAGACCTTGAGTCTGAATGCTATTGAAAGAATTAACTACAACCAGGTAAACCTAGGGAATACACAAAAATTTGAAAGGAAAAAATGGGACATGTGGGGATGGGGGAAGGGAACAAAAAATTTTCAATGCCTGATGGATGTCCAGCACTATATTACATTCCTCGTAGTGACATATAAGTGTAAGATAAGGTCCTTACTCACTAACGTCTATTAACCAGGTAGAGAAAGAGCTAACACACAACACACACAACACACACACACACACACACACACACACATTTGGAAATAAGCTCTCAAATGAAACAAAGTGAAAGATTATTGAAAAAATCATTTGAAAACAATAGCAATCTATAGATGAAAACCTTCATGAAATATAATTAACTTTGAAAAATTATGGAATAATAGAAAAAGAATGGTAAACTATTCTAGAATGTGGAACAACCCATTGAACAACTCTCCTTGACAGCAGACAAGAAGGTAGAAATGATGACTGAAAAGATAAGAGAGACATAGAATGACCAGAATGAAGAGGCTGGTATTGAGAAGTAGAAGGGTAAAAGCAGAGTAAGTAGCATGGAGCCATATTATGGACACAAGAATTTGAGAAGAAATTACACAAAAAGCAAATCTAGCCAATGCATAATAAAAGAGAATCCAAAGTAGTAGACTACCAGAAAAAATAAGTTCCCTTCTACTTCAATGAATGATTAATGTCATCAACTTTTCCAAGTTTAATCACTTCAGGCCCTAGGAAAAGGCAAAGTAACTTATAAATTTATTTTGTTCTTTTTCCCCCTTACTTTAAAGAAAAAGATACGTTTGAAGATTAATTTTCCAAATGCAAATTAGTCACCAGTTTGTGGTTTTGTATTTCAAAGCTCAGTTTAAAAACAGAATACAAAAAAGACTGTAGGCTGATACATTCTGAGTCATTAACTAGCTACCCTATTCTAATTTCATACTTAGGTGAGACATAAGGGTTTCTTCTGGAATCAGCAAATTTACCACACCCCTGCGTCTTCAGAGCCTGTCAATTACTCCCTGTCAATCACACCCTGCAATCACAGTGTTGTAAAAAGATTTAAGAACATCAGCCTTATGCTTATAGAAATCATTTTGATGATTACTTCATAAATCACAGAGCAAAAAGAATACACTAAAGTTATTTTTTAATGAGTTACTCTAACATATTATTTATATGTCAATTATTACCAGTTTATTCTTAACAACAACCAATAATTTTCAACTAGCAACATAAAATGGGAAAGGGTACAGAATAGCTGTCAAAAGAAAGAAAACCAGCCAGGCATAGTGGCTCCTGTCTGTAATCTCAGCACTTTGGGAGGCCAAGCAGGCCGATCACCCATGAGTTCCAGACCAGCCCAGGCAACATAGCAAAAACCATTCTCTACAAAAAAAATACAAAAATTAGCTAGAGGCTAAAGTGGGAGGATTGCTTGAGCCTGGGGAGTCAAGGCTGCAGTGAGTCGTGATCGTGCCACTGCACTCCAGCCTGGGCGACAGAGCCAGACCCTGCCTCAAAAACAAGAAAGAAAGAAATCAAGTGTGATACTGACATAAAAACAGCCAAATAGACAAATGAAATAAAGAACCCAGAAATAAACTCCCTTCTCAAATGGCCCTCAACAAAGTGCTAAGACTGCTCATTGAGGAAGGGATCCTCTCTTCAAATGGTGCTTGGAAAACTGGATATCCATGCACAAAAGAATGAAGTTGGACCCTGGTCTTATACTACATGTAAAAATTAACTTAAAATGAAGTAAAGACCTAAATGTAAAACATAAAACTATAAAACTCCTAGAAGAAAACGTAGGGGAAAGCTTAATGATACTGGACTTGGCAGTGAACTCCTGGATAATGCCAAAAGCACAGGCAAACAAAAGCAAAAACAGACAAATAGGACTACATCAAATTTAAAAGCTTTTGTGCATGAAAGGACACAATCAGTGGAGTGAAAAGGCAACCTACAGAATGGGAGAAAATATTTGCATATCATATCTCTAATAAGGGGCTAAGTAATCATCATCTCTTCACCGTATCAGTAATTTTCAAACTGTAGATTGCTTCAGACCAGTTTCTTGAACCTTTCTTCAAATGGAAAATAGAATAGAAAAAAATTTTAGCACAGTGCTTTGCATAGTAAAAGTATATGGTTTTATAACACTTTCATGTAATAATACATATACGTGTGTAATTCAACTATTGTATATCGAGCTGCCTGGCTTAACAAAAGACACTCATTATTTCCGAAGAATGAATGAATGAAAGCATGTCATCTGCACTGCTATAACTTCAATTACTAGCTATTAATGATAATAAGAGATGCTATTTATTGAGCAAATATTTTGTTAAATGCTACCTTCCCTTTTAAGGATGACAAAACCAATTCATTAAGGTTAAATAACTTGTCTAAATGTACATAAATAGTAAGAAACAGAGCCAAGATTCAACCTCATCCTAACACCAAAACTCTTGCCTCTTCTCTACTAACTTGTACAGCCCAGACATTCTATTTCTGTTGAGTTTTGCATTCTGTTTTTTCCAATTCCATTCCTCTCAGCTTAGGAACCTTAGTACATGCAGTTTCTTCTACCTGAATGCTTCTTCATCCCTTTACCTGACACCACACTCTTACTCAGTGCCTTCAAACTAACTAAAGCCTAATCTTCTGGGCCAAGTTTGCTTTTTAAGTTTTTTTTCAACAATTGCTCAGAGAGTAGTTGTTTTCATAATTAATCCAAAATTGTGCTAAGAAATGCCATCATCACAGTGGGCAAAGTTTAACATCACTTCCTGAAAAGTGTTATCATACCCCCCAAATAAATTAGGTTGCCCTCAATCATGCCCCGACAGCATTCTTTTTCTCCACAGCACATAACACATTTGTGATACTTGTTCAATGTGTATCTTCTCTACCAGATTACACATTTCTTGAGAGTAAGGACCAGATCTACCAATACACAGCGATACAGTACACCTGGAGGCCTAGTATACACTCAATTCATTGAACAATAAACAAGTAACATTAGTCTTCAGTCACCCATACTAAAACTGAGTATGTTACTTTCATAACCAAATGGGAAGTGATAAGTGCTTGGGCTTTAGATGCCAGAAGAACAGATTTATGAGGCCAGGTGCAGTGGCTCACGACTGTAATCCCAGCACTTTGGGAGGCTGAGGCGGGCAGATCACAAGGTCAGGAGATAGAGACCATCCTGTCTAACACAGTGAAACCCCGTGTCTACTAAAAATACAAAAAAAAAAATTAGCCGGGCATGGTGGCGGGCGCCTGTAGTCCCAGCTTCTCAGGAGGCTGAGGTAGAATGGCGTGAACCCAGGAGGCGGAGGTTGCAGTGAGCCGAGATAGCGCCACTGCACTCCAGCCTGGGTGACAGAGCGAGGCTCCATCTCAAAACAAAACAAAACAAAACAAAAACAGTCTTCTGGCTACTCATTAGGGAACTCTGAGCCAATTACTTAACCTCTCTAAGCTTCATTCACAAAATAATCAAACATATCTTGGTATAAAAATGAATGATCCCCTATCCCATGATGTATACAATTAAGATCTGTCCATCGAAAATAATAATATACTCTGGGCCACCCGTGCAGTGGCTCAAACCTGTAATCCCAGCACTTTGGGAAGTAGAGGTGAGAGGACTGCTTGAGTCCAGGAGTTCGAGACCAGCCTGGGCAACATAGGGAAACACCGTCTCTACAAAAAAATTTAAAAACTAGCTGGGTGTGGTGGCACGCACCTGCAGTCCCAGCAACTTGGGAAGCTGAGGCAGGAGGATCACCTGAGACCCAGGAGGTGGGGGTTGCAGTGGGCTGACCATGTCAGTGCACTTCAACCTGGGCGACAGAGCAAAATAATACACCTTAAAAAATTAACTATCCCCTTCTTTCCATTCACACTACTAGTGTTATAATTTAAGTATTTATTTTCTCCCCTCTGGATCAATGTTTTCAAATGCAGATTGCTTCAGACCAGCTTCTCATTTTTTAAATGTAGAAAAATAGATACACCAGAGTGCATGCACACATTAAGGGCATATTATTGAAGCACACACAACTGAACTGTTTATTGAGTTAGTGATGTCCATGTACATCTTATTGTGGGCTACAGTAAAAAACAAAAAACTGAGAAACACTGCTGCACTACTGCAAACTAATATTACTCGAATATTAAATTCCCTGATCACAGCTCAACAAGAGTAAAAGGAAAAAAAAATTAAATTCAGTGAGAATGAGGCCTTGTCAGTTTTGTTCACCGCTGTCCCCCTAGAACCTGAAATAATACTTGCTGTGTAACAGCACAACAAATATCTCTGAATGATATATGCAGTCCCAACTTAACTTTCCAAAAGTACTAATCTTAACAATACTCCTCCTCATTGCCATTTCCAGAGTCCCTTAGATTCTTCCTTTCTGAGCCTTGACAAAAGCTGTTCCCCCAGACTAATAAAAGTCCTCCCTTTTTCAACTCACCAAACCAGTCGATTCCTTTTCACTACATTACACTTTATTATAAAATCATATGATAGGCACAAAGGACACAAGTATAAAATGAAACATAACATAAAGTGAATATGCAATATATAAAAAATACATTTAGCATACCTTTCACTTTTAGTATAGTTATGACGTACATTAAATATTTCAGTGACAATTATGCCATCTTAAAATTTAAAAGGTCTTTTGGAGGATGACTTCAATTACTAACACTTAATTAAAAATGGGACATTTGGGCCAGGCACGGTGGCTCACGCCTGTAATCTCAGCACTTTGGGAGGCCGAGGCAGGCGGATCACCTGAAGTCAGGAGTTCTAGACGAGCCTAGCTAACATGGTGAAACCCCGTTTCTACTAAAAATACAAAAAATTAGGCGTGGTGGCGCGCATCTGTAATCCCAGCTACTAGGGAGGCTGAGGCAGGAGAATGACTTGAACCCGGGAGGCGGAGGTTGCGGTGAGCAGATCACGCCATTGCACTCCAGCTTGGGCAACAAGAGTGAAATGCCATCTTTTGACCTAATACCTTTTTTTTTTTCTCTGTATGCCTCTTATTCCCGTACAGGTACTTAAAAATTATACCATTGACTATTCTTTTTCATAAACACAGCAATATATAAAAATCTGAAGTCATCACTAAAGACTGAAAGGAGTTTTGGGTAGAGCAAAACAAGTAGCTTTGCAATACACAAATCTCATCCACAAGGCAATCTGGAGATGTGGGATGTAAGAAAAGAGACTACCATAACCACTGGTTTTGGCAGCTGTTTTTAGGGGCTAAGTAGTCACACACTGACTTTTTAAGATCTCTACATATTAAACACTGTGTTTCAGAAACTAGATTTTGTATATGTATTTACATAAACGTCTACATCAATCTTCGGCTTTTTGGAAAACGTACCATTTGGCTGGAACTATACTACTTTCTTCCTCCTTTGGCTATTTTTAATTTTTTTAAAAGTCCTATCTTCCATGTAGATTTGTTAAAACATACCACAGAAAACAGCACATACAATTTTTATCATTTGACTTTTAAACATTTTCTTTCTTATTCAATTATAAGATAAGCAAGGAAAAATATTCTGAGACGTTACATAGTGTCTCATACCACCTATGAGCCATCTATGCTCAACCCCTACTTCAAAGTTCACAATCTAAGTACTAGTCCTCTTTAACAGAACTCCTTTCCATCACTTTATCCCTACTAGAGAGTGAACAGTGGAAAGTTCCAACTTTTGCAACTCTAGAATGAGGTTATAAATCTAGAGGGAGGAGGAAAACCTGACAGTACACGCTTGTTCTTTTCACTCCATTCAAGCTCCCATAGAGCCTAAAACAGTTCCAACATGAGCTACATACTTCCCTGTCCGAAACTTGCTTTCTCAAGCCTCACGCTTTCCAGCTGTAGCAAAGTTTATTTCTGAACAGATTAAATCAGTTGCTAAATAATCTGAAGTCTTCAAACAGAAGGCCATATGAGTATCAAACGAAAAAAATAACATTTGAATCAGCATAAATTTACATGGTACTATGGCATCATCACTAATACACTGAGCAGTATTATTTATTAACTTCAAGTATTAATTAACTTAAAGATGGGATTTTGGAGAAAAACACCAGTGGTGGTCTCTGATTACCAAAGTTAAACATTCTTAAGCACAATCCCTTAAAAAATCCTACCAGGATCAATGATGTCTGTTTTTTCTGTTTTAAAGTATCCTGCCAAAAGCTGTGGGTGCTGTGACTTAGGGTCGCAAAAGTGTTGCTTATGTAGTCAGAAGGCAGAACGTGCCCTACAAGGCGCTCACATGCCTTAGTAATAGAACGTATATTATCTTCCCAATCCTCTGGCGGCTGCAAATGTGCTCCTTCCACTTCCAGCCATCCCAGCTGTGTTCCAGCTCCGGGAGAAGCAAGGGCTTTAGAATTACCCCCAAATATCTTCCTAAATCCAGGCGAAGGAGGCCCACACTTCTCCACCCTACCTAATGCACCCCTCAAGTGAAACGTTTGGTCTAAGAAAAAAATACCTTGCACCGCGCCACCCAACAGGTGGGAAGGAGAAAGGAATGGACAGCTGGGCGCTGAATCCGAGCCAGGCCTCAAACAGGGCGGGAGAGGGAGGCCGCGGCCACAGCGCGGCCTGAAACCCGGCAGGCCCCTTTCAGTACCAAGTACCACATTCTGCCCCAGCCAATTTCAAGGAGCCCGCCCCAGCAGACCTTATGATGGATGCCACTCGATGCCATGAGCCGAAGCCTGTGACGACCTAGCCGAAGATGGCACTTCACCGCCTCCGTCCCCACAGCCACCACAGCAGCCGCCACCCGCGCCACGGCCGCCTGGTCCAGGGCACTATGCGCATGCGTCAGTGTCCCTGGAGGAGAAAAAGTCACGTGGCTTCGCAGCGCGCAGGCCTGGCCCTCCCAGGGATCCTCGCTGCCTGTGCGGCCCCAGCCCCGCCCCGCCCCGCCCCGCCCCGGAGGGCGGCGACCGCTGCGCCTACCTGCTTTTCCCTCCATAGGGACTTCCCAAAGGAAAGGAGGGTGTTTAGGGGCTTTCACACGCCTGATCTTAAACACAGCGCCCTGACCCCTCCCCTCCAAAAACGGCAAAATGTCATTTTTGGGGGCAAATCTAAGGTTTTCCCTACAATTGTTCAAGCTTTCACACTAAAACATTTACCTAAAAACGGGCAGAAATTCAGCCTTAAACCCACAAATCTCACGATGGTATGGACCCTGGGCCCACTCAGGTTTCCTGAAAACTAAACAATTGTGGACTTAGGGGTTTGGAGAACGGGCTATTGTTAAAGAAAAAAGTATTTAGTGACACTTGTTAAAGCACAAAAAAGAAAGGCTTTATTCAGGACCATCGCAACAGGTATAGGGACCACTGACTGCAATGGAGACTTGCAGTGGGGAAAGAGATATTGGGCTCAGCTCCTCATACAGCATGGGCAAGTGGAGATTTATAGCCAAGGAGCAGTGGTAAGTGAATGTATAATTACTAAGAGGAAACATCAGGGTAAGGGGGATTTTGGCTAAACCCACCTAATAGGATTTTTGCTGAAGACAGGCCAAGATAATGAGGCATCACCTGGGGGATGGTGGAGACTGAAGAACCTGATCAGATATTGAGGATGATCAGCTATCAAGGATAGGGGTTTATTGCTAATCTGACTTAGCAAAGTTCTTTGCTTAAACTGGATTTTACAAAGAAAGTGTACAGAAGAGCCTAGCAGAAGATTCAGAAACCTGACTAAAGTTGGCCAAGCAAAAAAAAAATCTTTGTATCTAAAGGGCTATGTTATCCTCTGGACAAATTGAGGGGGGGTTGTGTGTTAACATTCTTAGCAGTCCTCTTCAGTTGTACCACCATCTCCACTTTAATAAAAAAAAATTTCTTTCAAATCTGGCCTCTCTCCCTTTAAGATTTTGTTACATTTGTGCCCCCGCATTCACCCGTCACTTAGCATGTAATCTCTTGTTCCAGGTGCATTAGTATTACTACTGGGCTCCAAGTTCCTCATCTGAAATCTGTCTCCTCTGGAAATAATTATTTACAAGACGATGTTTCTTGTCACAACACAGGTTAATCATAAATCCTCTCACCAGCACCTTTCCTTCAAAATATCAAATTCAGTCTTTTTTCCTACCTTTTACTTGCATCACACTGCACGTAGTAGTAGCTTTCCCTTTCCATTTGCCTCTTCTACTTTCCAAGCTAACTTTTTGGGATTCTCTGACAGTGTGGCCATGTTTTTTGTTTGTTTGTTTCACAGGTTTAAACAGCAGCTTTTAAATGTTTACTATGGGAAGAATAGTCAAGGGAGTGGTGCGTTGGGAAGACAGACCAGAGTTTGCTGCTGGCACTGTTATGCAGGGACTGTCTGGCATGACCTTCACTCCTTTTCTGGTTCTTTGGTCTTTCTAAGGTGGCCTCAATTTCTTTATCAGTAAATAAGATTATCTCTGAGATGTCATTCACTGAAATAGCCATTTTGTAAAAATCTACTTGCATCTTCAACTTTATTCACTGTGGATTCATTGTTTTCCTTTATCTCTAGTTTTTACATTTTACCTTTCAAGCCGGTGCTATTGCTCTCACTCCCCTGCTTAAAAACCTCCACTGGTTTCCTCCTTCACTTTTTTTTTTTTTTTTTTAAGAAATCCTAAACTTTTAGAATGGAAAATACAGTGTTTTCATAATCATGCCAGCCTTCTCTCTGTTTCTGCCTCCCCGTAACTCCACAGAACCTACTGTTCCCACAGCCCTTTTATGTGTCAAAACCTTTAAGTGGGCTCTTCTCTTTGCCTAAAATGTGATCCCCGCTGGCAGAAACATACGTTATCTTAAACACCGATTTAGCCTGCAGGGCTTGGTGGCTCATGCCTGTAATCCCAGCACTTTGGGAGGCCGAGGCGGGGAGATCATGAAGTCAGGAGTTCGAGACCAGCATGACCAACATGGTGAAACCCCATCTCTACTAAAAATACAAAAATTAGCTGGGTGTGGTGGCGCACGCCTGTAATCCCAGCTACTCAGGAGGCTGAGGCAGGAGAATCAATTGAACCCGGGAGGCAGAGGTTGCAGTGAGCCAAAATGGTGCCACTGCACTCTAGCCTGGGAGACAGAGTGAGGCTCCATCTCAAAACAAAAACAAAAAACAAAAAAAAAAAATTGATTTAGTCTTAGTTGACTTTAAAAATTGTGTATCGCAATTATAAACTTTGGGAAGAAAAAAGATATTATACCAAATACTGTAGTTTAGAGGGTAGTGGTGTGTCCGGAATTGGTGGGTTCTTGGTCTCACTGACTTCAAGAATGAAGCCGCGGACCCTCGCGGTGAGTTTTACAGCTCTTAAGGTGGCGTGTCTGGACTTGTTCGTTCCTCCCGGTGGGCTGGTGGTCTCGCTGGCTTCAGGAGTGAAGTTGCACACCTTCACAGTGAGTGTTACAGCTCATAAAAGCAGTGTGGACCCAAAGAGTGAGCAGTAGCAAGATTTATTGCAAAGAGCAAAACAACAAAGCTTCCACGCTGTGGAAGGGAACCCAAGCAGGTTGCCACTGCTGGCTCCTGCAGCCTGCTTTTATTCTCTTATCTGGCCCCACCCACATCCTGCTGATTGGTAGAGCTGAGTGGTCTGTTTTGACAGGGCGCTGATTGGTGCGTTTATAATCCCTGAACTAGACACAAAGGTTCTCCACCTCCCCACTAGATTAGCTAGATACAGAGTGTGGACACAAAGGTTCTCCAAGTCCCCACCAGAGTAGCTAGATACAGAGTGTCCACTGGTGCATTCACAAACCCTGAGCTAGACACAGGGTGCTGATTGGTGTGTTTACAAACCTTGAGCTAGATACAGAGTGCCGATTGGTGTATTTACAATCCCTGAGCTAGACATAAAGGTTCTCCAAGGCCCCACCAGAGTAGCTAGATACAGAGTGTCGATTGGTGCATTCACAAACCCTGAGCTAGACACAGAGTGCTGAATGGTGTATTTACAATCGCTGAGCTAGACATAAAGGTTCTCCACATCCCCACCAGACTCAGGAGCCCAGCTGGCTTCACCCAGTGGATCCCGAACTGGGGCTGCAGGTGGAGCTGCCTGCCAGTCCCGCGCCCTGGGCCCAGACTCCTCAGCGGTTGGGTGGTGGATGGGACTGGGCGCCGTGGAGCAGGGGGCGACACGGAGCAGGGGCGTCGCTCATCGGGGAGGCTCCGCCGCACAGGAGCCCACGGAGCGGGTGGGAGGCTCAGGCATGGCGGGCTGCAGGTCCCGAGCCCTGCCCCGCGGGAAGGCAGCTAAGGCCTGGCGAGAAATCGAGCACAGCGCCGGTGGGCTGGCACTGCTGGGGAACCCAGTACACCCTCCGCAGTCACTGGCCCGGGTGCTAAGCCCCTCATTGCCCGGGGCCAGAAGGACCCGGCGGCTGCTCCGAGTGCAGGGCCCGCCAAGCCCACGCCCACCCGGAACTCCAGCTAGCCCGCAAGCGCCGGGCGCCCCAGTTCCCGCTCGCGCCTCTCCCTCTACATCTCCCTGCAAGCTGAGGGAGCCGGCTCCGGCCTTGGCCAGCCCAGAAAGGGGCTCCCACCGTGCAGCGGTGGGCTGAAGGGCTCCTCAAGTGCCGCCAAAGTGGGAGCCCAGGCAGAGGAGGCACCGAGAGCGAGCGAGGGCCGTGAGGACTGCCAGCACGCTGTCACCTCTCAGTGGGTTCTAAAAAACAATATTTAAAGTCATGTGATCTCAGAAACAGAACAAAGAAGTCAGACAAATGGGAAATGATATTATTTATTCATGTATTTCTTCCATTTGCCCCTCCAGATCAACTGTCTGTCCTTATCCACCCTGCTCCATTCTTTGGAGATTGACCCTTATAGACCATATCAATAGGTTCTCTTGCTTCCTGGTTTCTGGTTGAGTATGGCCAAGAGAAAGTCCTGGCAGAATGGAATTGAGGAGTGAGGTCAGGGTATTTATTCCTCCAGCTCCCTCCATATGGGGGATCTCAGCTCTGATGAGGGTAACCCTCTCAATATAACTTCATTCTAGGTTCCATGTTTCCCTAAGCCATGCCTTTATAAATACTCCCTTATTAACCACTTCCCAAATTATGCCCATTTTGATTTGCTGTCTATTTCCTTCTGGGTCCTGATTGATATAAGAGCAAAATGTATCTTGTGATACCCAGTGTTAATCACAATTTCTGAGCTGTTCAGTGTGATTCCTGTTTATTCTCTTCAAAACGTTAACATGCCATGAAAAAGTGTAAATACCTTGTGGATCATTTAATTTACAGAATATATTGCTCTAGGGAATGAACTTTGTTTACATTATAAATAATCCATCACTAAATAAATTGCGGTGACTCTTCTGTTGGAAACATTCAGACTCCTGTATTTAGTGTTTCTCCTTACTGGTAAAGCAAGTAAAGTTAAAACTGTAGCTCCAGGAGATTTAAATCCAAACACAACATGAAGCTTGTTTCCTCTTTACTACTTGATCTTTCAAATTTAGTTCAAATGGTATTAATATCTCCTCAATTCAGTCTTCCTGAGAGTTATCAATGTTACTCCTGTTTCTGGATAACCTTAAAGAAAAGCGCCATAGTAATACCACTCTGCACATTCCTCTTATTCCCTCAGAGACTTATGGCTACTTATTAGGGTAACTTCACACCAGGAAACAGAAAATATGCTGGCTTCTTGGAATTTATTAAACATTGGACCTGAATTAATACCAATTCCTGGGGCATAGAATGCCACTGTGGTTCATCAGACAGAGTGGGGCTTATGGAATATGGCAGATATTGTAGGTCAGTTTAGTTATATCCATGCCCACTATCTTCTCTATTATCTTCCTGTACTATTGAGACTGGGAAACGAAATACTCAATTTCCTAGCCTCCTTTGAACCTAAGGGTGGCCAATGAGATGTAGGTAGAAGTACATAGGAAGGGGCTTCTTTCCTAAATAAAAAAGCAAAGCTTCACTAGAGAAACACCTGTGCTTGTTATCCATTTTACTTTTTTTTCTGTCTGAAGCACAATTATGATATTTGGAGAGGAAGCTGCCGTCTTATAATCAGCTCTGATACCATCAAGCCATTGGCATAATGCTTAGCCAATGCTTTTACACTTCTTGTAGTATGAGACAAATAACATAGCAATTGATTTAAGCTACTGTTAGTTCGGTTTGCTATTCAGGCAAAAGCATTCCAAGTGATACAACAGCTTTAGAAGCTATAATAAAACTCAGGGAACCTTTCTTATCAAATATCTCTTATGAAAATATGAAATAAAGGGCAACACAATTCCTTGAGGGAATCATAGAGATGAGTGCCTCAAAGTCTTGATCAAGTGTTCATCAGTGGATGAATGAAGAAAATGCAGTATATAGACACTGTGAAATACTAGTCTTAAAAAAGGAAATCCCGTCATTTGCAACAACATGAATAAACCTGGAGGACATTATGTTGAGTGAAATAAGCGAGGCACAGAAAGAAAAATAATACATGATCTCACTTATATGTGGAATCTAAGAAAGTTGAACTCCAAGAAGTAGAAAATAGGATGGTGGTTTGCAGGAGCTGGCAGGCTTGGGGTGGGGAAGTGGAAAAAAGAATGGGTAAAGGGTCCAAAGTTTCCTTTAGAAAGGAAGAATTATGGCCGGGCAAGGTGGATCATGCCTGTAATTTCAGCAGTTTTGGTAGGCTGAGGTGGGAGGATCCCTTGAGCCCAAGAGTTCAAGTCCAACCTGAGCAACATAGCAAGATCCCATCTCTAAGACTATTTTTAAAAATAAAAAAAAAGAAGGCCAGGCGTGGTAGCTCATGCCTCTAATCTCAGCAATTTGGGAGGCTGAGTTGGGCAGATCACCTGAGGTCAGGAGTTCGAGACCAGCCTGGCCAATGTGGTGAAACCCCATCTCCACTAAAAATACAAAAAATTAGCCAGGTGTGCTGGCACGTGCCTGTAGTCCCAGCTACTTGGGAGGCTGAGGCAAGAGAATTGCTTGAACCCAGAGGCAGAGGTTGCAGTGAGCCGAGATTGTGCCACTGCACTCCAGCCTGGGTGACAGAGTGAGACTCCGTCTCAAAAAATAATTTAAAAATAAAATAAAGAAAAGAGGAATAAGTTCTGAAAACCTACTGCATAACAAGATGACTATAGTTTATAATAATGTGTATTTGAAAATTGCTATGAGAGTGGATTTTAATGTGATCACCATAAAAAAAAAAAGTTAGGTCTGTAAGGTGATGGATATGTTAATTAACTTAATGATCCACAATGTATAAAAACATTAAGTTGTACCTCATAAATATACACAATAAAATAATTCCTTTTTGCTCATGCCAGTTGGGTCTTCCTTCTGTTGGGAATGCTACCTTTATATAGCATTTGAGGTTTACAAATGCTTTTTTTTTTTTGAGACGGAGTCTCGCTTGTCACCCAGGCTGCAGTGCAATGGCGCGGTTTTGGCTCACTGCAACCTCCACCTCCTGGGTTCAAGCGATTCTCCTGCCTCAGTCTCCCAAGTAGCTGGGATCACAGGTGTCTGCTATCATGTCTGGCTAATTTTTGTATTTTCAGTAGAGACGCAGTTTCAGCATGTTGCCCAGGCTGGTCTCGAACTCCTGACCTCAGGTGATCTGCCTGCCTTGGCCTCCCAAAGCGTTGGGATTACAGGCATGAGCCACCATGCCCAGCCCTACAAATGCTTTCTTATACATAATCCCTTTTAAATTTTGGACTTCACAATAATCCCAGGATGTAAGGTTTAGCAGGTAATTATAAAACTGTGTTCCCAAATTCACGCTTTCTGAATCAAAGTCTTATGCTCTTTATCTGAATAATACTTGCCTCCCTCAGTCATCTCCCTTTGAGTCACATCACTGTGTACCTCCCTTAGCACTATTGTGATGTTCACTGCTCTCTTCTTTGCTATATATTTTTTCTTCTCCAAATTACTTTTCAGATTCTCTTCACTTATTGTAATTTAAATTTTACTATAAGCAATATGTCTTGTTCATTTCTGAAAAAATAGAAATTACAGAAGAGTACATTGAAAAAAATTAAAATAACTTCACTGCCCAGAGATTACCACCATTAAGATGTTGGTATATATATACTACTACTTCTGTTTTCTATGTGCACATATATTGATGGAGATACTGTACTTATTTTGTAGTCACATTTTTCCTTTAACATGTATTTGGCATCATTTTTAATGACTATATGATATGCATTCCATTGGGTAAATACATCATTTAACATTTTTTGTTGTTGCATTGCTGGGTGACGTTAGACTTTTATAATTATCATTGCTAGTAAACGACATTCGTTTATTCCAAGTAAATGCATTTGTTTATTCGGGCCTTCAGCTTTTCTTTAGTTATTTCAATCAGTGATCAGTCTCTGTTTCTTTGTTGACCTCTGGGTTGATAATGGTTCTTCATAACAGTGCTAGACTTCTGAGTGCTCAATTATCAAGAAGTTACTAAAATACAGAAACTCTTTAGGCTTGAGACCCTTTTGTTACATTAATGGCTATTTTCTTTATAATAAAAGGTAGCTCACATATTATGTAGAATAAAGCTGCCACATTATTAATGATTATATTTACTGTACTTTTTTTCTCCCTAGACTGATCAGAATATTGTGCTTTTTTTTCAGTGCAAAATTCAAACTAAGGAATTAGGCTTATACATGAAGTAATGGTCTTCTTTATCCTTTAAAATGTAAAATCTACCTTCGACATATCTAACAATCTATTGATGCAAATTTAGCTAGCACAAGTGCAATGATACAAAGGCAGAAGTCATAATTAATAAAACTTAAAATCTGTAACTATTGTATCAATGATGCATATCAAGTAGGGTTGAAGCAAAATGTAATAATGATTTCAGAGTTTACAACTGAGATCAAACGAGTATAACAGAGGCCTATGTTTCTATGACCTGAGCTAAGAATATTTTTTTACATTTTTTAAGTGTAAAAAATAGGCTGGGCACAGTGGCTCACGCCTGTAATCCCAGCACTTTGGGAGGCTGAGGCGGGCAGATCACCTGAGGTCAGGAGTTTGAGACCAGCCTGGACAACATGGCGAAACCCCGTCTCTACTAAAAGTACAAAAATTAGCTGGGCGTGGTGACGGGCGCCTGTAATCCCAGCTACTCAGGAGGCTGAGGCAGGAGAATTGCCTGAACCTGGGAGGGGGAGGTTAAAGTGAGCCGAGATCGTGCCATTGCAGTCCAGCCTGGGTGTCAAGAGCAAGACTCCATCTCAAAATAGATACATAAATAAAATAAGGTCTTACAAATCCAAAAATATTTACTCTATGGCCCTATACATAAAGTACACCAAACTAGAGGACTGTAATAAAATACACTTAGAAGAAAATATAAGGTATTTTAAAAGTATATAATTATATAAAAGTTTATATAAATAGAAAAAGTAGCCAATTCTTTACTCTTCTTTTAGCTTAGCTTGAAGTAGAAACAACCTCCTCACCCTTTTTTTTTTCTCAGAAGCTAAGAATAAACTTTTTTTTTTTTTTTTGGAGATGGAGTTTTGCTCTTGTCCCCCAGGCTGGAGTGCAGTGGTACAGTCTCAGCTCACCACAACCGCCGCCTCCCGGTTTCAAGCGATTCTCCTGCCTCAGCCTCCGAGTAGCTGGGATTACAGGCATGTGCCACCATGCCCGGCTAATTTTTGTATTTTTAGTAGAGATGGGGTTTCACCATGTTGGTCAGGCTGGTCTTGAACTCCCGACCTCAGATGATCCACCAGCCTTGGCCTCCCAAAGTGCTGGGATTACAGGCATGAGCCACCACGCCTGGCTTTTTTTTTGAGTCGGAATCTCACTGTTGCCCAGGTTGGAGTGCAATGGTACGATCTCTGGCTCAATACAACCTCCACCTCCCGGGTTCAAGCAATTCTCCTGCCTCAGCCTCCCGAGTAGCTGGGATTACAGGCACCCGCCACCATGCCTGGCTATTTTTGTGTTTTTAGTAGAGACAGGGTTTCACCATATTGGCCAGGCTGGTCTCAAACTCCTGACCTCGTGATCTGCCCACCTCAGCCTCCCAAAATGCTGGGATTACAGGCTTTAGCCATCGCGCCCAGCCAGGATAAATTTTTTAAAATCACAATTTTAAAAACAGCCAAATACATTAGAAAACTGGTCAGTGACTCAGAAGTAAAAAATAATGAACATAGAATCACAGAATTTTAGAACAGGATAGGACCTTTAAAATCATCTAGTCTAGCTCTTACATTTTAGACATGAGGAAACTGAGGCCCAGACCTGGTAAGTGACTTGTCTGAGGTCAGACAGCTAATTTCCTACCAAGTTAGAATGATAACCCGGGTCTATCTGCAGGCCAATATCATAATAAGTAGACCAAGTGAAAGGGATAGCTCGATACTACTATATATATATATTTTTTTCCATTTTAACATGTATGGAAGTTGGAAAAATAGGACACCTCTCACACATCTAAAGAAATAAATCCTTTTATTTTATAACATTCCTTTTCTTTTTAAAGATGCATACAGTACTTGTAAGCCCATGAATTCTGAAAAAAGCTATAGAAGACCTGGCACTATTTTTGAGAATTACACAACTGGGCAGCAAAATAACACCTTTATAAAGGTCAAAACATAAACAAATAAAATTTAGTGTTTGCACACAAAAATAGGGGGGTTACATTCAACACGTTTTTTAAACGTGCATTTAAAAGTTTGTTTTCTAAAACTTTGGTTGTCATGCTTTATTATAACTTGTTAAATTTCACAATTATGTAGATAATTAAACCCAAAAGGTAAGCAAATATATGACATTAACACAGCAGCAAAAGCAAGCTAATACTGCACAATCATATTAGCGGACTGATTCAGAAATACATGTTTTTCACAAATAATATACAAACTTAGTTTCTGATAACATAGTTCAATGACTTCCATGTTATAAAATAAGGCTGAGAAATGAGACATACCAGAACATGATTACACAATAAAAAGTATATTTTTAATTACAATTCTAATTGTACATATAGGGCAACAAATTGTAGTTTCTATAGAATAGTGCAAATGAGCAGGACTTTTCTCAAAAATATTAAAATTGAATTCATCCCATGTGACTCAGATTTCATGAATTATTCATGAATGATATATTTTAGGTATTTATGTGATGAATATAAGTGGTAAGGTTGATATAGGACAGATGTGTACTCATAGGCTGCAAATAAAAATAGCCATTGACTTAATTTGCTGGATGTGAAGTGCAGGCACTGATAACGTAACTTTTAGAAAGTTCCATTTGTCATCATGTAAACGCTTTTGTTCATCATACAGTATTTTATCAAAGATTCATAATTCATTTAAAATTGTCATATCGAGTAATTCCTCCAAACTCTTTTTGATATGTGGTGGTTGAGATGCAGCCTGATTTAACAGATTCTGACCCATCTGTGCAAAGAGTGCTTTTGATAATTTAGCTGTGGCTGTTCGTATATTTCCTCCAGCTCCAGGCAGAGAGCCACTATTTGTCATATTTCCTAAGAGATGCCATAAAACAACCAACACTTTCTGCTCTGTGGCATGCGGCTTCCTTTGATAAAGTTCCATAACAATATCTGAAACATAAAAATATAAAAAACAGTGAGGGTTTTTTCTTAATAAATAAGCCCAAGCTCTGCTAAATAAAAAGCAACTAAAATATACTAAGCTTCTTCCTTATGTAATTTGTCCTAAAAAGTTAGCCTTCTTAAAAGAAGCAATGTAAGAAACCTTTCTCTCAAAGATTGGGATCTTCAAGTATGGTATTAGAATCCCATATAGAACAATTAGTTCATGCAAAAGTCGTAAGGAGAGAAAATGAACCCAAATTCATCTCGATGTTTTCCAAATGTAGTGAAACAAAAATGTACACAGTTTTAACCCATGGACCTTTTATCAAACATGATTTTGAAATAGCAGTTTTCTATAAGAACCAAAATTTGATTTTAATGTCTTTTTAGTTTTCCCGTATTATTTCTACTAATGTAACCAAGTACCCTATTTTTAAGAGCTTTTTTTCTTCTCCTTTTGTGGCCCTTTGTATTCATGTTTTAGTAATGAAATAATAAATTTTGCTTTCCTTCTTTCTACTAGGTACTCCTTTGCATTGCTAGCCTATCTAATTATGTTTGCCTAGAAGTTCCAGAGACTGGGCTGGGTACAGTGGCTCACATCTGAAATTCTAGCACTTTGAGAGGCTGAGGTGGGTGGATCACTTGAGGTCAGAAGTTCAAGACCAGCCTGGCCAATATGGTGAAGCCCCATCTCTACTAAAAATAAAAAAAACTAGCCAGGCGTGGTAGCAGGCACCTGTAGTCCCAGCTACTCAGGAGGCTGACGCAGGAGAACCACTTGAACCCAGGAGGCGGAGGTTGCAGTTAGCTGATATTGCGCCACTGCACTCCAGCCTAGGCAACAGAGCGAGACTCTGTCTCAAACATTAAAAAAAAAAAAAAAAAAAACAGTTTCCAGAGACCCTGTCTTGAGACAATTCAGATATCTATGGAATTCTCTCTAACCAGGAGATTACTTCAAGGCTGTGGTGCTAATTTACAACCCAGTCCGGCCTGAGACAGCACTGGACCACTCACCATATGGGGCAATAACTCAAGGTAAGTCATAGGAACAAATCATGTAGAACTGTACTGCCTGGCCCACTGCATGCCCTCTATGCAAACCTGCTCCTTCTTAAACCCTAGCATTTTGCCTGAGAATTTTGAAGCAGTTTTGTTAAGGCAGAGTCTGAACCACTTGCCAACTGCTAACTTTGGAAAGTAAAGTCACTTTCCTTCCACTGCACCTCATCCTTGTTATTCAATTTTCCAAGTGGTGACTGGCTGAACCTGCATTTGGTTACACTAATAGGAAGACTGAACATTTACTGGAAAAAAAAGGATAAAATTCTTTTGACAATAATGTATGGGGTAAAAAGTCTTAAAAGGTTCTCTTGTGGATCATTACACAATTATTTCTACTTTGTGGGTAGTTATATTAAGTTGGTAGCTATCCTAAAATTAAATTGAAATAGTTTATCAGTTTATCCTTAGTTAATAAAATATTTCTTTAGAAATTACAAAGTATTTACCAGCAAGCTTTTCCGTCATATCCTGTTTTGCTTTTCCATTTAAAAACTGAGCTTTTGTACAAAATGGCTGTAGAAGTAAGTAATTGTCTAAACAAAAAGAACACAGAGACACATGTTTAAAGAGTAATGAGCTCTTAGTTACTTTCCATTACATAGCATTGAAAAGAAAAAAAAAAATCACTTCTAGGATGCAAATGTATAACACTTTAAAAATCTACATAATCACTATTTAAAATTTTCTATAAAACTTTGCATGGTGGCTAGCACCTGTAATTCCAGCTACTTGGGAGGCTGAGGTAAGAGGATCACTTGAGCCCAGGAGTCTGAGGCTGCAGTGAGCTATGATTGTGCCACTGAACCCCAACCTGCGTGAGAGTGACACTCTGTCTCTAAAAACCAACAAACCAAACAAAATCTTAACAGAGTAATATTCTTAAAGCAAATGAGAACTAAAAATATCTCACACAGTTTTAAAGGAGCTATCATGTGGTATTCAAAAAAAAAAAAAAAACTGCCTGAATCTCCTAGGCATCTTATTTCAAATGATAACATAATTTTATCAAAAAACAGAAAAAGCAGCCGGGTGTGGTGGCTCATGCCTGTAATCCCAGCACTTTGGGAGGCCGAGGTGGGCAGATCACGAGGTCAGGAGTTTGAGACCATCCTGGCTAACATGGTGAAACCCCGTCTCTACTAAAAATACAAAAAATTAGCTGGGCGTGGTGGTGCGTGCGTGTAATCCCAGCTACTTGGGAGGCTGAGGCAGGAGAATCGCTTTAACCAGGGAGTCGGAAGTTGCAGTGAGCCGAGATCATGCCATTGCACTCCAGCCTGGTGACAGAGTGAGACTCCGTCTCAAAACGACAACAACAACAACAACAAAACAAAACAAAACAAAACAGAAAAAGGGAAGCAGTTTTTACATTTACTGAATTTTTTTCTTAAGTTTTAATTTTGAAATAATAATAGAAACACAGAAATTTACAAAGATTATATAGAGGTCCTGTGTACCTTCCACCCAAAGGTTTCATCTTAAATAACTACAATCGACCCTTGGACAACACAGGGGTTAGGGGAGCCAACCTCTGTACAATTGAAAATCCGTGTTTAACTTTTCACACTCCCCAAACTTAACTACTAATAACTTACTGTTGATCAGAAACCTTACCAATAACACAAACTGTCAATGAACACATATTTTGGATGTTATATGTATTATTAACTGTATTCTTACAAAAAAGTAAGCTAGAGAAAAGAAAATATTAGGAGAGAGAAGAAAAATAAATTTACAGTATTGTATTTGTCAATAATGCAAATTTATATCATCTGTTTACAAGATTAGTCATCTGTCTGAAATGGTGGGCAACCACAGCTGCAGACCTCAAGCTACTCAGATATCAAGCAATTCAAATTTATCATGTCATGACTTTCCCCTGCGTATTGGGAGCACTTCCAGCATCACTAGTGGCACTTCATATAGGTCTGATGGTGTCACTCAAGGTTTATGGTATTATAGTAAACCTGATGAAAAATACTTAAGAACCATCAATTTGCATATGTTGAACCATCCTTGCATCCCTGGGATAAATTCCACATGGACATGATGAATAATCTTTTTTTTCTTTTTTTTGAGATGGAGTCTTGCACTGTTGCCCAGGCTGAAGTGCAGTGGCGTGATCTTGGCTCACTGCAAGCTCCGCCTCCCAGGTTCACGCCATTCTCCTGCCTCAGCCTCCCGAGTAGCTGGGACTACAGGCACCTGCCACCACGCCCGGCTAATTTTTTGTATTTTTAGTAGAGATGGGGTTTCACCATGTTAGCCAGGATGGTCTCGATCTCCTGACCTCGTGATCTGCCCGCCTTGGCCTCCCAAAGTGCTGTGATTACAGGTGTGAGCCACCGCGCCTGGCCGAATAATCTTTTTATACAAATTTGTTTCATGTTCCTAATATTTTGTTCTTTTTTATTAAGTAGTATTCCACGGTATATTTAGATTTTAAAGAAACTGCCAAACCTAGAGTGGCTGTACCATTTTATTTACATTCTCACCAGCTGTGTATGAGATGTAGTTTCTCTGTAATCTTGTCAGCATTTTGTATTGTCATTATTTTTTATTTTGGATGTTCTAATACTTGTGTGGTGATCATGGCCTTAACCTGCATATGCATTTCCCGGATGGCTAGTGATGTTGAACATCTTTTCACTTGCTCATTTGGCCAGTCACACATCCTCCCTTATTTGCCATCCGTAGAGCCTCATTAAAGTTTAAATATTTCTTCAGGTCTTTTGTCTATTTTTTTATTTGAGTTTTTTTTGTTGTTGTTGAGCTTTCAGATTTCTTTACATATTCTAGATATTAGTTCTTTGTCAAATATGTGGTTTGAAAATATTTTTCCCAGTCTGTAGCTTGTCTCTTTATCTATTTTTTTTAATTTTTTAAAATTTTTTGATACAGAGTCTCACTCTGCTGCCCAGGCTGCAGTGCAGTGGTACAATCTTGGCTCACTGCAACCTCTACCTCCTGGATTCAAGCGATTCTCCTGCCTCAGCTTCCAGAGTAGCTGGGATTACAGGCATGCACCACCACACCCAGCTAATTTTTGTATTTTTAGTAGAGATGGGGTTTCACTATATTAGCCAGGATGGTCTTGAACTCCCAACCTCAGGTGATCTGCCCACCTTGGCAGATCAACTCCAAAGGGCTGAGATTATAGGATCATGCTTTTAGTGCCATATGTAAAACTTTTCACCAAGTCCTAAGATTTTCTCATGTTATCTTCTAAAAGTTTTACATTTAAGTTGTACATTTAACTCTACGATCCATTTTGAGTTAGTTTACTTATTATTATTTTCTTATTTTTATATTTTTTTCTTTATTTTATTTCTGGATCATCTCATGCCAAAGTATTGAGTTAGTTTTGTTAGCAGATGTGAGGTTGAGGCAGAAAAAGAAATAAAAGTCAAAGATAAGGGAAAAGAAAGTCAATTTAATGGAACAGAATTTAATCACTAAAAATAATTTTAAAACCATTGAGAAAATAGAAAGTTTTATGATAATATTAAGTTTAAAAAACTGAATAACTAGGATTTCAGCATTACAAAAAAAGTATGGATGGAATCAGAAAACATGAAAAGAAAGTCAAAATAATTTGAGTGCTGAAGTAAGATTTCTTACCTACATGCTGACTCAGTGCCTGAACAACATTCGTAGCAGCCGCGTAGATGCCTGGATTCTTGGAATTCAGATTGTTGTCCACTATTGCTGGAATTAGCATGTTGATTATAGGAGATAAGTGGTCTCTAAGTAGAGGAATCATTTTGTGCATTGTTTCCAGAGCCACCAGATTTACTTTACTATTAGAATCATGAAGTCGAGATTTAAAAGCATCAAAAATCTGAAAATAAGTTGGTAAATTATTTAAAGTAAAATAATTTTTATAGCTATTGTATTTATAAGTCTCTTGGCATGTCATAATATTTCTCCTACTTTACTCAGTTTAAATATATACACAATATCCTATTTTGCCTGAACTTGGATAACAGGAACTTTATAAAAATTTGGGTACTAAATCTAAGTGTCAAATCTTCTTGTAACAAAAAGAGAAGGTCTCAAAAATCACCCCAAAAGACATCCTAATAAAGGCTGAAAAATGTGGCTCAGTAGGCAGATGACTGACTGACTGACTGTAAACATGATAAACATCTTGTTTTCTGGAAGGTGGAGGTTAGCTTAGCTAACTCTAAGAACTTAGAAAAGTTTCTGTTTTTATCTCTTTTCACACTAGAAGTAGACTTGTAAGTTTTACTGTGGAGATTTAACCTAGTGTCAGTTTAGGTTTATTATGAAAATTTTAGATGCAATTTCAGAGTTAAACTTGTATTATTATCTCTTAACCTGAAAACTTTTAACAATAATTCCTTGCTCTTCAGAATCCTTAACTTTCATAAACTCAAGATATAATAAAGTGAATGCTAAACAATCCTTTAACCATGTCAGGTGAGTGAAGAGCTACTCTATGAGCTGAGACTATTCACTAATAATTTCCGATTCTTATTTATTATTTTTCATGTTAAGAATAATCTTCCCAAGAGATTTATTTTTACTCAATAGAGATCATAAAATATAACTTTCTGGCTCCCATGACATGGTAATATGGTTCTTTTCTTCTGAAAACTGAGACAATACCATGAGAAGTAAAGAGTACTTATGATATGTTTGCCAAGTATAATGCATATTACACAAATTTAAAATGAAATTTAATTAATAAATTACTAATAGAATTAACTGAACTAAATTCTGATAAAGCAAAAATAATCTATGCTCTGATATGATGAATATTTATTAATATTTCCCTTTCTTTTGCTTATTGTCTTCCTAAAGATAGGTACACAGAAGTCAGTATATAGAGATTTCTAACCCACATATGGAAAGTTTTATTATCTGTTCTAAAGCAATATCAAGTCTCTTATCTGTCTTTGCTTTTTAAAAATATGTATTGATTAATTCAACATATATTTACTAGATGCCAGGTTCTGAGAGCTCTGAGAATATAGCAGTTTCAAGGAGCTTACCATCTTGTGGCGGGATTCAGACTAATAAATAGCTATCTTCTTACTTTGTTTCAGTGACTTTGAGTTGCTCTAGTATGCTTTTAACCTAGCAAAACCTAGAAAATCCATTCTTTTCACTAAGCTTATTTTAACACTTTAGAATTATATATATATGATATGTATATAAGTAATTTATTAGTTACATTCCATTTTAAATTTGTGTAATTTGTATATATATAGAGAGAAGGTATATAAAACACTAAGATTTAGGGCAATCTTTTAAACTGATAAACTTCATTTGACATGGATTTCAAATGAAAATAAATTTTTATTTTCTTTTTTGTAGAGACAGGGTCTTGCTATGTTGCCCAGGCTGGGCTTGAACTTTGAACTCCTAGCCTCAAGAGATCCTTCTACCTTGACTTCCCAAAGTGCTTGGATTACAGGCGTGAGCCACCATACCCGCCTTAAAATTAATTTTGACAAGTCCTTACCTTCACAATGTTTCCAACAACAAGGTCTTGGTTATTTTCAGTATCTGATAAAAGCTGCTTAATCCCATTAATACGATCACGAAAGTCTTTTGCATTTAATAAGCCAGTTATGAGTTTAAGGTACTCAGCACTTTCTAAGGAATTACGAGGGACTGATTTTCTGGTCACTTCACGAACTTCAGTTACAGCTCTAAAGTGAAAGAAAGGTGAATGTAATTTCATTTGTACTTTCCTATAAAAACTATTATACAAACATAATTTAAAAATCTCATTATGCATTCATTTTCCAAAATGCATAAAATGCAAAAAACTGTGGCTAACCCATAGCCACAGTATCCATCTTGGGGGTCCCCAGGATCTCCCCTGGATTTGGATATTTGCTAGGAAGACTCTTAAGAGTTGGCCTATAGTTTTACTCATAGCTAAAATTTATTACAGCAGAAGGGTACCAAACAAAATCAGCCGAGGGAACAGGTGCACAAGTCAAAGACCAGAGGAAACCAGATCTAAGCTTTTAAGAGTCCTTTCCCAGTAGAGTCACACAGAACACAATTCCTTCAGCAATGAGTTATGACAACATATGTGAAATGTTGTCTACCAAGTAAGCTTATTAGAGGCCTCATGTCCAGAGTTTTCACTGGGAGCTGGTAATGTAGGGACTGTCTGCCTAGGACATACCAAAATTCCAGACTCCCAGAAGGAAACCAGGCCTCCAGCATAAACCATATTGTTTGCCCAAACAATTTAGGCACAGTAAACTATCTTATCAGTTAGGGCATAGTGGGAATCCTCTTGAAATCCTAGTTTCCCATGTCAGCGAAGAGCTAACCTTGCAAGCAGCCTTTTTTAGGGACAGCAGTCTCAGGACTGCAATGTTAACTTTTTTCTGAACAGCTTCCTTGCCCGTTGAGATCTAGATAAATTACCTTGAACCTCTTTCAAAAAACCCATCCTCCATAGAAGATTAAATGAACCACTCTTATGAGGAATAGTTGAAATCTTTCCAAAACCTAAGTTCCCAGATGTCAACCAATGGGCAATCTCTCTAAGCAGGACTTTCTAAGAACAGCAGTCTTGGGCCCCGTTATGTTAACTCTTTCCTGCAAAGTATCCGTGAGAATACGCATGGGACAATGAGAAACTAGAGACCAGCAGGAATTATTATGGCAATGACAGTATTCATAGCATAATATTTTTCGTGGCTATAAAGGGGTAACTCAATGTGGTAGATCCAGCTTGTCCATCCCATGGTCTGCAGGTCGCATGTGGCCCAGGACAGCTTTAAATGCAGCCTAACACAAATTCATAAATTTTCTTAAAACATTATGAGATTTTTGTGTATATGTGAATGGTTTTTCTTTTGTTTTGTTTTTTGTTTTGTTTTTTTGTTTTAGCTCATCAGCTATCATTAGTGTTGGTGTATTTTATGTGTGGCCAAGACAATTCTTCTTCTTCCAATGTGGCAAGGGAAGCAAAAGACTGGACACCCCTGTTTAGATGATCATCCTTTTGAAACTAAAGAGTCATGCAAAGTGACAGGTAGGTTGGTTGGTCAACCTGTCTGTCTATTTATTTTAGATGCAGAGTCTCACTCTATTTTATTTTTTTAATTTTTAATTTATTTTTGAGAAAGAGTCTCACTTTGTCACCCAGGCTGGAGTGCAGTGGCATGATCTTGGCTCACTGTAAGTAAGTTCAATGTAAGTATATTGTAAGGTTCTTACATTATACTTAAAGTGGTCTAATACTATTTGAAAGTATACTGTGAGACTGTAAAGATGCACATTATAATATTATAAAGTCTAGATCAACCACTTTAAAAAAGGAACAAAAAGATACAGCTAATGAAGGAAATACATGAAATACCAAAATGCACACATACACACTCACACCCCCTACCTCTCAATCAATCTTATACCAAGCACAAAAAGAAGAAAAAGAAACAGAAAATATAAGACAAATAAAAAAACACTATCAAAATGAGAGGCTTAAACTCAACCATGTGAATAACTACTTTAAACCTAAATGGTCAAATACCCTGATTAAAAAGCAGAGACTGTTACACTGGTAATAAGACAAGACTCCAACCTGGGCAACAAATTGAGACCTCATCTGTACAAAAAATACAAAAAACTAGCTGAGTGGCAGGGTAGGGGTGGCATGGGCTTGTAGTCCCAGGTACTCGGGAGGCTAAGGTGGGAGGTGCCTTGAGCCCTGGGAGGTCGAGGCTGCAGTGAGCCATGATCACGTCATTGCACTCCAGCCTGGATGACAGAGCAAGACCCTGCTCTCAAAAAAGACAAGACTGAGTCACGTACTGCCTAGAAAAATGCTCTTTAAAAAGACATAAGCTGGGCATGGTGGCTTATACCTATAATCTCAGCACTTTGGAAGACTGAGGCTGGAGGATTACTTGAACCCAGGAGTCAACACCAGCCTGGGCAACATAGCAAGACCCCATCTCTTTTTATTAAAAATTAATAAAAAATATATTTTTTAATTAAGAAGACATACCAGGAAATACAAGCAAAAACCACAATGCATTAAAGAAAAATTATTTTCACACTTGTTAAAATGGTAAGAAAGACTTTATTCAAGAGGGATCATGACTACTACAATAAGGGAGAACAACTGTTCTCAACTCTGACTACAGTAAAGACAGATAGGGATTTATAGCCCACAACCAGAGTTGGGGGTGGGGGTCGGTGGATAGAAAATTACTAAAAGGAGACATTAAAAAGTAGGAAGTTTCTTGCAAAACTGGCCTAATAAGATGCCTGCTAAAGGAAGGCCAAAGACTTATACATCAAAGGTGGGGGGGGGTGAGGAACTTGATCAGATATCAAGGGTGATAACATATCAAAGGAAGGAGATGAGCTAGCAGGATACCTTGCTAAGACTGGGTTAGGCAGGTCAAGGACAGGGCCCAAGGTCAAGGCTGAATTGAAAATAGGGCTCAGAGAAGCACGTCTACAGTTTAGTCAAGAAGAATCTTTGTTGGGCCAGGAGCCAGTGGCTTACGCCTGTAATCCCAGCACTTTGGGAGGCCGAGGCGGGCGGATCACAAGGTCAAGAGATGGAGACCATCCTGGCCAACATCGTGAAACCCTGTCTCTACTAAAAATACAAAAATTAGCTGGCCGTGGTGGCACACGCCTATAGTCCCAGCTACTCGGGAGGCTGAGGCAGGAGAACTGCTTGAACCTGGGAGGCAGAGGTTGCAGTGAGATCACGCCACTGTACTCCAGCTTGGGTGACAGTGCGAGACTGTCTCCAAAAAAGAAAAAAAACAAAAGTTTGTCAAGTGAGATACTAGTTTATAGCCACTGAAATAACCACCAGTATTGGTGAGGATGTGAAAAAACTGAACCCTTTTACACTACTGGTGAGATGTAAAATGGTGGCACTTTGGAAAAACTTTCTGCTGGTTCTTCAAAAGATTAAACATAGAGTTATCATATGATCCAGCAATTCCACTCCTACACATCCAAGAGAGCTGAAAACATATGTCCACAACAAAACCAAACTGATGAACGGATAAACAATGTGTGCTATATCCATATATGGATGAATGGAATAGTATTCACCCATAAAAAGGAATGAAGTATTGATAAATGCTATAACGTGGAAGAGCCCTTGACATTTTGACTAAAAAAAAAAAATGGATAAGCCTTAACATAAACGTAGGTATAAGAAGCCAGTCACAAAAGACCACATATCATATGATTACCTTTATATGAAATGTCCAGAATAAGCAAATCCATAGAAACAGAAGACAGACTGCCTAGGGCTGGAGAAGGGAAGATTGTTGAGAAATGGGGAATGACTGCTAATAAGTATGAGATTTCTTTTAAGGTGACAAAAATATTCTAAAATTATGATGACAGTTACACAACTCATTGAATATACTCATGCTCCTCGATTTGCAATGGAGTTACATCCCGATAAACCCACTGTATGTTGAAAATATCTTAAGTCAAAAATGCATTCAATACATCTAACCTACTGAACATCATAGCTTAGTCTAGCCTACCTTAAACGTGTTCAGAACACTTACATTATCCTATACTGGGGCAAATAATCTACCACAAAGCCTATTTTATAATGAATAATTTATTGAATATTATACTGAAAGTGAAAAACAGAATGATTGTATGAATACTGAAAGTAGAGTTTCTACTGTACTAAATGCATACTGCTTTTGCACCATTGTAAGGTTGAAAAATCATAAGTTGAACCATCCTAAGTTGGACACCATGTGTACTAAAAAACATTGAATTGCATGTCTTAAATAGACGAATTATATAGTAGGTGAATTACATCTCCGTAACACTGTAATTTAAAGAAAGACATACCATGCAAGTCTTCTATCAAAAGAAAACTAAAATAGTCTACTAACATAGACTTCAGGACAAAGAATATTACCAGCAATAAAGGTACTTAATAATGACAAAAGGACCAATTTATCAGAAATCACAACTATCCTCAATGTATTTAAACGTAATCACAGTGGATCAAAATACATGAAGCAAAAAGTGATACAACAGAAAGCATAAATAAATCCACAAATACGTTGGGGATGTCAATACTCCTATCTCAGCAACTGATAGAACAAGTAGAAAAAATCAGTAAGATTATAGAACACTTGAATAACAACCGATTTAACCTAACCGACATTTTATAGAATACTACATTCAACAAGAGCAGAATGTACATTCTTTCAAGTAGATATAAAATAGTTACTAATATAGAACACATGCTGGGCCACAAAACAAGTCTCAAGAAGTTTAAAAGAACTAGAATCCTATGAAGCACGTTCAATGACAGAGCAGAACTAAATTTAATATCATTAACAAAACGATATTTAGAAAATCTCCAAATATTTGAAAATTAAACACACTTCTAAATAGCACCTGTATTAAAGAAGAAACCACAAGGGATTATTCAGCATTATCCCAATGCCAAATCCAAAGACATTCTAAGACAAAGAAACTAAAGACCTCATGATTATAGACACAAAAATACTTAAATAATTTTAGTAAATAAAACCCAGTAATATATTAAAAATATGACACATTATCATCACCAAGTGGGGCTAATCCAAGGAATACAAGTTATCATTTTTAACATTTAACATAATTCACAATAGTAACAAAATAAACAAAAAATATAATTATCTTAATAGATGCTGGAAGGGCATTTGAGAAAAATTCAACACCCATTCATGATTAAAAAATAACAAACTAGAAGGAAACTTCATTAATTTGATAAAGAGCTTTCTATGAAACCTACAGCTAATATCATACACAATGGTGAAATGCTGAACATTTTGTCCCAAAGATCAGGAATAAGGTAAAGATGTCTGTTATTACTTCTATTTAACATTATATTTGATATTCTAACCAGTACAATATTAAGGTAGGAAAAATAAATTAGAAGCATACAGATTTGAAAGGAGGAAATGAAATACAAGAAGATCCTGGAGAATCATTTGCTGACAGAAAGTAAATGGATGGGGCATGTTGTAAATGCACAGCAGCCAACCTGAGGGAGCTCCTAAAGCTAGAACCATTTGAAGAGGGAAATAATGGCAGTATTCGATTACACCCCACAGAATAAAATAGAAATCCATTAGTCTTCACGAATACAAATGAATATTTGCATAAATAAACATACGAAGGAAATGGAACAGTTTTTCTGTAAAGAAAAAAAATCAACCAATGAATGTAGAAGAAATCAAGAAAACAGATCATTATTAGGCAAAAAACCATGTACTAATTGCTGTAGGGAAAATATCTCAGTGGTGGATAAAATTAGTGGGCATATGTATGATGAGAAATAGGATATTTACAGTCTCAAAGTTTCCAAAGATATCTATTAACTATAAAGGGAAAAACAGTACAGTGCCTAGCAGAAACCACCATAAGCTAATGATCAAAGTTATCAGCAGTAAGACATAACAACATCATGTACCTTGTGATGTAATACAGTGAGAAGGGTACAACATCACTTCTGTGGTGTTCTTGCATAACTTCTTTTAATTGTGAGAAAATATCAGATAAACCCAACTTGAGAAATATCTGTGAAATAAGCTAAGTGTTTGCAAAAGGCCTCCCACACAGTATGCTCTGAATAGATGTTAAGAAAGCATTTTTTAATGGGTTCCAAAAAACATTTTTTGACCAAGATATCTGATCCAGGATCTTTTGAGATTATATAATATCAAGGTAGAAAAATTGCCAAATCTTATTTAGTAGGTCTGGAAGGAGAATAACATTTTGCATTTCTGGCTGGGTGTGGTGGCTCATGTCTGTAATCCTAGCACTTCTGGAGGCCGAGGTGGGTGGATCACCTGAGGTCAGGGGTTCAAGACCAGTCTGGCCAACATGGTAAAATCCTGTCTCTACTAAAAATACAAAAATTAGCGGGGTGTGGTGGCACACGCCTGTAGTCCCGGCTACTTAGGAGGCCGAGGCAAGAGAATCATTGGAACCCAAAAGGCAGAGGCTGCAGTGAGCCGAGATCCTGCCACTGCACTCCAGCCTGGGTGACAGAGTAAGACTTCATCTCAAAAAAAAAAAAAAAGGCCGGATGTGGTGTCTCACGCCTGTAATCCCAGCACTTTTGGAGGCTGAGATGGGCAGATCACGAGGTCAGGAGATCCAGACCATCCTGGCTAACACGGTGAAACCTCGTCTCTACTAAAAATACAAAAAAAAAAAAAAAAAAAAAATGAGCTGGTCGTTGTGGCGGGTGCCTGTAGTCCCAGCTACTCGGGAGGCTGGGGCAGGAGAATGGCATGAACCTGGGAGGCAGAGCTTGCAGTGAGCCGAGATCAGGCCACTGCACTTCAGCCTGGCCGACAAAGCGAGACCCCATCTCAAAAAAAAAATTGCATTTCTAAAAAGCTCCTAGGTGATGCCAATGTGGCTGTTTTGTGGGCTGTACTTAAAATATCAAGGTCCCAAAGCATATATTTTCACATACATCTTTATTTTTTATGTCATTACTTTAGTTTATGAAATATTTCAAAGATATACAAATACAGAAAATATAAGATACCTATGTATACTATGAATATGATGTATCGTATAATTTTTCAACAGTGTTTGTTTTTCTTTTTTTTGTTATTGTTTTGTTTTGTTTTTTTTGAGACAGAGTCTCGCTCTGTTGCCCAGGCTGGAGTGCAATGGAGCGATCTCAGCTCACTGCAACCTCCACCTCCGCCTCCTGGGTTCAAAGGATTCTCCTGCCTCAGCCTCCGGAGTAGCTGGGATTACAGGCGTGCGCCATCACATCCAGCTAATATTTTGTATTTTTAGTAGAAACGGGGTTTCTCCATGTTGCCTAGGCTGGTCTTGAACTTCTGAGCTCAGGCAATCCATCCACCTCAGCCTCCCAAAGTGCTAGGATTACAGGTGCATACCACTGCACCCAGCCAATAGTGTTTAAAATATATTTAAAGCCAGATGTGGTGGCTCATGCCTGTAATCTCAGGAGTTTGAAAAGCTAACGTGGGAGGATCCCTGAAGCCCAGGAGTTTCAGTCCATCCTGGGCAACATATTAGCCAGGCATGGTGGTGTGCACCTGTGGTCCCAGCTACTCCAGTGGCTAAAACAGGATTGCTTGAACCCAGGAGGTCGAGGCTGTGGTGAGATGTGATCACACCACTGCACTGCAGACCTTGTCTCAAAATAAAGTAAAATAAAATAAAATATATTTAAAAACTGAACAAAGAGGTCATAGTAATAATTCTGAAGTAAGCAAATGTTAATAGACTTTGTCATCACTAGACTGGCCCTATAAGAAATACCCAAATGGGCCCTAAACATGGAAACAAAGGTCGATATTTGCTATCATAAGAACATAAGAAAGTATAAAACTCATAGGTCATATAAAGCAATCATATAAAGGAGGAAGAGAAAGGAATCAAATGGCAACATGACAGAATTCCACCAAACAACAAAAACAGAGAAAAAGAAAGAAACAAATAATTTATAAAACAGGGAGATAACATTTAACAATATGACAGGAACAAAATCTCACATATCAATATTAACCTTGAATGCAAATGGATTAAATGCTTTACTTAAAAGTTACAGATTGGCAAACTGGATAAAAAAACATAATCCAACTATATGCTGCTTATAAAAAACTCACTCTAGCTGAAAAGACACAGACTAAAATTAAAGGGGTAGAAAAAGATATTCTAGGCTGGGCACGGTGGCTCATGCCTGTAATCCAAGCACTTTCGGAGGCCAACGCGGATGGATCATGAGGTCGGGAGTTTAAGACCAGCCTGGCCAACATAGTGAAACCCCGTCTCTACTAAAAATACAAAAATTAGCTAGGCATGATGGCGTGTGCCTATAGTCCCACCTACTAGGGACGCTGAGGCAGGAGAATCCCTTGAACCTGGGAGGTGGAGGTTGCAGTGAACTGAGATCGTGCCACTGCACTCCAGCTTGGGCAATTGTGTGAGACATCGTCTCAAAAAAAATAAATAAATAAATGGAAGCCAAAAGTGATCAGGTGTAGCTACGCTTACATCAGATAACACAACCTTCAAATCAAAAACAGTAAAAAAAAAGACAAAGAAGGGATGATAATGATAAGGGATGAATTCAGCAAGAAGCTATAACAATCCCAAATATATATGCACCCAACACTGGATCACCCAGATTCATAAAACAAATATTTACTAGACCTAAAGAAAGAGACAGGAAAACAATCTTGTTTTGAGTGTGGACTTCAACATTCCACTCACAGTACTAGGCAGATTATTGAGACAGAAAATTAACAAAGAAACACTGAACTTAAATTGGACTTTAGACCAAATGGACTTAACAAACATTTACAGAACATTTGACCCCAAAACTGCAGAATATACATCTTTCTCATCAGCACATGGAACATTCTTCAACACAGACCATATGTTAGGTCACATAATAAGTCCCAACAAATTTTTAAAAACTGAAATCAAATCAAGTATCTTCTTAGACCACAATGGAATAAAACTAGAAATCAATACCAAGATGAAATTTAGAAACTATACAAATACATGGAAATTAAACAACAGACTCCTGAATGACCATAGAGTCGATGACAAAAATTTAAAACATATTTTGAAGTGAATGAAAAGGGAAACACAACATACCAAAACCTGCAGGATATAGTAAAAGCAGTGTTAAGAGGGAAATTTATAGTATTAAATGCCTACATGAAAAAAGTAGAAAGCACTTTTTTTTGACACCCTAACATCACAATTAAAAGAACTAGAAAAGCACGAGCAAACACATTCAAAAGCTAGCAGAAGGCAAGAAATAACTAAAATCAGAGCAGAACTGAAGGCAATAGAGACACAAAAAACCCTTCAAAAAATTAATGAATCCAGGAGCTGGTTTTTTGAAAGGATCAACAAAATTGATAGACTGCTAGCAAGACTGATAAAGAAGAAAAGAGAGAAGAATCAAATAGATGCAATAAAAAATGATAAAGGGAATATCACCACCGATCCCACAGAAATACAAACTACCATCAGAGAATACTACAAACACCTCTACGCAAATAAACTAGAAAATCTAGAAGAAATGGATAAATTCCTCGACACATACACCCTCCCAAGACTAAACCAGGAAGAAGTTGAATCTCTGAATAGACCAATAACACGCTCTGAAATTGTGGCAACAATCAATAGCTTACCAACCAAAAAGAGTCCAGGACCAGATGGATTCACAGCCAAATTCTACCAGAGGTACAAGGAGGAACTGGTACCATTCCTTCTGAAACTATTCCAATCAATAGAAAAAGAGGGAATCCTCCCTAACTCATTTTATGAGGCCAGCATCATCCTGATACCAAAGCTGGGCACAGACACAACCAAAAGAGAATTTTAGACCAATATCCTTGATGAACATTGATGCAAAAATCCTCAATAAAATACTAGCAAACCGAATCCAGCAGCACATCAAAAAGCTTATCCACCATGATCAAGTGGGCTTCATCCCTGGGATGCAAGGCTGGTTCGATATACGCAAATCAATAAATGTAATCCAGCATATAAACAGAACCAAAGACAAAAAACACATGATTATCCCAATAGATGCAGAAAAGGCCTTTGACAAAATTCAACAACGCTTCATGCTAAAAACTCAATAAATTAGGTATTGATGGGACGTATCTCAAAATAATAAGAGCTATCTATGACAAACCCACAGCCAATATCATACTGAATGGGCAAAACCTGGAAGCATTCCCTTTGAAAACTGGCACAAGACAGGGATGCCCTCTCTCACCACTCCTATTCAACATAGTGTTGGAAGTTCTGGCCAGGGCAATGAGGCAGGAGAAGGAAATCAAGGGTATTCAATTAGGAAAAGAGGAAGTCAAATTGTCCCTGTTTGCAGATGACATGATTGTATATCTAGAAAACCCCATTGTCTCAGCCCAAAATCTCCTTAGGCTGATAAGCAACTTCAGCAAAGTCTCAGGATACAAAATCAATGTACAAAAATCACAAGCATTCTTACACACCAATAACAGACAAACAGAGAGCCAAATCATGAGTGAACTCCCATTCACAAATGCTTCAAAGAGAATAAAATACCTAGGAATCCAACTTACAAGGGATGTGAAGGACCTCTTCAAGGAGAACTACAAACCAGTGCTCAATGAAATAAAAGAGGATACAAACAAACGGAAGAACATTCCATACTCATGGGTAGGAAGAATCAATATCGTGAAAATGGCCATACTGCCCAAGGTAATTTATAGATTCAATGCCATCCCCATCAAGCTACCAATGACTTTCTTCACAGAATTGGAAAAAACTACTTTAAAGTTCATATGGAACCAAAAAAAGAGCCCGCATTGCCAAGTCAATCCTAAGCCAAAAGAACAAAGCTGGAGGTATCATGCTACCTGACTTCAAACTATACTACAAGGCTACAGTAACCAAAACAGCAAGGTACTGGTACCAAAACAGACATACAGATCAATGGAACAGAACAAAGCCCTCAGAAATAACACCGCATATCTACAACTATCTGATCTTTGACAAACCTGAGAAAAACAAGAAATGGGGAAAGGATTTATTTAATACATGGTGCTGGGAAAACTGGCTAGCCATATGTAGAAAGCTGAAACTGGATCCCTTCCTTACACCTTATACAAAAATTAATTCAAGATGGATTAAAGACTTAAACGTTAGACCTAAAACCATAAAAACCCTAGAAGAAAACCTAGGCATTACCATTCAGGACATAGGCATGGGCAAGGACTTCATGTCTAAAACACCAAAAGCAATGGCAACAAAAGCCAAAATTGACAAATGGGATCTAATTAAACTCAAGAGCTTCTGCACAGCAAAAGAAACTACCATCAGAGTGAACAGGCAACCTATAAAATGGGAGAAAATTTTCACAACCTACTCATCTGACAAAGGGCTAATATCCAGAATCTACAATGAACTCCAACAAATTTACAAGAAAAAAACAAACAACCCCATCAAAAAGTGGGTGAAGGACATGAACAGACACTTCTCAAAAGAAGACATTTATGCAGCCAAAAAACACATGAAAAAATGTTCACCATCACTGGCCATCAGAGAAATGCAAATCAAAACCATAATGAGATACCATCTCACACCAGTTAGAATAGCAATCATTAAAAAGACAGGAAACAACAGGTGCTAGAGAGGACGTGGAGAAATAGGAACACTTTTACACTGTTGGTGGGACTGTAAACTAGTTCAACCATTGTGGAAGTCAGTGTGGTGATTCCTCAGGGATCTAGAACTAGAAATACCATTTGACCCAGCCATCCCATTACTGGGTATATACCCAAAGGACTATAAATCATGCTGCTATAAAGACACATGCACACGTATGTTTATTGCGGCACTATTCACAATAGCAAAGACTTGGAACCAACCCAAATGTCCAACAATGATAGACTGGATTAAGAAAATGTGGCACATATACACCATGGAATACTATGCAGCCATAAAAAATGATGAGTTCATGTCCTTTGTAGGGACATGGATGAAATTGGAAATCATCATTCTCAGTAAACTATCGCAAGGACAAAAAACCAAACACCGCATGTTCTCACTCATAGGTGGGAATTGAACAATGAGAACACATGGACACAGGAAGAGGAACATCACTCTCTGGGGACTGCTGTGGGGTGGGGGTAGGGGGGAGGGATAGCATTAGGAGATATACCTACTGCTAAATGATGAGTTAATGGGTGCAGCACACCAGCATGGCACATGTATACATATGTAACTAACCTGCACATTGTGCACATGTACCCTAAAACTTAAAGTATAATAATAATAAAATAAAATAAAATAAAATAAAATAAAGAAAAAAGTAGAAAGCACTTTGTGAGGCTGAGGCAGGAGGATTGCTTGAGCCCAAGAATTTGAGGCTGCAGTGGGTTATGATGATGCCACTACACTTCACCCTAGGCAACAGAGTAAGACCCTGTCTCTACAAAAAAAAAATTTAAAAAAAAAAGTAAAAAGATCACAACTTAACATCACACTTCAAGGAACTAGAAATACCATAATAAAACAAACCCCCAAGGTTAGCCAAACAAAATAAGTAACAGATCAGATGAGAACTAAATGAAATAACCCCCATACCCCCCAAGATTCATCAATGGTTCTTCAAAAAGATAAAATTAATAAATCGCTAGCTAGCTTAAGACAGAAGATCCAAATAAACAAAATCGGAAAGGAGACATTATGACTGATTCGACAGAATAAACAAGGGATCATCAGAGACTATTATGAGCAAATACATTTCAATTCCTGGAAACATACAACCTCCGAAGATTGAACCAGGAAGAAAAAGAAATCCTGAACAGACCAGTGAGTAGTGAGAATGAATCAGTAAGCAAAAAAACCCCACAGGACAAGATGGGTTCACAGTCGAATTCTACCAAATGTACAATAAATAAATAAAACAAAAACTTATACCAATCATCCTGAAACTTTCCAAAAATTGCAGAGGGGGAATCTTCCCTAAATTATCCTATGAGGCCAATATCCTGATACCAAAACAAGGCAAAGACACAACAAAAGATGAAAGCTACAGACTAACATCCCCTAAAAATATAGATGTAAAAATCCTCAACAAAATAATAGCAACAACAGCACGTCAAAAAGATAAAATATCAGGATCAACTGGGTTTTACACCAGGGATGCAAGGATGGTTCAACACACGGAATTAAAAAAATATGATACATCACACAAACACAGCTAAGGACAAAAACCATATGGTTATCTCAAAGGAAGCAGAAAAAGCATTTGATAAAATTCATCATCACTTCATGATAAAAATCCTCAACAAAATAGGCACAGAAGGAACATACCTCAACATAATAAAGGCCATATACAATAAACCCACAGCCAACATCATACTAAACAGGAAAAAGTTGAAAGCATTCCAAGAACTGGAACAAGTCAAAGATGCCCACTTTCACCACTTCTATTCAACACAGTACTGTAAGTCCTAGATAAAGTAATCATGCAAGAGAAAAAAATAAAAGGCACCCAACTGCAAAAGTTAAATTATCCCTGTTTGCTGATATGATCTTATATCTAGAAAACCCCAAAGACTCCACCAAAAGACTCTTAGATTTGATAAGCAAATTCAGTAAAGTGTCAAGATACAAAATCAACTTAAAGAAGTTGTAGATGACACAAACAAATGGAAAAACATCCCAGGTTCATGGATCAGAATAATTAAAATGACCATACTGCCAAAAGCAGTCTACAGTCTGAATGCAATCCCTATCAAAATACCAATATCATTTATCACAGACTTAGAAAAAACAATCCTAACATTCGTGGCTCACTGAACCTTATTTGGAACAAAAAAAGAGCCCAAGTAGCCAAAGCAATCTTTTTTTTTTTTTTTTTTTTGAGATGGAGTCTCACTCTGCCCAGGCTGGAATCCAATGGCGTGATCTCAGCTCACTGCAACCTCCGCCTCCCGGATTCAAGCGATTCTCCTGCCTCAGCCTCCCAAGTAGCTGGGATTACAGGCACCCTCCACCATGCCTGGCTAATTTTTTGTAGTTTTACTAGAGACGGGGTTTCAGTACATTGGCCAGGCTGGTCTCGAACTCCTGACCTCGTGATCCACCCGCCTCAGCATCCCAAAGTGCTGGGATTACAGGTGTGAGCCATGGTGCCCAGCCAGCCAAAGCAACCTTAAGCAAAACCAACAATGCTAGAGGCATCACATTACCTGGCTTCAAATTACACTATAAGGCTATAAAACCCAAACAACATGGTACTGGTCTAAAAACAGATACATACATTAATGGAACAGAATAGAGAACCCAGAAATAAAGCCACATATCTACAACCAACTGATCTTTGACAAAGCTGACAAGAACATACATGGAGGAAAGAGCACTCTTTTCAATAAATGATGCTGGAGAAATTAGATTGCCATATGCAGAATGAAACAGTATCTCTTACCTTATATAAAAATCAACTAAATGGATTAAAGACTTAAATTTGGGACCTACATTTATAAAAATACAAGAAGAAAATCTAGGCAGTACTCTTCTGGACATTGGTCTAGGTAAATAATTCATGACTAAAACCTCAAAAGCATAGGTAACAAAAACCACCAGGCCCGACTAATTTTTGTATTTTTCTGGTAGAGAAAGGGTTTTGCCATGTTGCCTACACTGATCTCGAACTCCTGAGCTCAAACAATTCTGCCTGCCTCAGCCTCCCAAAGTGCTTGGATTACAGGTGTAAGCCACCGCTACTGGCCTTCCAAATCCTTGTAATGCTTTCATTTTCTAAAGGTTTTTTTTCCCTCTTTAACCATAATTATGTATTACTTTACAATCGGGGGAAAAATAAAGGCTATAAATTTTTAAAAAATTAATCAGAGTTGTCCAAAATAGGCCTAACATTGACAAGTTCAATAACACTAAAGCATTGCTAATGTCTAGTGCAAATAAAAGGAAGTTACTGTAAATATATAATTGCCTTATTAAATCTAATTACCTCACATTTTCTGGATCCTAAGCAAACTTTTAAAACTCCATTAAATTTTGGCAAATACCCCTGGGGTAGTTTATGAAAACAACCAAATGAGACTACTATCACAAGGGAGTAATTTCTCTGATGAGGACTATTACATCATCTTACCTTTCAGCTGAATTGAAAGCATCTCTAGAAACAGATGATGATCTTGTATTTCCAACACTGCCAGTATGAGATCGTCTTCCTTTTGCTGAAGGAGTATCTAATGGTATCTCCCCCAAACCCTGCAAGTAAATATAAAAGTAGTATAATACAAATTTTAAAACTAGTAGTGAAATAATTTACACAATGTAATTTTCAAAGTAGGCATCATTGATTTTTTAAGATGGAAAGTATTTTAATAATCTGGTATACTTATGCTTTAAAGAGTATGAGATATATAAAACACCTTGTAGTTAGCAGTAAATTAACAAAATACAAGACTAATGGGAAAATATATATTGATTTGTAAAAACGAGTTAAAAACTAAAAATTAATATGCTGCATTTTGGGCTGGGTGCGGTGGCTCACACCTGTAATCCCAGCACTTTGGGAGGCTGAGGGAGGTGGATCATCTGAGGTCAGGAGTTCGATACCAGCCTGGCCAACATGGGGAAACCCTGTCTCGACTAAAAGCACAAAAACTAGCCGGGCATGGTGGTGTAATCCTAGCTATTTGGGAGGCTGAGGCAGGAGAATCCCTTGAACCTGGAGGCAGAGGTTGCAGTGAGCTAAGATCGTGCCACTGCACTCCAGCCTGAGCGACAGAGCATGACTCTGTTTAAAAAAAAAATAATAATAATAATATGCTGTATTTTGTAACTACTCTTCTTAAAGCTTAACATCTATGTAGAATATAGGAGCACAGTCCATAAACACTGAACACTGTTGTTCCTATGCAACATTAGGAGTGTGAGAATAAACATTTTGATGAGAACTATTTAAAACCTTTCCTGTATTGGAAAGACTCACAGATGCAATCTGCTTCATTTCAGTCAGATTATTTTTTTTTGCATGGTTATATTAATAAGTTCTAATATGAACTAAGCTGAAACCTTCAAGCTCAACGGGCAGAAAAAAATGCTCTAAAATGTCTATTACAAAGATAATATTATCTTTGTAATATTATTCCTTCATAAGTGAGTCCTTATCCCAAGGTCATCAGAGAGAAATGACATAAATTACAATAGAAAAATTTTACTTTATTAAACATATTTTTAAAATAACGTATAAATAGATTACTTTTCATATTTTGTTTCACTTGATATTCTCTCAGTCACTCATTTCACAGACATTACTGAATTCCCATTATCTACCAGGACAAATAAGACATGGCATGGCTGGGCGCATTGGCTCACGCCTGTAATACCAGCACTTTGGGAGGCCAAGGCAGGTGGATCACCTGAGGTCAGGAGTTCAAGACAAGCCTGGCCAACATGGTGAAACCCTGTCTCTACTAAAAAATACAAAAAATTAGTTGGGTGTGGTGGCAGGCACCTGTAATTTCAGCTACTCAAGAGGCTGAGGCAGGAGAATCGCTTGAACCCGAGAGGTGGAGGTTGCAGTGAGCCGAGATCACACCACTGCACTCTAGCCTGGTGACAGAGCAAGACTCTGTCTCAAAAGAAAAAAAAAGACATTGCACTTACCCTCAAGGAGCTCCCTATAAACGTTCTGCAGTGTGGTAACAGCGCTAATAGTGGAACATACAAGGTAAATAAAGCAGGGACTAAACATGGTAAACATTATTATCCTCATTTTATAAAGTGAGAATTCTAGTTAGAGAAATGAAGAGGCATGTGTAAGTTACACAGTTGCTAACTGTTAGAGCTGCAATTCAAACCCATGTCTTGTTAACTCCCATAAGCCAAACTATATTCTACCAAACATCAAGCTTCTGTGCAATAAACATTTACTTCCAAGGCTTGACAATACGTATGTCTACTTAGTATTGTAATTGTTGAAATGCTATTGCAGATATAGTCCAAATGATTAACAGAGAAATAATCAAATAAATAATTATTCCTATCCTTTACCTGGATGTAAAAACAAGCTTTGCTTATAAAGTTGTTTATAAAACAAACTTTTTCCACATACCTTTTGCTGTAAGTTTCTAACAGAGTCCTTAATATATGGCAAATCTTTAGATGGGACATACTTTTCAAGCATTTTTTCAAAGTTAGGATGACACATCATGAAGAACAGCATCTTTCGACCATAATACCTATGAGTATTTGAAAAATAGGTATATTACTTTTTAGACATTAATAAGCTCAGTTTCTGACCCTAGATGCATTGTTTCAATAGAAAAAAAAACACCTATCAAATATCAAGATTACCATTCCTATTTTAAATAACCACCAAAATATAGATATCCTAACTGTATAGGATACCCTAGAGGGTATAGATGGTCCTCGACTTACAACGGTTTGACTTATAATTTTTCAACTTTACAATAGTGTGAAAGACATATGATTCTGTGGAAACCATACTTTGAATTCTGATTTTTTCCATGGTTAGTCATATGCAGGATGACACTCTTTTAAGATGCTGGGCAGCAGCAGCGAGCCACAGCTCCCAGTCAGCCATATGATCACCATACTCTACAATGTACTGTGTTGCCAGATGATTCTGTCCAAGCATAGGCTAATGTAAGTGTTCTCAGCATGTTTAAGGTAAGGCTTGGCTACGTTATGATGTTTGGTAGGTTAGGTGTATTAAATGCACTTCTGGCTTATGATAATTCCTATTCATGACGGGTTTATTGGGATATAACTTCATTGTAAGTTAAGAAGCATCTGTGGCCAGGTACAGTGGCTCACGCCTGTAATCCCAGCACTTTGGGAGGCCAAAGCAGGTGGATCACAAGGTCAGGAGTTCGAGATCAGCCTGGCCAACATGATGAAACCCCGTCTCTCCTAAAAAAAATACAAAAATTAGCCAGATGTCTTGGCGCGCTCAGGTAATTCCAGCTATTCAGGAGGCTGAGGCACGAAAATCATTTGAATCCAGGAGGTGGAGGTTGCTGTGAGCCGAAATCACGCCATTGCACTCCAGCCTGGGCAATAGAGTGACACTGCATCTCAAAAAAAAAAGCATCTGTTGGGATGCTCCCATAATCTCCCTTTAAAGTCACTGTCTTCAAATCCTTCTGCCATGTGCCAGATAGAGAGACAAAGCTTTGATTCTATTTTTCAGGCATCCCAAGGTCCATATCAATGCTGGCATTTGGAAGAATTGTGAAGTTTTCCTCCATCCTGGGCTCCTTGCCCATTGACCATTTGCTGTCCACCTAATGGCCAGATGTTCTGGCCTGAGTCAACCCTCCCTAGGTCCTGCATTTCTCACTCTCTGTTTTTCCCTAGCCAAAACTTACCAGGGTTCTGATTCTTCAAAATCCTATTCTTTACTACCTAAAATACATCCAAGGTTAGTTGATAAAATTGTGACTGATATGTTAATAAAGGTAATAATCTCAAAAACTAGGTTTTTTTATTTATATGAATTTTAAAATAATCATCTTAGCATAATACTATAAGCCCAATGATTCTAATGGTGGAAATTCAGAGATCATGGAAGTGAATACTGGAGATATTTTAGCACACAGATGTCTTATACTACCTTCAAAATAATACCACACTATTCATCTTCAAGGAGGCTGGGCCCTAAAATAAATCACAGTTACATTTTTACTCACAACTTGGAATATATGGCACAAAAAGAACCAGAGAAGAGGCTGGGCGTGGTGGCTCACACCTGTAATCCCAGCACTTTGGGAGGCCAAGGCAGGCGGATCACTTGAGGCCAGGAGTTAGAGACCAGCCTGGCCAACATGGTGAAACCCCGTGTCTACTAAAAATACAAAAATTAGCCAGGCGTGGTGGCACATTCTTGTAATCCCAGCTACTCAGGAGGCTGAGGCATGAGAATCGCTTGAACCTGGGAGGTGGAGATTGCAGTGAACTGAGATCGCACCACTGCCCTCTAGCCTGGGGGACAGAGTCTTGGGGGAAATAAAAAGGAATGAGAAAAAGGCAGGCTTTTGTGGGGTTTTGTGGATGGGGGGGATACAGGATGATCTTAAGACCACCCATCTTGACCAGGCGCAGTGGCTCACACCTATAATCCCAGCACTTTGAGAGGACAAGATAGGTGGACTGCTTGAGCCCAAGAGTTCAAGATCAGCTTCAGCAACATGGCAAAACCCCATCTCTACAAAAAATACAAAACTTAGCCAGGCGTGGTGACACACGCCTGTAGTCCCAGCTACTCGGGAGGCTGAGGTGGGAGGATCACTTGAGCTCAGGAGGCGGAGGTAGCAGTGAGCCGAGATTATACCACTGTATTCCAGCCTGGGCTAAAGAGCAAGACCCTGTCTCCAAAAAGAAAAGGATCACATATCTCAACCTGACTCCTTCAAATGTAATGAAATTGCAGAAAGAGAAGTGATGTCAGAGAATAAATACTACCTTTCTCCATAACCAGAATAAGGTCTATATCCAGATAAGTAGCTCCTAATCAGTTATATTTTCAAGGGCAATTCTAATGTTTAGCCTGGAATGTTAAGGACTCTAGGTCTATTATAGGGGGCCCAATGATATGAGAAAGGCTAAAACAAACAAGTCAGCAGAGAACAGGGACACAAAATGTGAGAAATATAAAACTCGAAAATTAATTGTAACCATTTTATAATTTTATAACTTTAAATAAGAATCTAAGAAATGACAAAATGGGCTAGAAAGAATTACTATGCCATCAAGAAATGGTTAAGTAAGGAAGCACGAGACGGCCATGAAGAAATCTTTTCTTTTTTTTTTTTTAACAAGGTGATAGAGAGGGAGAAAAGAACATCTTTTATTCCTAACTAGCCTATCATGATCTAACCCTCTTGAATTTTTTTGAACATTAACGTGACATGCAGAACTTTAAAATGGTTCCCCAAAGATGTCCTGCTCCAATCCCTAAAATTTGTGAATATAATAAGATATCACTCCCAAGATTATGTTATATCATATAGTACAGTTAACCTTAAAGTAATGACATGATCTGGTGGAATTAATCTAATCAAACGAGCCCTTAAAAGCAGAGAGCTTTCTGGCCGGGTGCGGTGGCTCACGCCTATAATCCCAGCACTTTGGGAGGCCGAGGCAGGCGGATCACGAGGTCAGGAGATCGAGGTCATCCTGGCTAACACAGTGAAACCCCATCTCTACCAAAAATACAAAAAATTAGCCGGGTGTGGTGGCAGGCACTTGTAGTCCCAGCTACTCGGGAGGCTGAGGCAGAATCGCTTGAACCCAGAAGGCGGAGCTTGCAGTGAGCCGAGATCGCGCCACTGCACTCCAACCTGGGCGACAGAGCAAGACTCTGTCTCCAAAAAAAAAAAAAAAGCAGAGCGCTTTCTGTGACTGGTACAAAAAGAGGAAGTCTGAAAGATCCTATGAAGGGGAGCTCAACATGTTATTGCTGGCTTAATAACAGAGGAGGGTTGCATGCAAAGAAATGTGAGTGGTGTTAAGGAGCTGAGCAAGGACCCTCACTGACAGCCAGCAAGGAAATGCAGACCTCAGTCTTTTTTTTTTTTTTTTGAGAAGTTTCTCTCTGTCCTGGGCTCCTTGCCCATTGACCATTTGCTGTCCACCTACTGGCCGGATGTTCTGGCCTGAGTCAACCCTCTGTCTCACTCTTCATCCAGGTTGGAATGCAATAGTGTCATCTTGATTCACTGCAACCTCCACTTCCTAGGTTCAAGCGATTCTCCTGCTTCAGCCTCCTGAGTAGCTGGGATTATAGGCACACGCCACCACACCCAGCTAAATTTTGTATTTTTAATAGCGATGGGGTTTCATCATGTTGTTTAGTCTGGTCTTAAACTCCTGACCTCAGGTGATCTGCCCATCTCCAACTCCCAAAGTGCTGGGATTATAGGTGTGAGCCACCACGCCCAGCCGACCTCAGTCTTATAACCACAAGGAACTGAATTTGGCAAAGCCCAGCACTGCTATCACCCTGATTTTGGCCTTCTGAAACCATAGGCAGTGAACTGAGGTGAGCCATGCCAGACTTCTGACCTAAAGAACTCTAAGCCAAAAAATGTGGTTGCCTTAAGCTCCTGCATTTGTGTTAAACTTTACACAGCAATGGAAAACTAATATATTTACTTTCTGTATTACCTTTAGGTATAATGAGTTCCATAATATTAACTCCAGATACCTAAAGTAATGAACATCTTTGTCTTAAAATAATAAACATTTTATATACTTCTTTAATCTTTATGACTCAGATTCTTTTAAAAAATTATCCTTTTTTTTTTTTTTTTGAGATGGAGTCTCGCTCTGTCTCTAGGCTGGAGTGCAGTGGCTGAAGAGATTCTCCTGCCTCAGCCTCCCGAGTAGCTGGAACTACAGGCGCATGCCGCCATGCCCGGCTAATTTTTGTATTTTTAGTAGAGATGGGATTTCACCATGTTGGCCAGAATGGTCTCAATCTCTTGACCTCGTGAGCCGCCCGCCTCAGCCTCCCAAAGTGCTGGGATTACAGGTGTGAGCCACCACAACCAGTCTTTTTGTTTTTTTTTGAGATGGAGTCTCGCTCTGTTTCTCAGGCTGGAGTGCAGTGGCACAATCTCAGCTCACTGCAACCTCCGCCTCCCAGGTTCGTGTGATTCTCCTGCCTCAGCCTCCTAGGTAGCTGGGATTATAGGCATGTGCCTGGCTAATTTTTATATTTTGAGTAGAGGCGGGGTTTTAACCATGTTCACAGGCTGGTCTCAAACTCCTGACCTCAGGTGATCTACCTGCCTCCACCTCCCAAAGTGCTGGGATTACAGGCATGAGCCACCGCACCCGGCCATATATCATTACTATAAAAATTTTAGATTTTATATGGGACATTACTGGTCACCTAGTCTACCCTTCCTAATTTTATAGACAAGGAAACAGAGACTAACAGAAATTAAGTAACTTGCTTAAGGACAAACAATGATGGGGACTAGAAATTTAACATAAGCATCTGACTACATCCAAAATTTCTGTCACCACCACAGCCATTATACCATCCACATCTTAATTATTGTGTTGTCTTTCTCTGACTGTTCTTAAACTTCATAAAACTGTTTTTCCAGTACAACCATCAGAAATTTGTGTAGTTTTCAGACTGCAGATATCTCATGTTTTGTAGGATAATATATTGTTATGCATTATTCCTGTATTTTTCTTTCTTTTTTTTTTGAGACAGAGTCTCGCTCTGTCACCCAGGCTGGAGTGCAATGGCGCGATCTCGGCTCACTGCAACCTCTGCCTCCCGGGTTCAAGCGATTCTCCTGCCTCAGCCTCCAGAGTAGCTGAGATTACAGGCGCCTGCCACCACACCTGGCTAATTTTATTGTATTTTTAGTAGAGACAGGGTTTCACCATGTTGGCCAGGCTTGTCTCGAACTGCTGATCTAGTGATCCACCTGCCTCAGCCTCCCAAACTGCTGGGATTACAGGCATGAGTCACCACGATCGGCCTTATTCCTGTATTTTTCATGTGTACCTATTTCCTTATTTTACCTGATTGCTTGGAAAATATATCATTTTCCCCTAAATGCATTACCTTACATTTGCCCATAATGAAGTTCTTCTGCCACTTTTCTGCCCACTCATACAGTCTTGTGCCGTTTTCATGAAGTTCATCCCTGTGACTTGGCATCTCACTACCCAGAAGTATGTAGTGTCATCTGTAAATTTGGAGAATTCACTGTGCACTCCCTCAAGAATATTTACAAACTGGTTAAATAAGACCATCCCCCAGCACCAATCCCTGGGACCCCACTTCTCCATTTAGAAAATGTTCATTCTTCTTTAAACTTTCTTTCTTTCCCTACTTTTAAGCCCTTATTAATAATAGATTTAGCAAACATTAGCAGATATTCACCTGGTTTCTTGTGAACTGTCTTGAGCAAACTTAGCAGCAGCTGGTAATATACGTTCAGCCATATCCTTTGCTGCAGATAAAATACGTTCTGGTTCCATAAATTCCAATACATCTGATAAATGCTGGGCTGTACACCTTCTTACAGCAATGTGTAAATGGCTACAAGGAGACATGATCAATTAAAACAGAGTTGTTATATAAACTATTCTCCAAATATATATGGATCTATGGGTTGTTTTTGTTTGTTTGTATTTTGGTTTTGTTTTTTGGGACAGGGTTTTGCTCTGTCACTGAGGCTGGAATGCAGTGATGCAATCATGGCTTACTGCAGCTTTGACCTCCTGGGTTCAAGTGATCCTCCTGCCTCAGCCTCCCAAGTAGCTGAGGCCACAGGCATGTGCCACCACACGCAGGTAATTTGATTTTACTTTTAGTACAGACGAGGTCTCGCTATGTTGCCCAGGCTGGTCTCGAACTTCTGGACTCAAGGGATCTTCTCACCCTGGCCTCCCAAAGTGCTGGGATTACAGGTGTGAGCCACCATGCAAGGCTAAAGATCTATCTTAAAGTTAAATGATTTAACAGCTCCTCAACAATCATCCTGTGAGTCTAAAATGTCAAATTATTTGCATTACTTATCCCTTCCCCACAAGTTTAAAGCAAAACACAACTGACATTTAGTTATAGATCTATGAATGTAAATAACATTATTGGAATAACAATAGGGTAACGTTATTACAATAACTTTTATTGAGCTAAAAGTAGATATACCATTTGATCTAGCAATCCTACTACTTGGAATCTACCCAAACGAAAAGTCCTTATGTGAAAAAGATACTTGCACATGTATGTTTATAGCAACAAAATTCAAAATTACAAAGATGTGGAACCAACCTAAGTGCCCATTGACTAATCAGTGGATAAAGAAAATGTTTTATATATATGTGTATGGATTTTTAGTAGAGATTTAGTAGAGAGTGTATATATATATATATACACACTATGGAATACTACTCTGCCATTAAAATGAATTAAATAGTGTCTTTTGCAGCAAACTTGGATGGAGCTGGAGGCCATTACTCTAATAATGGAGTGAAACACCAAAAACCATATGTTCTCACCTATAAGTGGCAGCTAAGTTATGAGTATGCAAAGTCATACAGGGTGATATATATAATGAACTTTATATAATGAACTTTAGAGAAAGAAGGAGAACAGGAGGGGGGCGAGGGATAAAAACTACACATTAGGTACAATGTACACTACTCAAGTGATGGGTGCACAAAAATCTCAGAATTCACTATTATACAATTCACCCATGTAACAAAAAACCACTTGTATCCCAAAAGCTATTGAAATAAAAATTAATAAAAAAATAGTAATTGTAAGGCTCCTAAAGCCAAATTGCCTAGATGATTTTGTGTGGCAGACATTTTGCTAGGCGCCCAAGGGACAAAAGAAGTATACATATTCTATGAGAAAAATAATAAAAACATTATTCTTTTCATAATCGGCACGTAGTATAATGTTTATCTCATAGGAACTTTTTAATAAATGTTTTTTGACTGATATACTACTAAGATTTGCTTCTTTTCTACACTCCCGATTGCAACATTTCATTTTTAGTTCAAAGACATTTCAAGGTTAATTTTGAACATTACCTTTGTCCACCATTGATAAGAGAAACAACTGCACGTGCAGGAGTTACATTATTAACCATAGCTCTCAATGCTTTGTCAACATCTTCTCTTATAAATGTATTTGATTCACCAGCCTTGTGTAACAAAACTTTTACTGTGGTATCTAGCTCTTGATCCATGCTCTTTTTCAAATAAGTGAAAAGATCACTTAAACAGACCACAGCAGCACGAGAAACTCCAGAACGTAAATTTTTCACCTAAAAAAAAATTCAAAATGTACATTTTGCTGATATTCTGCAAGAAAATCACTAATAATAACTTGGAAAGGAATTTTACAATTTTTTTTTTTTTTTTTTTTTTGAGTTAGGGTCTCGCTCTGTCGACCAGGCTGGAGTGCAGTAGCATGATTTCGGCTCACTGCAACCTCTGCCTCCCAGGTCCAAGCAATTCTCGTCCCTCAGCCACCTGAGTAGCTGGGATTACAGGTGCACACCACCATGGCTGGCTAATTTTTGTTATTTTTAGTCAAAATGGGGTTTTGCCATGTTGGGCCGGCTGGTCTCAAACTCCTGGCTTCAAGTAACATATCTTAAACTGGGCTTACACCTATAATCCCAGCACTTTGGGAGGCTGAGGTGGGTGGATCACCTGAGGTAAGGAGTTCAAGACCAGCCTGGCCAATATGGTCAAACCCTGTCTCTACTCAAAATACAAAAATTAGCCAGGCCTGGTGGTGTGTGCCTGTAATCCCAGCTACTTGGGAGACTGAGTCAGGAGAGTCTCTTGAACCTAGGAGGAGAAGGTTGCAGTGACCCCGGATCCCACCACTGCACTCCAGCCTGGGCAACAGAGCAAGACTCCGTTTCAAAAACAAACAAACAAAACCCCACATCTTAATATATATTATCTTTTGTCCTAAGAATCAACATCTATTAAGTTTCTCTTAATGTTGCAAATTAAGACATGGACTACTTTAATTAAATACAAGCCTTTTATATCATATGGTACAGAGTTGTTTAAAAATTTTAAAGGTCAAATAAACATAGCATATTTATCCTTTGTTATTCTAACAATCCTTAACTCATCTGAAAAACAAGTTTACCTCTTGAACAACTGCAAAATTTGTTTCATGCAACTTTGTGTTCAGTATCTCAGAATGAAAAGCAGCTAAGCATCTAATAAAATTCAGTCCCTCAATTTTCTTCTCCCTATGGGAAAAAGAAATGACAAGATCATTCGTTAAATGGGACTCAACTGGAACAAGATCACAAATGTCTTATTTTCTGTGTATGGAATATTGCCAAGGAAGAGGTTCAGAAAGGTGAAAAAGGTTCAGAAGAAAAGTTTGAGTTTAGCAGAGGTTGGTTCATGAGGTTGAGGGAAAGAAGCCATCTCCATAACATAAAAGTGCAATGTAGGCTGGGTGCGGTAGCTCATGTCTGTAATACCAGCATTTTGGGAGGCCGAGGCAGGTGGATCAAGAGGTCAGGAGTTCGAGACCAGCCAGGCCAACATGGTGAAATGCTGTCTCTACTAAAAATACAAAAATTAGCTGGGCGTGGTGGTGGACACCTGTAATCCCAGCTACTCGGGAGGCTGAGGCAGGAGAATCACTTAAACCTGGGAGGTAGAGGTTGCAGTGAGCCAAGATCGCACCACTGCGCTCCAGCCTGGATGACAAAGCAAGACTCCGTCTCAAAGAGAAAAAAAAATAAAAGTGCAATGTGATGCAGTAGGTGCTAATGTAGTAGCTGCAGCAAGTTATCCAGAAGATCTAGGTAAGGTAACAGATACAAGTAGCTACATGAAACAGCAGATGTTCAATGTAAATGAAACAGCCTCCTATTAGAAGATGCCATCTAGGACTTTCAAAACCAGTATGATTCTTAGGTGCTAAATTTTCAGAATTGAAGTTATGTTAGCATGCATGAAAACAACATTAATCTCCTTATACATCTCCATCAGAGCTCATGAGTGACCAGGTACACTGTCAATGAGCAGTAATATTTACTGTGATTGCTAAAATTACCACAGCCAGCCACTACCACCCTGATCAGTCAGCAGCCATCAACATCAAGGTAAGATTCTCCACTAGCAAAAAGATTACAACTCACTGAGGGTTCAGGTGATCAGCAGTATTTTTTAGCAATTAAGTATTTTTTAATTAAGGCATATTGATTTTTTTAGGCATAATACTACTGTGCACTTATTAGACTACATTATAGTGTAAACATAACTTTTATATCTTTTAGATTTAAAAGATTATAATTATATTAACTTACACAATCTGTAATTGTGTACCTATACAATTATAATATAGATATAATTGTAGATCTGTGTATTTCTCCTTAAATTTCTATTAGTTGTTTTCTTCATGTATTCTGAAGCATTCATGCGTGCTCTCTCTATATATATTTATGTGTGTGTCTGTGTGTGTGTGTGTGTGTGTTAGGACTGATACATCTTCTTGATGAATAGACCCTTTTATGATTTAACAATAGGCCTGGTTAGCTGATCCTTCATTATCTGTCCCTTGGTAATAAAGAGTTACAATTTTTGGTAAGGATTTAAATTTTTTTCCCTAGTGTTCTAGAGAGCTACCAAAGTGCTTTCTGTGAGGAAGTCCCATGGTCTGGTTTATATCTTAACAGTATCAACAGCTGTTATATGAGATGGAATAATAATGCAAGCATAGAAACCAGTGAAGAAACTACAACAGCCATGTGGGAGATAATTACGGCATGAACTAGAGGGATGGCAGCAGAGACTGCAGTAGGTAATTGGTTTCAGGATATGTTCTGAAAATATAAGAATTGATGGAATGTAAAGAAATGAGAGGCCAGGTGCAGTGGCTCACACCTATAATCCTAACACTTTGGGAGGCTGAGGCGGGCGGATTGCTTGAGCCCAGTATTTCAAGACTAGTTTGGGTGAAACTCTGTCTCTACGAACAATACAAAAATTAGCCAGGCGTGGTAGTGTGCACCTGTAGCCACAGCTACTTGTGTGGCTGAAGTGGGAGGATCACCTGAGCCCACAGAGGTCGAGGTTGCAGTAAGCTGTGATCGTGCCACTGCACTTCAGCCTGGGTGACACAGTGAGACTCTGTCTCAAACAAACAAAGACAAAAAAAAGTCAACCCCGACTTGGAATGAACAACCAAATGTGTAAGGCAGGGCTATTAACTAAGACAGTGAACACTGAGGGAGAAGTATATTTCAGATTAGGAAGAGGGCAAATAAGAAGTTCTGTGTTAAGAATTTTTATCTCTATGTTCTTGTGCTATATTAAGAATCAGTCTGTAGTTTTCCTGTCTTTGTATGGTTTTAGTATCAGAGTAATGGTGGCCTCAATCAATGAGATGAGAAGAACTCCATCTTATTCAACGTTCTAAAAGTATATGTAGAATTGGTATCTTCGTAAAAATTTTGGGATAAACTATCAGAAACTGAAGGTTTCTTTGTGGAAACTTTTTTTTTTTTGAGAGGGAGTCTTGCTCTGTCACCCAGGCTGGAGTGCAGTGGCGTGATCTCGGCTCACTGCAACCACCACCTCCTGGGTTCATGTGATTCTCCTGCCTCAGCCTCAGGAGTAGCTGGGATTACAGGCATGTGCCACCATGGCTGGCTAACTGTTGTATTTTTAGTAGAGATGAGGTTTCACATGTTGGCCAGGTGGTCTCGAACTCCTGACCTCAAGTGATCTGCCCGCCTTGGCCTCCCAAAGTGCTAAGATTACAGGCGTGAGCCACCACTCCTGGCCTCTATGTGGGAAAATTTAAACAAAAATTGAATTTCATGAATAGATACTGGGTTATACAAGTTATTATTATTATTACTTTTTTGAGATAGAGTCTCGCTCTGTTGCCCAGGCTGGAGTGCAGTGGTGTGATCTCAGCTCACTGCAACCTTCTCCTCCTGGGTTCAAGCGATCCTTGTGCCTTAGCCTCCTGAATAGCTGGGATTACAGGCATGGGCCGCCACACCTGGCCAATTTTTGTATTTTTAGTAGAGATGGGGTTTCACCATGTTAGCCATGCTGGTCTTGAACTCCTGGCCTCAAGTTATCTGCCTGCCTTGGCCTCCCAAAGTGCTGAATTACAGGCATGAGCCACTGTGCCCGGTCACAAGTTATCTATTTCTTTATGAATGAGTTTTGGTAGTTTGTGTCTTTCAAATAATTTGTCCATTTCACCTAAGTTGTTGAATTTTGGGGCATCATGCTGTCTATCATATTTCTATATTATCTGTTTAACAGCTGTATGATCAGTAGTGATGTTTCTTCTCTCATTCTTGATGTTTGTAATTTTTCTCTTCTTTTTCTTGGTCAATCTGACTAGAGGCTTATCCATTTTATTGATCTTCTTCCAAGAACCTGCTTTTGCTTTCATTGATTTTCTCTATTGTTTTCCACTGCAATGATTTCCACACGGATCTTTATTATTTCCTTTCTTTGCTTACTTTGGGCTTCATGTGCTCTTCTGTTTCTAGTTTCTTAAGGTGAAAGCTGATTTCCTTGATATAGAACTTTTCTTCTTTTCTAATATAGGTGTTATACTGTGACATATTCCTCTTTAATTTGGCTACATCCCACAAATTTTGATGTTTCATTCTTTATTTCATCAAATTCAAAATAGTTTGTAATTTTCCTTTTGATTTCTTATTTCTTCTTAGATCTATCGGTTACACATATAAGTGTGTTACTTAGTTTCTAAATATTTGAGCATTTTCCAAATACCTGTAATTAATTTCCAATTTAATTCCAGAGAACAAAATTTATAAAATCTGATTCCTTTTAAATTACTTGTTTTATAGCCTAGAATAAGGTCTTTCTTAGTAAATATATCTTGTGGACTTGAACAGAATGTGAATTCTGCTGCTGTAGGTGGAATGTGTTATAAATGTTAATTGGGTCACATTGATGGCAGTGGCAGCCCCTCTGGAGTGGCCGCTGTGAAGACACCAGCTGTGGCAGGGAAGGTGCGCTGGGACTGTGTGCTCCCTGGAGCCAGCGGGAGCCAGGAACAGGTGGGAACCATGCCCCCGTCTGAGTAGAAGGGGTAGGAGCCCTGACCTCTTGGGTGCAGCTGCAGCCACTCAGCCACAGCTGCAGACCTGGGCATTCCTGTGTTCTCAGGGGACCTGGAAACCCCCCTGCCCCTGCCCCCGCAGGCTCAGAAGTGCCTTCTCCCACTGCCTGGTTCTCCCCACTCCCAGCACAACCTCCAATTTTGGAGCAAAGTTGTGGCTGATCCTGGGTGCTGTCAGGACCTAGTCGGGTGTGCACACACTTGGGGTAGTGCTGACATGGTCCCCTCTGGACTTTGGGCACCAACAAGCATGGGAAGGAACCAGGAGGGTGCTGAGGGCAGCTTGGTGTGGGCCTCCAGGCACCCCTCAGCACAAACAGCCTGGGCACTATGGACAGCAGGTTGATGGTGGCAGGAGGCAGACTCCTGGGCAGAAAGGGACAGGTGAAGCCACACCTTCAAGCCAGGGACAGACTGAAGCTTGTGGGAGTGGGCTGCTAGTTCCACACACTGGAGTGAGAACTTATGGTGCTTTTTCCAGGCCTGCCCATGGACCAATCAACATGCACTTCTTCCCCTCTGAAGCCCATAAAAATCCTGGACTCAGCCAGAGTCTGGAAGATGGGATGACCTGCCTGTGGAGAAAAGCTACCCTCTAAGGGTCTCCTCTCTGCTGAGAGCTGTACCCTTATCAGCACAACCTGCCTGCAGATAAAAGCTACCCACTCTGGGTCTCCTCTCTGCTGAGGGCTGCAGAGACACCAAAATGACCTGCCTGCAGATAGGAGCTACCCACTCCGGGTGTCCTCTCCACTTAGGGCTGCACAGACATCAGGATGACCTGCCTGTGGATAGGAGGTACCCACTCCGGGTCTCCCCTCCACTGAGGGTTGCACAGATGTCAGGACAACTTGCCTGCAGAAAGGAGCTACCCACTTCAGGTCTTCTGAGAGGTATACTGTTGCTCACTAAAGCACCTCTTCACCTTGCTCCACAACTGGAGGTATGCTCCAGTTGTCCACATACCTAATTCTTCTTGGACTCAGGACAATAATTCGGGACTGAAACATCTGTAACACAAACATGGATGAAACCTCCCCCAAACCCAATCACATTGCCACCACTCATGACACTGTGGGCAATGAGAAGGTGGGAAGAAAGAAGGAGAAAAGAGCTGTGGCCCTATGGGGAACCCAGACTTAGGAGCTTCCCAAGCAAGGGCTGTGATACTCTCTTTGGGGTTCTGCAGTTGCTGGCATCTCCAAGCTTCTGGGTGCCACCACATTCCCTGGTGCCCGCAGTGGAAGCTGCTTGTGGTACATCTGGTCCAGCTGTAGCAGGAAGCCAGCAGCTGTGCCAGTGCATGGAGTTGCCTATCCTGCCACAACCAGTATATGCCTGGTTATGTGCAGTGGCCAGACCCCGTGCTCATGCACCCCTTGCTGCTCTGTGCCTGGCTCACCCTTTGTAGGCATGGGATCTGGGCTGATAGCAAAAGCCAAGCACAGCCTGGGAGGCCGAGTGGGCGGAATGAGCCCAAGTGGGCCTGAGTAAAACTTGGGCAAAGGTGGCACTGGCCACAGAGGTTTCTGGCTGGCAAAGTAACACCTTAAGGATCCCATGACAAAATTGGTCAATACTGTTCTTCAGGCCAAGTGCAGTGACCTAAGCCTGTAATCTCAACACTTTGGAAGGCTGAGGTGGGTGGATTGCTTGAGCCCAGGTATTTGAGACCAGCCTGAGTAACATAGAAAAACCCCATCTCTACTAAAAATACATACAAAAAAGTGTTGTCCAAATCTTCTACATCTTTACTTTTTTCTTTTTTTTTTTTTTTTGAGATGGAGTCTTGCTCTGTCACCCAGGCTGGGGTGCAGTGGCCCGATCTAGGCTCACTATAACCTCTGACTCCTGGGTTCAAGTGATTCTCCTGTCTCAGCCTCCCCAGTAGCTGGGACTACAGGCATGCCCGGCTTTTTTTTTTTTTTTTTGGTATTTTTAGTAGAGATGGGGCTTCACCGTGTTAACCAGGATGGTCTCAATCTCCTGCCCTTGTGATCCGCCTGCCTCGGACTCCCAAAGTGTTGAGATTACAGGCATGAGCCACCGCACCTGGCCATCTTTACTGATTTTCTTTCAACTTGTTCTATTAATTAATGAGAGAGGATTAATGAAGTTGCAATTATAATTAGAGATTTATTTCTCCTTGCAGTTCTATTAGTTTTTGCTTAATGTATTTTCAAGCAATATTATATGGTAAATAAACATCAGGACTGCCATGTCCTCTTGATGAATTAATTCCTTTATAACTACAAAATGATCCTCTTTATTCTGGATGTGGTAGACAGAATCCAAAGATGGCATCCATAATTCCTACCCCTGATTTACACAGCCTGTATTACACCCTCTCCATGAATGTGTTGCGATATCACTCCCTGTGACTGATACGTGAATGTGTTGGGATACCACTCCCTGTGATCATATTAAGTGCGACGGCAAAAGAGATTTGCAGATTTAATTATGGTCCCTAATCAGTTGACTTCAAGTTAATCAAAAGGGAGATTATCCTGGGGAGGCTTTACCTCCCTTAAAAGAGATAAGCAGCAGCAGCAGAGATTCTCCTCCTGGCTTTCAAGAAGTAAGCTACATGTTGAGAGGATCTGTATCTGTGTGTGTGGCACATAATAAGGACACAAGGTTGACCTCTAGAAGATGAGAGGGTCCCTGGCTGACAGCTAGCAAGATAATTGATAGGGTTTGGCTATGTCCCAGGATTCAGGAGGGAGCCACAGGGAGGTAACTGAATCATGGGGGCCAGTCTTTCCCGTGCTATTCTCATGATAGTGAATAAGTCTCACAAGATCTGATGAGTTTATCAGGGGTTTCCACCTTTGCTTCATTTTCTCTTGCTGCCACCATGTAAGAAGTGCCTTTTGCCTCCCGCCATGATCCTGAGGCCTCCCCAGTCATGTGGAACTGTTAAATCCAATTAAACCTCTTTTTCTTCTCCTCTTGGATATGTCTTTATCAGCAGCATGAAAATGGACTGATACAAAAATGAAAACCACAGTTGCATATCTACAAGGAAGAGAATTCTTCCAAACAATGAGCTTCTAAGAAAATTGAAAGAAGAGATCACATCCCTGGCTGATACTTTGATTTCAGCCTAGTGGTATTTTGAGCAAAGAGTTGAGTTAACTTATATCTGATCTCTTGACCCAGAAAACTGAGAGTTAATCAATTTGTGTGATTTGAATCCATTGAGTTTGTGGCAATTTGTTACATAACAATATAAAATAAATACTCTCATTAATATTCTTTGCTTTGAAATATACTTTGATATTAATATGGCCATGTAATCTATCTTTTGATTAGTGTTAGCATGGTATACATCTTTTTGCATCTCTACTTTTAAATTATTTGTACCTATATATTTAAATGGAATTTCTTATAGGTAGCATATAGTTGGGTCTTGCTTTTTAATCTAATCTCACTAGAGTGTTTAGTTCATCTACATTTAATGTGATTAGATGATTGGGTTTAAGTCTATCATCTAGCTGTTTGTTTTCTATTTGTCCCATCTTTTCTTTATGATTATTTTTATAGTTACATTTTATCTCCTTTGTTGCCTTGGTAAAGCAATACTGCCATGTCTTCCCTTTGGGCCTTTGTATCAAAATGTCAGACATTTTGCTTCTTTTAAAACTTTTTTTTTTTTAAGAGACAAGGTCTTGCTCTGTTGCTCAGGCTGGAGTGTAGTGGCACAATCACAGCTCACTGCAGCCTCAAACCCCTGGATTCAGGTGATCCTTCTGCCTCAGCCTCCTGAGTAGCTGTGACTACAGAAACACATCACTGCATCCAGATTTTAAATTTTTTTTCTTATTTTTTTTTTTTTCTAGAGATGAGGTCTTGCTATATTGCAAAGGCTGGTCTTGAACTTCTGGGCTCAAGCAATCCTCCTGGCTTGGCCTCATAAAGTGCTGGGATTACAAGTGTAAAAGCCACCATGTCCGGCCCACTACTTTTATTTTTGAAAGATATTTTCATTGGATATAGAATTCTAGATTGACAGTTTGTTTTTCCTTTCAGTACTCTAAAGAGCTCACTGAACTGTTTTTTGGTTTGCAGTGTATTTGATGAGTAGTCTGATCTGTTCTATATGTAATGTCTTGCCCCTAGCTATTTTTAAGATTTTCTCCATCCCTAATTTTAGGCCTTTTGATTGTATCTCCTTGAAATATTTCTTTTCATGTTTCTTGTGTTTGGTGTTCATTGAACTTCTTAGATCTTTGGGTTTATAGTTTTCATCCAATTTGAACACATTTTGTCCATTTTTTTCTGCAAATATTCTTTTTTGTCTCCTTCTCTGTCTGGTAACTCCAATTACACATAACTTGAAGTTGTCCCACAATTGACAGATTTTTTGGACTTTTTTTTCAGCCTTGTTTCTCTCATTGTTTCATTTTGATTTTTTTTTTTACTTCAGACAGAGTCTCACCCTGTTGCCCAGGCTGGGTGCAGTGGTACGATCTCAGCTCACTGCAACCTCCGCCTCCCGGGTTTAAGCAATTCTCCTGCCCCAGTCACCCCAGTAGCTGGGACTACAGGTGTGCATCACCACACCCAGCTAATTTTTGCATTTTTGGTAGACACAGGATTTTGCCTTATTGGCCAGGCTTCATTGTTTCATTTTGAATAGTTTCAATGGTTACGTCTTCAACTTCACTAATCTTTTCTTCTGGAATGTCTAACCTATTAATCTCATCCAGTGTATTTCCTATCTCAGACATTATAGCTTTCATCTGCAGACATTAGTTTTGGGTTTCTTATATATATTGTATGTCTTTACTTGCTCAACCTTTCCTCCAGCCTCTTTAATGCATGCAATAGTTACAGTTACAATGTCTTTGTCTACTAATTCTATCACCTGTGTCATTTTTGCATTGGTTTCACTTGTTGGCTTTTTTTCTTCTCACTATTGGTTATATTTTCCTGCTTCTCTGCATGCCTGGTAATTTCACTTTAGCTATTTTTGTATTCCTATAAATATTCTTCAGCTTTGTTCTGGGATATAGTTATTTGAAAATGTATTTCAAATAAGGATCAAATGTTTGATCCTCTTAGGCCTTGCTTTTAAACTTCATTAGGTGGGAACCAAACTAACATTCAGTCTATGGTTTATTTTACTATACTATGGAGCAAAACTCTCTGAGTATTCTACCCAATGCCCTGTGAATTATGAACTTTTCCTGGTTCATAATTTTGCTGGTGGGAACACGAAGTATTATTAACATTGTATATGCTCCTGACATTGTTCCTTGTAATTTTTTTGAGTAGTTCTTGTTCTGGCCTCAGGAAATGTATTTACATGCATGCCCCGACCAGTTGTCTGCTAAACATTTGAGTAAAATCCTCTATGATCTCTGGATCTCTCTGTGGAGCTCTATCTGGCATTCTGTCCTGCAAAGTCTAGTCACCATGGCCTCCTCAAACTCTCAGCACCATGTCCATCTCTGATGCTATCTGCCTGTTTTCCCTTCCTTTAGCTGCAACCTGGAAACTCTCTCCAGAAAGCAAGCTGGGTAATTGTAGGGCTCACCTGGTTTGTTTCCTGTCTCTCAGAGATCAACATCTTTCCATAGCCTGGTGAACAGTATCTTGAAAACTATTGGTTTTTTTTGTTGTTGTTTCTTTGTTTTTGAGATGGAGTCTCACTCTGTCACCCAGGCGGGAGTGCAGTGACACGATCTCAGTTCACCGCAACCTCTGCCTCCCAGGTTCAAGCGATTCTTGTGCCTCAGCCTCCCAAATGGCTGGTACTACAGACGTGCGCCACCATGCACCAGCTGATTTTTTGCGTTTTTTAGTACAGACAAGGTTTTATCATGTTGCCCAGGCTGGTCTCGAACTCCTGACCTCAAGTCATCTGGCCTCCCAAAGTGCTGAGATTACAGGCGTGAGCCACTGTGCCCGGCCCTTGAAAACTATTGTTTCATACATTTTGTATAATTTCGTTAGATCTTTCACGTTATGAGGGCAAATACAGTCCTGTTAATCCATGTTGGCAGGAAGAAGTTCAGGATTTCTTTTCTGGATATGTTAAATTTAAGATGTCTACTGGCATCTAAGTAGAAGGGCCAAGTTGGGCTGTTGGATTACTTCTTTTTGAGTCTAGAGCTCAAAATGATACCAGGGATACAGATATACATTTATGAAAAATCAGAGTTTAGATGGAATTTAAAGCTGTGAGACTGAATGAAATAATTTAAGAAGGGATTGGCAAACTATGACTCATGGGCCAAATGTGGCTCCATCAGAATTTTTTAATGAGTAAAGTTTTCATATAATGTTTTATAAGTAAAGTTTTATAGAAACACAGCTATGCCCATTTGTTTAGATACTGTTTTAAGGCTGCTTTTGCACAACAACAGAGTTCAGTATTTGCAACAGAGGCATCTGCCCTGCAAAGTCTAAAACACCTATTACCTGGATCTTTACAGAAAGATTGCCAGAAAGACTGCCCTTGAGCTACAAAATGAATGTAGAAGGAGAATGCCAGTGGATTAAATTCTGCAGAACTTCTATTTTTTTTTTTTTTTTTTGAGACAGAGTTTCACTCTGTTGCCCAGGCTGGAGTGCAGTTGCCCAATCTCGGCTCACTGCAACCTCCACCTCCCAGGTTCAAGCAATTCTCCTGCCTCAGTCTCCCAAGTAGCTGGGACTGCAGGCACCCGCCACCATGCCTGGCTAATTTTTTTTGTATTTTTAGTAGAGATGGGGTTTCACTATGTTGGCCAGGCTAGTCTTGAACTCCTGACCTTGTGATTCGCCCACCTCGGCCTCCCAAAGTGCTGGGATTACAGGCGTGAGCCACTGCACCCGGCCTGGAGGTTTTTAAAAAATAAGAGATATTATGGCATGTTTTAAAGTTGATGAATATGCTCTAGAACAGAGGCAAAACTGATAAAGAGGTATAAGATGGGTACAATGAGAGATAGTGAAGGAACAAGGGAGGAAATGGGACAAAGGCAGTAAGTGGACGCTCCCACTGAAACACGTGAGATGCACATTGCCACTGTCTTTTGTCTCCCTTGAGTTACTGGCTGGGCTGGTTGGGTGGCTGCTATCACTACAATAAGAGCAGGTAAGTATTTCCAGGACTATTAATAATTATATTTCCCAGAGAAATACTTTGAGAAATGGTGAAATTTGTATCCCATTATCAAAGGGTTTACATAATCCATTATAAAGCTAAATTATATGTTTATGGCATATAAGTTATAATACAACTGGTAATAAAGTACTATTAGGGCCAGAGTTCAGCTACATTAATAAGCTGAAAAGACTCTGATGCCTAAGAACTAAATACTCATTTCTAAGATTATTTTAATAGAAAATGTGTTTCAAGATTTTTAATTAAATATTTACAGAAAGCTTTTGAACTCTGCTTAGTTTTAAGTTAAGGATGGTGAACTTACCAATCCTCATCAGCCAAAAGCCTCAGGGCTTCTGTCAGTGCTATTTCTGGTTTAGAGAATGGCCGTAGTTCTGACAGATCCATTATTTCTGGACTATGAGTGACAGAAGGCATCCTTTCTTTATACTGTGAAACAGCTCCAGTAGATGTTTCACCTAAAACAAAATATATTAAATAAACTACGAGAGAACCTTTTTAAAAAAATTTTTATCTTTTTGAGATGGAGTCTCGCTCTGTTGCCCAGGCTAGGGTGCAGTAGTACGATCTTAGCTCACTGCAACCTCCACTTCCTGGTTCAAGCAATTCTCCTGCCTCAACCAATTCTCCTGCCTCAACCTTGCAAGTAGCTGGGACTACAGGTGCGCACCACAACGCCCGGCTAATTTTTGTATTTTTAGTAGAGACAGGGTTTCACCATGTTGGTCAAGCTGGTCTTGAACTCCTGACCTCAAGCAATCCATCTGCCTCAGCCTCCCAAAGTGCTGGGATTACAGGCGTGAGCCACCATGCCCAGCCAAGAGTCCTTTATACAAAGGATACAAACATTATTCTGACTACAGTTGTGATGAATATTTATTATGGAAACTTAGAACTATTAGTTTAGTCTTGAGGAAAATTACAGTACCCAGAAACCAAAACTATTGAAAACTTTACTTTTTATATGCAAAACTACTGAAAACTTTACTGAAAACTTTTAGATGCAAAATTATTAACAAATTATATTTAATAAAAATACAAGTAATTTTTCAGTCATGAGTCATAACAAAGTCTAGCTTTAACAGCTAAAAGTAAAAGAAGCAGTATAATCCCATTTTGTAAAAATGTGGATATATATGTTTTATAACTGAGAAGTGAAGATGAAGGTTCATGGCATCTGTATGTAGAATTCTAGTTGATATTCTCTATTGATATAGAATTAGTGGCCTATTACAAATTCTAAGACCATGTGTAGTAATAAGAATGATGTTTCTTCTGTAATAAGACATTGACCAAGCACTTTCCAGATGTAAGGCACTGTACTATAAGTTGAGAAGACAAATCATCCTCTTTGAGTGCTCAGGATAATATCCTTGAGAGCACTGTATAATGTGAGACACGTGCAGTGGAGATATTAAAAAGAAAAGGGTCAAATAGAATGGGCTTTTATAAGTAGGTAAAGATTTACTGGCTATTTTTCCATACTAAGAGACATTTTTAGAAAGGAAATATTAGTCACTAGAAACTATCATCAAAAATTATTAATCATGTTATCCGTGAGAAAATGTTACCTGAAATTACAAATATAAGAAATTTCACTTGATGTTGCATACTAATTACATATTCAGAGTTGGTCATTTAAAATCCAAAGGCAACAAGGTGTTAATGATATTAGCTGGCATTTATTAAATACTATACACCAGACCTTGGAATAAATGCTTTGCAAACTTTACTGCATTTAATTATCTCAACAAAGCTGAGGCAGGCATTCTAACTATCTTTATTTTGCAGCTGAGAAAATAATTGCGTTTTACAGAGACTGAGAAATTTACTTAAGGTTCCATTGCTAATGAGTAGGAGAGGCAGGACTTAGATCTACGGCCACCATTACGTATGATCTTATATAAAGAGGTATAAGACAGAATCTCTGCTTTCAAAAAATTCATCATACATCTAACAAAAAATGTAAAAAGGTAAAATATGATGCCTTAAATTACTATAGTGATAAATCAGTACCAGTTTTTGTTATGTGAGGAAGATGATATACCAATTAAAGAATATAATAGACCCCTTTCACTTTTTTTTTGATGGTTCAGATGGACCCTCATTAGGCTTCACATCTAAGACTAACATGTATAAATAAAATCCTCCAGCTTTGGAATATCCCAATCCTGAAAGAATAGCAAATAAAAAAATAGCACTATTATCATTTATTATCTTCCCTGGTATTGTGCTAAGTCCATCATTTATACTATCTAATTTAATTCATTCAACACCCTACATAGTAATTATTAGTAGTGCATTACAGATGAAGAAACCAATGTGGAAGTTTTAAGAATTCCCTTAATATATCTAATCCATTCCCACACTCATGAAACAATAACTCATTAGAAAGAGATATAGATAAACACCAAATTTTCAACCTTGAGATTATAACAATACGAAGTACTATCACCTATATTTTGTTTTCACCTGAAGAATGTTATTTTGAAAAAGGAGGTGTATAGAATATCAATTGAAAGTAGTGATGCTCAAATGAAGTTTTTTTTTAAAAAAAAACTTCCACTGTTGGCTGGGCATGGTGGCTCACACCTGTAATCCCAGCATTCTGGGAGGCTGAGGTGAGCGGATCATGAGGTCAGGAGTTCGAGACCAGCCTATCCAACATGGTGAAACCCCGTCTCTACTAAAAATACAATAATTAGCCTGGCATGGTGGTGCACACCTGTAGTCCCAGCTACTTGGGAAGCTGAGGCAGAAGAATCGCTTGAACCCAAGAGGTGGATGTTGCAGTGAGCCGAGATCACGCCGCTGCACTCCAGCCTGGGTGACAGAGCAAGACTCCATCTCAAAAAAAAAACCAACAAAAAAAAACTTCCACTATGTTGCAGACTGATACTTTTATAAAGTACAATAAAAGTGTTGTGGCACTGTCAAATTGTTAAAATAGTTTCTAGAAGCTAAATATTGTCTGTATGTATGTTATCATAGATGAGTAATAAACAGTTCACACAGTCTATGAAACACACTTTGAGTAGCAGTGATCTAACTGATAGAAAGTTTCTTAACTGGAAGCATATCCAATTAGAATTTATCTATTAAAAGTTATTTCTGCTAATATGTTCATAACCATAAACAGAGCTAAACAACTATACTTTGAGCTGATCGACATAATAATTGTGTAAGCATATACTTATTTTCAAATAATATAAGGGTGACTTCAAAGCAGTACTCTCCTTATACTTCTCAGAAACCTAATCTTCAAAGCCTACATTGTAGGCAAAAATCACAAGATTAGTTAGTTGATCCATCAAGAATTAATACCCCGAAATTTATGATTTATTACTATTTGTAATATTTGTACTTCTATTTCTACTCTTCACACTGGCTAAGTTAGGTAGGAAGTTTCGTGGGTTTTTCTCTCCCTGAATTTTATGACAATAACAAATACTGAATTATCTGAGAATGCTAAGAGGCTTAAATTTCACAAACACCTACATTTAATGGGTTTTAGGGACATCTTTAGCCACAATTGTACAGGCTAACACCTCTCATCAGGCATACTCTCAACAGTGATTAGCTTTGAAAATACAGTTTTCTCCACCTGTTGCATTATAATGGAAATAAAAGCTAGGAAAAACCTCAGACGTTAATTTAGGTTAAATCTTTTTTATTTTTACCTTCAAGAGAAGTATATTGTCTATTAAATTTAGAGTATTTTTTGTAACCTTCTTGAGTATTTTGTTGCTATCTAGACTTCAGATACAACATAAATTTAATAGTGTTTATATTTCAGTTAATTTCTTAATATTTAACAAAACAGTAATTAAGCAATAATACTTAACGTTTATTATAGTTCACATGATTTTTCATTTCAACCTCTGATTTTTCCTAGTAGCTACTATACCTAGCATGTATTCAATATTTTAAAAAACAACACCAGGAAACATAGAGCCTACTCTTGACCAAGCACAAAACATAGTAGGTACTCAAGGATAGACTCAATAAATGACAAATGCAATGGCCTTTTTGGATCATGATGTAACATAAACCAATTTCACCATCTCAGTTATCTGCTATAAAATGGGATACCACTCCTCAGCAAAACAGGAATATTTCCCGGGAGTATAGAAGAGATCCTTGAGATAATCTGGACCTTTGAGATAATCAAGATATTCACAGGGGCAGAAAACTGAGGCCTGCTTCCAGGTCACAAAGCTAATTAAAGGCAGAACTTGCAAATTTCGGTGTTATATAAGATACTTCATTCTTAGTCATATATTACCCTCAGTGAAACCTCATTTCACCAGCTTTAGACTATTACTAGAAAAAAAAAATACCAAAACTTAAATTCCACTTACTTTCAGATGCCATTTTCTCGGTTCCTGTATGTCTCATTCGTTCCCAGGTATTTTTTTCCTTCTTTTCACAATTTTTATTGTGAAACAGTTCTTTCTCTTCTTTTCTCTTTTGTCTCATCTTGTTATAAGTAGATTTAGAAATAGAAACTTCAGTCTGCATGAAAAAGTTGAAAATCTGAAAATATTCAGGGACTTTGATATTTAAAATATCTCCATCTCAGATAACTAATTTGTGTCTGAGGATATTAGTCTGTCACTACTTAAGTGTATCCTAGAAAACAGAATATATGCATACATATATGTATATATAGTACATGTAAAATATAAAGTACACAGAGAATACAAAGTATATTACATACTTTATCCCCAGGATAAGAATGCCTTTATTAAGTGGGAAGGATGAATAATCTATTATTTAAATGATTAAGAGTCAAAATTTCTTTTTTTTCTTTTCTTGAGACAGTTTCACTGTATTGCCCAGGCTAGAGTACAGTGGCATAATCACAGCTTACTGCAGCTCAAGTCCGACCGTCCGAGCTCAAGCGATCCTCCTACCTCAGCCTCCCAAGTAGCTGGGCCCATAGGCACGCATGGCTGTAGCTACATTTTTGTATTTTTCCTAGAGAAAACAGGCTTTCTACTTTCTCTGGCTAATTTTTGTATTTTTCCTGGCTGATTTTTGTATTTTTCCTAGAGACAGGGCTTTGCCACATTGCCAAGGCTCAAAATTTCAACTGTACTAAGATTTTTAAAATTTTAATTGAAATACTTTCACCACCCCACATCTGATATACACAAAACAATGACATACTGTAAGCTTAAATTTATTCTAATAATTAGCAAATAACCTTACATCTTTTTCATTCTCAGCATCAAGATATGATGAAATATTTTGCTGGACTGATCTTCCATAAATCCCTGACGGTGGTTCAATACTTTGTTTAATTGAAAATGTATCCCCATTTTCCACAGAAGATATCACTGATTGGCTGCAGGTTGCTGGTGCTGAACTTAAACTTCCAAATACGCCTGAAATCAACCAACCACCAAATAGTCATTAACTAATTATGTGATGGTACTCTAGATAACAAAGTTTAAGGCAAGGCTCTTACCTTCAAGAATCAAACAACACAGTTAGTAAGGAAAACATGCTAAATAATTATAAAATATAAAAACAAATACCCTAATAGGGCATTAATATAAGAGGTGGCAGAAGGCAGTTCATGATAATAAGCGAGAGCTGCATATTATAAGTGGTAAGCACACATGAAGAAAAGGTTGCTGTGAGCTGTTTTTTGTTTGTTTGTTTTGAGATAGTCTCTCTCTGTCACCCAGGCTGGAGTGCAATGGCACCATCTCGGCTCATTGCAACCTCCACCTGCCAAGCTGAAGCAATTTTCCCACCTCAGCCTCCTGAGTAGCTAGGATTACAGACGCAGAGCACCAGACCTGCCTAATTTTTCATATTTTTTTTTTTTTTTTTTTTTTTTGGTAGAGATGGGGTTTTGCCATGTTGTCCAGGCTGGTCTTGAACTCTTGAGTTCAAGTGAGCTGCCTGCCTGGGCCTCCCAAAGTATGGGATTACAGGAGTGAGCCACTGCGCCTGGCAGAGCTGGGTGTTTAAGATGGTTTCAAGGAGCAAGGATTTGAGCTGGGATTTGAAGACAGGAAGGATCTGTATAAAGTAAAGAAGGAGAGGGGGAAATCTATGAGATGGGGATGTTTACATGCAGAGTTGAACATTTCTAAAGCATTTATGTGGAGCGAATAAATGAGCTTGGTTGGGCAAATAAAGGAATAACAGAAAATAAGTTTACAAGAGTAAGCTGTAGCCAATCTGAGGAGGGTTTTAAAATAACCTAATGAGACTATCAAGCAAAGAAGTTTGGACAAATTTTTCAAAACGTTTATTCTATTTCATTATATTGAACAAAAATAAGATGCATACCCTCAATGTATATTACCACATTCTAGTTTTCAATTAAAATAGAAAATAGCTTTAAAGGATATTTGCAATAATTTTGTTCAAGGTCCCTTAGCCCCCTTAAAATATATAACAGAAGTTTAATTTTCACTTGTCTAGATCTCGAATGGGAGATAATTATATTAATTTATATTGATTATTAAGCTGATAAATAAGGGCTATTTGAATTTAAACTATGCTAAAACTAAGTAAGCTATCCTAAAACTGTCTTAGAAGTACCTAAACTGCAGCTGTCACATAATACATCTCTCTGAAAATTAATGACATGAATTTACTATAATTTCATTAGAAGACAGAAATGTGAAGGTAAGTATTCACTTCTAATTATTTTAATGAAGATAATGTAATACATTTTTAAAAAGAAGTTCCACTCGACACTTGAATCACATTATTTTCTATTCCTTATTGATAGGCTTTACTTCTATATAATGAATACATATAATTAAGAAGCGAAATAACTTTGAAATACCTTTTCCAACTACTACTACTGAGTCTTCTGCTAAAGTCTTTGCGGTTGTGAAGTCAAAACTGGAAATTTGCTGTGGATTTGATGATGACCCTGTAAATCCCCAAAAAAACAAAACAAATACTTAAAAATATTTGCTTATTATGTAGTATCTTAGGATATTGTAACATGGTCTTTTAAACTGAAAATTTATTTCATACAAAGAATTTACAATTTATTCACACACGTTCATTAAGTCATTATAAATGTTTGTAACTGCAATACCAGAATGGACTAGACACTTAAACCTTGCTTTCCCTTTTTTTTTCTTTTTTGAGATGGAGTCTCGCTCTGTCGCCCAGGCTGGAGTGCAGTGGTGTGATCTTGGCTCACTGCTACCTCCACCTCCTGGGTTCAAGCAATTCTCCTGCCTCAGCCTCCTGAGTAGCTGGGATTACAGGTACGCACCACCACGCTCAGCTAATTTTTGTATTTTTAGTAGAGATGGGGTTTCACCATTTTGGTCAGGCTGGTCTCGAACTCCTGACCTCATGATCCACCCGCCTCGACCTCCCAAAGTGCTGGTATTACAGGCGTGAGCCACCATGCCTGGCCCCTTCCTTTCCTTAAGGAGTTTACATGTCAGGGTGAGGCGTGAGAGGCATACAAGCGACTTATCACAGCATGATAATCAGGCAACAAAAGGGTCATCAAAAAGGAAATCCTCTGACATCAGAAAACAGATCAGGTCAATGTCACAGCAATCTGTACTTTTCTAGGTTAACTTTTATCTTAGTTTCTGATTCTTTATTTACAATCCTACTAGACTATAAGTTCCATGGGGATAGGATCTATGTCTAGTTTTGATGATTATTCTTTCCCAGAGCCTAATATAGTGTTTGGCACATACCAGGTATTCCATAAATATATGTTAGATGAATGTATCAAGGCAAAAAAAGAAAAGAGAAATATGTATTGCTTTTAGGTTTTATGAAAGAAAAGCAGTTAAACAGTGGAAAGTCAATCAAATAATTGATTTTTAAAAATTAAGCAGCAGATAGATTGTTTTGTCAACTGCTAATGCTAATAGTAACCTGGCTTTATGTGAAAATGGCAAAGATTAAAGAAAGAAATCCATGTAAGTGACCATTTTTTCTGTATTTCTTCTTTAGTATACAATCAAAATCAGTACACACATCAACTAACAGAAACACGGGTTAGCCCAAAAATGTGTTCTGTGACAAAGAGAAAAAATCTCAGTAAATGGAATAATTTGCTCAACAGTCCACATAAACATAAAATCTATACATAAACTATCAAGAGACGAATGATTAGACAAATCTCATCAGAAAAAAATATAAAAGACATGTTATCTCCAATGAGTTTAACTTCATTTATAAGAGAAGCTGTCATTAATCATTTTAAATATATTTTTATGTTTTACACTATATTTTTTCTTAAAGAAATGTTGAAAGAAATATTGTTCATTAAGTCTCAATTCTAAAATATATAGAAAATATGTTTAAAGGCTTCTTCCCACACAAATATCATTATATATTTTTTCTTTGTTACAATACTTCCATCTAATTCAAATACAGAAAGAGTAAATAGTAAATCATGGAATCTAGTTTGCTAATACTTCAAGCACCCTCCACTTTCTCAAGTTATTAATTGAGAGAGCAGACATGATATGGACCATTACAACTAGGAAAGGGCACCTAGGTCCTTCACATACAAACTAAGAAAACTAGTATTAAAAGTGTGAGAGCATAGTGCACGAAGAGAAAAATAGTAAGAGGTAATATAAAAATAAATTAAGATGATGCAAGATTATTAAGGGTCTTAAAAGTTATGCTATGGGGCCAGGCATGGTGGCTCACACCTGTAATCCCAGCACTTTGTGGGGCCGAGGTGGGCAGATCGCCTGAGGTCAGGAGTTCAAGATCAGCCTGGCCAACATGGTGAAACCCCTTCTCTACTAAAAATACAAAAATTAGCCGGGCGTGGTGGCGCATGCCTGTATTCCCAGCTACTCATGAGGCTGAGGCAGGAGAATCGCTTGAACCTGAAAGGCGGAGGTTGCAGTCAGCCGAGATTGCACCACTGCACTCCAGCCTTGGCAACAAGAGTGAGACTGTCTTAAAAAAAAAAAAAAAAAGTTATGCCATGGAGTAGGAACTTTTCTGTAGAAAACAGAGAACCACTCGTGTTAAGCTTGGCAATGGGGCAAGACTTTTCCTTATATGTCACAGAAAAAACGGGAATAGCTCTAGGGGTCCTTACACGGGTCTGAGGGATGAGCTTGCAACCCCTGGCATACCTGAGTAAGGAAACTGATGTAGTGGCAAAGGGTTGGCCTCATTGTTTACAGGTAGTGGTGGCAGTAGCAGTCTTAGTATCTGAAGCATTAAAATAATACAGGGAAGAGATCTTACTGTGTGGACATCTCATGATGTGAACAGCATTCTCACTGCTAAAGGAGACTTGTGGCTGTCAGACAACAATATCAGGTATCAATATCAATATCAGATATCAATATAAATATCAGGCTCTATTACTTGAAGGGCCAGTGCTGCAACTGCGCACTTGTACAACTCTTAACCCAGCCACATTTCTTCCAGACAATGAAGAAAATATAGAACATAACTGTCAACAAGTAATTGCTCAAACCTATGCCGCTTGAGGGGACCTTCTAGAGGTTCCCTTGACTGATCTCAGCCTCAACTTGTATAGTGATGGAAGTTCCTTTGTAGAAAAAGGACTTTGAAAAGTGGGGTATGCAGTAGTCAGTGATAATGGAATACTTGAAAGTAATCCCTTCACTCCAGGAACTAGTGCTCACCTGGCAGAACTAATAGCCCTCACTCAGGCACTAGAATTAGGAGAAGGAAAAGGGTAAATATATATATACAGACTCTAAGTATGCTTACCTAGCCCTCCATGCCCATGCAGCAATATGGAGAGAAAGGGAATCCTAACTTCCGAGGGAACACCTATCAAACATCAGGAAGCCATTAGGAGATTATTATTGGTGGTACAGAAACCTAAAGAGGTGGCAGTCTTACACCGCCGGGGTCATCAGAAAGGAAAGGAAAGGGAAATAGAAGGGAATCGCCAAGCAGATATTGAAGCAAAAAGAGCTGCAAGACAAGACCCTCCATTAGAAATGCTTACAGAAGGACCCTGAGTATGGGGTAATCCCCTCCAGGAAACCAAGCCGCAGTACTCAGAAGAAGAAATGAATGGGGAACCTCATGAGGACAGAGTTTCCTCCCCTCAGGATGGCTAGCCACCAAAGAAGGAAAAATACTTTTGCCTGCAGCTAACCAATGGAAATTACTTAAAACCCTTCACCAAACCTTTCACTTAGGCATTGATAGCACCCATCAGATGGCCAAATCATTATTTACTGGACCAAGCCTTTTCAAAACTATCAAGCAGATAGTCAGGGCCTGTGAAGTGTGCCAAAGAAATAATCCCCTGCCTTACCGCCAAAGCTCCTTCAGGAGAACAAAGAACAGGCCATTACCCAGGAGAAGACTGGCAACTAGATTTTACCCACATGCCCAAATCTCAGGGATTTCAGTATCTACTAGTTTCGGTAGATACTTTCACTGGTTGGGCAGAGGCCTTCCTCTGTAGGACAGAAAAGGCCCAACAGGTAATAAAGGCACTAGTTCATGAAATAATTCCCAGATTCGGACTTCCCCGAGGCTTACAGAGTGACAATGGCCCTGCTTTGAAGGCAACAGTAACCCAGGGAGTATCCGAGACGTCAGGTGTACAATATCACTTACACTGCACCTGGAGGCCACAATCCTCAGGGAAGGTCGAGAAAATGAACGAAACACTCAAACGACATCTAAAAAAGCTAACCCAGGAAACCCACCTCGCATGGCCTGCTCTGTTGCCTATAGCCTTACTAAGAATCCGAAACTCTCCCCAAAAAGCAGGACTTAGCCCATACGAAATGCTGTATGGACGGCCCTTCCTAACCAATGACCTTGTGCTTGACCGAGAGACGGCCAACTTAGTTGCAGACATCACCTCCTTAGCCAAATATCAACAAGTTCTTAAAACATGACAAAGAGCCTGTCCCTGAGAAGAGGGAAAGGAATTATTCCACCCTGGTGACATGGTATTAGTCAAGTCCCTTCCCTCTAATTCCCCATCCCTAGATACATCCTGGGAAGGACCCTACCCAGTCATTTTATCTACCCCAACCGTGGTTAAAGTGGCTGGAGTGGAGTCTTGGATACATCACACTCGAGTCAAACCCTGGATACTGCCAAAAGAACCTGGAAATCCAGGAGACAACACTAGCTATTCCTGTGAACCTCTAGAGGATCTGCGCCTGCTCTTCAAGCAACAACCATGAGGAAAGTAACTAAAATCGTAAATCCCCATGGCCCTCCCTTATCATATTTTTCTCTTTACTGTTCTCTTACCCCCTTTCACTCTCACTGCACCCCCTCCATGCCGCTGTATGACCAGTAGCTCCCGTTACCAAGAGTTTCTACGGAGAATGCGGCTTCCCGGAAATATTGATGCCCCATGGTATAGGAGTTTATCTAAGGGAAACCCCACCTTCACCGCCCCACACCCATATGCCCCGCAACTGCTGGAACTCTGCCACTCTTCGCATGCATGCAAATACTTATTATTGGACAGGGAAAATGATTAATCCTGGTTGTCCTGGAGGACTTGGAGCCACTGTCTGTTGGACTTACTTCACCCATACCGGTATGTCTGATGGGCGTGGAGTTCAAGATCAGGCAAGAGAAAAACACGTAAAGGAAGTAATCTCCCAACTGACCCGGGTACATAGCACCCCTAACCCCTACAAAGGACTAGATCTCTCAAAACTACATGAAACCCTCCGTACCCATACTCACCAGGTAAGCCTATTTAATACCACCCTCACTGGGCTCCATGAGGCCTCGGCCCAAAACCCTACTAACTGTTGAATGTGCCTCCCCTGCACTACAGGCCATATATTTCAATCCCTGTACCTGAACAATGGAACAACTTCAGCACAGAAATAGACACCACTTCTGTTTTAGTAGGACCTCTTGTTTCCAATCTGGAAATAACCCATACCTCAAACCTCACCTGTGTAAAATTTAGCAATACTATAGGCACAACCAACTCCCAGTGCATCAGGTGGGTAACTCCTCCCACACAAATAGTCTGCCTACCCTCAGGAATATTTTTTGTCTGTGGTACCTCAGCCTATCATTGTTTGAATGGCTCTTTGGAATCTATGTGCTTCCTCTCAACCTTAGTGCACCCTATGACCATCTACACTGAACAAGATTTATACAATTATGTCATACCTAAGCCCCACAACAAAAGAGTACCCATTCTTCCTTTTGTTATCCGAGCAGGAGTGCTAGGCAGATTAGGTACCGGCATGGGCGGTATCACATCCTCTACTCAGTTCTACTACAACTATCTCAAGAACTAAATGGTGACATGGAATGGGTTGCCGACTCCCTGGTCACCTTGCAAGATCAACTTAACTCCCTAGCAGCAGTAGTCCTTCAAAATCGAAGAGCTTTAGACTTGCTAACTGCAGAAAGAGGGGGAACCTGTTTATTTTTAGGGGAAGAATGCTGTTATTATGTTAATCAATCTGGAATCATCACTGAGAAAGTTAAAGAAATTCGAGATGGAATACAACGTAAAGCACAGGAGCTTCAAAACACCAGACCCTGGGGGCCTCCTCAGCCAATGGATGCCCTGGATTCTCCCCTTCTTAGGACCTCTAGCAGCTATAATATTGTTACTCTTCTTTGGACCCTGTATCTTTAACCTCCTTGTTAAGTTGGTCTCTTCCAGAATCGAAGCGGTAAAGCTACAAATGGTTCTTCAAATGGAGCCCCAGATGCAGTCCATGACTAAGATATACCACCCCTGGACCGGCCTGCTAGCCCACGCTCCGATATTGATGACATTGAAGTCACCCCTCCCGAGGAAATCTCAACTGCATGACCCCTACTATGCCCAATTCAGCAGGAAGCAGTTAGAGCGGTCATTGGCCAACCACCCCAACGGCACTTGAGTTTTCCTGTTGAGAGGGGGGACTGAGAGAAAGGACTAGCTGGATTTCCTAGGCCGACAACGAGTCCCTAAGCCTAGCTGCGAAGGTGACTGCATCCATCTTTAAACACAGGGCTTGCAACTTAGCTCACACCCAACCAATCAGGTAGTAAAGAGAGTTCACTAAAATGCTAATTAGGCAAAAACAGGAGGTAAATAAACAGCCAATCATCTATCGCCTGAGAGCACAGCAGGAAGGGACATTGATCGGGATATAAACCCAGGCATTCAAGCCGGCAATGGCTACCCTCCTTGGGTCCCCTCCCTTTGTATGGGAGCTCTATTTTCACTCTAATAAATCTTGCAACTGCAAAAAAAACAAAAAAACAAAAAAACCCACAGAAAACAGAGAACCACTCAAGGTTTTTTTTGTTTGTTTGTTTGTTTGTTTGTTTTCCAGGGGTTAGTTTTATGTGTCAGTCAAGGTTCTGAGTATGGAAGAGATAATGACTGTACTTTAGAAAGATAATTCTGGAAGACTATGCAGCCTGGATTTAAGAGGAATGAAAATAAGAGGGAAGCCTTACCAGAAAGATTTGTAATTACCCAGGGAAGTGGTAAAGAGGGCCCAAATTACAACTATGGCAGCAGATAATGTACATTAAGTTAGACTGAGAGTAAATGATAGGATAAGCCACCTCCTAAACTTGGAAGGTAAAGAGACAAAAATGACTGTAAAGCTTTAAGCCTCCATAACTTGGAAAATGGTAATGCTACCAATAAAAATGGACAACAAAGGAAGAGAAATGGGTATGGGAAGAAAGCTAAATTTGGTTTTCAACGTGTTTGCTCTTGTTGCCAAGACAGATTTAGTAAATACCTGGTTCAGAGTTGGATGTGCAAATGTGATGTAATTTTATGGAGTAGAATTAACTTCTGGCTAAAAGATGTAAATATGTTTATGATTCTGCCATCTAAAAAAGGAAGCCACTAGCAGTGAATGAACATATTCAACAGTTATTTCAAAGCTATTTAAAAAAAAGAAATAAAAAATTATATGAGGGTATGAGTTACTTTTAAGAAGAAAAACATTTTTTGTCCTTGATTTTCTTTACATGGGAAATAAAACATGTAAATAAATATGGAAAAATCATATTCTCGTTTGTAAAACAATAACAACTTATTGCTGCCAAACAGAACAGTACTAAACTATATCATAGACTAAATTTGAAGAAATTTACCAAAAAAAGTTTTTAATCAAGTTCCATCTTACTCAATTTGAGTTACGTCCACAAAAAATATTCATGTCCTAAAATGCCTGATTGCGTGCTCATACATAATTTAAGATAATCAGAAATGGCAGGCTAGGTGTGGTGGCTCACACCTGTAGTCCCAGCACTTTGGGAGGCCAAGGCAGGTAGATCACTTGAGGCCAGGAATTCGAGACCAGTCTGGCCAACATGGTGAAACCCTGTCTCTACTGAAAAATACAAAATAAATTAGCCAGGCGTGGTGGCATGCACCTGTAATCCCAGTTACTAGGGTGGCTGAGGCACAAGAATCACTTGAACCCATGAGGTGGAGGTTGCAGTGAGCCAAGACTGCGCCACTGCACTCTAGCCTGAGCAACAGACGAGACTGTCTCAAAAAAGAAAAAAAAAATCAGAAATAACATAGTACAGAAGTTGACCTTATAATGACCACAACTGCTAAGCACATAAAAATAACAGCTTTTTATTTACTTACATATTTTAGATTACAGGTGCATCTTCTAATTATTAGGTTGGTGCAAAAGGAGTATGCAATTAAAAATGGCAAAAGCCACAATTACTTTTGCACCAACCTAATATTTATTTAAATATTTAAACCCAAAAATAAAAAATAAATAAATAAATAAATAAATAAATATTTAAACCCTTCAAAACCACTTTTTTATTGTAAGGGACATTTTTAAAATGCAGCAGTAATAGGATCTCTTAAGCAGCAATGGACAGAGTAGTCACAGAGGTACTACTTGCTACTAAATTTTAAAAAACCATTCTTAACAATGGTTCTTTTTTTCCTTTTTTGTTTGAGACGGAGTTTCACTCTTGTCACCCAGGAGTGCAGTGGCGCCATCTTGGCTCACTGCAACTTCCGCCTCCCGGGTTCAAGCAGTTCTCCTGCGTCAGCCTCCTGAGCAGCTGGGATTACGGGTGTCTGCCACCAGGCCCAGCTAAGTTTTTGTATTTTTAGTAGAGATGGGGTTTCGCCATGTTGGGCAGGCTGGTCTCCAACTCCTGACCTCAGGTGATCCACCCACCTCAGCCTCCCAAAGTGCTGGGATTACAGGCGTGAGCCACCATGCCTGGCCAACGATGGTTAATGATAACAGCAAAGCTTTCTCAGGTTCTACCACAGGAAAATTATATTCCTGTTGCCCCAACTTCACTCCAGGGTTACAGCCTAACTGGGCATCTGGGAGTTATTAATCCACATGATCTTCCATTCCATTTTAGTGGCAAAATGTCTTCTAAAAACGTGTGTGTGTTTGTGTGTGTGTGTTTTGTGTGCATGTATCTGGTGCATTTCCTGGGGGCAGAAGTCAGCAGAAATTCCCTAGTGTTTAACCTCATGAGCAGCTGCTTCCTTGCAGTGGCTCCTCAGGGAAGCCCAAAAATCATATACATAGCCTTGAGTTCTCCTATTTGGCAAAATTATTTAAGCAACAACAGATCAGCAGCAGAGTAAGATGAAAAACCTCAAAACTGAGAATTCTCACTAATTTTTCTTTATCGGTATGCTTAGGGAGGATTCTGATTTAGATATCCAATCTTAAAAATTAACTTGTCATGAAATTTACTAACCTTTTGTATGCTTACAATGTCTTGGGTGTTGTTTATTTTGTATTTCTAACGCGCTAGATGAAATATCAAGTGACCTATCATCTTCAAAATCACCACATCCAAACCTATGGTTCATGTGTTGACCAATTATGCTTACACTGGATGTTGTAAAACCTATAAAATATCTGAGTGGTTCAAGCAATATTATACATAAGGTATATATCTCCCCTCTAAACCTATCTCAACTTCTAACCTTTTAAAAAGTAACATAATATTAGGAACTATAACATTATAGTACTTTTTGAAGTTTTATCCTATTTTAAATTATGTAATACTTTTCCCTTTCCTTGTTCTTAGCAGCTAAGAACATTTATTATATGCTATACTACAACATTTCATAAAATAGGCTTTAAAATTACAATGAGGCCAGGTATGGTGAATCGCATCTGTAATCCCAGCATTTCAGGAGGCCAAGGCAGGAGAATTCTTTGGGCCCAGGAATTCAAGGCCAGCCTGGGCAACAAAGCAAGCCCCCACCTCCACCAAAAATTAAAATTAAAAAATTCGCTGGGTGTGGGCCGGGTGCGGTGGCTCACTCCTCTAATCGAGCATGGTGTTTCACCATGTTGGTCAGGTTGGTCTCGAACTCCTGACCTTGTGATCTGCCCACCTTGGCCTCCCAAAGTGCCAGGATTACAGGCGTGAGCCACTGTACCCAGCTTCTTTTTTCTTTTAAGACAGAGTCTCCCCAGGCTGGAGTGCAGTGGCACGATCCCAGATCACTGCAACCTCTGCCTCTCAGGCTCAAGCAATCCTCCCACTTCTGCCTCCCTAGTAGCTGGGACCAAAGGTGCACACCACCACCTCCAGCTTATTTTTGTACTTTTTGTAGACATACAGTCTTGCCATGTTGCTCAGACTGGTCTCAAACCCCTGAGCTCAAGTGATCCACCCACCTCAGCCTACTAAAGTCCTGGGATTACAGGTGTCAGTCACTGTGCCTGGCCTGACAAGTATTTTTTTAAATTGACACCTTTAACTTTACACTAAAAAAAAAAAAATTTTTTTAATCCAGAATTTAAAAACTGTGACCTAAGAGATAGCTATTTCCCCATTTCTCTCTTTTCTCCTATTCCCATGAAAAATGAAAAAACTGAAAACTGAGAATACTCAGTAATTTTTCTTTATTGGTATGCTTAGGGAAGATTCTGATTTAGAGATATTCAATCTTAAAAATTAACTCACCATGAAATTTAACCTTCTGTACTGGCTTCACTGATGAGACAGTAAACTACATAGGAATAAAGAGCTCAGTATCTGGAATCATGCTTCCTGGCTTTAAATTACAGCACTGCCACTCAAACTGCTGAGAAGACCTGGACAAGTCACTTAACCTTATTTGTAAAACAGAGATAATAGTACCTCTTCTACAACTGTTGTTAGGATTAAATGAAGAAAATACATATAAAGGGCTCCGCACAGTGCCTAACACATTTTAAGTACCCAAATGTTATTATATCCGTAATTTAAAAAAGAAAAAAAGCAAAACCCTAATGTAGGCCTCCTTCTAATGAGTAGCAAAAATTTTAATTTACATCTGAATGTTTAAACTCATCACTCTTTATGAATACTCTGCAGCTATTACAACCATAAAACATATACTAAATGCAAAATCTAGGCATTATATATTTGAGTCGTTGTCCATTTTTAAATATACCTCCAATGTAAACTATTAAGCAATAATGATGTGTGTACATATGTATAGATAAATATATGTATGTATGTATGTATTTATTTATTTTTTAAGATAGGCTCTTGCTCTGTCATCCAAGCTGGAGTACATTGGCGCTACCTTGGCTCTCTGCAGCCTCAACCTCCTGGGCTCTCGTGATTCTCCTGCCTCAGCCTCCTGAACAGCTGGGACTACAGGCACATGCCACCATTCCCAGCTATTTTTAAATTATTTTGATAGAGATGAGGGTTTGCTATGTTGCTCAGGCTGGTCCCAAACTCTCGGGCTCAAGTGATTCACCTGCCTCAGCCTCCCAAAGTGCTGGGATTAGAGGTGTGAGCCACTGCGCCCAGTGAAATAGACTTTTAAAAAATAATGTTGTATTTGAATAAAAACAGGAAGGTAGGAAGAGGAGGTAGCTGGGGCAACAAGCTAGAAAGGACTGTAGAATAAAGGGCACTAAGTAAGTTCATAGAGAAAAGTTTCAAGAATATCCAATATTAAATCATAGAGAATTTGTAGAAGTAACACAGATATCTTTATAAATTATTAGTCTTGAGAGTTAATTCATAAAATAAGACTCATAAACATACTGGCTTTGAATGGAAATGTTTTCTATTAATAGGCAACACTAATCTAATACACTAGAAGAAGTTTACTATAATATCATTCAGAAAATTTAGAACAATTTGCTTTAATAGGTAGTGGCAGAACATAGGTGGAATTTTAAAATAATTGTAATTTTTTTGTTTATCATCCAATAGTCTTTATTCAGAGCATTATCATTTTTATGTTTTACCAATTAAACCACAATAAATTTGTAGGAATCACTTGTTTACTGAAAACAAAGCAAACCCAAATATATAAAATCCGAAACATTAGCAACTTATTTTGAGAAAAGGTTAAATTTAATATAGTGAATTCAATAATAGTAGTATTTCTAAAACTTGATCCTAGAAATACCTAATTTACTTGTTAAAAATACAGATTTCTAACCAGAAAGATGAATTCATGAGGCATGAGATGAGGCCCCAGAATCAATAGATGTTACATGCACTCAAGGGTGATTCCTAAGATTAGGCAACTTTGTTGGGAGGCCGAGGTGGGTGGATCATGACCATCCTGGCTAACATGGTGAAACTCTGACTCTACTAAAAATACAAAAAATCAGCCGGGCGTGGTGGCAGGCGCCTGTAGTCCCAGCTACTTGGGAGGCTGAGGAAGGAAAATGGCATGAACCTGGGAGGCAGAGCTTGCAGTGAGCCGAGATTACGCCGCTGCACTCTAGTCTCAGCGACAGAGCGAGACTCTTGTCTCAAAAAAAAAAAAAAAAAAAAAGATTAGGCAACTTTGGAAAACACTAAATACTGCATATATAAGTATGTATTACACTATTATGAGATCACTCTGCTAAAACTTAAATGATTCCCAAGGTCACACGACTAGGGTCACAAGGGAACACAAATCCAGGTTTTTAAAATCTATTATTTTCCATTTCCAAAGATACTCTTCCAAAAGTGGGTTCCATTTTTACAAAGTAGATACAACCTAGTAATCAGATGTCTCTTAAATTTTATAGAAATACTTGAAAAATTATAGATTAGGATGATCAGCCTGAAAAAGGATTAAGGATAAGTTAATGTATTTCTTTGGGTCGCTCTCTCCCCTTAGAGGACAAATACATATTGAGTGCCTACTATGCACTAGCTGCTTTATATATGTCATGAACTTAGATTTTCACTACCCTTCTCAAGGTTTATGTTGTCAGATGAGGGAACTAAGTTCCAAAGCAGTTAAGTAAGTTGTATAGGGTATGAATACTATTATTAAACATCAAATTGGGGTGTCAGCTCATCTTTTGGACTCCAAAGCACTTATATACTGTCTTTGTATGCCTAGAAGTGCAGCTATCTCTTTGTTAACACTAGTTTTATGCAAACCAGTATACTAAACACACCTGGTTAAGTCACACATTCCCAATTATGATAAGCCTTGGTAGGTAATCAGCGGGAAATAATCTTTGGGGATCAAGAATCTGAGAGTTAAAGAAAAGTAAAGCAATTGTAGTATCATTATAAAAGGTGTCAGTGCAAGATGTAATGATATAACAAAAGAGGTAATAATCTTGTTTGTGAATTAGGGAAGGCTTCCCAGAGAAAGCAACTGAGCTGTTTTCACAGCTAAATAGGGTGTGGTATGGATTCTAGATTTCATCCAGAAAAAACAGTATGTGCAATTGCAAAGAGATAGGAAATGGTACTGATGGTGGTCTGACTTAACTGGATACAAACAGGGAAAATACAAGATACAAAGAGGGCAGTGAAAAATGAGGCTGGAGAGGTAGGCAGGGACCAGATCATGAAAGGATGTCCAGAATGAATTCAGGCTGGCCAGTATAGTCAGATTTGCACTGTGGGGAACAGTTTCAAAGTGAGCGAGATTGAAGCAGGGAGAAAACTTAGGCGGCTAAGTAGGTAATAAATGAGGAAAAGTGTGAACTAAAGCCATGCTAGTGAGGATTACAAAGAGGGGTTGAGATTAAGACACATTTAAGAGCAAGAAATTTAAAATCTTAGCAAATAATCGAATACATATACAGATTTTTAGGAAGGTAATTATAATATAAAGCAGCCTTCAAGTTGTTAGGACTTTTACATTAGATCATGTGAAACTAAACATCATATCCCAATTTGTTACAGTTTATTCACAATTCAATGTAGTTTTACTAATCATAATGAAGAATCACATGCAGTTCTCACCCTAAATAGATCATAGTGCAAATCTTTTTCTAATTCACTACTAATTACTAAATCTATTTTCTGAGAAGTGATGTTATAAAACTAAAGACTTACGGGTTAGTTCACAAAAATTCTTAACACAAGATACACATGAATTTAACTACTATTAACAGTTAAATATTGTTTTTAAAGAAAATTATCTTTCGGGATGTCCAGTGGTTCCCAAACTATGCTGCACATTAGAATCATCTGAGGAGTTTTCAAAACTCTGACAGCCAACACCAACTAAATAACACTCCACACCAACTACATAGGCCAGCCATAGGTATGCCAATTGAGCTTTGAAAGAGATCGATGATTCAGGTAAATAAATATTTTTTTCTTCCAAAACAATACCATATTCTTGTCAAAAAGACCTTTTAAGGAGTGAAAAAATGATTAGTCTTAACCCGTATCCACAACAACATGAAATCTGAAATGCACTTGCTACCATTTTTTACATCATTTGAAAATCATATTTTATAAATTATTATTATATTATTATTATTATTATACTTTAAGTTTTAGGGTACATGTGCACAATGTGCAGGTTAGTTACATATGTATACATGTGCCATACTGGTGTGCTGCACCCATCAACTCGCCATTTAGCATTGGTATATCTCCTAATGCTATCCCTCCCCCCTACCCCCACCCCAAAACAGTCCCAAGAGTGTGATGTTCCCCTTCCAGTGTCCATGTGTTCTCATTGCTCAATTCCCACCTATGAATGAGAACATGCAGTGTTTGGTTTTTTGTTCTTGCGATAGTTTACTGAGAATGATGATTTCCAATTTCATCCATGTCCCTACAAAGGACATGAACTCATCATTTTTTATGGCTGCATAGTATTCCATGGTGTATATGTGCCACATTTTCTTAATCCAGTCTATCATTGTTGGACATTTGGGTTGGTTCCAAGTCTTTGCTATTGTGAATAGTGCCACAATAAACATACGTGTGCATGTGTCTTTATAGCAGCATGATTTATAGTCCTTTGGGTATATAGCCAGTAATGGGATGGCTGGGTCAAATGGTATTTCTAGTTCTAGATCCCTGAGGAATCGCCACACTGACTTCCACAATGGCTGAACCAGTTTACAGTCCCACCAACAGTGTAAAAGTGTTCCTATTTCTCCACATCCTCTCCAGCACCTGTTGTTTCCTGACTTTTTAATGATTGCCATTCTAACTGGTGTGAGATGGTATCTCATTGTGGTTTTGATTTGCATTTCTCTGATGGTCAGTGATGATGAGCATTTTTTCATGTGTCTTTTGGCTGCATAAATGTCTTCTTTTGAGAAGTGTCTGTTCATACCCTTCGCCCACTTTTTGATGGGGTTGTTTGTTTTTTTCTTGTAAATTTGTTTGAGTTCATTGTAGATTCTGGATATTAGCCCTTTGTCAGATAAGTATGTTGCGAAAATTTTCTACAAATGACTTCCTTCACAGAATTGGAAAAAACTACCTTAAAGTTCATATGGAAACAAAAAGTTCCATATGGAACCAAAAAAAGTTTATATGGAACCAAAAAAGAGCCCGCATCGCCAAGTCAATCCTAAGCCAAAAGAACAAAGCTGGAGGCATCACGCTACCTGACTTCAAACTATACTACAAGGCGACAGTAACAAAAACAGCATGGTACTGGTACCAAAACAGAGATATAGATCAATGGAACAGAGTAGAGCCCTCAGAAATAACGCCACATATCTACAACTATCTGATCTTTGACAAACCTGAGAAAAACAAGAAATGGGGAAAGGATTCCCTATTTAATAAATGGTGCTGGGAAAACTGGCTAGCCATATGTAGAAAGCTGAAACTGGATCCCTTCCTTACACCTTATACAAAAATCAATTCAAGATGGATTAAAGACTTAAACGTTAGACCTAAAACCATAAAAACCCTAGAAGAAAACCTAGGCATTACCACTCAGGACATAGGCATGGGCAAGGACTTCATGTCTAAAACACCAAAAGCAATGGCAACAAAAGTCAAAATTGACAAATGGGATCTAATTAAACTAAAGAGCTTCTGCACAGCAAAAGAAACTACCATCAGAGTGAACACGCAACCTACAAAATGGGAGAAAATTATAAATTATTTTTATAAACAGACATAGAATACCTGCACTGGGGCTTTGTTCAGCAATATGAGAAATTTTGTTCTTCGCAGAAGAAAGTCTTGTTGGACAAGGTTTTGACCCAAATGTTGGAAATATGTCTGACCTACAATGAAACAAAGTAATTTCAATAAACATTAAGATTTAGTGCTGTTCAATACTCACATCACATATTGTCTATTCTCCTTATTAACTCACAGAACTTTTAGATAATAAGGGAGCAATAAGCATGACACTTGAAAAAATATAGCTAACAGTATATATATATATATTTTTTTTTTTTTTTTTTTTTTTTTTTGCTATTCTTAATTCACCTTTTGGACTGCCAACCTTTTTAACATATGGCCAATTCTTAATTACTCATGAGAGGATTGCCACAGAAAATGACTCTGACTTACACTGTATAATCCCTAAGGAAAAAAAAAAAAAAAACTGATCCAAGAATCCATTCTAAAACCAAATCAAGGCCAAGTGTGGTGGCTCATGCCTGTAATCCTAGCATTTTGGGAGGCCAAGGCAGGAGGATCACTTGAGCCCAGGAAGTTCAAGGCCAGCCTGGGCACCATCACAAAACTCCATCTCTACAAAAAAACTAAAAAATTAACCAGGCATGGTGGTGCACACCTGTAGTCCCAGCTACTACAGAGGCCGAGGTGGGAGGATCACCTGAGCCCAGGAGGCAGGGGTTGCAGTGAGCTGAGATTGAACTGCTACACTCCAGCCTGAGTGACACAGTGAGACCTTGTCTCAAAAAAATAAAAATAAATATAACAAATCAAATAATTCTTAATTATCTAACTACTACATATCTTTATATATGATAACACAAAAATAGAGACTTGGCTATATTATAAGTAAGAGATCAGCAATGAGTAAGTTTGGCAAATGCCACTTTCTGCTTAGACTATTCTTTCCTGTACTTTCCTGACATTATATAAAGACCTATAGGCCTTGTTCCATTAAGAAAGCCAACTGAAGAATGTTAAATCTGAGTTTAAGGGAACTGTTTTAAATCAGTAAGTGTTACAATGTCAATAAGTCAGTAATGAATATTAAAAAGAATAGATTTTACAAAGAAGTACAATTCTCAGTAAATGGATAGAAATATATTTGTCAGTGGACCTAGTGAGAAATCATTGTTAAATATTTTGAAAGAGCAATTTCTCTATAATAGATTACTATGAATCCACATTTATATTAAGTGTAGTTGACTTGGATGAAAGAAGAAATTTCAGTCTCTAGGAGGGTGGTTTTCAACAATTTTTCCTCCCCAACCCACCTAAGGACAAAATCTTTAAATCAGGTAGTAGTGGCTTTCTTTGGCCATGAATCTTAAGGCAGTATGCAAGCTGGATAAGAATAATTGTTCTAAAGCCACTAATCTTAAATGTGGAAATCTTAAATTCATTAAAGCCATTTCAGTCCATAAATGAGGGTGTGCTGAACTACCTTCTGACAGAATTCAGTATCTGAAGAGAATAACTCAGTGAGAAAATACAGGACATCATGTATCCAAATCATATAAAATGAACTTTTCTTCTTAAGTAGGTTTCAAATTATTTATACAACCTTGCAACTGTAGGATTATAGAACATAAATTTTCATCTTCATGGAAGATCATAAAAGGATTTTAGCTCTAAAAGCTAAAAATATATTTTGTGTCTTATAACATTATGTAAACACCAGACCATGCTGTCATTCCAAATTCATTTTGTCAATATATATATTATTCTACCTAGGTAATTACAACAAAGGAACTGTTGGAAGATAAAACTTCCAAGTACAAAACAAGCTGCTAAAAATGTATAGGAAAAAATAATGGGCAGAAACAAACTTCTAAGAATGGAACACAAAAATTCAGTTTAATTCTATGAACTGCTGGAATAAAACATTGTGATCTATTTAGAACACTACCTCTCCTTTGATTATGCAATCTCTATTTACCTATATTTCTTAGAAGTTCCAATTCATTAAAGTGAAATTAATTTTAATTTTAAATATTTACTTCTGGTTCAGGATGAAATCAAAGGAAAAAAAATTTAAGAATGACACCACCAAATGTTAGCAAGAGTGTGAAACAAGTGTAACTCTCACAGATAGCTGGTAGGAGTGTAAAGTTCACACAATCATTTTGGAAAACTGTTTTAGCAGTTACTTAAAAAGTTAAATATACATCTATTCTATGCCCTATCAATTCTATTACTAGGTTTTTGTCCAAAATAAAAGAGGAAGGGATTCCCCAAAATCCTACAGTAGGGTCATAGAGCTGTCCAGAAAGCAGTTTGAGATCACTTATCAGTTAAGTGAGGTTAAGGTTTAAGACTTAGAGGTTACAGAAGTAATCTGAAAAAGTTAGTCCAACTGCTATGCTGAAAAATAATTTTCTGTTGATGTGGGGTGGCCAGGACTTTAAGTCCAGCACTACTGCTGTAGGGAGACTCCTAACAAGGCTATGAGAGCTATGGCATGAAGTCCTGAGCTTCTACAAGATAATGGAAATAAGATATAAGAAAATAATGGCTGGGTGAAACTTATTCATAAATTAGAGGAAACTGGTGCTGAGCTTAAAATGAAAGCAGTAATATTAGCTATAGATCAACTGGCAAAAGAGTCAATAATCCAGAAAAGAGCTAAAGGTCAAAAAGCATTAGTATAAATCTCAGACAGAAAGAACAACTAGAGCTTTAGGAACAGGGTTTATACTAATTTAGGTGCTCTCGTTTACAGTTGGGGTTGTGTTCTCTTTCCACTCACACCAGAAACCAAAGCCAAGCAAGGTAATATCTGTAGACATTTCCAATGTCTTTTAAATATATTTTAACATTTTAAAAACTAAAACATAAATGGTTTTAAGTTTTTACAAATATGGTATTAGGGCTCTAAATCACTAATTACAGAGGAACATTCATTTATCATGTCAAAAAATAAAATACATTATTCTCTTCCCCTGGGGAGTTGTAGACAGAGAAGAAGTCAATGATTCTTGGCTGTAAACTCCACTTTCACTGTAAGAACTGATGTTTGGTGAGGAAGACAGAGACGGGGAGTCCATCGTCAAGTCGAGCTTCATTGCAGAATCAGGGCTTTCAAGATCTGAAGTACTGCCACTCAGTTTTGCTCTTTTCTTAGCTGCACTATTACGAAGGGACCTAAGAGAGCTATGCATCTAAGAAAAAATGAAAACAATAAACTTTATAACATAAATTCCTTATATTGGTAAAAGTTATCCTTAAATTTTAAACTCCATTAGCTATACCTAGCTAACCACTTCCCAATCCTGTACTAAAACAAGATGAATGCTAATATATATGTATATAGTATAAATACACAGATTTTATCACTTGGGTATTTATAAACAACCTACTGGGTTGAAAGCTCCTTGAGGGGAAGAATCTCAGCTATTGTTCATCATGGTATCTTCAGCACTGGGCACAATGACTAAATATATTGCATTAATTCAATTATTTAATAAATGAATCATTGAATCAGATGGTAGATATCAGAGTTGATGTCACAGAGGTACACCTGGTGTGCTGATGTGGCTTAGAAGCTAGCTCTGGGAGGTGATTCATGAAAATCAGTTTTCAAAAATTTGACGTTTACATCAAGCTTGCAAGTATTAAAATTACAGATCACTGTACGTAACTTCTGAAGCCAAATATTTTTAGAAATGCAGCTGGGCATGGTGGTGGACACTTGCTGTCTCAGCTATTTGTGAGGCTGAGGCACAAGAATCACTTGAACCTGGGAGGCAGAGGTTGCAATGAGCCGAGATTGCACCATTGCACTCCAGTCTAGGCAATACAGCGAGACTGTTTCAAAAAAAAAAAAGGAAATCCAGAGTACAAATTGTTATGGCAAAATATGTTAAGGCTAGCAACAAAACTTTGAACAAATTAAGGAACATAGAAACATACATAAACTGTTTTGTTTACATTTGATTCATAAGATTAATCATTTAATGAAAGTATCTGTTTTCAATTAAAGCAAACATCCATAAATTTCTTAGGTCTTCATAGCTGGAAGGCAAATTCAACAACAACAAAAAAAAACACTTTAATGGATTTAGGGCAGTGTAGTACAGTGAAAAACATAATGAACATAAAGTTAGGTGAACAGTGCTTGAATCCTAGTCCTACCACATACTTTCTGACCCTGAGCAAGACACATAACATCACTGAGACCCTTCTGTAAAAACAAACACACACACAAACAAAAAACATAATAGATGTTGACTTGCTTCTTAACTCAGGGAGTTACTGTAAAGATTAAATGAACTAATGAAAATGAAAGTGTTTGATACATTATTAAGCATATTAAGCACATGAAAACTTATGCCTTTGTCAAAAGTCAACTCACACCAAACAATATAAACAATGACCCATTCAAAATAATAAACAAGAAGTGTCATATTAGCAACTATAAGGGAGGATAAGTAATTTTCAACAACTATACTAGTTGATTCAATAGTAGGGCCACTGCTCTATTAAAAGCGTGAAAAGTTGAATATCTAAAAGCAATGGTATCCTCCTGTATTTACTAATAATTATATAACAAAAACTCACCTTTCAATTACCCACTAAAAAAAGAACTATTTTTAAGTTATTATAAAAACAAAGCAAAATTATGTAGGATCAGGTGAAATTTATAAGTTATGTAGGAAAATGTCTTTTCTATATGTTTCTTCCCTTCAAATGAATTCCCTTCCTAGCACTACTAAAATACAAATGAGTTGGGGGGAAAAAAAGAAAAAGGAAAGATTTCACAAGCAGAAGTTGGGGTGATTACTTTAAATCATTAACAACCAACTTTGGTACTTTATAGGTTAGTTTTACATGTGTTTAACATAAAGACATACTTTAAAAATGAATATACAGTAATATTAACTCTATTTTATTGAGCAAGTTATCATTACATGATTGATGCTTATACCTTAAAAACAGACTAAGACCATAAAATATCATAATTATTTGCATTTATATATTTAATATAAAACTTTTTTTTTAACCTGACATGAAGCAAACTGAAATGATAAAAAGGAGGCATCTATGGAAATAGTACTCTGAAACCAAAGTAATACAGCAACCACATTCCTTGTCTGACATAATTATTACGTACAGTTATCATATTGCTAACATTTTTATAGCACAAAGTGATCTAGGATTCAAAGATGAGTGTACAATATGATCTCAATTTCATAAAGATAAGTAAGCTTGCACAGAAGCACAAAGGACAGGTTCAAATATGTTCATTGCAGTTCACTGTTTGCAACTGCAAAAGACTGATCATAAACCAAAATCAATGGCATAAATACACCGTAAGTAAATTAATACACAAAAATAATATTAATATAAAAAGTACAAAAATACATAAGACATAAATAAATGGTAATAGTGATTGCCTCTGGTGAAGAAGGAAGAGATGTTGAACTGGGGAGAGAACTATGCTATATTTCATTTATTTAAATATAGGAAACAAATATGACAAATTGTTCACTGGAAGGGTCAGTACATGAGTGTATTGCTATATTATTATTCATACTTTTAATTTAAAAAGGAATAATGTATGCATAGAAAAAATACTTGAAGAAAATACAGTAGAGTGTTAACAGTAAATTATTCTGGTAGTGGGAACTGGCATGATAAATTCCCTTCCTACTAATTCATGGTATTTTCCACATTTTCTATAATGAACATATTTTTAGAAATAAGATATTATAGGATAAAAGAACTTGATTTTTCCTTAAATAGCAACTATATTATAGAAAATTGCAAATATTTTTAAGTCATTAAAAATAATTGGTTCTAACCTCTTCTTGATCCAAATCTTTATCCTTGAAATTTAATTCTGAAAGATCAATTGGAAGACTATCTTTTTCACACTTCCAAATATCATCAGGCTCTTTCTTTTTGTGTCCCACTGTGCTTAAATCAGCTTTATCAGGCAAAAGGCTTATTCCCCTTGGTATGGGAGGAACAGGCTTTGTCCCATTTAGACCTCGTCGGCAAGACGGCGATCTCACCAAGGCAGGTGTAAGCTGAACTGGAGGTTTTTCTCGAGAATTTTCTCCTGCATGAAAAATAGATATTTTACTTTTTCTTTTTCTTTTTTTAATTTTAGAGAAGAGGGAGTTACAGTCACAAGTGTTTAAAATACAACGTTTTAAAATGAAAAAAGCACATTATAGCTGGCCACTGGGGAGAACAAGCTGCATAAAGCCTCGGCTTTCGATACAATATTTGATCTTGTACAATAAACAAATACAAAAAGGAATTAATAGAAGAGAATCAAAGTATAGTGCTAAGAGAAAGTAATAAAATTGACCGAATATGCCATAAATTGAACACTGGACTTGTAGGGTAGTTTAAAGATGAAACATCTTACATCAACGGCTGGGGAAAGAAAATCATGTGGGACACAGGGGATTCCTCCAACATACTTTTTATTTTTATTTATTTATTTTTTTTTGAGACGGAGTCTCACTCTTGTAGCCCAGGCTGGAGTGCAGTGGTGCCATCTCAGCTCACTGCAACCTCCACTTCCCGGATTCAAGCGATTCTCCCGCCTCAGCCTCCCAAGTAGCTGGGATTACAGGCACGTGCCACCAGCCCAGCTAATTTTTGTATTTTTGGTAGAGACGGTGTTTCACCACACTGGCCAGGCTGGTCTCAAACTCCTGACCTCAAGGGATCCGACCACCTCGGCCTCCCAAAATGCTGGGATTACAGGCGTGACCCACTATGCTCAGTTGACTTTTTATTTTAGGATTGAATTTGTCCTGAATGAACTCATATATGCTAATTTCATGATTTTTGGAGTGGGTTATTGTTAAGAAAAGAATATTTTAGTTTATAACAAATAATAAAAAATGTTTCAGCCAGGTGCAGTAGCTCACGCCTGTAATCCCAGCATTTTGGAGGCTGAGGCAGGTGGATCACCTGAGGTCGGGAGTTCGAGACCAGCCTCACCAACATGGAGAAACACCATCTCTACTAAAAATACAAAATTAACCGGGCATGGTGGCACATGCCTGTAATCCCAGCTACTCAAGAGGCTGAGGCAGGAGAATCACTTGGAGGTGGAGGATGCCGTGAGCCAAGATCGCACCACTGCACTCCAGTCTGGGCAACAAGAGCGAAACTCCGTCTCAAAAAAAAAAAAAGTTTCAAATTAATTTTAACATACAATAAAAAGTCAATAAATATTGAATAAATGAATACTAGGCATTAATTGCAATAAGCATATGAATGACATTTTATATTTGTAAAGCTAAAATTTGTTAGTAGGCTCTCAAACAACATATGCTGTTCATGTTCATTGTAAAACATTATTATTTTCTGGCCCAGCACAGTGGCTCAAGCCTGTAATCCCAGCACTTTGGGAGGACGGGATGGGAGAATCACTTGAGACCAGGAGTTTGAGAACAGCCTGGTCAACATAGTAGGACCCTATCTCTATTTACAAACAAACAAACAGACAAACAAAGAAAAGCATCATTATTTTCCTGGTTCCGAAAAGGATTTTGAAGTGGCAATGTAAGAAATGAGAATTTCAATTGAATTTTATACATTTGATTTATTTAACACACTATTAAATATTTTCCTAAATATTTACTAAATTCAGACAGATAAAATGTAGTTTACTAGCTTTTAAAGATCTAACAGCCCTATGCATTAACTTCAAAGTACTAATTCAAACACAAATAAATTTGAACAAAGTATTGACTTTTACCATGATTTCTACCCGTAGGATCAGACGATTTTTGGCTGACAAGCTTCTTCTGTGGACTTGGCTTTGATAGTCCTTCGAAGCTTTTAAGAGGCCAGGAATTTGAGAAATTAACAGAATTATCTTGAGACTTCTTTGGAGATATAATAAGAGGAGATGTATGCTTTGGACTAGTTCGAGGTGATGAGACAGGATAGGATGGAAGGATGGAAGCTCCTGGACTTAGATTTTGACCGTTTGTGGAAGTACACTCTGTTTGACTACCAAATGTTTGCTGTGTCTTACTGCCAAAATTGAGGCTACCATACACTGTAATAAAACAAAAGATAATATATTATTTATGTATACACAGCTCTAAAAGTTAAAAGCTTTTTTGCTTTTTGCTTTTCCCACTCAGGTTTTCATCCCAATTGGCATGTATATTTTTGTATGGTATGAGGTAAAGGACTAATTTAATTTGTGTTATTCAAGTATTCTGTATCTTCTAATTCAAAACTTCTTTATCCCATTAAAATATTGTACTAACATTTATAAATTAACTTTCTCCTTGTAATTTTATCAATTACATACATACATGCATGTATATGTATACATATACATACATGTCAGAAGTCTTGTTCAGTGAATTATTCTTTTTCTCATTACAATGATCCTCTTTAGAACTAAAAATGTTTTTAGTTTTGGTGTGCATATTTTCCCTATCATCAACATGTTTCTATTTGCTTTTCTCTGAACGTTTGCCTAGTGTATCTTTTCCATGCTTTACTTCCTCTCAACCTATCTTGATGTATTTTAGGTAATGCTCTTAAAAAGATCACTTCAATGAAAAACTAAAAAAATAAGATCTGATCACCTCTGTCATTTAAGTTGTAAGTTCTGCCAATTTATACTTAGGGAAACTACTCATACATTTGATTTTAATTCTACAATCTTATTTTGTACTATTTATTATTTTTTTCTTTATTACTTCTTCCTTGCCTTTTATTGATCTTTTTATTCTTCAACGAATATAAAAAGTCTATTTGTAATCTCTTAGGGGTTCCCTTAAATTTTCCTTTAATATTTTTAAAAATGTTTTCCGTGACAAAATACCTAGCTTATGTATATTAATAAAGCAAACATTCTTTTGAGGACTTAAACAACTGTATATATTATATATCCTTTATTTTTAATTCATATCTGACAAGGTTAAAACCTCTACTTTTACCAAAATCTTATCTAGGTAGAGAGATATAGGAGATTTAGTCACAGATTTACATATAGAATTAAAACTTTGTTTCCTCATTTCAATTACAGTGCTCTATTAACAGGTTCTGATGCTTTTATGACAATGTCTCATATATTCCTAGAGATTTAAAAATATTTCTTTTCTTTTTTTTTTTGAGATGGAGTCTCGCTCTGTCGCCCAGGCTGGAGTGCAGTGGCACGATCTCCGCTCACTGCAAGCTCTGCCTCCCAGGTTCACACCATTCTCCTGCCTCAGCCTCCCGAGTAGCTGGGACGATAGGCGCCCGCCACCATGTCCGGCTAGTTTTTTTGTAATTTTTAGTAGAGACGGGGTTTCACCATGTTAGCCAGGATGGTCTCAATCTCCTGACCTCATGATCCACCTGCCTTGGACTCCCAAAGCACTAGGATTACAGGCGTGAGCCACCACACCCAGCCGAGATTTAAAAATATTTCTTATGAAGAAATCAAACATCCTATCATATTATGCATATACATAAAAACAATGCAATGCAACATACACCAAAATTTCCAACACCTGGTGTGGATCACTACAACATATAAATTGGGATGCAAACATCTATATTGTTTGGCATCCATACCATAGGTCCTTCAAAGATCACAAGGGGAATATTAATTGAGATGGTAGTGGTTTTAATGTATAACCAAGTATTAAGTTAAATTCTATTAGGTTTAGAAAAACATGGTATCCCTTTATACCAGCTTCTCTAATAACTATTCCAATAGAAAACCAGAGCCACTATGCAGTATGATTAAACACTAAGAGTGGATAGTCCTCAAAGGCAATGTAATCATTCAGGGATAGCCTAAACAGGAAAAGGTTAAGTGGCACAGCAAGCTCTCTCTGATTATACCAATTATGAGTCCCAAAGATATTCAGGAGTCAAAATTTAGGAAATACCCACATTATTAAGAAAGATGGATTATTTTGTGATGTAGATAATACCACAAAGGATAACTTTAAGGAGTTATGTGGGTCTTTGGGGTGAGTGCAGAAAAGGGTAGTTAAAATGTTAGTGCTAAATACACGAAATCTTCTCTACTAATTTCAAATCATTATTTTTTCATAACAAATAAATAAGTATATCCCTATCACTCAAAAAAATTTTAGTAAAGGACATACAATAAAATTTAAAATACCTAAAGAAATACTTAATTTGATCCTACCTCTATCTAATAATTGTTAAAGCTATTAATTAGCATGGACATTTAAGAACACCTTCAACCCCCAAATTCCTGACTGATAACCGGCCTCCAATCTTTCCTCTTCTTCTGTATCTTATGTCTTATCTGAAAGGGTAGCTTTTAGGAAGTTATGGTTCCTAACAAGAGACATAATACATTCTAAATTGTCTTAAAATTTAAAACTGTTATGGAAAATAATTGTCATCTGCTAACACAATACTCTTTAATGGATAATGTTATTTTCAATGACTTGGTATTAAAATGCTCATCTTTCTGATGATTAGCGATGTTGAGCATTTTTTTCATATACCTATTAGACATGTGTATGTCTTCTTTGAGAAATGCCTATTCAGATCTTTTGCCCATTTTCACATTGTATTTTTGGTTTTTTGCTATTGAATTGTTTGAGTTCCTTATATATTCTGGTTATTGATCCCTCAACAGTGGAATCGTTTGCAAATATTTTCTCCCATTCTGTAAGCTGTATCTTCACTTTGTTGACTGTTTTCTTTGCCATGCAGAAGCTTTTTAGCTTAATGTGATCCCATTTGTTCATTTTTGCTTTGGTCACCTGTGCTTTTGAGGTCTTACTCAAGAAATCTTTGCCCAGACCAATGTCCTGAAGTATTTCACTAACGTTTTCTTCTAGCAGTTTTATAACTTCAGCTTACATTTAAGTCTTCAATACATTTTGATTCGATTTTTGCATACGGTGAAAGGTAGAGGTCTAGTGCAAATCAAAACCACAATAAGATATCATGTCACTCCAGTTAAATAGCTTTTATCAAAAAGACAAAAAATAACAAATGGTGGCAAGGATGGAAACAAAAAGGAATGCTTGTACACTGCTGGTGGGAAGCTAAATTAGTACAGCCACTATAGAAAACAGCAAGGAAGTTCCTCAAAACACTAAAAATGTGCTGGGTGTGGTGGCTCGTACCTGTAACCCTAGCACTCTGGCAGGCTGAGGCAGGATTGCTTGTGCCCAGGAGATCAAGACTAGTCTGGGCAACATAGTGGAACCCCATCTCTGCAAAAAATTTACAAATTAACCAGACATAGTAGTGCATACCTGTAGTCCCAGCTACTTGGGAGGCTGAGGTAGGAGGATCACTTGAGCCCGGGAGGTCGAGGCTGCAGTGAGCCATGGTACTCCAGCCTGGGCCACAGAGTGAGACCCTGCCTCGAAAAACTAAAAATACAACTACCATATGATCCAGCAATCCCACTGATGGGCATATATCAAAAGAAGGAAATCAGTATATCAAAGAGGTATTGCACTTTCATGTTTATTGCAGCACTATTCACAATAGCCAAGATATGGAATCAACCTTAGGTTGTACATATACACAATGGAGTACTATTGAGCCATATAAAGAATGAAATCCTGCCATTTGCAACAACCTAGATAGAAATGGAGGACATTATCTTAAGTGAACAAATTTTGCATGTTCTCACTTCTATGTGGGAGCTAAAAAAGAAAAAAAATTAATCCCATGTAGGTAGAGAGCAGAATGACGATTTCCAGAGGCTGGCAAGGGCAGTGAGAAGTAGGTAATAAAGAGAAGGTAGTTAATGCATACAAAAATAAAATTAGAGGCCAGGCACAGTGGTTCATGCCTATAATCCCAGTGCTTTGGGGGGCCGAGGTGGGTGGATCACCTGAGGTCAGGAGTTTGAGACCACCTTGATCAATACGGTGAAACTCCGTCTCTACTAAAAATACAAAAATTACCTGGGCATGGTGGCATGCACCTGTAGTCCCAGCTACTCAGGAGGCTGAGACAGGAGAACTGCTCAAAACCCGGGGGCGGGGGCGGAGGTTGCAGTGAGCTGAGATCCTGCCATTACACTCCAGCCTGGGCAACAGAGCAAGACTCCGTCTCAAAATAAATAAATAAATAAATAAAATAAAATAAAATTAGAAGGAATAAGATCTAGTCCTCAGTATAGCACAATAAGGTGACTATAGTTAACAATACTTCATTATGTATTTCAAAATAACCACAGGAGTAGATTTGTAATGTTCCCAACACAAAGAAATGACAAATGTTTCAGGTGATGCATATCCTAAATACCCTAATTTGATCATTACACATTGTATATCAATATGTCACATGTCCCCCACAAGTATGTACCACTATTATGTATATATCAAAGCAAATGCAATACTCATCTCCACCATGAGTATCTAAACTCTAATTTTAATCAGTTGTATTTATATAAAGATTATGAAAACTAATACTTTAGGGTAACAATTATGAAAAAAGTTATTAAAAACATAACAAAATCCTTTTATTTTTTGTGATGAGTATGATTACACAAAATATCATATAAGTTAGTGTTGGAATCCCCACATAATATTGACAAGTCATTTGTTTCCAAGTAAATTTGGAACTTATACCTTTATCTTGATGACTGCTAGTTGTCCCTAGGAATTGTAAGTCAGAACCCACACTGCCAGTTTTACCACATATTTGTGAAAATCCAAGTTGTGCACATTTCCCAGAAAGATTTGTTTGATGAGTCCTAGTAGTACCTTTTGAAGAAAGGAGGGGAGAAAACATACAAACAAAAGTTAACTTTATTTCATGAATATATCTTATTTCATAAATGTTGGTGTAATTTAGGTGGAAATAAATATAAGTGTTTAAGTACAGTGAGGTAGGCAGGCAAGAAAGGGATAAAGCTTTTGATACTAGAAAATCAGATTAGTGGCAGGAGTTAAAGGACAGAAGACAGACTAGTAAAGACCAGGGAAAAGACAGGTATGTTGAAGAATATCTGCAAAAGCAGTTTCTTCCTACACTCTTTCTCTCAGCATGGAATGTTTCTTCAGACCTGGCTTTCTTTCTTCCCAGTATTTGTAGTATACGCATTACCCAAAAAACTCTATTACCAAACTCTTTTCCTTTCTACTTTACTTTTTTTGTGCAGTGGTGTGATCTTGGCTCACTGCAACTGCTGCAACCTCTTTTATTTTCTTTTCTAATATACTTCACAGTATTCACGTAGATTCTAAGCATATCCAGATATGTTTCCTGTTTCCCCTCCTGTGTCTGGTTAAGGTTATTCCTGGGAAGATGAGTAAGTCTAAAGAAAAAAAGGTGGTAATGACTCCTCTGGCGTTTAGTTTATCCATCTATTAAATGAGCCCATCCTTTGTAGTTCTGAAACTGTATGATTAAAAAAAAAATTCTCTCCCTATCATATCAAGCCTCTTTATCTTTCATATCCTGGATGTCTTTTTGTTTTCTTTTCCTTTTTTTAAGACAGGGTCTCACTCTTATTGCCCAGGCTGGAATGCAGCGGCGCAAACTTGGCTCACTGCAGCCTCGACCTCCCTGAGCTCAGGTGATCTTCCTGCCTCAGCTATTTAAGGCTGGTCTTGAACTCCTGATCTCAGGTGATCTGGCTGCCTTGGCCTCCCAAAGTGCTGGGATTACAGGCGTGAGCCACAGCGCCCAGCCTCTCCCTCCTTTAAAGTCAAGCTCAATCTCTTTCCTGCAGTTTTCTGAAACCACTTCAATACCTATGTTTGCCTTTCTTGAATCCTTACGTTATTTGTAATTCGTATCATCCAATCAAGCATTAGCTTACATATTGTCTTATTTTCCAGTTGTTTAAAATCTGTACAATTAGGAAACGAGCTTTTCAATGGTACAGAGAAATCAAAATCAAAATCAAAACTGCTACAAACATAACTGGACATATTCTTGCATTTCTCCTTCTCTATTAAACAATAAAATAAATTAAACTATGCAGTCATTATGCCACTTCATTTTTGTATGAAAATACTATAGAATTTCACCGCTCAAAGGTCTATAAATTCTTCTAGGGAACAATGTTTACTGAATAATATATCTGAACTCAAACCCAACAAATTTTGAAAACTGTTATCATTTAGATGTTAAATACATTTTAACATCTATAACATAGTCAAATCTTTACCTTTGAAACCATTTTCCCTTCTAATAGGTATCACTTTGTCAACACACTACAATTTTTCTAATTACCTGGGTGCTATATCTTGAAATCCTAAACAATCATTTAGAACTCAAGCTCAACCTCCTCAACCTTTTCCTTTTTTTTTTTTTTTTTTTTGAGACGGAGTTTCACTGTTGTAGCCCAGCCTGGAGTGTAGTGGTGTGATCTCAGCATGAGGCACAGCGCCTGGCCTCAACCTCTTTCTAAATGATATGGTCATTTATAAAGATGGGTATGTTGAAGAATATCCACAAAGGCAGTTTCTTCCTATGCTCTCCTTTTTCTTCTAAATGTTATGGTCAATGACAATGAGCATTTCCTCTAAAGTTCATCTAAGTATTTACTTTTGTAACACTTAGTCCATGTTCTCAGTTGCTCTGGCCAAAAATCCTTACAGCATTATTGACACTTCTTTCTCACATTCTATACCCAATCTACCAGCAAACTATATCAACTTATCAACTTTATCTCTGACATAGAATCCAATCACCTTTTTTTTTTTTTTTTTTTTTGAGATGGAGTCTCGCTCTGTTGCCAGGCTGGAGTGCAGTGGTGCAATCTTGACTCACTGCAACCTCTGCCTCCCGGGTTGAAGAGATTCTCCTGCCTCAGCCTCTCGAGTAGCTAGGATTACAGGCATGCACCAACACATCCAGCTAATTTTTGTATTTTTAGTAGAGACGGGGTTTCACCATGTTGGCAAGGATGGTCTCGGTCTCTTGACCGCGTGATCTGCCTGCTTGGGCCCCCAAAGTGCTGGGATTACAGGCGTGAGCCACCGCACCACGCCAGAATCCAATCACTTCTTACCACATTCTTGCTATCCTGGTTAAAGCCTCCATCAACTCTAGCCACGATTACTATAACAGATTCTTAATCAGTCTTTCTGTTTTTGACCTTGCTCTCTGATACAGTTTGGCTTTGTGTCCCCACCCAAATCTCATGTTGAATTGGTAATCCCCAATGTTGCAGGTAGGTGGGGCCTGGTGGGAGGTGACTGGATCATGTGGCAGATTTCTCCTTTTGGAGCTGTTCTCATGACAGAGTTCTCACAAGATCTGGTCGTTAAAAGTGTGTCGTACTTCCTCTTCACTCTCTTCCTCTTGTTCCCACCATGTAAGATGTGCTTGTTTCCCCTTCGCCTTACGCCATGATTGTAAATTTCTTGAGGTTTCCCCAGAAACAGAAGACTGTACAGCCCATAGGACCATGAGCCAATTAAACCTCTTTTCTTCATAAATTACCCAGTCTCAGGTATGTCTTTATGGCAGTGTGAAAACAGACTAATACACTTTCCTTTCATCTATTTTAAAAATAAAATCCAAAACGAGCCTGGAAACAAGGTAAGTGATGTCAATTCTTTCTTCAAAATGCTCCTCATTCAGAGTAAAAAGTAAAGTTCACTTATAAGCCCACTAGCCCTTAAGTAAGGACCCCTATTATGTCTTTAATTTTCTACTTATTTTCCCCTTTCTTATTTCATTCCAGACATACTGGTCTCTTTGGTATTTCTCAAACATGTTCCCCATACACTTCTCTCTTAGTTACTCTGTGCTGACTGTCCCCTCTTCCTGAAACTATTTATTCTCTTCTTCTGATATATAGTGGTTTGCTTCAAATATTCTTTCCTGAATATGGCCTTCTTTCTGCTTTGTTTTCCTTCATAGCATTTATCACCAGCTAACTTACTACATCTTGTATTTATTTAATGTCTGTTCTCGTTCCTAAGTAGAATGCAAGCTCTATTAGGCAGACCTCCAGGACTTAGAAAAGCACCTTAATAAATATGGGTGATGTATTAAGCAAATATTGCCCTATATTAATACTTAACAATTTCAATGAGAAACCCTCCAGGGTTTTATGAGATAATAATGTCTAAGTGTCCACTCTTATCAGTTCTTCAATAAATAACACTGAATCTGAACTGCCTACTAAAGTCCTATGAGTCACTGAATGCACTATGAAGTTAAGAGAAGTCTCTTAGCTCAACATGACCATCATCAGCAACTTGTACTTACCAGCAGCACATAAAGGAAGAGAATCTGGGTTAAAATCCCGACTATTCTGAAATAAGTTTCTTGATACTCTTTTTCTGCTAAAACATAAATCATCATTGACTGGCATTCCTTGAGAAGGCTTTAATTTTGCAGATGGGATGAAATCATATGTTGAAAACTATAAGAACAGAATCATAAATTAGCAAATTTGTGTTAATTCTTCCTGGTAATAAATATGACAAAATAACTTAGATCCAATTATGAAATTCGGGATAGAATAAATTTTAATTTATCAAATATATAATGATACAGATAAACATCCATATTTAGTATGGTACACCAACAGTACTTTTCATTCCAGAACAGAAATGCTAATTTTTTTTCTTACTACTTCACCCCAACCCTTTACTGTTCCTTATCATCCTACAGCAGACTCTGGCAACAAGGAAGGAGAGAATACAAATGACAAAAAGGATGATCTGACTGAGCAGCATAACCCCTCAAACTATGCTATCTTTGTTTGAGTACTAGACAATAAGTGCCAGTTAAAGGTCACTGAACAAGCAAGCATTCTACTACACTGTTCTTACTGAGGCAAATTTATTATCCATATTCTGCAGCCTAAATGTCAATGTAAATAACATGGCAACCTATGTCATAGTTCCCTTAGGGTATTTTCTTACACTAGGTCTCTTAGTTAAAACCAGTAAATAATACTTTATATATGTCTAGTACTTCATAGTTTCCAAGTCGTTTCTCATAAACCCCATATGATAGTTAAAGAACAAAGGTGCCAGATACAATTTTGAAGTTACACATAATCAGTTAAAGAACTAAATGAGAGCATAATTCAAGTGTTCAAAATTCTTCACCAATGATGACCTCAGTTGTCCCGGATCACTTCACATTCAACATGACTATAAAACATTAAAAAAACTGAATGAATTGACAGTAAATTATGCTTCCTATATATTTATTTGGAGCTCATAGACACAATCAAATCTAGATGTGGTGAACTATAAACCTTGTCAGTATGTTTCTTTGTAAACTTTGCCAAGTATCAAATGGCAAAATAAAATTAAAGATATGTCTATTATGCCTCAGGTACACATGTTATTTATTATCAAATTTTGTGAAAAACCTATTACCTCCTTCAAAAACTAACCCAGAAATGATAAGTAACAAAATTAAGAATGCCCAGATGAGGCCACGTGCAGTAGCTCACACCTGTAATCACAGCACTTTGGAAGGTGGAGGCAGGTGGATCACTTGGGCCCAGGAATTCAAGATCAGCCTTGGCAACATAGTGAAATCCCATCTCTACAAAAAATACAAAAATTAGCCAGGCATGGTGGCATGTGCCTGTGGTCCCAACTAATCGGGAGGCTGAGGTAGGAGGATTACTTGAACCTGAAAGGTAGAGGCTGCAGTGAGCTGACATTGTGCCACTGCACTCCAGCCTGAGTGACTGACTGAGACCCTGTCTCAAAAAAAAGAATGCCCTTGGCTGGGCATGATGGCTCACGCCTGTAATCCCAGCACTTTGAGAGGCCAAGGTGGGTGGGTCACTTGAGGTCAAGAGTTCAAGACCAGCCTGGCTAACATGGTGAAACTCCATCCATAGTAAAAATACAAAAATTAGCCAGGCATGGTAGCCCACACCTGTAGTCCTAGCTACTCGGGAGGCTGAGACAGAGGCTGAGGCAGGAGAACTGCTTGAACCCAGGAGATGGAGGTTGCGGTGAGCCGAGATCATGCCACTGCACTCCAGGCTGGGCAACAGAGTGAGACTCTGCCTCAAAAAAAACAGAAGAATGCCGGAATAAAAAAGGATTGACTTTACTGTCTCAAAACCCAGTTAACGTCCATGATTGATTATACAGTAGTCAGTATCAAAAGGATATAATGGAATAAAAACAAAACCAATTATAGTCAACTTCTGATTAGATATATTAAAAGATGATGTATCAATACAGCTAACATAGTGAGTAATCCAGAAATAATTCTACAGTATGGAATACATTTTATGTTAGATTTACTTTGTGATTAATTTCTGTTTAGCAAACAGATATTAGTATATAGGCCAGATACATACAACTGGTGGAGGTGGTAATGTTGATGAGGGTGGTGGTGTGTGCGTATGTGAATGCGGCATTTTCAGAAATCTCCAGCAGTCAGGCAGAGATTAAGTTTTGCTATAGAAGACTGTGCATCTGAAAGCAGACTATAGGACATACCAATTAACATGAAAGTCCCGTTTAGGTCTCTCTTAAAAATAAATGATTTTCATTAGGGTAAGTTTTGATGGGACGAAACAATGAATGAAGAAAAAGTGGTTTAGAGTAAAAGAAAATAGAATTCATAAATTTTGAAAGAGTTATAAGTTAACGTTACAAAATGTGAAGCAGTCTATTTAAAGCACCTGATTGATGACTCTCAGGAACATGGAACTGAATTTTCAATCTTTGCAGTTAATACCTAAAAATGTATTTAATTCCTTGGAGTTATAGTAAATTAAAACATTATAAAAAGCAAGTTTCACATTCAATATTAACAATGGTTGGAAATTTACATAGTGTTATTTACTGTTTCAATCTTTTTTTGTTTTTGTTTTTGTTTTGAGACAGGGTCTCACTCTGTTGCTCAGGCTGGAATGCAGTGGCATGATCATGGCTCACTGCAGCCGACCTTCCCCATCTAAGGTGATCTTCCCACCTCAGCCTCCCAAGTAGCTGGGACTACAGGCACGTGCCACCACACCCAGCTAATTTTATTTTTATTTATCTTTATTTTATTTTACTTTATTTTTTTATTTTTTGCCATGTTGCCCAGGCTGATCTCGAACTGTCAGGCTCAAGTGATCTACCCACCTTGGCCTCTCAAAGTGCTGAGATTACAGGAGTGAGCCACTACACACAGCCTATTATCTCTTAGTCTTTCTATTTGAATCCCTGCATATTTTTCATAAAAAGATTGCAAAAATTAGGCCGGGCACGGTGGCTCACGCCTGTAATCCCAGCACTTTGGGAGGCCCAGGCAGGCAGATCACGAGGTCAGGAGATCGAGACCATCCTGGCTAACACGGTGAAAACCCGTCTCTACTAAAAATACAAAAATTAGCTGGGTGTGGTGGCAGGTGCCTGTAGTCCCAGCTACTCGGGAGGCTGAGGCAGGAGAATGGCGTGAACCCAGGAGGCAGAGCTTACAGTGAGCCAGGATCGCGCCACTGTACTCCAGCCTGGGAGACAGAGGGAGACTCCATCTCAAAAAAAAAAAAAAGATTACAAAAATTTACTCTTGTTTAATCCTCTGACCTAATGCATCTTATTGCAGCTTTTGGCAGGGAGTATTAAAGCATCTCAAAAATAGTTTTAATTCTATTTTGGTAGCAAAAAATTACCAGAAAAAGACCTTCTAATAACTAATTCTCTCAGAAATCACCTATACTCCTGGCTTTACTGAACTTGTACTAAACTTTATCTTGATCTCCAGTTTTTGAACCTTTCACCTTTTACCAGTTCTTTCTGGTTTCATCCGGACTCCACCCTTGCCCCTTAATGGTGGGCATTAAACAAGTTTATTCCCATTAACCACAGTTACCTTCTGTAAACATCACTGTATTTGTCTTTCAAATTATTTTCCTATGTACACTTCAGAAAAAATAGCTGTGATACTATATGTAAACTTTATATCCTGATTTTTGCACTGTACATTATAATAAAAGTACTTCCCATGCTGTTAAAACCCCTTACAAGTGCTATACCTTTTGGTGTTTTTTTGTTTGTTTGTTTGTTTGTTTTTTAAGAGGCAGGGTCTCACTATGTTCTCTTGGCTGGCCTAGAACTCATGGGCTCAAGTGTTTCGCCACTTCAGCTACCGAAGTATCTGGGACTATAGGATCACACCACCATGCCTGGCTATAAACTTTAATTACAAAAATAATAATTGCTTATTGTAAAAAATATAAAAAATACCAAAGTTATCAAAAGAAAAATTAAATTTAAAAAATGCAAACTATAGAAATAAGATATAAACTTAAATTATTCTTTGGGACCCCTCTCACTGGAATCCTACTGATAAATCCTGTTAACAGGTCTTTTTCTATATGTAAACATTCTTCAATAAGCTACTTTTTAAAAAAATAAATAAATCACATGATACTCTGGCACAGAGTAAATATGTAGACATCCTTCCATGTAAGACCATACATATCTGTTTATTTTAGACTCATAGTTCCTTACTGATGGACATTTTCTTCGCCACAATTTTTCACTATTACAAACAATCTTGCAGTGAACATTGTTACACACGTATCTTTGTGTACTATATTCCTATAGTATAAAAGTCCTAAAAATGGAACTATTGAGTCCAAAGACATAAATTATCTTTAATGGCTGCCTAATATTCCATTGACTAGATGTGCCACTCTCCTTTGATGGAACATTCAGATTGCTCCCCAGGCTTTTCTCAGATTGATAAGGAAAAAATTCCAATGAGGGAAATGGTACCTACATGGCTTAAGGTAGCAGTGCTGACAGAAGGAGACTGGCAGACTTTAGAAAGACTGTCACATATGCTACACAGCTAAAATTAAAAAAAAAAACAAAAACAAAAAACTAAGGCTGAGTGCAGTGGCTCATGCTTTTAATCTCAGCACTTTGAGAGGTGGAGGTGGGAGGATTATTTGAGCTGAGGAGTTTGAGACCAGCCTGGGCAACATGGCAAGACCCCATCTCTACAAAAAATAAAAAATTAATCAGGCCTGGTGTTGCATTCTGGTAGTCCCAGTAACTTAGAAGGCTGAGGTGGGAGGATCGCTTGAGCCTGGGAGGTCGAGGCTGCAGTGAGCCATAACTGTGCCACAGCACTCTAGCTTGGAAGACAGAGTGAGAGTTTGTCTCAAAAAAAAAAAAAAAAAAAAAAAAAAGCCTCAGCTGGGTGTAGTGGCTCACACCTGTAATCCCAGCATTTTGGGAGGCTGAGGTGGGAGGGTCACTTGAGCCCGAGTTCAAGACCAACCTGGGCAACATAGCAAGACCCCATCTCAAAAACAAAAGAAAAAAACCCAAAGTGTTTTTTTAAAAATATCTGTAAACTGCCTACACAAAGGTAGAATACCCACACTGAACTCTCTGTAGCTGTCAGCTAACCACACCCATAAAATGTGCAAACAAAATATAGACTATTTAGTTATTTTGTGTGCAGTTTGTTTTCATATATGTTAAAAGTAACGTAATCAGCTGAATCAAGGAAGAACCAGGACTGATCAAAGAGAGGAAAAAATATTGCAAACTGCATGCAAAATAACTAGTGTGTGAAATAACCAACTAAATGTCTCTGATTCTTTGTTTGACATTTATTTCTGTAGGTTTCACTAATATATTGTCCCTCTGAGTCCAAACAGGAGAGTTAAACACGTGGCCTGAAAGTGCATCCTTTCTGAGACCTAGAGTCTTGAGTTCTCAGTTAAACTTTCCTCATATAAGTGACTGAGCAATGTGGCTCCTGTGCCACAATATAATACACAAAGATATGTGTGCAACTGTATTTTTGACAAAGGTTGATTCTGATTGAGCACATGGACAATTGTGTTCACACAGATGGCAGCAGTGGGTGAAACTGGGTTTTGATTTTACGGTCTATTTGGTGATTTCTGCTGGATGACAGTATAGTCAGGTGGCACCTGGTAGGGAATCTAGAATCTGCTTTCCTTATTGTCTTTTCATTTATGTTTATGATATGGTTAAACTTTGTGTCCCCACCCAAATCTCGTCTTGAATTGTAATCCTCATAATCCCCACATGTCAAGGGAGAGACTTGGTGGGAGGTGACTGGATCATGGGGACCGTGTCCCCCATGCTGTTCTCATGATAGTGAATTCTCATGAGGCCTGATGGTCTTACAAATGTCTGACAGTTTCTACTTCACATATTCGCTCTCTTTCACCTGCTGCCATGTAAGATGTGCCTCTTCTCCTTCCACTATGATTGTAAGTTTCCTGAGGCCTCCCCAGCCATGCAAAACTGTGAGTCAATTAAATCTCTTTTCTTTATAAATTACCCAGTCTTGGGCAGTTCTTTATAGCAGTGTAAGAACGGACTATTATAGTTTATTGGTACTGAGGTAGTGAGGTACTGCTATAAAGACACTTGAAAATGTGGAAGTGACTTTGGAACTGGGTAACAGGCAGAGGCTAGAACAGTCTGGAGGGCTCAGAAGAAAACAGGAAGATGTGGAAAAGCCTGGAACTTCCTAGAGACTTGTTGGTTTTGAACAAAATGCTGATTCTTTATAGCAGTATGAGAATGGACTAACACATCTTTTTTTTTAATGTACTGATATAGGCTGCTCCTTTACTCTTCTCCATCCAAAACTCAAGGCTTTTTCATGTTTGCTTATTATGGACCCTACCTGTCACTATCTACAAAAATGGAATTCTATACCACAGAAGAAAGGAAACAAAATTCATAACATTCAATGATCAGTTTTCTTTGATTTCTACAAATAACTGAATAACTGCAAATTAACATTACTTCAGAACTCTTAAAGCTAAAGAACGGATGGTGAAAACATTAAAAGTGCCTTATCAAATTTTTGGGAATTACAATTATCTTTACATATTGCTATTTAATGTGTTATCGCTAAACAGTAGGTTAAAACAACAAACACTTGTTATCTCTTTTTCAGTGGAACAGGAATTTGGAAGCAGATTAGCCAGATGATTCTGGCTAAGTGGCTTAGCTGGATGATTCAGGTTACTCTAAGGCTGCAATCAAAATGTTAGCTAGGCTGTTGTCAACTGAAGGCTTGACTGATACTTGAAAATCACTGAAGTTCACTCACGTGGTTACTGTCAGGAAGCCTCTGTTCCTTGCCATTTGGGCCTCCCAAGGGGCTACTCAAGACATGGCAGCTGGCTTCCTTCAGAGCAAGTCAAGTGAGCAAGAGCAACTGACATGGAAGCTGCAGTGCCTTTTTATGACCTAGTTTCTGAAATCACACACTATTACTTCTACTTTACTTGTTAGAAATGAGCTACATTAAATCCAAACACACTCAGAGGGGAATTAGACTCCAACTCTTCAAAGGAAGAATCTCAAAGAATTTGTGAAAACATATTTGAAACTACCACTCAACAATAATACTTCTGCTACAAGGAATATATGTTTTTGTTTCTTTAACTGATCAACATTCTTAATAGTTTGGTACCTGCTTCCATCTTAAATTCTGCTGGTTAATCAAAATTAGATTATCTATGTTATAAAAAAGAGAAAAATTTGTCATTTCATGAGAATGAAATATTTTTTGAGCACACAAATTGATATATACTGTCTACCCTATGGGCAGTATTAATAAATCAGGATAAAATCAGCTCCTGTTTCAATTGGCTCATAAACATCATATTAATATGTTAAGTGCTTATATTGGACTAAATAATACTCAAAAGTTTTTAAGGTTTTTTTCTTTTAACACTTTAAGTTCTAGGGTACATGTGCACAATGTGCAGGTTTGTTACATATGTATACATGTGCCATGTTGGTGTGCTGAACCCATTAACTCATCATTTACATTAGGTATATCTCCTAATGCTATCCCTCCCCACTTCCCCCAACCCCATCATAGGCCCCAGTGTGTGATGTTTCCCTTTCTGTGTCCAAGTGTTCTCATTGTTCAATTCCCACCTATGAGTGAGAACACGTGATGTTTGGTTTTTTGTCCTTGCGATAGTTTGCTGAGAATGATGGTTTCCAGCTTCATCCATGTCCCTACAAAGGACATGAACTCATCATTTTTTATGGCTGCATAGTATTCCATGGTGTATATGTGCCACATTTTCTTAATCCAGTCTATCATTGTTGGACATTTGGGTTGGTTCCAGGTCTTTGCTATTGTGAATAGTGCCACAATAAACAAACGTGTGCATGTGTCTTTATAGCAGCATGATTTATAATCCTTTTGGTATATACCCAGTAATGGGATGGCTGGGTCAAATGGTATTTCTAGTTCTAGATCCCTGAGGAATCGCCACACTGTCTTCCACAATGGTTAAACCAGTTTACAGTCCCACCAACAGCGTAAAAGTGTTCCTATTTCTCCACATCCTCTCCAGCACCTGTTGTTTCCTGACTTTTTAATGATCACCATTCTAACTGGTGTGAGATGGTATCTCATTGTGGTTTTGATTTGCATTTCTCTGATGGCCAGTGATGAGAATATTTTTTCATGTGTCTTTTGGCTGCATAAATGTCTTCTTTTGAGAAGTGTCTGTTCATATCCTTTGCCCAATTGTTGATGGGGTTGTTTGTTTTTTTCTTGTAAATTTGTTTGAGTTCTTTGTAGATTCTGGATAGTAGCCCTTTGTCAGATGAGTAGATTGCAAAAATTTTCTCCCATTCTGTAGGTTGCCTGTTCACTCTGATGGTAGTTTCTTTTACTTTTTATGTATTTTAAATATATTGTCTCTTTAAGAAAAAAAAATGTTATGGCCGGGCACAGTGGTTCACGCTTGTAATCCTATTACTTTGGGAGGCCGAGGTGGGCAGATCACGAGGTCAGGAGATCAAGACCATCCTGGCCAACATGGTGAAACCCCATCTCTACTAAAAATACAAAAAATTAGCCGGGTGTGGTGGCAGGCTAAAACTAAACTGTGTTTTCACCTCAATTTACATTTTGGCAACAATATTTTTTTTTTCTTTCTTTTTTTTTTTTTGAGACAGAGTCTCACTCTGTCGCCCAGACTGGAGTGCAGTGACACGATCTCGGTTCACTGCAAGCTTGCCCCCTGGGTTCACGCCATTCTTCTGCCTCAGCCTCCTGAGGAGCTAGGACTACAGGCGCCCGCCACCACGCCCGGCTAATTTTTTGTATTTTTAGTAGAGATGGGGTTTCACCATGTTAGCCAGGATGGTCTCGATCTCCTGACCTTGTGATCTGCCCACCTGGGCTTCCCAAAGTGCTGGGATTACAGGCGCCAGCCACCGCGTCCGGCCAACACAGGTTAGTTTTGAGTTTAAATACCTTAGTCACTTGGTTAAAGAACAAGAAAAAAAAAAAATTTTAATAAACTTGAAAGTTTTAGTATCTGTAGTATCTGGTATATAATTGTCTAGAAAAAGTTGGGCCAGGAGTGGTGGCTCATGCCTGTAATCCCAGCACTTTGGAAGGCCAAGGAAGAAGGATCATTTGAGGCCAGCAGTTCAACACCAGCCTAGGCAACAGGCAACAGAGCAAGATCTTGTCTCTATGAAAAATTAAAAAATTAGCTGGGTGTGTTGGCCCCAGCCTGTAGTCCTAGCTACTCGGGAGGCTGAGGTAGGAGGATCGCTCAAATCCAGGAGTTTGAGGTTGTAGTGAGCTATGATTATGCCACTACGCTCCAGCCTGGGCAACAGAGCAAGGCTCTGTCTCTAATAACAACAAAAAAGTTCACATAATAAGTCTAATTAAGATAGCTCTTTGGACAAATTATACTTGCTTAAAAACAGTTATTTGTCTAGATTTTACCACCATGTAAGAATAATATTAGTATGATATAGTTGTGCAAGCTGTTATCATAGGTTTTTCTCAGAAAAACCTAATTAACTTAAATTTCTTAAATTTCCTCTAATGGTTTCACAGATTGTACACATTAACATCACTACTTTCAAAATATGAAATTGTAAAATCATGTGTTCAACTAAGTTTTACAAGACAATACCTTTATAAAAAGAGGTCAATTCTTATAATGCCGTAAATCTTATAATGCTTAATATATCAGCTTCTATTGTAATTTTCAGACCCTTACCTAACTTTAAGATTTTAGACTAAAATTGAATTAATGAAAACTCTTTAGATCCTGAACAATTTCTAATTAAGACAAAAATGCAAATCACTGATCATCAAACTTGTTTTTATAATTTACCCTTGTGTCTTATATTTATACATCATAGAATAACCAATGAATAGGTTAAAGCAGGGTTTCCCAACTCCTGGGCCATGGACTGCTACTGGTCCTGGCCTGTTAGGAACCCAGCCACACAGCAGGAGGTGAGCGGCGGGCAAGGGAGCAAAGCTTCAAATATATTTACAGCAGCTCCCCATCATTGGGATTATTGCCTGAGCTCTGCCTCCTGTCAGATCAGCGGTGGTATTAGATTCTCATAGGAGCACAAACCCTATTGTGAACTGCATATGCAAGGAATCTAGGTTGCACACTCCTTCTAAGAATCTAATGTCTGATGATTTGAGGTGGAACAGTTTCATCCAGAAACCATCCCCCACACCCCCAGTCTATGGAAAAATTACCTTCCATGAAACTGGTCCCTGGTTCCAAAAGGACTAGGGACTGCTGGGTTAAAGGATATATATATACTTTGGGATGATGTTAACACACATGCTTATTTTTGCCGCTTAAAAAGAATCTGAAAGTCAGGCGCAGTGGCTCACACCTGTTAATCCCAGCACTTTGGGAGGCCGAGATGGGCGGTTCACAAAGTCAGGAGTTCGAGACTAACTTGACCCACACTGTGAAACCTCGCCTCTACTAAAAATACAAAAATTAGCCAGGCGTGGTGGTGCACCCCTGTAATCCCAGCTACTCAGGAGGCTGAGGTGGGAGAATCACTTGAACCTGGGAGGCGGAGGTTGCAGTGAGCCAAGATTGCATCACTGCACTCCAGCCTGGGTGACAGAGCAAGACTCCATCTCAAAAAAAAAAAAAAAAAAAAAAAAGATAGTTTTGGTTACATGACTTTTGGTTTTCTCTGTGTCTGAGAGGAAACAAAAGTTGGTTTATTTGGGTAAGGTTGTATTTAATATATAAAGCTGACATTGTCCTAGGTACAAAAGTTACAGGGAAATAGAAATATGTATACAAGGTAATCGATATGCTTTGCCCATTATTAAGGGAACTGGTATAGCTTTTTTTCAATTTTCTTTTGCTTTTTTAATTATTATTTTTAATTGTTTTTATTTTTTTTAGAGATGAGGTCTCACTTTGTCACCCAGGCTGGAGTGCAGTGGCACGATCATAGCTCACTGCACACCTGAACTCCTGGGCTCTATCTATCCTTCTACCTCAGCTTCCCAAGCAGCTGGGACTACAGCACTCCCTACCAAGCCCAGCTAATTTACTTGCATTTTTTTGTTTTAGAGACAGGGTCTCGTATATTGCCCAGGCCTCAAGTGATCCTCCAGCCTCAGCCTCACAAATTGCTGGGATTCCAGGCACAAGCCACTGCCTCCAGCTGTTACAGCTTTTTTAAGACGATAACAATAAATATCATATATACATTGTCTTATTTAATATACTTTTAAGGTTAATTATGTTTAAATTTATTTAAAATTTTTGAAATTTTAAATGTTATCTAATTCCATGTTTGTATGTGTCTAAAGATATATTAACAATCACAGAAATGATGAGTTCACAAAAATGGATATATTTTTAATATTATTATTATGTACCATTAAAATATTTTCCATGTCTTTAGCCTGTTTTAAATCATTTTAACCGCTTTATTTCTTCTAAAAGATATGGATATTCTCACTTTCTTACTTTGCTTTAAATACTGTTACTCTTAATAAACATTGTAACATTTATCTGTAGACACATATCTCATAATCATGTTAAGGTAATAACAAGTTTTGTCCTATAAACTCTTTCTTAAATTCAATTTCCACATGAAAAATAAAATAGCAATTAATATTCTTATTGCTCTCCAAATTTTAATTAGTTTACCCACTATTCATGCAAGGTGACTAAAACAAATGCCTCAAAAGACTTACATACTGGTAGTAGCTTCTACATTTTCTGCTGTAAAATATCCTGTTACCAACAGTTCATTCTACATAGCTCTGACATAAGCAACATTTACACTAAAAGTAGGTATGCTTTTGTGTTGTTTATGATTTTCACAAGCATAAAAAATAAAAGTTTTTAAAACTCTTCATGCATCACAATATAATTTTAAAAAGAAAATTAAATCTTTTCAGAAACAATCCAACATCCAAGGAAAATCTCAAGTTTTAGGATTAACCCATACCAAACACATTAGTACAATTTAATAATTTTAGTTTTTCTAATTTCTTATCAAATTTGTTATATTAACTGTTCTAAATCCCACATTCTTAAAATCTCTAATGTTCTATTTTTCATTTTTAATTGCCCCTTAGTTTAACAGAATCTGGAAGCCTTGTTCTCACAAAGTGGTTCACAGACCACCAGCATCAGCAATACCTAGGAGCTTATTCGACATATAGGCTCAGGCCCCAGTTTAGACAAACTAAATCAGAGTCTGTATTTTAACAAGATCCTAAGGCAATTCATTTGCATATTAAAATTTGATAAACACTGCACTAAACTCATATCTTCCTTTCTTTTGACTTAAAATACACATCCTTTCCTGCTACCTCAAAAATTTTTAATATTTTAAGTCATCTTCTTTTTGTTTTTTCTTTAACTTCAGAGAAAAAGACTTCCTCCTCTATCCCAAAGCTAACCTCTCTCTACACTTGTGTTCTTGACCCATTTAATCTTTACTTAGGAACATATCTCCTTTCCTTTCCCTCTCCAGTATGACTGTAGGGACTGAATCTCCTGCATTTTGCATGTCTAACACCTACCATAATAAGGACACAAAGTAGGCATGTTTAATTCACAGATGGCTCCTTTCTCTGACTCTTCCAAATCAGGTGTTCCTTACTTAAAAATAAAGCACAGTAGTAACTTATCCTGTTATATCCTTGTGCTGTTATCTTGCTTGGTCTTTTCTTTCACTGTCAAACCCTTACATGTTTTCTTATTTAACAGGTATTTGTTGATACTTGTGGGAAGAGCACTGTAGTTAGTGCTGTTACAAAAACAAAAACTAATTAAACAAAAAAATAAAACAGTCCCTACCATCATACTGTTTACCATCTTTGAGGAGAAGGAATAATTGACTCACATGTGCTAAATACTAAATAAGGCAAAAAGCCTACGGCAGTGCTATAAAGAGTAGTTTAAAAACTCCCACTCAGTTTTGCACAAATTAGATGATTAAAAAGACAGATGTTGAATAACTTCTACTGCCTGTTTCCTCATCAATTCACCTCATAAACTTTTACATTTGGTCTCCGCCTGTAACAGTCCACTAAAACTGCCCTTTTATATGTCCCAGTGACCTTCCAATAATCAATTCCTTTACCTTGAAAAAACTACAGACCTCGTGCCCACATACACATGAAGCAAGTATACTCCTTACTTTTTAGTCTAGGTTACTGACTACTATAATTCCTACCACATTGTAGTGAAATCTGTTAGGAAAAATAAAACTAAATGGTAGCCAGCTAATGATGTCTGATTTACTTGACTCCACTAACCCATTAAAACACTCCTAAATACACAGAAAGAGATGCAAACTTGAAATATCACAGTAATCTGGTTATCAATCTGTAATATGTCATATCACAAAAAGAATCCACTAAATAGCAAAAACGAAAACAGAATTAAAAGTCTAAATATTCCAAAGTAAGAGATAAGTTAAACACACCACGATATTATATAATATTAAATAGCTATCAAAAATCGCATTACAGATTATTTGATGTTAAAGAAAAAAATGTTCAGGCTAGGTGCAGTGGCTTATGCCTGTAATCCCAGTACTTTGGGAGGCAGAGGCAGGAGGATCACACTGAGGCCAGGAGTTCAAGACCAGCCTGGCCAACATGGCAAAACCCCACCTCTACTGAAAATACAAAAATTAGCTAGGCATGGTGGCATGCCCCTGTAATCCCAGCTATTCAGGAGGCTGAGGTAGGAGAATCACTTGAACCTGAGAGGTGGAGTTTGCAGTAAGCCAAGATGGCGCCACTGCACTCCAGCCTGGACAACAGAGGTAGACTCCATCTCAAAAAACAAAAACAAAAAAAAAAAGTAAGTGAAAAAGGGGAAACTTTCATTGATGGATAGAAGAATCTATACCTGTATTCATAAACTGAAATTATATTGAAAGCATAGGCAACAAATTATTAATCGTAGACCTCTAGGAGCGAGATTAATTTTTTGAAATACAAAAAAGCACAAATTTTCCTCTGTGCTTTCCCATATTTTTCAAATTTTCTATAATGAGCATGTATAACTTTTTTACAATCATAAAACTTAAGAGGACATTAAGAAAGATAAAATTAAGAGAAAAGTACCTTCAAAAATCACTTTACAAGTAGTAGGCTGTAATATATAAGAACAAATGGTGCTTTCCAATTTTCATTCTCCCCAAGCTCTGTGCCGCATTTAACGCTGATGACTCCTTGAAACTCCCACACCACTTTGATTCTAAAACCTATTTCTTTCTTGGCTCTCTTCCACCTCGTGGGCACACTTCTCTTTGCTTTATTTGGTTATATCTCCTACTGCTATTCTCTAAATGGGTTTGTATAACAAGATTTGATCTTACCCTCTCTCTCTCGTTCTGTACGTCATTCACTGGAGAGCCCATCCATTCTCACAGTTTTAGCAATTACTTCAGCATATGACTTCCAGAATCTACATCTCCAGCTATATTCATGTCTCTTAAATAACAGTCTTCTAATTCAAGTAGAATATTCTATCTTCCTTCACCAAAAATTCATATTTCCCCCCAAATTAATTTCCTACTTCTAGGCTTTCTTATCTCTTCATGGACCTATGATGAATTTAGTTACTTTGTTCAAATTTTAGTTATTCCTCCCTCTCCTCTCCTCCAACACTTAGTCACTAAATCCTCTGAAATATCTCTTGCATCCATCCCTTTTTTCCTAATCCTGATACCCTGCTAATCCTCATAAAACTGAACAACTCACATCTAAATCAGCCTAATAAGTATCTAATTGGTTTAAACTACACATTGCTGCTTTTGTGATTAATTTTTCTAAACATTGTTTTAAAAAGAAAAGACCCCCCTCCCCCAAAAGAGAAACAAACAAAAACCCTCCAGCAATCTGAAATTACTGTCAAAATAACAGATTAAATTCTTTAGCATGGTATTCAAGAGTCTCCAATCTAGCCCCTGCCTCTCTCTTGTAATCATATTTCCCACCACTACTTTTGGCAGGGTGGGGACCGAGTCTCATTCTGTTGCCATGGCTGGTGTGCAGTGGCACCATCTGGGTTCACTCCAACCTCTGCCTCCTGGGTTCAAGTGATTTTCTTGCCTCAGCCTCCTGGGTAAATGGGATTACAGGTGCGTGCCACCACGCCCAACTAATTTTTGTATTTTTACTAGAGACAAGGTTTCACCATGTTGGCCAGGCTGGTCTCAAACTCCTGACCTCAAGTGATCTGCTCCGCTCCCCCCACCCACACTGACCTCTCAAAGTGGTGCAATTACAAGTGTAAGCCACCCGCCCGGCCTGCCACCACTACATTTTAAAAATCATCCTTCCAAACAAACTGGTCTATTTATCTCCAAAATGAGCTACAGGAGTATGTAATTGAAATATTCATGATTTTTTTTCTGGAAATTTTGTATTTAATGTCACTAACCAATCCTACATGTGGACAAGATAGAAATAACAGATTAACAGTGGATTGTAAACATTAAAGCAGAGAGCCTGGCCAAGAGCCAGTACAAATCAGGCCAGGAGCCAGACCTGTAACTGAGGATGGAGGACACACGAATATGTGACATACATAAAAGGAAGTACTGAGACCTGCTATGGGGAGTCTTAAGACTACAGAGGAGGCCAGCTTCAGCTACTAAATGAGGTTATCCATAGTCTAGTTTTTTTTCAATATTATAACACTAATATATTTTGCTCTGAGGCTCAGTGGTTCATTAGGAGCTGAGGATTCCAAAGGAATCACATACTAAGCACATTCTTGTATCATGCCTTATGCCATCTCTTCAAGCCATCTCCCTTGCCAGGAATGCATTTTACCTTCCTGACCATTTGAAGCCTTAGCTCCTGTCAAGGAGCAGGTCACATTTACCTTTTTCAGGAACTCTCTGCTAATTTCCCAAGGTGCTCAAATGAAAAAATCTGTACAGAGAAAAGAGGTTAATTATAGATCATCTGATAGTGAAATGGTTAAGGCACCAACTCTGGAGTCATTTTGCCTACGTTCAAATCAGCTCTGCCACTCACTAGCTAAGAGACCTTAAGGAAGTTATTTAACCTTTGTGTCTAGAATAATGCCTGGCATAGAGTAAGCGCTGTTTAAGAGTTAGCTGCTCCAACAGTCTGAATAAGTGTCCCCTTAAAAATCATGTTGAAATCTAATCCCCAACGTGATGGTAGTAAGAGGCAGGGCCTTTGGGAGGTGATTAGGTCATAAGGGCTCCACCCTCAAGTATGGGATTAGTGCCCTTATAAAACAGGCCTGTAGGAGCTTGTTCGTCCCTTCCACCCCATAAGGACACAGCAAGAAGGTGCCATCTATGAAGCAGAGAGCCTTCACTGGATGCTGAATTTGCCAATGCCTTGATCTTGGATTTCCCAGTCCCCAGAACTGGGAGCAATAAATTTCTATTGTTTATAAATTACCCAGTCTAAGACATTTTGTTACAGCAGCAGGAAGAAGAATAGCTGCCTTTGAAAATATTATTATTATTATTATTAATGGTGACTTATAGGTAAGCAAATTAGGGATACAAAATTTATGTCAAGTCCACAATCACAAAGCTAAACTGGTACTAGAATCCAGTATTTTGACTCCTAATTGTTATATCAAAATTCATCTTACTCTAACCTTTTTTTTTTAATCTGTTATTTCTATCTTGTCCACATGTACGATTGGTTAGTGACATTAAAAAAAAAAGAGAGAGAGAGAGAGATGGGATCTTGCAATGTTGACTAGTCTGGCCTTGAACTCCTGAGCTCAAATGATCCTCCTGTCTCAGCCTCCTGAGGAGCTGAGACTACAGGCCTATAGGTATATGCCACCATGCCTGGCTCTTGATCTTCTTTTTTTTTTTAATTTTTGAGACAAGGTCTCACTTTGTCTCCCAGGCTAGTGTGCAGTGACACTATGATCTCAGCTAACTACAGCCTCGACCTCCCAGGCTCAAGTGATCCTCCACCTGAGTCTCCCAAGTAGCTGGGACTATAGACATGTGCCATCACGCCTGGCTAATTTTTGTATTTTTTTAGAGTCTTACTATATTGTCCAGGCTGCTCTCAAACTCCTGGGCTCAAGCAATCCTCCTGCCTTGGTCTCCCAAAGTGCTGGGATTACAGGTGTGAGCCACTGCTCCTGGCTTTGATCTTCTTTTAGTAACTACTGATTCTATCAATAATTTGATGTTTAAATCTCCAATTTGCCATATTATCTTTTAATCTTCACATTTTTGTCTAAGTAAATTAGAAACATTTAGGCACAAAAATCTCATTTTTATATCTATGTCATACATGTATGGTTAGTATTCACTGAGAAAGGCTAAATGATAATACCAGCTAAACATCTTTTTTTTTCTTTTTCCAAACAGCCAACTGTCCTTTGTAATCTGCTCCACCTTTTTTGGAGGGCACAGTGGAATTTGGGAGGAAAGGAGAAAACTAACTTTACCTCGTATTTTGCTCCAATGAGGTAACTTAACTCTTCATGATTCTCAAACTACTTTTATCAGTGCCCTGTTTTCCAGAAAGCACATGCCCATACACACATCTTTAAAAACTTATAACGATTTTGTGAATGTTGCCATTACAGTTTTCAAGCACACAAATCACAAATTATCCTCAAATTCTCATGTTAGCAATGATAAAAATGGAAACCATTTATATTTCCCCTAAATCAGCTCATGTGGTGCTGCCCAGTTCTTTACAAAAAGAAGGCTAGGCCGGGCACAGTGGCTCACGCCTGTAATCCCAGCACTTTCAGAGGCAGTGGAAGGAGGATTGCTTGAGCTCAGGAGTTCGAGACCAGCCTGGCCAACATGGTGAAACCCTGTCTCTACCAAAAAATACAAAACAAATTAGCCGGACATGGTGGCGCATGCCTGTAGTCCCAGCTACTTGGGAGGCTGAGGCAGGAGAATCGCTTGAGCCTGGGAGGTGGAGGTTGCAGTGAGCTGAGATCATGCCACTGTACTCCAGCATGAGTGACAGAGTGAGACTCTGTTTCAAAAAAAGAAGCCTAAAGCATGTCATATATTTAACACCTTTAAGAAGGCCAACATATTTAAAATTTCTCTGTGTGGGGTCTCATAGGAAGAACTATGAATTTTTCTATTTAAAAAGTCAGTCTTGGCCGGGTGCTGTGGCTCACGCCTGTAATCCCAGCACTTTGGGAGGCTGAGGCGGGCAGATCACAAGGTCAGGAGATCAAGACCATCCCGGCTAACACGGTGAAACCCCGTCTCTACTAAAAATACAAAAAAAATTAGCCGGGCATGGTGGTGGGTGCCTGTAGTCCCAGGTACCAGGGAGGCTGAGGCAGGAGAATGGCGTGAACCCAGAAGGTGGAGCTTGCAATGAACCGAGATCGCGCTACTACACTCCAGCCTGGGCAACAGAGCAAGACTCCATCTCAAAAAAAAAAAAAAAGTCAGTCTAATTTTCTTCAATTTATGCAAAGGCTTCAGAAGGCCCAAATTATTTTATTTCTAGTCAATAAATCACATATATAAAGCAGAATGAAGAGTTAGATGCATTGGATGGCTACACTGATTAATTTTACTTTGTTTTAGAAAAATATGTTTAGAAATGAAATCACATAATTTCACTCAATTACTAAAAATAAAACAATTTAGCATAATTGTATACTTAAAGTTCTGGTTTTAATTGTTAGCAATTTTGAGCAAAATTATTGCTTTCTGGTATTTTTAAAATACTAATTTTTAGGTTTAGAAGTAGAGGGCTAGTATACCAATCTAGTTAGCAAGGAGAGATACTTCTGGGAATAACTGACATCGAAACTATTCCTGAAGGAACCTGTAAGAATATAGGACCAAAGAAGCACTTTCATATTCTTAAATTTACTGTTAAAAACAAAATGTTCACCACTGATTTTCAGATAAGACATAAGAACCCCAGTATCATGTGCTGGTCTTATTGACTGTACACATGATGACTGGTAGCTAAAAGTTTAAAATATTTAATAACATCACATTTCAGGTATTATTTTAAGAGTTTTTTTTTTTTAAAGGTAAAGGTTGATTCAACAAATGATCTACACTTGAGATAACTTTAATTCACTGAACAAACATCTTCAAGTGCCTCCTGTGTGCCAAGCACTGTGCTAAAGATACTGGATACTAAGATTAAAATAATCTCTGTTCTCAATGTGCTCAGAGTATAGTGGGAAATAAGACTTGTGAAGAATAAATTTCAATTCATTGTAATAGTAAGCACTGTGATAGGGAAAGCTTAGGATGAGATGGGGCATGTGATGAAAGAAGACTTCAGATAAGGCAACAAAGGATTAGATGTTATCTGGAAAAGGGGGTCAGAGGATGGATATGGAAGGGCAATCGAGGAAATGACCAGCATATGTAAGGCCAGAAAACTCAACAGGTTGAATGTAGATAGGCAAGGAATAAGGATAGGGCAATTTTTGTGGAAGCAGTAAGGGGAAAGGGGGCTATTACTGAATTCTGTATTTTACCTTGAAGATAGTTGGAGCCAATGAAAGATGCTAATCAAAGTGAGTGTAATCGGGGTGAGATTTGAGAACTCTGAAAGGTGGGTTACAAGATCAGATTCGTTCTTAGAAAGACCAATTCTGAAATCAGTATAGTTGATCTAGGAATCATTTTATCTTTACCATATCTCATAATTTTTAAAAAATCTATAAACAGGGCTAGAAAACTACTAAATGTAGTCACCAGTTGACTTCACTAAGAAGATTTTATAAATCATGACACTCTCAATACTACCAAAATATTATATCCAATATTCTTATATTGTTAACAAGGGAGTTATCCTAATACCAAAGCTGTGTTGTTTTGAGTCACTTGAAAAAAAAAATGGTTCAAAACCACTTCATTTAAAAAAAAAAAAAAAAAGGCAGGGGAAGCTGGGCATGGTGGCTCACATCTGTAATCCCAGCACTTTGGGAGGCTGAGGCAGGTGGATCACCTGAGGTCAGGAGTTCAAGACCAGACTGGCCAACATGGTGAAACCCTGTCTTCACTAAAAATACAAAAATTAGCCAGGAGTGGTGGCACACCCCTGTAATCCCAGTTACCCGGGAGGCTGAGGTGGGAGAATGGCTTGAAACTGGGAGGCAGAGGTTGCAGTGAGCCAAGATCTCACCACTGCACTCCAGCCTGGGCAACAGAGTGAAACTCCATCCAAAACAAAAAAAAAAAGGGAAGGACGGTTTAGGAAATAAAGAATATGGAATATGGAGAAAATATGGAACCTAAGTCCTTTAACAAGATGCACACTGCCTTTCAAAGACACTAAAACTAATACAATCTATTAACTTAGATTAGACATAGCTATTCCCTCTAACAGAAAATAAAACTTGCTTCAACTCAGTATTTATTTTATATTATGTTTAGGCTTTCACCTGGTGGGGCATCCATTGAGTTCATTAATTCCAGTATAATGTAGTTATTGGATGTTTTCAGTTGATCTGTGTGAAAGTGGCTAATAAAAACATACACAGAAAGGGGAAAATTCTGTTTTTAATCATTTAGCAATTTGGAGCAAAATTATTGCTTTCTGGTATATAAAAAATATACACAGAAAGGGTAAAGGAAGCAAGAATTCTCTTTGTTAAAACGCTAAAGAAATTGGGAGAGCCAACCATAAAATTACACTCATCAAAAGTGTGATTAAAGCACTACAGAACACTTCCCCCCTCCCTCACCTTAATAGTACATTACTAAAGACCTATTTACCACAGTTCTTTTATTTAGTATATCACATCTACCTACCTGTCAACAAAAAATTATAAGGCACAGTAAAAGGTAAAAACAAAGTCTGAAGAGACAGAACAAGCATCAGAACCAGCATCAGATATGACAGGAATGTTGTATTAACTTTTTTTTCCAGACACACACACCGAAAGGGTTAAAGGCATCAAGAATTCTCTTTTTTAAAAATGCTAAGATACTTCATGCCAACCATAAAATTACACTCATCAAAAGTGTAATTAAAGCACTGTAGATCACTTCCCCATCTCCCACACCTTAATAGTACATTATCAAAAAACTATTTACCACAGTTCCTTTTACTTACATTATGTCTACCTATCAACAAAAAATAATAAGGCACAGTAAAAGGGAAAAACGAAGTCTGAAAAGACAGAACAAGCATCATAACTAGCATTGGATATGGCAGGAATGTTGGAGTTAACATACCAGGAATTTTCTAAAACTATAATTAATATACTAAGGGCTCTAATGAAAAAAGTAGACAACATGTAAGAACAAAAGGATAATGTAAGTCATGAAGCGTTACTTCTAAGAAGGAACAAAAAAGAAACCTAGAAATCAAAAACACTGTAACAGAAAGAAAGAATGCCTTTAATGGGTTCATTAGTAAACTGGACATAGCTGGGGAAAGTATCTCTGAGCTTGAGGATATGACAATAAAAACTTCCAAAACTGAAAGAAAAAAGCCTGAAAAAAAGAGAAGAGAATATACAAGAACTGTGGGAAAACTACAAAAGGTGTAACATATGTATAATGGAATTACTAGGAAGAGAATATAGAAAAGAACAGAGGAAATACTTGAGGCAATGATTACTGAGAATTTCCCCCAATTAATGTCAGAAACCTAACCACAGATATAGGAAACTCAGAGAAAAACCAGGAGAAAGGTCAGAAAAACTACACCTAGGCATATCATCTTCAAACTACAAAAAATCAAAAATAAAGAAAAATCCTTAAAGAAGATAAAGGAAAAACAAAGCAAAACAAAACATTACCTATAGGGGAGCAAAGATAAGAATTACATCTAACTTCTCAGAAACCATACAAAGAAGAAGAAAGTGGAATGGAATATTTAAAGTTGAGAGAAAAAAAACCCCATCAATTTAGAAGTCTATACCCTGGGAAATAATCTTTCACAAGTGAAGAAAAATAAAGACATTCTCAGACAAACAGAAATTGAGAGAATTTGTTGTTAGCAAGAACTGCCTTGTAAGAAACACTGAAGTTTTTCAGAGAAAAGGAAAATTATATAGGTCAGAAACCTGGATATATATATATGTATATATATACAGAGAGAGAGAGAGGAAGTACACTGGAGGAGAATAAGTAAAGGTTAAAAAAAACTTATTTTTCATATTTTTAACAGATCTAACAGAAAATCATTCAAAATAATAATAGCAACAATGTATTTGATTATGTATGCTTATGTGTGTGTCTGTGTGTTTATGTATAAATGAAATGAATGACAGCATTAAACAGGTGACAGGGAGGAAGAAATTACGAATATTCTGTTATTATAAGGCACTTGGGTTACCTGTGAAGCAGTATATTGTTACCTGAAAGTGAACGTGGATTAGTTAGTTGTAAATGTGTATTACACACTCTAGGGAAACTACTAAAAAATGTAATTTTAAAAAAAAGGAGCAGCAGCATAACTGATATGCTAAGAAAGAAGAGAAAACTGAATCATGTTAAATTCTCAATTAAAACCACAAGGAGCCAAAAAACAGAAGACAAAAACAGGAACAAAGACCATGAGCAACAAATAGAAAACAACAATTATGGTAGATATTAATCCAACTATATCAATAAACTCTTTAAATGTCTAACAATTAAAAGACAGAGATTGTCAGAGTGATCAAAAAACAAAACCCAAGTTCAGTAAGTTCTCACTTAACATTATCGATAAGTTATTCAAGACTGCCACTTTAAGCACAACAATGTATAACAAAACCAATTTTTTTTCCTCATCAACATTATAGCAAAATGATGTTCAACAAAATAATGTTATTTGAGGACTTACTGTATGTCATTTCACTGAAAGTCATGGTTTCCAAGAGCCTATCAAGGAACTTAAATGAGTAATTACTATATATGCTGTCTACAAGAAAACCACTTTAAATATAAAGATAGATATAAATTAAAAGCAAAGAGATGGAGAAAGGTACACCATGCTAACATTAATCAAAAGAAAGCAAGAGTAGCTATATTAATTTCAGACAGAGCAGACTTCAGAGCAAGAAAAGTTATCAGGGATAAAGAGAGGCCTCACATAATAGTAACAGAATTAATACTCCAAGAAAACAAAACAATTCTTAATGTGTGCCCAACGACAGTGTCAAATTAAATGAGGCAAAGACTGATAGAATTACAAGAAAAAATAGACAAACCCACTATTATAGTTGGAGACTTAATTACCCCTCAATCAGAAATGGACAGATCCAGCAGGCAGAAAAATCAATAAAGACACAGTTGAACTCAACATCATCAATCAACTAGATGTAACTGACATCTATAGATTACTTTATCCAACAACAGATTGCACATTCTTCTCAAATTCACATGGAACACTAACAAAGAAATACCACGTTCTATCGCAAAAAAAAAAAAAAACACACTTTAACAAATTTAAAAGAATAGAAATCATACAATATTTGCTCTCAGACCAAATTAAGATGGTGATATGGATTGGGTTTGTGTCCTGGCCCAAATCTCATTTCAAATTGTAATCCTCAATGTTGAAAGAGGGGTTGCTGGGGGATGACTGGATCATGGGGTTGGATATCCCTTTTCCTGTTCTCATAATAGTGAGTTCTCAAAGACATCTGGTTATTTAAAAGTGTGTAGCATCTCCTCCTGCCCTCTCTTCCTCCTTCTCCGGCCATGTAAGACGTGACTCCTTCCTCTTCACTTTCTGCCATAATTGTAAGTTTCCGAGGTCTACCCAGCCATGAGGAACTGTGAGTCAATTAAATATCTTTTCTTTATAAATTACCTTGTCTCAGTTCTTTATAGCAATGTGAGAACAGAATACAGATGGAAAACCCCAACATACTTGTAGACTAAATACACTTCTAAGTTACATAGAAGTCAAAGAAATCTCAAGTGAAATTTTTAAATATTTTGAAATAAATGAAAATACAATGTATCAAGATTTGTGGTATGCAGTGAAAGCGGTGCCTAGAGGAAATTTATGGCACTGAAAGCATATATTAGAAAAGAAGAAAGATCTAAAATCAATCATCTAAGTGCACATCCTAGGAAACTAGCAAAGGAAGAGCAAATTAAATCCAAAGTAAGCAGGAGAAAAATAAAAAATAAAAAATTCGCATAGAAATCAGTGAAACTGAAAACAGGAAATCAAAAGAAAATCAACAAAAACAAACACGGGTTCTTGGAAAAGATCAATAAAATTGATAAGCCTCTGGTCAGGCTAAGAAAAACAGAGAAACAAATTACTAATATCAGAAATGAAAGACTATCACTACAAATCACATAAACATTAAAAGGATAATAAAGGAAAACTATTAACAACTCTATGTTTATAAATTGGGTAACCTAGATAAAATGGATCAATTCCTTGAAAGACACGATGTGTAAAAACACACACAAGAAGATATGGATAATCTGACTAGGCCTGTATCTGTAAAGAAATTGAATAATTAATAACCTTCCAAAACAGAAAGCACCAGATTCAGATGAGTTTACTGGTGGATTCTACTAAACATTTAAAGAAAAAATTACACCAATTCTCTGCAATTACTTTCAGAATACAGAAGCAGGGAGAATACTTTCTGACTCATTCTACAAGGCCAGCACTACCCTAATACCAAAACCAGCAAAGACCTTATAAGAAAAAAAACAAAAACAAAACAAAACAAAAATCCCACAGACCAATATCACCCATAAACAAACATGTGAAAATCCTCAACAAAATATTAGTAAATTGAATCCAACAATATACAAAATGAATAATACACCACAACCAAGTGGAATTTATCCCAGGTATGCAAGGCTGGCTCAATATTTGAAAATCAATTAATATCATCAGGTTTAAGAAGAAAAATCACATAATTATATCAATAAATGCAAAAAAGCATTAGACAAAATCTAATATCCACAAATGATGAAAACTCTCAGCAAACTAGGAATACAGGGGGAACTTTCTCAACTTTATAACGAACACTACAAAAAAGCATACAGATAACATCATATTTATGAGAAACTCAAAACATTCCCACTAAGATTAGAAACAAGGCAAGGATGTCCTCTCTCATCACTGCTTTTCAATATCATACTGGAAGTCCAAACTAATGCAATAAGACAAGAAAAGGAATAAAAAGTATACATATTGGGAAGAAATAAAATTGTCTTTGTTCACAGATGACATGATTGTCTGCATAGAAAGTCTCAAAGAATTAACAAAAAAAATCCTCCTGCAAATAATAAATGATTATATTATAGTAAGCTTGCAGGACACAAAGTTAATGTGCAAAAGTCAAGCATTTTCCTCTATACCAGCAAAGAACAAGTGGAATTTGAAATTTTTAAAAAATTACCATTTACATTAACATACAAAAGTAGGATACTTCAATCTAAATTTAGCAAAATATGTACAATATCTATATGAGGAAAGTATAGAACTCCGATGCAAGATTTCAAAGAAGAGCTAAATAAATGAAGAGATAATCCATGTTTGTGGATAGGAAGACTATATTGTCAAGCTGTTAGCTTTTCTCAACTTGATCTATAGATTCAATGCAATCCCAACCAAACTCTCAGCAAGTTATTTTTTGGACATCAACAAACTGATCCTAAAGTTTATACAGAGAGGCAAAAAACCCGGAAGAGTGAACTCAACATGGAAGGAAAACAACAAAGTCAGAAGACTGACACTACGGAACTTCAAGATTTACTATAAAGCTACAGTAATCAAGACAATGTGTTATGGGCAAAAATAGACACACTAATGGAACAGAGTAAAGAGCCCAGAAAAAGACCCACATGAATACAGTCAGCTGATCTTTGACAAAGAAGTAAAGGCAATGGAGTAAAGACAGTGTTTTCAACAAATGGTGCTGCAACAACTGAACATGCACATGTAAAAAAAATGAATCTAGAAACAGACCTTACACCCTTCATAAAAATTAACTCCAAATGGATCATAGACTTAAATGTAAATTGTAAAACTATAAAATGCCTAGAAGATAACATAGGAGAAAACCTAGATGACCTTGGGTATGGTGATGACTTTTTAGATATGATACCAAAGGCATGATCCACGCAAGAAAAAACTGATTAACTGGACTTTATTAAAACTTTAAAACTTCTGCTCTGAGAAAGTTAATGTCAAGAGAATGAGAAGACAAGACACAAACTGGGAGAAAATATTTTCAAAAGATACATCTGATAGGCCAGGCGCGGTAGCTTGTGCCTGTAATCCCAGCACTTTAGGAGACCAGGGTGGGCAATTGCTTGAGTCCAGGAGTTCAAGACCAGCCTGGCCAACATGGTGAAATCCCGTCTCTACTGAAAATACAAAAAATTGGCCAGGCATGATGGTGCGGGCCTGTAGTCGCAGCTACTTGGGAGCCTGAGGCAGGAGAATTACTTGATCCTGGGAGGCAGAGGTTGCAGTGAGCCGAGATCGCACTGCCCTCCAGCCTGGGCTGTCTCACAAAAAAAAAAAAAAAAAAAAAAAGAAAGAAAGAAATGAGGTATCAAACCATGAAAAGACATAAAGGAAACTTAAATGCATATTACTAAGTGAAAGAAACCAATCTGAAAATGCAAGATACTGTATAATTCCAAGTATGTGACATTCTGGAAATGACAAAACTATGGAGACAGAAAAAAAGACCACTGGTTGCTAAGGGTTGGGAATGGGGTGAGAGAGGGAAGAATGTACATGTAGAGAACAGAGAATTTAGGGCACTGAAACTATTGTTATGATACTATAATGGTGGATACAAGACATGGATACATTTGTCAAAACCCCATAGAACGTACTGAACATAAGACATGGATACATTTGCCAAAATCCCATAGAATGTACAACACAAGAGTGAACCTTAATGTAAACTATGGGCCTTGGGTGATAATTATATGTTAATATAGGTTCACTGATTATAACAAATGTACCCCTGAAGTACAGGATGAGGTGGGTCAGGTTGTTCTTGTGTGGACAGGGGTATATGGGAACTATCTCTACTCTCTGTTCAAATTTGCTGAGAACCTAAAACTGCTTTAAAAATTAAAGTACAGGCCGGGCGCGATGGCTCACGCCTGTAATCCCAGCACTTTGGGAGGCCCAGGCGGGCAGATCACGAGGTCAGGAGATAAAGACCATCCTGGCTAACACGGTGAAACCCCGCCTCTACTAAAAATACTGGGCATGGTGGCGGGTGCCTGTAGTCCCAGCTACTCGGAAGGCTGAGGCAGGAGAATGGCGTGAACCCGGAAGGCGGAGCTTGCAGTGAGCCGAGATCGCGCCACTGCACTCCAGCCTGGGCGACAGAGTGAAACTCCGTCTCTAAATAAATAAATAAATAAATAAATAAATAAGTCCAATAATTTAAAATATGTATGTATATATACTTTTTTAAAAACTGCACACATAAAACTGTTTAGATATTTATTCCCTGTCCGCTATTAAAATAGTTCCTCTAAGACCTTTTCTGAACAAGTAATTACAACTTGATTTCTGGGTTAAGTTTTAATTTCACCACAGCATCTTTCAAAAGCAAAATACGTCTATGCTGGCATTTCAGAAATGCACTTATCTTCAGATTCTTTTTGCTTTGGCCGGCACCAGAATCTTTTTAATAATATATACACTGACATCTCAGACTTGACACATGACCAGCAGTCTTAAGAGTAATGCTTAAAAAAAATCATCACTGCCAGATAATGCTTATAATACAAGGAAATAACATATAAGCAGATTATATAAATCTGAAAATTATTTCCAAAAAAATCTACAAGTTTTGGGATTGAAAGGAACCATAGAGAACACTCAATTCACCTCCTCCCATCTGAGGTCTACTGCAGAAGGTTCCAACTCATTATTTGCAAGCTATTATCTCCATACTTTACCCCATCTACATCTCCAGTATCATCTGCTACTTCCCACTAGGCCCCTTGTGTTTGCTGTGCAAAAATTCCCCATTCTCTTATTAATTTGCTAAGTTCTTTCATATAATCAGTGTCTCTAAACACGCTATTCGTTTAGTCTGAAATTCACTGGAACCTATCCACACTTAGCAAGCTCCTATTCATCTTTCATCACGCTGTTTGAATAATAATTACACAGACAAAAGACTTAATTTAAGAAAAGTTTGACCACAAAATTCTGACTGTGGAGTAATTCTAAATACAAAAAGAACTGTAACGAAATCTTAAACTTTATTTAGTAGGTAGTTGGTTGCTGTTGCTGGTGTAGCAATTTTGCGGTGCGGGGGGTTACTGTAGGATACAGCATATGAATAAATATTACTGATGTTGGGAAGCAGGGATTTTATTGTGAACGAAGGGAGATTCAAATATGGAACAAAGGAAGATGAGAAAGAACCCTGCAGTACTAGTTTTGAATTGGAGGTATTAATATAAATGCATTAAAAAACAAACAAAAAACAGGTACTCCTTGGTTCTGTCCACTGAAAGGGTCAAACCACAAAGGCAAGAAATAGCAATGAGCAAATCTATATCCAGACTTTTGTTTTCAAACACCACTGCCCAATAAAAAGGCAGTACTAGGACTTCTGAAAAAAATGGCTGATTCCAGGTCTGAAGCAAGAAAAAAAAACCAAAGTAAGGCTAGGCATCATGTTACTCTTGTTTCATTTTGTTTTTCAGTCTGGGTCTCGCTCTGTTGAGCAGGCTGGAGTGTGCAGTGGCACAATCATGGCTCACTGTTGCAGCCTGGAACTCCTGGGCTCAAGCAATCCTCCCACTCCAGCCTCCGAAGTAGCTGGGACTATAGGCATGCACCACCATGCCTGGCTAAGTTTTTTTATTTTTGTAGAGATGGGGAATCTCACTATGTTGCCCAGGCTGGTCTCGAACTCCTGGCCTCAAGCAATCGTCCAAATGTTATGTTAAGGAAATGCTCAAATGTTATGTTAAGGAAATGTAATGTTAAGGAAATGCTTATGTTAAGGAAATGCTCAAAGACTAAAGAACAGTCATGTTAAAAGGACACAGGAGCCAGCCACCAGTCAAATTTGGGACAATTTTACCAAAATTGACAAATTTATCAAAAAATAATATGTAATTATTACACATACAAGAAAAAAAGAATTGCAGGTAGTAAATAGAGAAGAAATGTCACAATTTTTGAAAATTACTTTTTGTAATTAATTAATTTATTTTATTATGATTATTTTTGAGACGGAGTCTCGCTCTGTTGCCTAGGCTGGGGTACAGTGGTGCGATCTCAGCTCACTGCAACCTCTGCTTCCTGGGTTCAAGTGATTCTTTTGCCTCAGCCTCCCGAGTAGCTGAGATTACAGGTGTGCACCACCACACCCAGCTAATTTTTGTATTTTTAGTAGAGACAGGGTTTTCACCATGTTGGCCAGGCTGGTCTCGAACTCCTGACCTCAGGTGATCTGCCTGCCTCAGCCTCCCAAAGTGCTGGCATTACAGGTGTGAGCCACCCTGCCTGGCCTTTGTAATTTAAAAATTACAATTTGGGCTGGGTGTGGTGGCTCACGCCTGTAATCCCAGCACTTTGGGAGGCCGAGGCAGGTGGATCGCGAGGTCAGGAGTTTGAGACAGGCCTGGCCAACATGGTGAAACCCTGTCTCTACTAAAAATACAAAAATTAGCTGGGTGTGGTGGTGGGCGCCTGTAATCTCAGCTACTCAGGACACTGAGGTGGGAGAATCGTTTGACCCCGGGAGACAGAGGTTGCAGTGAGCTGAGATTGCGCCATTGTGCTCCAGCCTGGGCAACAGGGTGAGACTGCATCTCAAAAAAAAAAAAAAAAAAATTATTATTTGTAAGCACCCAGTGTAATAAATGATACAGGTAAAGACAATTGGTGGATGCTAAACACAGTGGGTGAAAAGTTGTTGGGGTATTCTTAGGGTCTCAAAGTATCATTTTACTGATTATATGCTAATTCTAAAGAGGAAAATATACCTTTACAATGGAGAGATCTGGCTATTACCACCTTATCCAAACAGTAAAATTAAGCATCACCAGTGATGGGACAGCCTGATATCATTTGCCTCATAATGTAATGTACTGTGAAGTTCACACTACTTATCTTCTACTTAATACATACGTATCTCCTATGTAATATTTTTCTAAAAATATTTATTTTGAATCTAATCAAGTAAACATATAAATTTAAAACTTGGGACATTCTACAAAACTACCCCAAACTCTTTTTATAAAAGGCCAATGCCATGAAAAAACAAAGAAACAAACAAGTAGGATATTATTCTAGATAAAATTACAAGGGACATTAACCACATGAACCCTGACTAGATCCTGGATAATAAAAGTAAAACAAGAAATACAAAACACTTTTGGAGACAACTGGGGAAATTTAAATACAGGCTGTCTGTTACATATTATTGAATTACTACTGATAGTCTGAGGTGCAATAATGATTTATGGTTATAAAGAAGAATGTCATTCTTAGGAGATATATGCCGAGATATTTAGGAGTGAAATCTCAAGATATCCACAATTTACTTTCAAATGGTTCAGCAAATATGGAGGAAATATGTCAAGATGTTACAACTGGTAAATATAGATGAAGTATATGGGTATTCATTGTACTCTTACCTATAGATTTGGAATTTTTTAAATAAAAGCTTTGGGGGGAAAATCTCAGTTCAAATGTCGTATCTTCTGTGGAGGCTTTTTTTTTTTTTTTACTTTTCTAGTGGAATTATTTTTTCTATCTTCAGTATTCCTGCAGGACTCTTTATATTTCTACTTTAGCACTTAACGAATTTGTTAATTGCTAATTCCTAGGTCTGACCTTTTTCCTATACTGTGTGAAACTGGCCTCATCTTCATTCCCAGAATTTAGCTCTTTATCTGGCACCTACTAGGTATTCAGTGTTTGTTGTATGAATGAGATAAACGGACATGCTACAGTAACAAACTAAAACTGAATCTAGGTATTGTCTATATCACATGTGTCTCAAATTTAATTAAATCTATCAAGCAGGAAGCCTATTAAATGGTCCTTTGTGATCTGTACCATTATAATGAGTACCAACATTCAAATGGATTTAAAATAGATTTAAAACAAACCATAACATGTTTTCCTCAAGCAGGCTGACCCTTAAGTCATCACAGGCATATTTTCATTTAAATTCTTCACACTTTCGACTCAAGAAAATTAGAGAAGCATACCTGCTCTATATCCTTGGAAGTGGAGGTCTGGTTTTCTCCCATGATTCCAGGCTGCTCATTTTCCCATGGTAATTTATTTTTTCCTTTTCCTGCACTTAAAACCCTTCGGGTACAGATAGTTGGGCTGTAAGATCCATAAATTTGCATGCTATCCCTCACGTGGTCACCACAGTGACAGTGTGCACTCTGAGTTCTGTTACCAGCCAAAAGCCAGTCCGTATCTGCTCCATGTGCCAAATAGTTTGACCTACCCCCGGCAGAAGATGGCATCAGTACTGCATATTCCACAAATCCCTGCTCTGTTAGCCTTGGTAAGGTTTTCCTAGCCAATCTGGCCTGCACAGCATTCATCACTCCATCTCCATTATCTTGCAGTTCAACTGTATCCACAGCTTTAAAAAGGATGCTGGTTTTACCTGAGCCCATTGATGATGCCAATACGGCAAAAGCTTCTAAAGCTGCTTGGCGTACCCTGCGTTTGCTATCTACAAGAGCTGGGGCAAGATCAAAGGACAATTTGGGCAAGTCAAAATCCTCACTAGGATAGGTCAGCAGGGAGCAGATGCAAATGTTCACCACCTCCTCTCTCACTCTGGAATGCTTATGTTTGAGATGTTCCAGGAGTAAACAAAGCACCTGCTGAGGTCCTACTTCCTTCATTAGCTTGAGGAAGATTTTCATGTATTCTTGTTTGATCACCAACTTGTTGTCTGCCAGCACTTTGACAGAAGCTGCTATAACTGGTCCCAAGAACTGCTGTACCTGCTCTCCAAGGCGAATAACCAGTAAATGCAGGACTTGAAGTGTGCCATGGACCACTTTGAAGTTAGAATCGTCTAACAAATTATATAGCAAACTAATGAAGCCAACAAGACTAGAATGAGGAGTAGAAGAACTAGGGTTAAATTTTCCCAGCACCTGCTTTAGTTCTTCGACGGCCTGGGTCCGGTTCTTATAGTCTTCCTGATCCAATAATCGTGAATGCAGCTCCTGAGGAATAATCCCAAATTTAAGATTGCTGTTGGAAAGAGTCACTGCACAGGGAAGGGGATCTTCAGGAAATCCAGCGGCTTCAAGTTCCAAATAATAAGGAACCTGACTTCCAAACTGGGACTCCAGGCGGCGATTGTAGTGTCTCCTCAGGGCAGAGGGAAGACGAGAAATATAAGATTGAAACCTGTCTTGGCCAAGTCGCTCCCCAATTTGTTGAAGTGCAGAGAAAGCTGTCTCAGATTCTTCTTCTGTCTCCTGATCACCAAGCTTTCGGGCTAGGGATATTATCACCTCGGTGAGATCCAGACCAAGCAACAAGTCCTCAGTAGTAAGCAAGATGGGAAGCAGTAGTGCTGTGGAAGCTCTAAGTCGGGCATCGGTACTTTCCAGTCCTTGTTGTATGAGCGTTCTCAGAACCTCTCCAGAACTACGTTTCAGACATATATGAAGGATCTGCAGCGCATCCTTCCGCAGGGCTGGATTCTCTTCCCGTAACGAGACAACTAGTTGAGGCAAAAGTGCTAAGCTAAAGGCCTCTTCAAGCTGGCCTGCCTCCCCCTGACCCCGGAGAACGTCCGAGAGAAGTTGCAAGCAGAGCCGCTTCTCATCACTACCTCCTTCCACAAGCACTCGGCCCAGTGCCCGATACAAAGCTTCCTTGCGTCGGGGGAAGCCAAGTCGACCGCCCCGCCGCGGCAAAGCAGCTTGCAAAGCCTGAAAGGCCTCAGAAGGATCCGGGGCAGTGCGGAGGAGTTGAAGGAGCCGAGTCTCCTCTTCATCTGCCCCTGACAAACCGCCTCCAGACTCAGACCAGCTGCTTGAGACTGCCTCCGAGGGCATCAAGAGGGCCGAGGCCAGAGGCGAAGTTGTAGTGGGGCAGGAACCGTGGTCCCCCGCAGCTCCACGGCAGTAGTAGTTTTTCTCTCCTCTCATAATGCCCCCAACTCGACTATCATCAGTCTTTGGGGCGGAAGGACGACTGCGGCTCTGGAGCCGATAGGTAGAGAGTACTGGAAAGGGCGGCAGCAGCAGCAGCGCGGAGGGGGCAGCCGCCATGCAGGGTTGTCAAGTGGTGGTGGTTGGAAGAAACCATTGCCGTCTCCAAAGGGCTCGATGGAGCCCAGACTTCCAGATCTTCTCCAAGCCCCAAGCTGCAGAAGAGGAAAAAGAGCAGCTTCAGCCTGCCGCCAGGCCGCCCCCAACTCCGGGAGGCAGCTTCTGGCAAAATGGCCCCCGTCTGAGCCCTAGACCCCACAGCTGCCACCGGGCGTAACCAAGGGCACCACGTGACCAAACCGATTGCTTCCATGGTGATGTACCCAGCGCGGACCTCTTGACCCGGAAATCCACTTGCCGTGATGAATGCTGGGTTATGTAGTCCACGTCAGGTGTTGAGACTAGGCCAAAGTCTCCTGGAAGAGGAAGTCAGAACGTTGTAAACGTAGCTACAGCGGAGAAGGGGGGAGGGGTGAAGACATTTGACGGATGTGACGCTTTCCTTGCTCTGAGCGGAAGTTGCCCGCCCCACCCGTAAGAGTTAGGGTTTGACCGGAGCTAGTGAGGATCCAGCCCAGGCTCCACTTGTCCGCGGCTCCTCCTCCTGTTGCTGCCCGTTTGATTACTGGGACTCAGGTATTTTCCTTTTGCTGTCCTCCAGCGGTGCAGGCTTTGGCAGTGTTTTGCCCGAATGCCACTGGTGCTAGAGTAAGAGGCAAAGGACTGAGCGGAGCAGGTGGAAAGAGAGGCGACATCTTCTTGTGCAGGGCTCGTTACCCTTGTAAACGCGTTACTTTCTACCACCCTGAGTAACTGCGATCCTTTCCTCTTGCCATCTGCTTATCAGGACAGAAGATCTGGACCACGACCAAGCTCACAAATCGGGTATTTTTTTTCAATTCCTGGTCTTTGGGGCCTTTATTCGCCTCCCCCTTCTCCTTTTGTCGACTTCTCTTAACCCTCCGACCGCAGAGGGTTAAATTTTTTTTGTTTTTGTTTGTTTGTTTTTGGCCACGTTTGCTTACCCTCATCACTTTGCGTTTTCTTTACAACGTACATAATCTGGAAATAGGTTTGTTTTTTTTTTTCCCCTGTAGCTAACCGCCTCTCCCTTAGACGTTATCAAAATCTTTCCTTCTAATGCAGTTCCTCTGTGGGACTCTCCCCTAACCTCCGCCCCCTCCGTCCGCCGCCCTAGCCTCCCTGCAGGATCCTCAAGCGTCTCTGCAGCCTTTCAGTCTCCTAGAGACAGAGATTGCGAAGACAATTTCACTTGCGGTGGAAGTTCTTGGCATCATGGTTCTAAGAGAATTCTGCCTTGTGGATTTAGGAATGATAGTAGACATTTCTTTATTTTAGGCGAACTGAGAATTTTGTGTGCATTTTCTCCTCATAAATGATACTTAAACGGACACAGTGGAAGAGCTGGAGTGTTTAGTGTGAGCCTGAATGCTTTGGAGTGTGGAAGAGAGATTTTTTTTTTTGAAGGAATAATACAATTACTTTTGAATGACTCGTGCGAAAAGTCTAAGTTATCATTTGAAGACCCAAATTTATGCACTTCAAATGCAAGTATTCCTACCCTGCTCTGTACCAGGTGGGATTTCTCTTAAATACTTTTTAAAGTCTTGGAATAATTGAGTCACATATGCCAAACAGCTTTATAAATAATGCTCCCAGCTGATGCAAGTGCAAAAATAATTTCTGGATTTTTGCCTTAAAGTACGATTTGAATATCAGTTTTGTTTTGTTTTGTTTTTTGGGGGGTGGGGGTGGGGAATAGACTATTAATGTAAATGAGGCTGCGTAAATATACATCCTATGTTTTGGTTTAAATTCTAGGCTGTTACTTTGGTTTTAATGAGCCATTTTCGTGTTTAGATGATTCTGCCTAAATTAGGTTTAGCTAGCATGTTTCATTTTAGGGACAGGTTAAAGACAGGGAGGTGAAAAACAAGAAATGATTGTAGCAGTTGTCAATGAGAAAGTGTCTGGTTCTCATAGTTCCAACCTAAGAAGCTCAAATGTGTAGACTTCTACTCATGTATTGCCCAGACTTGAGGAACCCAGTTCAAAGTAACCTAGAGAATGATGTACACATTACAGTGCCAGTTTATGTTGGATCAGAATTTTCAAGTTGAAAATCCAGTGCACTGTTTCTTGTATCCAAGAACTTGGGAAGCCAAGTTAATAACTAGAGATTGTGTGGTAATCATGGAATCACAGAAAAGGAACTTCGAAAGTCTTAAATGAGAGACGTGGATACTTAAGCAGTTATCATGCCCTTTTCCTGGGAACAAAGCAAGATGAGTCTTCCTTTTGACTCTTTTTTAAGATCCCTGTGGATCACTATACATTACAGATTGCAATTTATTTTTTATCTGTTACATTTTGTCTCTTTGATTGAAGCCTTAGAAGATGCATTAGTCTCCATAGTGGATATTTAGGAAATGGGACTTCATCAGCATCACATCTTACTGATTATCTTTTAGAGTTATTTTGTGGAACATAAATCTCATTCATTGAGTGTGTATTCTGTTTATTGCGAAGCAGATTTTTTTTTTAATCTTTGGAAATCTAGGAATTCCTCGTATATTGACTTAAAAAGCCTTTTGTATTTAATCATATATAGAGAGAGTACAAATTTATAATCAATTTTTAGAATAGTAGAATACACTGTTAGGTGTTTTATTAATAGTACACCTCAGAAAGTTAAAAGGAAGTGGTTAAGGATACATTGAAAATTGCAAATTCAGCTAAAACAAGTTTAAAATTTCAATAGTTTCAAGAATGTAGTTAAATTAGTGAATTACAGGAATGTGTGTGCTACATATGTTAATTTTTTTAGCTGAACTTAAGGGTAAACACAATTGCCCTAAAAACTTACTTTATTTCCAGAATCAGAGATAACACATTAGTTCCCTGGGCAAATCACTATGATTTTTCTGTGTTCTTACTCAATTTTTACAGACATCCAGGAATATTGAACGTCAGTGTGAATTCTGTAAACTATTAAGGATTTTGTATAGTTTGAGAAGTTATTGTGAAGAAATGCTATGCAAATGAAAGTTGCTATTAATATTAACAAACAATTATAATAATACCATGTTTTGAGTATTTGCTATGTGCCATGCACCATACTAGGTACTTAGTAAATATTAGCTCATTTAATCCTCACAAGAATTTTTTGGACTATGGAACATTTTATGGGTGTTTCCACAAAAGAGTAATTGAACAGAGGAAGAAAGTAAAACTCACATTTGCTTAGAGCTTGGAGAAGGTTTTGGTGGAGGTCACTGTTGAAACTTTAGGATAAAATTAGATTTTTTCCATTATTATTCATATATTTTATTATATATCATTTGATTATTTTTTTTTAATTTGTTATTTTTTCTTTCAATCCTTGGTTGAAGATTATATATATTTTAATCTATCCTTTTTGGATTTCTATTCAAAATATTTTTAGTTTCTTGTTTGAGGTAACACTTTACAAAAGTTAAGAAATTATGAGCTTATTTTATACAGGATTGAATCAGTTTTCTTGATGTATATGAGTGATATATTTTCATCTACTTAGGTTTATCTTCCAAAGCCATTACGTATTTCTGTCTTCAGTCAAAACTATAATTTTAAACAAAAATCCAACTTGTATTACATATTAATTACTATGTATAAGTTAACAGAATTTCACATCTGTTGCAGTTTTTCAGTGAACAGGGATTAATTATGTAACTTAGACGCCTGTCATAACATGGATTCAGAAATAACACAGAAGAAAGCAAGTTCAAAGTCATTACCACATCCAGTAAGAGCTCTTGACAGGCTTCTAATTTTACTTTTTTTTTTTGTTTGTCAATAAAAGTCAAATCTCAGATAAAAGGAAAATATCCTAACTTGTTCCATAGGCTCACTGATAAAATTATATACCATTATTAGTTGAATTATCCTATGAGGAAAGTTGAACTGTGGGAAAGAAATTTAAGAAAAGAGCAGATGTGATAGAATATTCTCCTAATTTCATAAATTATTTCTTATTTTCTCCTTTTAAAGAAAACTGTCTGTTTGAATTTTTTTTTTTTTAAGAGTAATCTTGATTTCTCTTCATTTATTTACTCTGGGTGTGATCTATATTTATATAGTGGCAGATAATTGCCTCCCAACTGATTTCAGCACCACTGTTTTGTGGCTTAGGTGTCAATTAAGTAGATAGGTACAAAACTCGCAACTTGACCTTTATTAACTTGATTTCAGAGCCTAAAGTTAAGTTACTGTAGACTATGGAAAGTTTGATTTTAATTTTAATTTCAAATAGATACTTTTTATTTGATATTGACTAATGCAGTTACCAAGATTCAGAATACTATTGTTTGTTTTATCATTAAAAAAAAAAAAAAAGAACAAAAACTATGGCAGAGATATGGAGGAACCTGATATATCAAATCTGCTTTTAGACAAATACTGGAAGACAATGATTGTTCCATGGATCCTTCTTTATTTCATTTTAAAGCCCTGTGTATTTTTGTATCTAATGTGTATTTATTTTATAAAGATTTTATATGAATGATCTGTCGTCTTTGGATTTCTATTCTGCACATTTTTAATTTCTTGTTTGAGTTAAAATTTTAATAAGATTAAGAAATTCTGAGCTTATTTAATAAATGAGGCAGTGTAATAGAATATTTAAGAATTATGTAGACAGAATGCCAAGGTTTAAATCTTGCCTTGGACTTAATTTGTCTGTGCCTCAAATTTCTTTATCTGTAAAATGGTAGTAATAGTAACAGTGCCTATTATATTGTTGCTCTGAGGACGAAAGGAATTAATACATGTTAAAACTTAGACTGTTAACTGGTACATTATGACAGTCAAAGGTATTCTAGATGCTCTTTCGTAGAATAATTTCATTTTATGAGAAGTGATAACAATTATAAATTGATTCAGTAAATATTTTAAGCAGCTCAACATTGTTTGGCATTTAATTTTTTGTATGTAATGTGTAGAGCGCATTGTTCTAAGATTAAGAAAACATTCTAGTTCTGGTAATGTTTTTTACTAATTATGTGATTTTGCTAATTCATTTAAACTCCCTGAACTTAGGATTCTAAAACTGTCTTATTCAAAATTTAGTGCCTTATATTTTCTGTTTTTTAAGAAAAAACACTTACTGTGCAAAATTTCAAAAACATGTAAAAGCAGAACAATATGATGAACATCTATTTACCTATCACGCATCTTTAATAGTCATCAACTCATGACAGCATCTATATCCCCTTCCACTCCCTCATCCCCTATTATTTTGCAGCAAATCCTAACAACATATTATTTCATCTACAAATATTTCAATACAGCTGGTCATGGGGGCTCACACCTGTAATTGCAGCTCTTTGGGAGGCCAAGGCAGGAGGATTGCTTGAGGCCAAAAGATCAAGACCAGCCTGGACAAATAGTGAGGTCCCATCTCTACAAAAAATAAAAATAAAAAATATTAGCCAGGCATGGTAGCATGCGCCTGTAGTTCTAGCTACTCAGGAGGCTGAGGAGGGAGAATCCCTTGAGCCCAGGAATTCAAGGTTACAGTGAGCTATAATTGCACCATTGCACACCAATTTCAGTATATATTTGTAAAAGAAAAAAGCTCTTAAAAACACAACCACAATACCACTATTTAGCAACAAAAAATAGCAGTGATTAATTAATATATTAATAATCCAGTAGTGTGTAAATTTCCAACTGTTTTCTAAATATGTGGGTGCACACACAAGTCTATGGTTCACAGGTTGTATTTGATTGATATGTCTTTTAAATTTATAGATTCATTCTCTTTATTTCTTGCAGTTTATTTGTTGAAGAATTTAGTTTATTTTACAAGATTTTTCACAGTCAGTATGTTTTTGCTAATTGCATCTTTCTGGTATTGTTTAACATGATTTTTCTATTTTCTATATTTTATGTAAATTAGTAGTTGGAGCTAGAGAATTGACTGTAGTTTAATTTGCTTGACTTTGGTGTGTGTTGGGGGTGGGACGTGAGAATACTCATGGGTGTTATGTTTTTCCATCCGAAGGCCCAATTATCTAGCTATCTCTCTTTTTATGATATAAACAACCCTTTACAATCAATGCCCATTATTTATTAAGGATGCAAAATGGTAATATTCCATTATTCCTTCTTTATTTATTAACAGGGATACTTTTAAAAAGAGAAATTTGGCCAGGTGTAGTGGCTCATGCCTGTAACCCCAGTACTTTGGGAGGCCAAGGTGGGAGGATCGCTTAAGACCAGGAGATGGAGACTAGTTCCGGCAAGGTAGTAAGACCCTATCTCTTAAAAAACAAAAACAAAAAAACTCATCTATTTGGAAACCCAGTAGTACAGTTAGTGTAGGAAAGGCATGATAAATGTTTGATTATTTCTCTTTGTTTACTAGGTTTCAAATAATGAGTTGCTACATTAGCATCCTCCGGTGGTGACCATTAGGACTTTTTTTAAGTATCATTATTAATTCATGCATTTAAAATATCTGATATCGTTTAATCAATCGCAGTTATTATTATTGATGATCAGTTTGTCCTGTCTTTGACTAGTGAAAGCCTATTCAGTTTGGCCCCTGAATATTTTTTATATGACTTGTAGTATTTGATAGCTTTCTTGCTACCTAGGATTTATTTATTTATTTATTTTGAGACAAGGCTCCACTGTGTCTCCCAGGCTGAAGTGCAGTTGTGCGATCACTGCACACTGCAGCCTCGACCTCCTGGGCACAAGCAATTCTCCTAGCTCAGCCCCCCAAGTAGCTGAGACTGCAGGCATGTGCCACCACATCCAGCTAATTTTTTTGTTTGGTTTTTTTCTTTGTAGAGACAGAGTTTCACCGTGTTGCCCAGGCTGGTCTCAAACTCCTGGGCTCAAGCTATCCTCCCACCTTAGCCTCCCAAAGTGCTGGGATTATACTACCTAGGATTTAGATTCCAAATTTGTCTTGACATCTTCTGCCCAGACATGGTATCAGCTGTTTGCCCAAGGAGTTCTGTTCTCTTTGAGGGAAATGGTATTTAGAGAGTACATCTGAATGCTAGAAATGTTCTTTGCTACTGGGATGGTGGTCAGTTTCTAGACCTTTTCAGTAGACAGAGCTAGGAAATATAATTTATTTTTTTCCTTAAAATAATATTACATATATTTAATATGTATGTATAGCTCACATGTATTTTATCTATTATATATAAATTATGTATTAGTATATATGAATATTTACTGTTATTTATATACATATATTTATTCTCATACTTTTTATTCAAATACAGACTGTGAGGTTCATAATTAACATCTTAGTGTTATATCTTTATCTTCTTTTTCCCATACCAAGAATCCTAGATCACAGTGACCCTAGGGTTGATAGAATATCATATCATTACTCATTTGCCTTATAGCACAATGCACACATTAACAGTGTCACAATACAAATAAACAGTGTCCTCATCAACAATGCAATTACTGAAAACAGCATAAGATATATATTTTAGGGCATGCTGCAATAGAGACTGTCAGATTACTGTTTTAAAGTTATTTGGAATGGTATGGTAAGGCCACTAACTAGATATTTTCTTCATTTGTATTTTCAATTTTCAAATTTCTTATGGATCATGTTTTTAAGATTTAATTGTGCTTTATAATTACATAAAATACTTTTCTGATTCCACATTCAAATCTATAAAACAGAGTATATTCAAAGATATCTACCTTCTATCTCTATCCTCTAGTTTTTAGTTCCATACCTCCTCTTGTAGGTAACCTTTAAAAGTATATATTGTGTAAAATTTCCTTTTATTAATAGAAATGACTATGTATATTTGTAATCTTCCCTATCATAGATAAATGGTGACACACTAAACACACTTTGCTTAGATCAGGGAGATCACTGCAGAGTATTCTATACAGAGATTCCCCATTCCTTTTCATTGCTGTATAGTACTGCATTGTGTGGATGCTCTATAGTTTTCACAACCATTCTTTTGTTGCTGGACATGAGAGTTGTTTTAAAAATCTTGGTTGCCTTTTGGTCTCTCAAACATGAGGAATAAGAAACATGAGTATATTATTTTGTTTTTATAAATAGATCTGCAATTATTATTAGCCTTATGGATTTGTCTTTATACATTTTTGCCAGTATAATTTTTGGATAGATTCTTAGAAGTAGGGTTTTTGGGTCAAAGGATAAATCCAAATGTAATTTTGCTGGATTTTGACAGATTTCCCTCCAGAGATTTTGTATCATTTTCTATTCCCATAGCAATGAGTGAGATTTCCTGTTTCTCACATCCTCACCAACAGACTATACTGTCAAGAGAGAATTGTTAACTCCATGTATTAATTTATTTGATTTTAAGTGAAGTTGAGCAATTTTTGTATGGTTAAAATCATTTATGTTTTTAACAAACATCTGTTCATTTATTTAACCAATTTTTCCTATAGGGCTAGAGAATTTTAGAAATATTTTATATATTACTGATATATTTTTATATATGCTACAAATATTTTTCTCAGTCTCATTTATATTTTTACTTACAATTTCTTTATTCCAAGTTTTTAAAATGTAATCAGTTTTACCTGTTTTTTCACGGATGTCTTCTGGATTTTGTTTCAAAGTTAGGAAACTGTTCCCTAATCTCAGGTTGTCTTAGTTTGTTTTCCATTACTTATAACAAAATATCTGAAACTGGATAATTTATAAATAAAAGGAATTTATTTCTTACAGTTATGGAGGCTGAGAAGTCCAAGGTCAAGGGGGCCATACCTGGTGTGAGCTTTCTTGGGGCTGCATCTGGTGGGAGCCTTCTTGCTGGTAGGAACTCTGCAGAGTCCCAAGGCAACACAAGGCCTCACATGGTGAGGGGGCTGTGAGTGTGCTAGCTCAGCTCTCTCTTCCTCTTCTTATAAAGCCACTGGTCCCACTCCTGTGATAACCCTTTAATTTGCTAACACGTTAATTCATTAATCCATAAGTGGATCAATCCATTCATAAGGACTCTGCCAATCACCTCTTAAAAGCCCTACCTCTCAATACTACCGCATTGGGGATTAAATTTCAACGTAAGTTTTTACCCCTATTTTATTCTAATATTTATATAATTACATTTTTCATATATATACCTCTGATTTTTTTGGACTTTATCCTGTTGGTGTGGGTATGTAGCAGAAATCTAGTTTTACCTGTTTCCATATGGCTATTCCGTTATCTCAACACATTTATTTAAATGTTTCTCTTTTCCCTTGCTGAGATGCCACCTTTATCATATACTAAACCTGCATATCTAAATGATCTACTTTTATATTTTCTGTTCTCCGTTGATCTATTTTTCCTTACATACTTCTCATTTAATCCTATTAATCCACAACAAATGAGAATGTTTAAGCTTAGAATAAGTAATTTGCCCAAGTATCAAATAGCCCAGCTATTAAGTAGCAAAATGTAGACTTAAATCCAAATCTCTCCGACTCTAAAATTAATGCTTTTACTCCCTGTTCTTTCCTGTTTTTTTTTTTTTTTTTTTTTTTTTTTTTTTTTATGGTACTTACCAACTTCCTTTTACGCGAAGTGGTTACTGAGGTAAATGAAACTGCCAGTGTAAAACTGTTTGACAAATGTGGGGCTTTGAGGATTGGAAAGTATTACTTCTTTGAATTACTTTTTTAGCCATTTATGGGTAGATAGCTGAGAACCAAATATAGTCACAGTTGTCGTGTATAATTTTGAAGGCATTATAGTTTTTGAGCCAAACGCAGTGGTGGACACCTGTAGTCCCAGCTACTGATGAGGCTGAGGCAAGTAGGTCACTTGAGCCTGGGAGTTTGAGGTTGCATTGCGCCATGATCATGCCTTTGAATAGCCATTGCACTCCAGCCTGGGCAACATAGTGAGATCCTGTCTCTAAAAAACTTTCATTTTAAATATTTCTTAAAAATAATTTTCAGTAATTTTTAAGCTGCTAAACTTGAGCTATAAATATTTTAACTGGTTCTGGAACTTTTGCCTAAGAATAACCTGGAGGACTTAAAACACAGTTTGTCCATTTCCTGCAACCCCACTGCCCTATGTAGTTTCTGATTGCTTACAACTGTGATGGGGCTCAAAAATTTGCATTTCTAGCAGGTTCCCAAATGTTGCTAATGCTGTTGGTACAAGGATCATATTTGAAAACCACTGTTTTAAAAACTCTATATTTGAAAATGTTAGAATTCTGTGCATTTTTCTAAAGTCATATTTTTTGAGAGAGGAAAGGGGCCAAATTAAAAATTTTAAGATTTGATTTGGTCACGCTCAGTGGCTCACATCCCAGCACTTTAGGAGGCCAGCACTTTAGGAGGCCAGGGTGGGTAATCCCACCCTGCACTTTAGGAGGGATCCTAAAGTAATCCCAGCACTTTAGGAGGCCAGGGTGGGTGATCGTTTGAGTCCAGGAGTTCGAGACTAGCCTAGGCAACATGGTGAAACTCCTTCTCTACAAAAAAAAATACAAAAACTAGCCGGGCGTGGTGGTGAGTGCCTGTAGCCCCAGCTACTTGGGAGGCTGAAGTGGGAGAATCACCTGAGCCCAGGAGGTCAAGGCTGCAGTGAGTAAGCTAAGATCTTGCCACCGCACCCCAGCCAGGGCAACAGGAATGAGACCCTGTCTGAAAAACAAAAACAAAAACAAAACAAAACAAAAAAATTATGGAAAACTGCTAGTGTAATTCATTTTAAGTTCCCTATTTTTACCTTGCCTTGTTGAAGTTGCTAGTTGACATTGTTTTGATTAAGCATTAAAACTATATTTTTTAAAATTAACTTTATTCTCAGTAGTTCTTACAAGGAATGAAAGTATATCATTTGCATCTAATACAATTATAAAAATATGCATAGGCTTTTATGAAGTTACTTTTACCAGTGCCTTTTCTTTGGCCCATTTTAAACACTTTGATAATTTCTATTATTATGGAGTAAAATGAACTATGCTGGTTCAAATGAATAGAATGTTTTACTCACTAGTTGGAATGGTCAGAAAATATTTAAAAGGTTTTGACAACATAGATCTAGGAAAGTGAGATAAAGCAGTATTATAGGGGCATAAGTGTAGGGGAACAACTTTGTCATGGTACTCTGGTCACCTTGCATGTATCCACGTAGGCAAAGACTTGGACCTCAGGACTGCAGCTTATCCATGGCTTGACACACCTTGTGATTCTCCTGGAATATGAGAGGGTGAGAGGCCTCTAAGGAGCTGCTATGAGGTCATCTCCCAATTTCCCACTCACCTCTCTATTTCCCCTACAAGTGTGTCATGAGACAGTTTCTCTTCACTTCCCTGGTAGTGATTAGGTATTAGACTTTTGACCCCACCCCACACCCTTAGAATAGAGCTACAGAATAGAAAACTGCTTAGCCATAGTTTTCATTGGGCCAGCCCCTTTTTTGTGTTACCATTTTTGATGTGCGGGACAAGGATCCAGGCAGTTTACTCTTTGGCTAATCTTCTTTTCACTCTGTAAGTAGTAAACTTTCTAAATCTAATAAGCCATCTAAATTTTAAAATGGCTCATATGTCTCTTTACTGATATAATTAGTGAGGCTTTGGCCTGGCTTTGGTAGGTATTTGTTCCCTGGACAGTAAGCAAACTTCCTTCCTTTTTTGGTATGCATGGAAAGGCATTTCATGGGTATAGTTGGCAATAACCAAGCTTTTTTAAGGTTGATGAACAATAAAAATAAATAATGTCTACCAATTATTGAGTGCTTACGTACCAGCACGTAGAAAGACATATTTACAACTGCTTTTTATACAATTTTGTCTGTTTTTTTACAAATGAGAAAACTGAAACTTTTGACTGAATTTCCCAAGGTAACATAATACAGACCATTGTATTGTAACCTGGGAAGCCTGATACCAAAGCCCAGTCTCTTAAAACTATACTGCATATCATACAAATATATGCATGTGTGTATATTTATGTGTTGTGTGTGTACATACATGTATGTGTGTATTTACAGACCTATATTGTGTCATGCATGCATGTCATATGTTGATGGTAATTTACCAGTTTTGAATTGGGTACACAAAAATTAGGTTAACAATATAGGATCTATCACTATGTGATTCCTAATTATATTAAAAATGAATCTAGTCAATACTTCATAACCTTGATTTGAGAATCAACAATTCTGTGATACTTGTGTTGCCCAGGGTATCAGAGAAGACAGAGTGCATTTCTTATCTAATAGTGAGAGGTAGTGCAACATAGAAAGTTGACTACCTCTCAAGGGACAACTCGAAGAATTTACTAGTAATAACTCATATTTATTAAGAGCCTACTAAGTGATAGGCCCTATTCTGAGCCCTTTTTATGTATAAACTCATTTAATCCTCAAAACAACCTTATATTATAATTGTTATTCCTGTTGTTGTTGAGTAACTTTCATTCCTTGGTTTTTCATGTGATAACTCAGACCTTCTTTTTTCCCAGACTCAGTACCTCAGTTCCATTACCTGTAAGACATGATTTGAATTTCTGCTCTTCATCAGGTGTTACAGTCTGTTTAGATCCCTTTCAAAGGGTGATACCCAAAATCTGTAGTACAGATATGGACTGACATTTGCAGAGCAAAGCAAAAATTTCTCCTCTGTAGTTCTGTATATTATAGTTCTGTTAATGCAGCTTAAACCCACATAAGTTTATGGTGTTAAAATAGTACTGCAATTAAAATCCCTAAACATGTTAAACACGTTCTACAGATGCGTCTTTTCTCTCTTATTCTATACTTGGGTAGTTGGCTGCTATAGAATTTTTACATTTATCCCTTTTAAATTTCTTCTTGTTAGATATCAAGTCTTTCAGGATCCTTATTTGTTAGTCAATGCTTTTGCTGTCCTTTGCAGCTTCATGTCATCTTCAAAGTTCAGGACATAAAATATCTTCATCTTGGCCTTACAGAATACCACTAGAAACATCCCTCTAGGCCTCATTCCATTAAGTGGTATACTCTGGGAGTATTTGTTCCACTAGTTGCTAGTTTAGCTAACTGAACTAGCTTATATATTTTTTAGTTTTGTTCTTTGAAAAATCATGAAGGGCATTATAAAATTATTTACTAATATCTAGTTAAATATCAAGTCTACTTTTCTGATCTGCAAGTCTTCTAAATACATTTTTAAAAAGAAACAAACCTAGTCTGTAACATGTCTTATTATTTTTAGCTCATATATCCTAATCCTAAAGATCTCTACATCTTCTTATATTCACAAGTCAAATCTTTAATAATTTGTTTTAGAAGGTTATCTGAAATTAACAGAAATCTTACCATATTGTAGAATTTACTGTCTTATTTTTGAAAATAGTCTTCAGTCCTGTGGCACTGGTAATGATTCAAGAATCTCATTTGCAGGCTCTTTTAAATATCTTGAAACGTAATTGTTTAGTCTGAGAGAGAGATGAATTTACAAAGTGACTAGGTCTCCTTTTTCAATCCCTTCTCTTATTTTTCGCATACATTTTCCTTTTCTGTTGTTCATCCTTCACTTTTTAGTCTACCATTCTCCTTGTTAAATCAGAAAATGAGAGTTGAAGGGGGTATGTTTTACAGAGCAAAACATATAATTGAATTAATTGCATGTAAAGGAATATAGTAAATAAATGCTTATAGATGTCCAGGTAAAGTTAATTTTTGATCTTGAGTTTTGAGAATTTGAATTGGAGGAAAGGAAGATCAGAGGAGAAAGGTTATAGACAAAATCTAACGTGTGGTAAGAAAATATTTGGGAGATAGCAAGTTTTATATAGAGCTATAGTCATTACATGAGCATCATAAGAGTAAAAGGTCATTGTGGGAAAGAATGGGAATTAGTGAAAGTGGGGATATTGGGAAGCGGCAATTTAGTACACTGAGACGTAAATACTATATTCTTAACACCTCAAGCTGTATATTTTGTAGAACTTTATACTTTAGAGAATCACTTTCAGGTAAACTTCTGAGATAAGTGGGGTATTCTTATTTTATGAATGAAACAATTAATACTTAGATTAAGAAAGGCTGGTACCTATTATTCCACCTAATAATATAATTTAAGATTCAGATGGGACTAAAACTCATTGCCTTATATTTCCAAAGTCTGTGTTCTTCACTGTTATGTTTTATCTCTGTCGCCTCACTGCTACCATAGTACTACAGTAGTACAATATCACTTACAGTTTATCATGTTTTTATGTACATTGTCTGATTTGATCCTCAAAAACCTCAGCTGCATTAATACCTGAGTAATAAAGTACAGGTATTATTATGATCTCATTCTGCAAATAAGGAAAACAAAGATTGAGAAGGTCAAGTTAACGAGGACTGCTTTCTTAACCCCATTACCTATTTTTTCTATCTACTTGCCTTTCCTTTTATTCATTCTTCACTTTTAAGTCTAGATTTTAACTTTTTCATAAAACTGAGGCTAAAAGAAGTTACATAGGTTAAAAAGATCAACACTGGAATAACTAACAGAACGTGTACAGATCTAAACTTATGCCTTCTGATTGCCATCTACTTACTAGTATGTATTATGTTCTGGAAAAAAAGTACCTACTGGAAGACCCAGAAGCTTCTTGGGACTTGTTTATACCATGACTGCAATAACATTTGAGAATTTTTCTAGTAGATAGGTGTGAGATTATTTGCAGAGATCAGCAGTGGAGGCTGTTATCAGCTGGAAAGTGGCCATATTAACATAATTTATTAACTGACTTAAAATTCATTGTGAAATAAGTATGAAACAATTAAGTACTTGACAAAGATAAAAATTTCAAGAGTTGGATTTTTTCCACTTAAAAATGTGTTAAGAATGAAGTGCTATACTCTCTCAATAGTGTTCAAAATGTTTGAATTGATGGAATTGATGGTTTTAAGATGGAAACCAAATGTACTTTTTCGTTATTGCCATAACTTGTGATTGAAATGTGAGTGAGACAGGAAGGAAATAGCTTATATTGTATACATGACCTGTATTCCTTTTGTCTACTCTAAGCAACTGCTACAGTCCATTCTGAAATATCCATGTATTAATTCTTAAGGTTACTGTAACAAATTACACAAACTCAGTTGCTTAAAACAAATGTATTCTCTCACAGTTTTGGATTCCAGAAGTCTGAAATTTGTGTCAGTGGGCTAAAATTAAGGTGGCAGGACCATGCTCGTTCCAGAAGCTCTACGGGAGCATCTGTTCTTGGCTCTTCTAGCTTCTGGTAACTGCCAGCATTCCTTGGTTTGTGGCTGCAGCACTCTAGTCTCTGCCTCTTTAGTCACATGACGTCCTCTTCTGTCTGTGTCACATCTCCTTCTGCTTTCTTATAAGGTACATGTTGATTGCATTTTGGGCCCACTTGGATAATCCAGGATCATGTCTGCATCTCTAAATTTTTAATCCTTTCCAAAGTCCCTTTTTGCCATATAAAGTAATATTCACAGATTCCAGGGATAGGGATGTGAATGTCATTTGGGGAGCCATTATTCTGCCTACCATAGTCTTTATTGTCTCTCCACTTTCTTTTCTTTCTCATCCCTTTTCTTCCCTGCTATTTTTATTCTTTTTCATCTTCCAGAAGCACAAAGTGGCAAGTAGATTGAGTGGGCATGATCTGAATTAATGATCAAGAGTTGAGGCCAGGTGCGGTGGCTCATGCCTGTAATCCCAGCACTTTGAGAAGCCGAAGCAGGTGGATCACTTGAGGTTGGGAGTTTGAGACCAACGTGGCCAACATGGTGAAACCTCGTCTCTACTAAAAATATAAAAATTAGCCAGGCATGTTAGCAGGTGCCTGTAATTCCAGCTACTTGGGGGAGGCTAAGCAGGAGAATCACTTGAACCTGGGAGGCAGAGGTTGCAGTGAGCCAAGATCATGCCCCTGGACTCCAGCCTGGGTGACAGAGTGAAATTCCATCTAAAAAAAAAAAAAAGAGAGAGTTGAGTGGGTATGGTATATATAGATCAGTAAGTGAGCCTTATTGCCCTCATTATGGAACTTTGGATTCTGTTCATAATTAATTAAATTAATTGGTGGTAATGGTACCTTCATTAAATTCAGCACCCTCTATCAAAGCAATTATTGAAATTTTGGGTAAAGTATGTTAACATGAAATTTCTGCCCAATTAAAACATCTGTTGGTTGGCAAATAGTGTTGTTTGTTCTGCATATAATTTTACTTCAAGCAAGTTTTTCCCCTCATATTTTCATTTTATTTCAGTGATAGCTCAGACTTTAATTTAATGCAAGGGAAACAAAATGAAAAAGTTGGTAGAGTTTTGATCCAAAAGTCCATTGTCAGAGATTTTTTTGGTTTGGGGCATCTCATGTAACCTTTTGGGCTTCCATTTCCTAATATCTATGATAAATAAGTTGAATGATATGATTGTTAAATCTCTTCTAACTCTGAAAGCCTCTAGTTCTAGTATTTACTATGAAGTATTTAAAAACCAATGAACAAGCAAATAAATTACAAATCTGATTATTCTGTACTATTTGAAAAGCTGTGTTATTCACAAGATTACTCTGAAATAACTGTCTATGCTTTTTTATTTTTCTGTAGATGGACCACACATCCCCGACCTACATGCTTGCTAACTTAACCCACTTGCATTCTGAACAACTTCTGCAGGGCTTGAATCTTCTTCGCCAACATCACGAACTCTGTGACATCATTCTTCGAGTAGGTGATGTTAAAATTCATGCTCACAAAGTGGTACTTGCCAGCGTCAGCCCGTATTTCAAAGCTATGTTCACTGGAAACCTTTCTGAAAAAGAGAACAGTGAGGTTGAGTTTCAATGCATTGATGAAACTGCTCTCCAGGCCATTGTGGAGTATGCCTATACAGGGACTGTTTTTATTTCTCAGGACACAGTTGAATCTCTCCTGCCAGCAGCAAACCTACTCCAGATAAAACTTGTCCTGAAAGAATGTTGTGCATTTCTTGAAAGCCAACTTGATCCTGGTAATTGTATTGGAATTTCTCGTTTTGCAGAAACGTATGGTTGCCGTGACCTTTATTTGGCAGCCACTAAATACATATGCCAGAATTTTGAAGCTGTTTGCCAGACTGAAGAGTTTTTTGAGCTTACACATGCTGACTTGGATGAAATTGTTTCCAATGACTGTCTGAATGTAGCTACCGAAGAGACTGTTTTTTATGCATTAGAGTCTTGGATCAAGTATGATGTACAAGAACGCCAGAAATACTTAGCACAGTTACTAAACAGTGTACGATTACCATTGTTGAGTGTTAAGTTTCTCACTAGACTATATGAAGCAAATCATCTTATTCGTGATGATCGCACTTGTAAACATCTTTTGAATGAAGCCCTAAAGTACCACTTTATGCCTGAACATAGACTCTCTCATCAGACAGTCTTGATGACACGACCTCGCTGTGCTCCCAAAGTACTTTGTGCAGTAGGAGGGAAATCTGGACTCTTTGCCTGTTTGGATAGGTAAATAGAAGGCTTTCCTAAATGAATGATGCTAACTGATTTTATGCTTTTTAAATGTGCAGATTTTCTATATTTTAAAAATAGTTTGATTTTCCTTTTTACTTTTCTTTGCTTCTTTTTAGTTTTTTTTCTTCTTCCTAAAATACTTATGTGATTGTTTTTATTATATTGTCGTTCATTCTCTACAATACTCTCAATTATTAACCACCTCCCCAAGTGCACACTTTATCCACCTGGTTACTCACAAACTTTTATTCCATTTTCTGTCTTTCTTTTTTTTTTTTTCTTTCTGGAACCATTTACATGTTTGAGTCAGACCACATCAGAAGAGATTTATTATTGTCAGTTATATCAGAAGATAGCCAAGAAGAGAACTAGGAACCTGTGGTGAGGGAACTGGGGACAGGAATGGGTTTGAATGAAAACAGTTCATTAGAAGTGCTACCAAAGAAATGAGAAAAAATAGGATACTGATATAAATTGTGTACTTTGAGTGTAATTTGTTTTCTTCAGTGTATTTTTAAAAGACAGCATTAAGAAGTATGTCTTTTTTCCCCCTAATAACTTATATTAGGAATTGTCAGACTATTTCTATAAAAGACCAAACAGTAAATATTTTAGACTTTGTGAGCCATGTAATCTTTGTGGCATCTACTTAACTCTGCCATTGTAGTGTGAGAGCAGCCATAGATAATACATAAGTGAATGAACATGGAAGTGTTCCAATAAAACTTTATTTATAAAAATAGCTAGTGGGCTAAATTTGGCCCATGGTGATAGCTTGCCAACCCTTAATTTGGTGCATTATGCTAGTAACTTTTATACGTTGAAAATGTAGCTTGAAGTTATTCTTGCTTTTTCTTAGATAGGTTTGCTTCATGAAAACTTTTGTGTTTAATATATATTTTTTAATACTGTGGATTTCTGACCATTTCCAAAAATTTGGTAGATTGCTTTTCCCTTTCCAATGTTAGGAAACTTGATGTTTCATCAATGGCAACTGATAAATTCTGCATCTTTAAAAAAGTCTCAAAATACCTGTAATCCCAGCACTTTGGGAGGCCAACACAGGAGGATCACTTGAGGCAGGAGTTTGAGACAAGCCTGGGCAATATAACGAGATCCTGTCCCTACAAAAAATTTAAAATATTATCTGGGAGTGGTGTTGCACTCCTGTAGTCCCAGCTACTCAGGAGGCTGAGACAGGAAGATTGCTTAGGCCCAGGGGTTTGAAGTTGCAGTGAGCTATGAATGCACCATTGCACACTAACCTGGGTGACAGAATGAGACCCTGTCTTGAAAAAAAAAAAAAAAAGTCTGATAATACATTTTATTTATTTATTTATTTTATTTTTTATTTTTTATTTTTTGAGACAGAGTTTGGCTTTTGTTGCCCAGGCTGGAGTGCAGTGGTGCAATCTCAGCTCACTGCAACCTCTGCCTCCCAGGTTCAAGTGATTTTCCTGCCTCAGCCTCCCAAGTAGCTGGGATTACAGGCATGTGCCATCATGCCCAGCTAATTTTGTATTTTTAGTAGAAACGGGGTTTCACCATGTTGGTCAGGCCGGTCTCAAACTCCTGACCTCAGGTGATCCACCCGCCTTGGCCTCCCAAAGTGCTGGGATTACAGGCAAGAGCCACTGCACCCAGCCTCATAATACATTTTAACTGTAACCTAAAACTAGCATTGTTGAGACTGGGCTACACATAGAACATTAGTTATGTTAGCTGCACGAATTGATTGTTTAACTCTTATTCTGAAATGCACTGGTTACTGGCGTAAAGTAAATTATATGAGTAAATATTATGACAAAAATTTTCAAATATGTATTTATAGTGTAAAAATTTTTGAGCGGTTGCCTCTTATTTTCTCAACTATTAAAAATAACAAATTATTGAAGAATAATAAGACCTGTTCATATCTTTAGACACAGTAATCTTTTATCATAGAATCTATCATAATAAAATTTTAAAAATTAAAAGTATTATTTGCATAGAGCTGTTTATTGCAGCATTATTATAACTCTGGAAAAATTAAAACCAACCTGAATGATCATTCAGTTTAACTCTACAAAAGATATTAAACACCTGTGCCTCAGATACACTGCTAGATAATTGACCTTCAACAAGTTCATAATTTAGTAAAGGAGACATGTAGAAAATAATACATAATGTTTATGCAACGATCAAGATAGTTTTATAGAAACATTAAAGAGAGCCATTTATCCCATCTGGGGGATTTAGGGAAGAGAAATTGTAGAGAACTTCATGTACAAGTTGAGTGTTGAATGCTAAGCAAGAATCAAGCAGAGAAAGAAGAAAGGTCACGAGGAATGTACAAAGACACAATGGCATGATACATTATGGGATATTCAGGAAACTAAAAGCTGATTGGTATTCAGAAGTAAAGGGTTCTAACCAAGAAGTGTCAAGCAGTGGCCTTTGAACCAAGTTAAAGAAGTTATTGTATGCCATGATTTAAAAAAAAAAAAAAAAGACTTTAATGTGTGTTGCAAAACCATTCTAAGGAGGTTAGTGAAATTATCAGATTTGTATATTAGATCATTCTGGCTGTATCATGGGAAAATTTGAGAGGCCAGGATTAATATCAGATTGATTAAATAAGATGTTATTATAGAACCTCTTATCTAATATAGGCAAGAGATGATGAGATCCTAAATTAGGGTAGAAGTAGTAAAGATAGAGAATGGGGCATTCATTTTAAAAAATGTTTTAAGAGAGTAAATTGACAGGATTTGGTGTTTGAGTGGATATGAGGGAGGGATGATGAGGAAGAGGGAGGAATCCAAGATGAATGAGTTCTTTTGATTAGATGATTACATGGGTGGTTCATATATGCAGAGAGAGAGAGAGAATATGGGAGGAGAAGCCACTTTCAGGGGAAAAGTTTTGGACACATTGAGTTTGAAGTGCCCTTGAAATATCCAGGTAAAGGATATTCTATGGTAGCTGGATATGAGTGCACAGCTCAAAGAAGAGCTCAGGGCTGGAAATTTGAAGGTCATCAGCATATGTATAGTTTAGAGGTATGAATTAAAACTATGAAGTCTTTGATGGAGTTATTGACAGTTTAAATGTTCCTCCTTTTGCCTGGTGAGAAAATATAGAGAGGAAAAAGGATTGATTGTGAATGACAATCTGGGGAACATTACTATTTAAGATGAGGGCAGTAGCAACAATTTTAGCGGCAGGAGAACCAAGTGAATAGTGTCATAAAAGCCAAGGAATTTGTGTGTCAAGAAGGAAGGAATGTGATCAGCTATGTAAAATGCACTGGAAAGATCCAGAAAGATAAAAATGGAAAGGTGGCTCTTAAGCTTGGCATTATGGAGAACATAATGACTTTTGGTGGGTAATTTCTTTTTTTTTTTTTTTTTTTGAGACAGAGTTTCACTCTTGTTGCCTAGGCTGGAGTGCAGTGGCGCAATCTTGGTTCACTGCAACCTCCGCCTCCCAGGTTCAAGCAATTCTCTTGCCTCAGCCTCCCAAGTAGCTGGGATTACAGGCATGCACCACCACGCCCAGCTAATTTTGTATTTTTAGTAGAGACAGGGTTACTCCATGCTGAGGCTGGTCTCGAACTCTTGACCTCAGGTGATCTGCCTGCCTCGGCCTTCCAAAGTGCTGGGAATACAGTCATGAGCCACCGTGCCCGGCCTTGGTGGGTAATTTCAAGCAGAGTTGTAGAAATGCTGTAGATACATTGCAGTGGGCTGAGAAGTGAATACAAAGTAAGGAAATAAACTGAATGAAGACTTTTCTTTTAATGCTAGAGACAGGAAGGAGAGAGTTAAGGCAGTAACTGATAGCATCAGGGTAAGTTTTGTTTGGTTTTATTTTGTTCTTGAAGAGAGAGACATGAGTTTTTTTTGTTTGTTTGTTTGGAGACGGCATCTCGCTCTGTCGCCCAGGTGTCTCACTTTGTTGCCCAGGCTGGAATGTAGTGGCATGATCTCAACTCACAGCAACCTCTGCCTCCTGAGTTCGAGCGATTCTCCTGCCTCTGCCTCCTGAGTACCTGGGATTACAGGCATATGCCACCACACCCGGCTAATTTTTGTATTTTTAGTAGAAACAGGGTTTCACCATGTTGGTCAGGCTGGTCTTGAACTCCAGACCTTGTGATCCACTCGCCTCAGCCTCCCAAGTATTTTTATAATTAGATGAATAAAGAGATAAGTAAAGAGGGATAGGGTAAAGATATAAGACAGATGAATGCTCATTGATGAAGCAAGATCTTAGAGGAAATAGAAGAGATTGATATCAAAAGCAATGATAGAAAGTTGTGAATAGGAGAAAGAGACTATGCCTCAAGACAATTGAGGTTTACTGGCTGGGGGAGGGGTGAAAGCAAGGGTTTAAAAGAAAGAGAGACTCTTTATGCCTCAAGACAATTGAGGTTTACTGGCTGGGGGAGGGGTGAAAGCAAGGGTTTAAAACAGCACTTGTCCAATGGCTTTAGTTTTTTTCTTTAATTAAGAGAGGAGGCCTGCTAGAGAAGAAAGTGGGGATTGGGTAGGTAACTTAAGAAAATTGGGGAAGCTCTGAGAACTGTATTGTTTCTACTTATACGTAAGGAGTCATAAGGATGGCAATACATTGAAAGCATTTTTTGAATAGTTGTGCAAATATGTTAAATGTTGAATGGACATTCAGCCACATCACTCATCTCAACACTATAAACCACAGGTCTAATTCAAGAATGAAACTCTTATTAGAACTGATTATTATTGCCCTCTGCTATAGTTTAAATGTGTCCCTCCAAAATTCATGTGTTGGAAACTTAATTGCTGTTGGAACAATGTTAAGAGACGGGGCCTTTAAGAGGTGATTAGGCCATGAGGGCTGTGCTCTCATGAACGGATTAATGCTATTATTGTGGGAGTAGGTTGGTTATCTCAGGAGTGGGCTCCTGATAAGAAGATAAGTCCTGCTTCCATTTTCTCTTTGTCTCACATACATACTCGCTTGCACTTCATGTGATGTCTTCCATCATGGGATGACCCTTGCCAGATGCAGGCATCATGCTCTTGGACTTTACAGCCCCCAAAACTGAAAGCCAAATAAACTTCTGTTCTTTATAAATTACCCAGTATTTTGTTATAGCAGCAGAAAATGGGCCAAGACAGAAAACTGGTACCAAAAAGTGGGGCCATTGTTACAACAAATATCTGAAAATATGGAAGTGGCTTTGGAAATGGTTAATGGGTAGAGGTTGGAAGATTAAGTAGGAGTCTGGAAGAAGCCTAGATTGCCGTGAATGGAATGTTAAGGGTGATTTTGGTGAGGGCTCAGAAGAAGAGAGCCATAGAGAAATTCTGGAACTTTTTAGAGATAACTTAAGTGGGCATGATCAGAATGTTGATAGAAATGTGCACAGTAAAGCTATTCTGATGAGGTCTCAAGGAGAAACTGAGAGTAAAGGCCATCCTTGCTATATATTAGCAAAGACCCTTGCTGAATTGCATCAGTTTCCTGGGACTTTATGGAATGCAGAACTTCAGAGCGATGAACATTCATGCTGCTTTGTGGCTGCTTTTAACTGCATATAGTAAGGTGCGAGAGGGAAGAGATTATTTAAACATGGAATTTATAATTAAATGGTAAGCGGAACAGAAAGACTTGGAAAATTAGCAGCTTGACCATGTAAAAAGTGAAAAGGTATCTTTTAGGAAAGTAAACCAAGGATGTGTGCTAAAGAGATGAGTGTGGTTACAAGGGAGCCAAGTGCTAGTCAAGACAATGGGAGAAAGGCCCTGAAGGCATTTTAAGATCTTCGAGGCTGTGCCTCCCGTTGTAGTCTCAGAACACTGGGAGGGCAGAATGGTTTGGGGGGATCAGCCTGGGACACCCTCCACATGCTCACTGCCCATGGCCACCTTGGGAGTCTGCTCTCCACATTCTAGTATAGCTTCCCCAGCTGTGGCTCAAATAGGCCCAGACGTGGCTCAGGCTGCTACTCTAGAAGGCACAAGTAGTAAGCTTTGGTGTTGGCCATGTGATGTTAACTCTGCAGGCTTGCAGACTACAAGAGTTATGGGGGCATGGCTACCTTCTCCTACTGTAAGAGTGTTGCAGATAGCACAGGGGGCAAGCAGAAACCTGTCTTGAGGCAGAAGCACTACAGAGCACCCTCACTAGGGCAATGGCTAGGGGAGTCATGGGAATGGGGCCACCCCCAAAAACCACAGAACTGTAGTGCAAGTAGTGTGCAACGTCAGCCTGTCAGAACTGTAGGCACAAGATTCCAACCACTGAGAGCTGCATGGGCTAAGCCCAGCACAGTCATGGGGGCAGGGCTGCCAGAGGTCTTGGGGGCCCAACTCCTGCCCCAGTGTATCCAGCAAGTAGGACATGGAGTCGAAGGAGATTATTCACCAGCTTTAAGACTTAATGTTTTTGGCCGGGCGCAGTGGCTCACGCTTGTAATCCCAGCACTTTGGGAGGCCAAGGCAGGGGGATCACGAGGTCAGGAGATCGAGACCATCCTGGCTAACACGGTGAAACCCCATCTCTACTAAAAATACAAAGAATCAGCCGGGTGTGGTGGTGGGCGCCTATAGTCCCAGCTACTCGGGAGGCTGAGGCAAGAGAATGGTGTGAACCCGGGAGGCGGAGCTTGCAGTGAGCCGAGATCGCACCACTGCACTCCAGCCTGGGCGACAGAGCAAGACTCAGTCTCAAAAAAAAAAAAAAAAGACTTAATGTTTTCCTTGTTGGGTTTTGGACTCACTTGGGGCCTCTTACTCTTTGTATTTCCTACTTCTCCCTTTTGGAAGGAGAATATTCTCTGCCTTTCTTACCATTGTGTTTTGGAAGTAAATTGTTTTGATTTCACAAGCTCACAGCAGGAAGGGAATTTGCCTCAGGATGTATCATGCCTTGACTCTCGCTTATATATGATTTAGATAGACTCTGGACTTTGGACTTTTGAGTTGATGCCAGAATGAGTTAAGACTTTTGGGGCTATTGGGATGGAATTAATATATTTTGCATGTGAGAAGGACACGAATTTTGAGGCCAGGGGCAAAATTCTATGGTTTGAAAGTGTTCCCCAAAAGTTCATATGTTGGAAACGTAATTGCCATTGAACAGTATTAGAAGGTGGGGCCTTTAATAGGTGACTAGACCCTAAAGGATCCGCCTTCTTGGAGGGGTTAATACCATTATTGTGGGAATGAGTGAGTTATTGCGAGAGTGGGCTCTTAATAAAAGGATAAGTCCGGCTGCCATTTTCTCTGTCTTGTGCACAGGCTTGCTAGCTATCCATGTGATGTCTTCCACCATGAGATGACCCTTCCCAGATGCTAGCACCATATTCTTGGACTTCCCAGACTCCAGTTCCTTGAGCCAAATAAACTCCTGTTCTTTATAAATTACCCAGTCTGTAGTATTCTGTTATATCAGCAGAAAATGAACGAAGACACCGTCAAAAGACCATAAGGACTAATGACATTATATGTTGTATGTATTTAGCTAAATCATCTCCAGAAATCCATAACTTCTAGATAATCCATCATCATAACCTTTAGTCTTACTATCACTGAGAAGTCTTACTCTCATACCAACCAATTTTTCAGTTCTCTGACATCAACTAGGTATTTAACAATTCAATTCTGGGCCGGGCACAGTGGATCACGCCTGTAATCCCAGCACTTTGGGAGGCCTAGGCAGGCAGATCACAAGTTCAGGAGTTCGAGACCAGCCTGGCCAATATAGTGAAACCCTGTCTCTACTAAAAATACAAAAAAAGTTAGCTGAGCGTGGTGGTGCACGCCTGTAATCCCAGCTACTCAGGAGGCTGAGGCAGGAGAATTACTTGAACCTGGGAGGCGGAGGTTGTGGTGAGCCGAGATCGCGCCACTGCATTCCAGCCTGGGCAACAGAGTGAGACTCTGTCTCAAAAACAAAAAAACAAACAAAAAAAAACCAATTCAATTCTGACACTAAGTCTTAAGAGTTAACCATATCCTACAGGTTAAGGGCTCAGTCCTAGACTGTTCCTACTTCAGATGCCAGCCTTTGTTATTACCGGTGACTTCAACACATTCAAAAATCTTGGTTCACACATTCTACTCTTTGACAGTGGTTTTTTCTTGCCAGCTTATTTCTTTCAGTACACGCCCTCCAATGAGTCTTTGTCCCTTTCAGGATTCTTCATCCATTGGCCCCATAATCAGTTAGTATAATTGATTGCTCTTGAACCACCACATGTTCTTATCTTCCCAGCTTACCTAGCTTAGATTCGAGAAACATCACAGTCATCATTCCTTTAAATACGCCATGGCCCCTTTGCCTTTCTGTTCCTCCGTTATACTCATCTAGTTAAATTCAATTCTCCACTTATGCCATGGCTACATCTGAGCAGCAGAATGTAACTAGAGAAACCTACATACCCATTTTAACTTGTCTCACATGGAGCCTTCAGCACTCCCCAGTAACTGCTCTATGTTTCCTTAATCAGTTTATTCTTTGACTCCCTCATGTCTCACACCTTCTGCTCTCTTAAAAACATCCACAACCCCTTCCCCTTACCTCTTATTCTACTGAAAAGATGGAAGCAACCAGGAGAGAACTACCTCATCTTCCCAACACCAAATCTGCCAAGTTATTTCTAAGACCAACCCTTCCACCTCTCTACTTATGCACTAGATTTCATTCACTCTGCATTACACAAAGACTTTGCTTTTCCGTTTATCCTATCTCTCTCCTATATCATCATCTTCTCCCTCTGTACTATGCATGCATCAGCATGCAAACACATTTGGGTTTAAGCTTCCAGGTTAAATTAATCCCCTCTGGTCCCATGGTCTTTCTCTGCCCCGCTTCATAGCTATCTGCTCATATTTATTTTACTCATTATAGTAAAAATCACTGGAAAATTCACTTCCTTATCTCCCATTCTCTTTTATACCTTGTTAGGGTCAAACTACTCCATCATATATCATTGCATCAAATTCATATTTTTAAGACAAGTATTATTAAAAAAACTGACTTTAAATAGGAATTCCGTAACTATTGAGTGAATGAATATAGCTTGATTATACTGGATGGAGGACTTTTTTAATGCTGTTACATTATTGAGTTTGGGGACATTAGCTACTTTTTCCCAACTTTTTGTTGGGGAGTAAAGATATAGATATATATATACACACACACACACACGCAAAAGATTATATAGTATATGGGTACAGGGTATCAAGAATAAATACTCAAGTACCTATCAACCAGCTTCACAGACTATTAACAATACTTCTGAAGTCCCCCTGTGCCCCTCCTTGCTGCCATCTCCCTTCCTCCAGAAGTATCCACTGTCCTGAATTTTTATGAACTATTCCATTTTTTGCCACATATTAAATGTGCCCCAATATATTGTTAGGTTTTACACATTTTAATATAAATGCAGTAATATATATTATTCAGATGTTTTTTCACTGAACAATGTTTGTGAAATTCATCTGTGAGACTGCATGAGGAAATGGTTCACTTAATTGATATGTTATATAGTGTATGAGCATAATATACTTTATCTTTCTACAATAAAAATTTTAATTTTAAGTATTAAAGTGTTACACACATGCAGAAAAATGTACAAATCCCAAATGTACAGCTCAGTGAATTACCACAAAGTAAACACTACAAACCAGTTCAAGAAACAGAGTATGACCAACACTCAAAAGCCACCCTTGAGCTCCCTTCTTGTCCTCCCCAAAGGTGACCACTATCCTCATTCCTAATCCAGAGATTCGTTTTACCTGTTTTTGAACTTAATTGATATCCTTTTGAATTTGACTTTTTTATCTCAACATTATGTGTGTAAGATTCCCCCAGTGACATGTAGCTATAGTTTGTTCCTTTCATTGCCATATAGTATTCTCTTATATGATATGGCACAATTTATCCATTTTATAGTGGATAAACATTTGGATTGTTTCCACTTTGGAGCTGTTACAAATAATACTGTAGTAAACACTCTTGGACATATATGTATGCATGCCTTTTTCGTCAACAGAGTTGCTCAAACAGGACACATAAAGTACACTTTAACCATTCTCCTTTTGGTGGATGATTGTGTTGTGCTTCTGTGAACATTTGTGTGTATTTGTCTAGATGCAAAATTATAATAGACATTCGGAAGAGTAGATACATAGGAATGTAATTACTGAGTCAGGACACATGTATCTTCAATTTTTTTAGATAATGTAAAATTGTTTTCCAAAGTAACTTATACAAGTTTACACTCTCACCAACGGAGTATGCATTTCTTGCTACACATTCTTGCCTACAATTATTATCTGACTTTACATTTTTTGCCACTTTGGAAGGTGTGTCATGGTTTATTGTGGTTTTAATTTTTGTGTCCCTGATTACTAATAAGATTAAACATATCTGTCTTTATGGGCCACTTTGGGTTTTAAATTTTATATTTTTTCTGCTTATTCTTTAGTGTGGAGATGTACTTTCCTCAGAATGACTCTTGGATTGGTTTGGCACCCCTAAACATTCCTCGCTATGAATTTGGAATATGCGTTTTAGACCAAAAAGTATATGTTATAGGTGGTATTGCAACTAATGTGCGTCCTGGCGTCACTATCAGAAACCATGAAAATTCAGTAGAATGCTGGAATCCTGATACAAATACTTGGACTTCTCTAGAGAGAATGAATGAAAGCCGAAGTACTCTTGGAGTAGTAGTACTTGCAGGAGAACTTTATGCCTTAGGTGGTTATGATGGACAATCTTATTTACAATCTGTAGAGAAGTACATTCCCAAAATAAGAAAATGGCAACCTGTGGCACCAATGACGACAACAAGAAGTTGTTTTGCTGCAGCGGTATTGGATGGAATGATATATGCCATTGGTGGGTATGGTCCTGCCCACATGAACAGGTATTTAACTTAATAATTAAATTGCATATGTTTGTGGATTTTTAAAAGTCTCATTAGCAATGATTTCTGAGTTTTAAACAATTTGTGTGTATGAATGAACTTCCGGCATTTGGGAAACTTAATCTGCTCCATGGATATAATTGTAATTGTTTTACATGGGAATTTAATACAAACCTAACAATCAAATCCCTCTCATTAAATTTTACGTTCATTCACTATAAATGGACTAGATTTTAAAACTCAGAAACCTAAAAATAAGATGAAGTTAGACAACTTTAGATTTTGTGTGGTGTGTACATCTATGTGCACAGTATGTAAATTGTCTTTTATTGTATTGCCTAATAGAATAAAGAAGTAGAAATTTAATTCCTGTATGTCTATACAATATTATAGCACATCATAAACTTAAAACCTTATTTAAATATTCCTTTCTGAATTCTTTCCTCTAATCATACATGTATCATCAGGTATTTGACTTGTGCTGGAGTTTGAATTTGTGATATCTGTATTCTGTAGTATTATCTGAATAAAGGAGAAATATATATGAGAAAATAAAAGTATGAAGTAACTAGTTATATGAGAAATTAATCATAATTCTGAACCTTTATTGAAAATTGATGTTCCAAAGGTTTTATCTTTGGCCAGGTGTGGTGGTTCACGCCTGTAATCCTAATACTTTGGGAGGCTGATGTGGGAGGATTGCTTGAGCCCAGGAGGTTGAGGCTGCAGTGAGCCTTGAATGCACTACTACGCTCCAGCCTGAGCAACAGAGTGAGACTCTGTCTCAAAAAAAAAAAAAAAAAAAAGAAAGAAAAGAAAAGATTGTATCTTTAATAGTAATTAGAGTGGTTTTTGTTATTTTGATTGTGAGTATTTTAATGACAGGGCATACAGTCAGCCCTCCATATCCATGGGTTCTACATCCACAGATCCAACCAACTGTGGATCAAAAATATTTGAAAAAATTTACAATAATAAAAAACAAAATAATACAGTATAACAGCTGTTTGCATAGTATTATAAGTAATCTAGAGATGATTTAAAGTATACAAGAGGATATGTGTAGCTTATATGCAAATATTATACTGTTTTATATAAGGAACTTGAGCATCTGCAAATTTTGGTATCCTTGGGATGGGGTGGATCCTGGAACCAATCCTCTACAAATACCGAGGTTTGTTGACTGAGAAAGTGATGGCACAACAGCATTTCATCTGTAAATTTTTACTTCTATTGAAGCCAAAGTATTCCTCCTTTTATTTATTTATTTTTTTGCCCTTAGTTGAAGGAAAAATATGGGACATAGACATGCATTTCTATTCTTTGAAAAGCTTCTGGACAAAATTTGTAAGATAAAAGGTTAAGTATTTTAAATTTGATTATCTTGAAAGTCTTGCTGCAGTGCATCAACTCTTCTTCAATGATTTTGGTCTAATGGATTCTATCCTGGAGTTCTTTCAGAAACATTATTACCCAGTCTCTATTATGAACTCCAGAATGGTGTCACAACCTGTTAAATGCTTATGGTTTTTTCAGGAAATTAGATTAGGGCCAGAACAAGCCCAACAATCTTACCTCTGTGCCTTTGTGCCCCTTCAGAGGAAATCATAGTCTTAAACAGCTGCTAGAATTTTCTAGGGAAGCCTTTTTGAAAATTCTGATTTAATTTGGATTCCATAATGCAGCTTAGAAATGCCACAGGTTCTCTGGAACACAGTCTTGACTCAAATTCCTGAGTACTCCTAAATCAACCTGAGATAATTATGATTAGCCAGTTTGTACTATGCAATCTACAGTGATTGCTTTGCAGTAAGCCACATGAATTCTGTGAGGAAAAAAAATAAAGGTTTTTCTTTTCCCCACCCTTCTCTTCCTCTTCTCTTTCCATTAACTGTATAGAAGATCCTAAAAACCTCTGTATTAAGCCAGGCATGGGGGCATGTACCTTTAGTCCTAGCTACTCAGGAGGCTGAGGCAGAAAGATCACTTCAGCCCCGGAATTTGAGGCTGCAGTGAGCTATGATTGTGCCACGGCACTCCAGCCTAGGTGACAGAGCGAGACCTGCCTCAAAAATAAATAAAATTTAGGAACAAAAAAAAAAATCTGTATTCAATTAGTGGTTTTCAAAGTTACGTGCATACTCATTTGACTTTATTCTTGTATGAATCCCTTGAGGTTGCACTATCCTCATTTTTGCAGGTGAGAGGAAATGACTTACTCAGGATTACACAAATCCACAGCAGTAGGGTTAAGGTTCGTTTGGCCCTAGGTATACACACTTAGTACTTGAACCCAGGTCTTCTGACTCCAAGTTCTATGCTCTTAATATACTTTGCTGCTTGTACAATATAATGGAATAGCATATGGAATCGCACCTTGTTTACAAGGTAAGCTTTTATCCTTGCAATCTTATCAGCAAAACCTAAGCATTTGTGGCAGACTACTCTTGTTTAGTATCTCTCTATTATGTGAACTTTTAAAGCTGTAGTGGGTTTTAGTTTTGCTTTGACAGGAAGAATGACACAAAAGATCTGTAAATTAAATTTTTTTTAAATATTTGCAGTGTGGAGCGTTATGATCCAAGTAAGGACTCCTGGGAGATGGTTGCATCCATGGCAGATAAAAGGATTCACTTTGGCGTGGGTGTCATGCTAGGCTTTATTTTTGTGGTGGGTGGACATAATGGAGTCTCACATTTGTCCAGCATTGAAAGATACGATCCTCATCAAAATCAGTGGACTGTGTGTAGACCAATGAAAGAACCTAGAACAGGTAATAAGAATTTATTAATTTCTAAACATATAAGGCAATGTTTTCTATAATGATGTGATTGCAATAATAGTTCCTTGGAATATAGCAGTAGGAATATTACTTGTCCAGAAAAAAAAAAAAAAAGACTTGTATGTGGTAAACTTGAAAGACAATTAGCTAGACAAAAGTATATAGATTTCTTTATTGTGACTTTTATATGCCAATGTGCATATTATTGTTTCTCAAACTTGCTGAATACATTTTGGGAAATGCTTATACTAGAGTGTGTATTTATAGAAGCTCCTTTTGTCCATGTAACAAATGTCATCTTTTCATATGTTACATACATACAATCCTCGGATTGTTCTGTTTTGTTTTCTATTGTACATCAGTAATCTGTGTGTTCACTTTCAAATGTTCTTTCTTCCCCAGGGGGTATAGTTGATCAAAAAGGGTTGTATTTCAGAGTTCGTAGAAAAAAAACAAATCCGCTTTTGTGGTTTAGGAGAAATTGTTATCTTTGAACTCAAACTCATCACATCATTTTAAGGGAAAGATTTTAAGATACTGATGGAAATGCTTTAGGGAGCACTCCTCATACAGGTTGAATATTTCCTATCCAAAATGCTTAGGACCAGAAGTGTTTCAGGTTTTGGATTTGGGATTTTGGAATATTTGCATTATGCTTACCAGGTTGAGCATGCCAAGTTCAGAAATCTAAAGTGTGAAATGCTTAAGTGAACACTTTCTTTGAGCATCATATGGTGCTCAAAAAGTTTCAGATGTTGGGCCAGGCACGGTGTGGCTCACGCCTGTAATCCTAGCACTTTGGGAGGCCGAAGTGGGAGGATCACTTGAGGTCAGGAGTTCAAGATCAGCCTGGGCAACATGGTGAAACCCCATCTCTACTAAAAATGCAAAATTAGCCTAGCGCGGTGGCACATGCCTGTAGTGTCAGCTACTCGGGAGGCTGAGGCACGAGAATCACTAGAACCGAGATCCCGCCACTGCACTCTAGCCTGGGAGACAGAGCAAGACTCCATCTCAAAAAAAAAAAGTTTCAGATGTTGGAGCACTTTGGATTTCATATTTTTGGGTATTGGATGTTCAACCTATATTTATGATTAAAGAACCTTTTGAAACAAACATGCAAGAGAAACTGAAAAGACACGCTGAAATGAACTATTTTAGTGTTTACTATAATTTGTTTCTTTTTTATCCTTGAGAGGGAAAGCCACAGAAACAATGAGAACTTAAAAAATTGGAGTGAACTGTTTCTTTTTAGAACTATATAATATCTAAAGTAGAATTTTTAGAAGCATAAATTATGTCATTTAATGTATTTTAAATATTTCAATGTATTTGAAAACCTCATAAAATGATTTTTCTAGAATGAAATGAAATTTAAAAAAAAAAAGCCTATGGAAAGATATATACTCCATTTTCCCGTAGTGAAGGGAAAGGAAGAGTAGGATTAGAGAGGACAGGTAAAGGAAGACTTCAACTCTTGCTTTTATTTATTTTGTTTTAGTGTTTAGACAGGGTCCTACTCTGTCGAGCCAGGCAGGAGTGCAGTGGTGGAACAGTCATAGCTCACCGCTGCCTCAAACTTTTGGCCTCCAGCCATCCTCTCACTTAAGTAACTCTTACTTTTATTTTAAGGATTTTGTTTTTCCATCAAGCTCATATTGCTCCAGTAGGCCCCCCATAACCACAGGAGATATATATTCCGAGACCCCCAGTGGACTGAAACTGCAGATAGTACCAAACCCTATGTATGTAATGTTTTTTCCTATACATATATATCTATGATAAGGTTTAGTTTGTAAATTAGGTGCAGTAAGAGATTAGCAACAACAATAATAGAATAGAACAATTGTAACAATATACTGTAATAAAAGTTATGTGGATGTGGTCTCCCTCAAAATATCTTACTGTACAGTACTCCCTATTTTCTAGTTGTGGTTGACTTCAGGTAACTGAAAGCATGGAAAGCAAAAACTCAGATAAAGGGAGGACTACTGTATATTGCCTGTATAATTAATAATAGATTGTTAAAATGTATTTTAATAAAACATTAAAATACAAATTTATTTTTAGTGAGAAAAAGTATACTTCATGGTTAACATGTTTCTTTCTTCTTTGTGCCAACCTTTCCTAGGAGTTGGTGCTGCTGTAATCGATAACTACCTTTATGTCGTCGGTGGTCACTCAGGGTCTTCCTATCTGAATACAGTGCAGAAATATGATCCTATCTCAGATACGTGGCTGGATTCAGCTGGCATGATATACTGTCGCTGCAACTTTGGGTTAACTGCACTTTGACAAATGTGAACTCTCGGAAATAGTATGGTGGTGAAACTTGTACTGCATGAACAGATGGCCCAGTTTTCTGAAACCCACAAGCTGCATTGCTTTCTTTTTAACTTGAAGTAGCATGAAGACTCAAAAGTTTTGTTGGGTACTTTTAATTGACAAGTAGTTTTGGTTGCTCTTGATTACACAGTAAATCAATAATCAAAAAGAAAAAAGAGAAAAAAAAAAAGTAAAGACCTTGCCAATTGAATTGTGCACTTTTTCCCCCAAGACTGAGATGTACTAGTTTTATGTTCATAAGTGTACATGTAGACAAAACGTTGCTGCTTTTTTTTTTTTTTTATTTTAGCTCTCCTTCCCTGATAACCATGATTTACTAGGATGAGCGATGCTTTAGGTGCTGGAGTGTATTGAATGAATGGACAGAATGCTGATACTGCTTCTTGGATGTAAATGCTTCACATTTTTCATTTGTTTTAAAACAAACAAAGGGCTGCTTTTTATTTTGGTACTTTTAAGGGTTGTAAATAACATGCCAATAGGTAGTCATCTGAATACTTTCCTGCTAAATGGTTTTAGGGCTAGGGATGTAATAAATTTTTAAGACAATTGCTTTTATTATCATGATATTTGGGGCCCTATTTTAGGAAATCAGATATTTACTGTTTATGCCTTTTGTATATGGGCAGGTTAACGTTGGATGAATTTAATTACCTATCTATGCTATGGTTAGCATGGATAGGAGTTTAAGCATATCAGGTGTTTCAGTTTTTCTTCAGTAGTACAGCAGGCCTCCCAGTGCTGATGTAAATATTTGAGCAGTGTTTAGTACCATTCTTAGTGCATATTAATTTTTTTCATATATCCTTATAATTTTAGTTTTTTAAGATCTTTGCTTTTTCAAAGTGTCCAGATATAAAATGGTGCTAACTGTAGGATTTATAACAAGGCTATAACTGATGTCCTTTTGGATGTTCAGTATGAGATATGCATGACATGTTTTGATAGTCTTTTGCATTTTTAATGGCTTGATTCATTTGTGCTTATTAAAAATGTTAGTGATTACGCTAATGTTAACATCCAAAAACCATCAGAATGGCCTGTGTTATGCTTTTCATGGTTCCTGAATAGTGATTTAAAGAAAGTTACACTTTTGATCTTCTTTCTTCTTGTGCTAGATATTACATGTCTTTCTTAAAAACAGAAATATATGCATTAAATATAAAGCACTAGGCAGTTATGCATTACTTTGTACATTTCTTAGGTAACTGAATATTTTAAGGTTATTGAGGAAAACTGGAACTCAATGTTTACTTGAGTAATGGTTCTAAGCTGAGTTCTACTTTGATTAAAGAAATGATCTTTTAAAGCAAAATTGTTTGCTGTAGCCAGTGACAGCTTATTTAAAGAAAGTAGTTAACTTATTTGATTTTAGCATGTTTTAGTAAACGTCTGTTAGTCTTAAACACATTGACTTGCATTTTATTATGATGTCGGTACTTGTATTTTGGAACTGTAGTCATTTGATTTTCTTTTCCTTGATTTTTTTTTTAAACCTGTCTGCGATCTCCTTATAAAGTCTCCGCAAGATAATTTTTCCTAAGAAAAAAATTCATATTATATTCTTAAGTGCCATAATGTTCTAGACTATTATTAAGAAGCCATTTGTAATTATAAAACATAGGTTCATTTGTTAGTATATATGTTTATTTCTTGAATAAATAGCCGGGCAATTTACAGTTCTTTGTTCTTCCATAAACTGCCAGTTGTAGATTTGAATATATACTACAAAACTATGTAAAATCATTTTTAATCATAAATGTAGTATCATGCTTTATGAATATTTGCACAGATTATAAAACCTTGCAAGTGATTTTTAGTCTCTTCTAATTTAGAACTCAACAGGAGCAACTAATAACAATTGATAGTCTGAGTATTTTCTATGTTGCTTGTCTGAATAACATAATAATATATAGCAATAACTTTTTCATTGATTTGAATAAATCTATTGCATAGAAATAGGTGCACTATTGTAGTTGGCCCAGACTTTATTTAAAGAAAAGCAGTTTAAAATAGATTCATCACATATTTAGTTTTAAATCCCCAATTCAGTTTTCTTTGTTTATAGCGATCAAATTATTAAATATATCCTATTATACTATTTTTAATTCCCTATTCCCAAAAGATAAGGGAATTTGAAAGACTGTGGAAAATTATTTTAGGATGGGCGCAGTGGCTCACGCCTGTAATCCCAGCACTTGGAGAGGCCAAGGCGGGTATATCACCTGAGGTCAGGAGTTCGAGACCAGCCTGGCCAACATGGTGAAACCCCGTCTCTACTAAAAATACAAAAAATTAGCTGGGCGTTGTGGCAGGTACCTGTAATCCCAGCTACTTGGGAGGCTGAGGCAGGAGAATCACTTGAACCCAGGAGGCAGAGGTTGCAGTGAGCCGAGCTTGTACCATTGCACTCCAGCCTGGGCAACAAGAGTGAAACTCCGCCTCAAAAAAAAAAAGAAAATGATTTTAATTATAAACACATCTATTCTATACATTGTATTTTAACAATATTTTACTCATGTATCATCTCCACTATCAAATTAGTATATAATCATTTGGTAAATTAGATCAAAAACATATACTGGTCATTGTTTTTGAAAAATCTAAATTTCATCTTGATGAAGACTAAATGTGAAATATCTTGGGCAGTAGTAGTAGGAGCCATACACCAGTGAACAAATTATGAAAATCTGTGAAAGGAAGAGGAAAAGTGTTCAAAATTTAGAAGTATATTTATTTTAGGATTGCTTAACCTACTGTACTATTCGTAACAACCAGAGCTACTAATCTGACCTGACAACTAATATGTTTACATTAGCGCCTTCTTTTACAAATTTGTGAGAAGTTTCATTATGAACACTCTGCTGACAAATTGTGAATTTAAAGCCACAGGTTTCTAATGGTAAAAAGGATCAAAATGTTTGGTTATAATCAGGATTAAAAGTTTTAGAAATAATTATACATATTCAGGCAAGAAGAGAAAAGCTATTTAAGATTTCCCAGAAATATTTTGGAAAAGAGCAGCATTGGGAAATAGAAATTAATGAAATCAGTTGCAAGATACTTGCCTTCTATGATTATGTCATAACAACTTAATCTGTTAGGTACCTTTGGCTATTCAATAATCATTGGATGTTGTAATAGAATGTAAGTGGCTTTTAATGTAGCTCCAAGGATATTTATAAATTCTGTGTTATTGCTGTTATTGTTTTAAATATGAGTGAATATTAAATTATAGGAAGTGGTATCAAGTGATAGGAAAATGGCATTAGGTTTTGAAATTTTATTTTGATAATTTAACACGTATGGAGGGTTTGCTATATGTATGAGATATTCTGTTAGATGCTGTGGGAGCTAGAGAGATATACTCTTTTTCACTCAAAGAGAGTAAAATATAGTGGGAGAGACCCTAATAACTATTTTGGTGAAGGATGAATCTAATTCCTTATCTCTGACATCATAAGAAGTGATTAGAGACCTAGTTTATGCATAAGCAATTCCTTAGTGTCCAATTAGGTTTTATTGGCATGAAAAAGAAATATTAAAAAACCTAATATTTATAGAACTCCAAATCTCCTAGAATTGGATAATGTATTTTCTAGTAAGAAAACTATAGAAATTTTAAATATATATATTTCCTGTAGTATCAAGACTCTGGCTGACATTGAGAGAAATATATGTACATGTTGTGTTTATTTTCAGTTTTGGTGTTGGATTCCTGGTATTGTCACCTAAGTGCTCATTTTCAGGAAAATCAGATTCTACAATAAACACTTACTGCTTAAAGTTCAGTAAACTTGTGATAACCTCATAACCTCTGTAGTCTAAAAGTTAAGGAATTATAAGATGTCACATGTCAAGTTAACATCCAGTTCTACTTCTTAACCTTTTTTCCCTTTGTAAACAGCACTTTAATTAGACATGATTTAATTAGATAACAATTATTCCATGGCTGGATATGTACTGGATTTTCACTTACAGTACATTGATTTGGTGTTGATACACATTTGAAAAGAGTGAGGAATACAATACATTTTTAATACAATAGGTTTACAAATTTTCCTACTGGTGTGAATATGGAGTCAAATAAAAATCCAGTTTACATCTCTGCAGAGAGAAAAATTGTTATCCATATGTCTTTTATATTATACATCTTTAACTAGAGATAATTTATTGTTAATTTTGTCAAGTTATCATGTGTAAGTCCCATTTATTTTTAAATACTAAGCAAAAAGTTCCAAGTTTGCCTTAAAATACAAGTGAAGTTAAAGAACTGGATGATAATGCCTATATTTTTGCCTTATGAATTGTGCTGTGTATTTTAAACCAGCAACAGTTTTGATTTTAACAGGATTCTGAAATTTTGTAGCTGTAGAGTACTAATATTTGTACTCTCTTGCAAAGAATGTGATCTAGTTGTGAATTATGTTAGTTTAAATGTTTTTGTATATGTATTTTACCTCTGAACATGTACCTTTTTAGCATCAGGGTTTTATTTTATTTATGTTTACATACTAAAGTGTCATTTAACTAGTTAAGAATTGTATTCTTTTTTATTTTAAAGGTTATTTGTGTATATTATTGTGGTAATGTTCTGTAATTATTATGGTTAAATTTCATTTAATGTAAAATGTTTAAAATAAAAATGAAAAATCTACTTTGTATATCTCATATGATAATTGTGAACTGAACCAAGCTAACTTTGTCATGCTCAGCTCTTAGGGTTTTATGCATAGATAGGTAGTAGCCATAGAGTAGCCACTCCTTTACATCCTCATTAGCAGGTTACAGTGAAAACATGTCTTAGGCCAGGCCTGGCTCAGTGGCTCACACCTGTAACCCCAGCACTTTGGGAGGCTGAGGCGGGCGGATTACCTGAGGTCAGTAGTTTGAGACCAGCCTGGGCCAACATGGTAAAACACCGTCTCTACTAAAAATACAAAAATTAGCCGGGCGTGTTGGCGTATGCCTGTAATCCCAGCTAGTTAGGAGGCTGAGGCAGGGGAATCGCTTGAACCTGGGAGGCAGAGGTTGCAGTGAGCCGAGATGGCGCCATTGCATTCCAGCCTGGACAACAGAGCAAGACTCCATCTCAAAAAAAAAAGAAAACATGTTGTAGGCCAAATTCTACCACACATTCAGACGTTTACTAAAGAAACATTCATACGTATAACAGGAGTAAAAGTGTTCAGTAAGCCCATTGCAGTCCCAGTTTTCTGTCCTTTTAGATTCTCTAACCAGCCTTTTAAGAAAGGTTTACTCGAGGCAGACACAGTAATATCCAAGAGGATTTCATTACATTTGTGGTCAGCATCAGGTAACCAGCAATCAAAGAAACAAGCAGTTGAGACTTGGTTGCCTTTTCTTAGGAAGTGGTAAATTACAGGCCTGAATGGATTCAGTCTTTATGAGTAAAAGTAACTTTCCTTTTTTCTTTTTTTTTGAGATAGTCTCACTTTGTTGCACAGGCTAGAGTGCAGTGGCAGTGGCACAGTCTTGGCTCACTGCAGCCTCCATTTCTTGGGCTCAAATGATCCTGCTGCCTCAGCCTCCTGAGTAGCTGGAAGTACAGGTGTGGGCCACTTTCTGGCTAATTTTTTTAATTTTTATTTTGTAGAGATGAGGCCTCGCTATGTTGGCCAGGGTGTTCTCGAACTCCTTGCCTCAAGTCATCCTCCCACCTCGGCCTCTGAAAGTGCTGGATTTCTGGATTTACAGGCATGAGCCACCATGCCAGGTCAAGAGCAACTTTTTGATAATGTTGTCGATGAGCCACTTCCCCAAGAAATGCTCCTGACATTTAATATGCTAATTAGCAAAGCATTGGATACTGATTAGATTATGGATAGATAACAGTAGTACTCGAAGTTGCTTTCAGCATGAATTTCCTAGATAGAATGCTAGCTAGCCACCTGTTAACTCCAGTCTTTTAAAAAATTATAAAAATAATTTGCCATGATACATAATAGTTGTACATACTTATGGGGTACAGATGGTATTTTGATACAAAATATGCAGTGATCAAATGGGTAATTGGGGTATCCATCACCCCAAACATTTATCACTTGTGTTAGGAACATTCCAATTCTACTCTTTTAGTTATTTTGAAATATGCAATAAATTAATGTTAACTATAGTTTCCCTATTGTGCTACCGAACACTAGATCTTTTTTAAAAAAAAATTATTTTATTATAAGTTCCAGGATACATGTGGAAGACCTCAGGTTTGTTACATTTGTAAACGTGTACCATGGTGGTTTACTGCACCTATTAACACATCACCTAGGTATTAAGCTCCACATGCGTTAGTTACTTATCCTGATGCTCTCCCTTCCTTTGTCCCCCCGCACAGGCCCCGTGTGTGTTGCCAAACACTCGGTCTTATTCCATTTAACTGTATTTTTGTACCCATTAACCATCCCCTCTTTTCCCCTTTCCCCACTACCCTTCCCAGTCTCTGGTAATCATCATTCTATTCTCTTCCTCCATGAGTTCAAGTTTTTATTGCTCCTATATGAGTGAGGGCGTGCAATATTTGGCTTATTTCACTTAACGTAATGTCCTTCATTTCTATCCTGTTGTTTCAGATGACAGGATTTTATTCTTTTTATGGCTGAATAGTCCATTGTATATATGTACCACATTTTATCCATTCAACCATTGATGCACACTTAGATTGATTCTGTATCTTGGCTATTGTGACTAGTGCTGCAATCAACATGGGAGTGCAGACATCTTTTTGATACACTGATTGCCTTTCTTTTGATATTAAGGACCTCAACTGCATTCTTGATGAGGGCAACTCCTAGAGTTGAAGTTGGAACTTAACAGACATATCCTGAAGTGTTTAAAATGTATTATAGATGACACAGAAAATGTAAATAATACATTTTGAATGGAGTACACATTAAAATATTGAAATTGAGATTTTTTGGCCACATAGATGCTTTTTTAGTTCTGCCTTTTTATTCTAATGCATGCAGAAATAGCTTTCACATTACCCAGAAGTCATTGTAAAATTGGTCAGCTGACAGTATTGAGAGTTTAGTATGTGCAAGACATGGTGGAAGGTGTAAAGGAGTTATTTAAAGGAGTTTAAAGACATATCCCACAATCCACTAGAGGAATGTAATCACCTCAGATTTTTTTTCCCCCTAGAAGGGAGAATAGAGAAAAGTGCTAGTCTGGCAGAGGTCTAGTTATGTCTCTTGGGTTCTTTCATAAAATTACTAGATGGTCCTCTCCTTTGCGGCAGTAATAGGGGTGGAAGTTTCAACTCTAATGTGGAAAACTGTGATGAGTAGATTTTAGGAGTCAGCAATAGACTGGTAATGGAATACAAAAAAACAAAACCCTCCAGTGCAGAGCCAGAACTGAAGTCTAGGAGTAAAATTGAGTGGTGTGATGAAAAGACAATACGTATCAGAACAGCTGAAGTGAGTTTTGATATGTCTTCCAGGCTTTTTATTTTTTTCTTTTTAATAGAAATGAAACCTCCACACACCCATCTCCCAGCGTCAACTATTAATGACATTTTGCTAATCCTATTTCATCTATTCACTCCACTTTTGTTTTTGCTGGAATATTTTAAAGAAAATCCCAGACATCATGGGATATAACCAGTAAATAAATGAGGCTGCTTCTCTAACTGATAAGGACACTTTAAATTTTTATTCTAAAAATAACAAAAAACTTTTCTATAAGCCACACTGATATATTCACACTGAAAAGTTACTACTTTTGTAATATTTAGTACCTAGTCTATATTCAAACTTCCATGATTATCTCAAAATTTTTTTTGATTGCCATTGGTTGCTTTAATTCTGGGTCTAAATGAGGTTTATTCATTGTATTTGACTGTTATGTCTCTTAAATCCCTTTTAATCTCTACCAGTCACTACCTCTCACCCCCTTTTTCTCATGCCATGTATTTGTTGAGGAAATGAGGCCATTTGCCTAGTAGATTGCCCCACATGCTGGATTTAGTTTTTTTTTTTAATTGGTATAGGTGGATGTAGACTTTTGTTTAGATTCAGGTTCTTTTTTTTTTTTTGTCAAGCATAATTGATGCAGTGTATATTTCCTATTGCATTGCATCATAAGGTATATTATGTCTGGTTATCTCACTTTTAGTTATGTTACGATTAATTTTTAGGCTTGAGTTTCAGGTGTTAACCTTATCCCTCCATTATCAAGTTCCCAATCAAACTCTCCCCTGATGGTTTCAGCGGCTCTTGATGGCCACAACTGGATCTGTTATTAGGTTGGTGCCAATGTAATTGTGCTTTTTGCCTTTTAAAGTAACGGCAAAGACCGCAGTTACTTTTGCACCAAACCTAATACTACATTAGGAGTTACAAATGGTGATTTTTCCAATTCTGTCATTTCTTCTGCATTTATTAGCTGGAATCCTATAAAGGAAAGCACTTCCTCATCCATCACTTATCTGGTTACTCTGAGATACATTATATACAAGAATGGCAGGGGAAAATGTTTAATTCATTCCTTTCTCAATCTTCAGAGTAATGAACTGGTGACCTAGCAACCTCCAACGATGATTAAGTATCATGAAACCAAAAATTTTTACATATCTGTTCCAATACATGCATTTCAGTTAATTGTCCATCTTAGTCCTGTGGATACTCACTAAGTTCCATTGAAAGTTTCCTTTCTTTTTTTAAAAAAAAGTACCAACAAATTATTAAATTATTTGAAATAATTTAAAATATTGCCAAATATACAGAAAAGTTTTTAAAACTCTTGCATACTTTTTCCAAGATTAACCAATTTTTAGCGTTTGGCTTCATTTGTTTTTATAATGTTTTCTCATTTTTTTCAAGCCATTTGAAAGTCAGTTGAATACATTATGTCCTTTTATGCTTTAATACTTCAGTGTATGTATCTTAAGAATAAGGATATTCTCTCCTGTAACCACAATTCAGGTATCAAATTCAGGCATCCTTGTGTTTTAGTTCTTTTACATTTTCTTCCCCAAATTGAGAATCACCTATTCCTTTAAGGGCCCATAATACCTTCTGCTAGGAAAAGGTATTTAGAGATCCCAGTATGGGTGCTAGTGGTGCTTTCTCATTTGTCCTTGCTTATAGGCTTTTCAGTAGGCAGAGTCAGGAAATACTTTATTTTTTATTTTTTTTAATTTTTAAGAGAGAGGAAAAGGGCTTTTACTTAAATGCTTTGATTTAATGTATCTTTTTTTTTTTTTTTTTTTTTTTTTTTTTTTTTTTTTTTTGAGATGCAGTCTCGCTGTCTCCCAGGCTGGAAGGCTGGAGTGCAGTGGTGCAATCTAAGCTCACTCCAAGCTCTGCCTCCTGGGTTCACACCATTCTCCTGCCTCAGCCTCCCGAGTAGCTGGGACTACAGGTGCCCACCACCACACCTGGCTAAATTTTTGTATTTTTAGTAGAGACGGGGTTTCACCCTGTTAGAAAGGATGGTCTCGGTCTCCTGACCTCGTGATCCACCTGCCTTGGCCTCCCAAAGTGCTGGGATTACAGGCGTGAGCCACTGTGCCTGGCCATATATCTTTTTTTAGTCTGAAAATATTGGTCTACATTGACATAATTACCTATTTGATTTATCTTACAACATATGTATAATAGTTTCAAATTAGCAATACTGATATAGCTATAAATAATACCAATAAATAATAAGACCAAAAGTTAAGACTGTTATTATTCTGTCCTTAAATTATATTTTACAAGGATGTATGATATGAACACTGGCTTTAGAGTCAAATGAAGTAATACTTTTCTTTGGTTAATAACCTAATGAATGTATAGTTAGGTTATTTTGATTCATCTTTTAATTTTTAGGGATATACTTTTTGATTTAATTTTTAATTATATATAATATTTACTTGACTCTAGAGTAGAAACTATATGACAAGATGCATTCACAGAAATTTTGTCTGCATTTTCATCTTTTCCACCATGTTCAGTTTATTTCTCTATAGGTAATAACTTTTATTAGATGTTGGTTTCATTGTTTCATTTTTAAAATAAAATACCATTTTCTCCATTTCCTTACAAAAAAGATAGCATACTACAAAAACACTTTTTTTCACTTAATATATTCTGGAGATTTTTCCATATCAATATATTGAGATCATTCTTACTCTTTTTTACAGTTGCACAGCACTTTGCTGTGTGGATATACCATAGGTTTTTTAACTAGTCTACTGATGGACATTTGAGTTATTTTCAGACCGTTGCCTTTACAAATAATGAATGTGATGAACTGCCTTGTGCATTTGTCAGTTTGTATTTAGGACATGGCTTTCTAGAAGTGGAATTGCTGGGCCAGGGTGGATGACATCGACATTGCTAGATCTTGTCCAGTTCTTCTAAAAGGTTGTTCCATTTTGCATACCTGTCGGCAATAGACAAAAGTGCCTTATAAGCTGTTTTGTTGTTGTTGTTTTGAGACAGAGTCTCATTCTATTGCCCAGGCTGGAGTGCAGTCGTGCGGTCTCAGCTCACTGCAACCTCCGCCCCCTGGGTTCAAGTGATTCTCGTGCCTCAGCCTACCAAGTAGCTGGGACCACAGGCGAGCACTACCACACCTGGCTAATTTTTGAATTTTTAGTAGAGACAGGGTTTCACCATGTTGCCCGGGCTGGTCTCGAACTCCTGACCTCAGGTGATCTGCCCACCTTGGCTTCCCAAAGGGCTGGGATTACAGATGTGAGCCACTGCACCTGGCCTTACAGGCTGTTTTTATTAGTCTCCCTACTTGGGCTTGTTAAAAAGTGTCAACTGGCCTCAGGTTCATTTTGGCTTAAACTATGTCTAACATTAAAATATAGTTAAAGAATTGAAAAGCTTCTTATGCTTTAATGCACATCAAAAGCTGATTTAAATCTCTTACTAAGGCAGGATGTAAATAAGGATGGACCAATCACTTTTGTCTCTGATCAGGAAAGACGTCTTAGAAAGTATATTCTTGTGTATACCCTGAGAAGAGTTAAGAATTTAAATAGGCAAGGGTCCTAGAATTTAATAGAGTAGGTGGTTCCCACTGAATAGAGGAGTATGTCTGAAAAAGTTTTATAGCCAGATTTTAAAAGACCAATATCATATATGTCTATATATACGTATGTGTGTATGTCTATATATGTATATGTGTATGTCTATATATAGATATATGTGTATATCTATATATGTCTAAGACATATAGAAATATATATCAAAGTCATATATATACACACTATATATGTGTATATATACATATGCACACACACTATATATGTATATATGACTTTATATAGTGTACATATGTGTATATAGACACACATATAGTGTGTACATGTACACACGTATAGTGCGTACCTATGTGTACGTATACACACGTATAGTGCGTACCTATGTGTACGTATACACACGTATAGTGTGTACATATGTGTATATATACATATGGTGGTATCTTAGTTCATTTGGACTGCTGTAACAAAATACCATAAACTGAGTAGCTTATAAGCAACTGAAATTATTTCTCACAGTTCTGGAGGCTGGGAAGTCTAAGATAAAGGCAGATTTGGTTTCTGGTAAGAACACTTTTTTTCTGGTTCATAGGCGTAATCTTGCTATGCCTTCACATGGTAGTAGGAGTGTGGCATCTCTCTTGGGTCTCTTTTCTAAGGGCACTAATCCCATCCAGGAGAGCTCCACTCTCATGACCTAATTAATTGCCTTGCCCCACCTCCTAAAGCCATCATTTTGGGGATGAGAGTTTCAACATACGAATTTTGGGCAGACATAAACATTCAAGACTATAGCAGGGGGATAAACAATTTTGGATAGTATCTGGTGGTTAAGTGGTTAAAGATTTTGAACAGGAACAATATGGGATATTTTATCATTTGATGTCTAGGAAACTTTATTCACTTTCTCTTCACATTTTTGCTTTGCTTTGTTCTTGCATTTTAAACTAATTCATGTATTTAACTTTTTAAAACTATTTTTACATTGTAATTTGTTCTGTGATCTTCATTTCCACAGAAATACCAGCAATGGTTTTCAGCCAACAAACTTGAAATATTTGCATAGAATTTAGTTTATTTTCTGCAACAACACTACACACTAATTTGCTGTAATTTCTTAATAAAATATTGAAAGAGGAATCCATAATGGTAATGTTACTGGGTGGGAGGTTCTTAACTGTGAATTGTCCAGGTTCTTGGCGTGTTGAACAAAGAATTGAACAAAATACACAAAGTAACAAAAGAAAGAAACAACAAAAGACAAAGCAACAAAAGAATAGTAATGAAAATACAGATTCATTGTAGTGAAAGTACATTCCACAGAGTGGGAATGGGCTTCAACAAGCAGCTCAAGAGTCCCGCTACTGAAATGCTCCCCAAGGTTTTTACAAAGCCAAAAGAACTTGGGCAACACCCCTACATAACATTTGGAGGCCTCCAGTTGGTTACACCCTATGAAGGATTGGTCTACGACCAATCAGAGGCTGAAGTGGAGGCTTGCCCCGCAGTCAATCACAGATTGAAGCGGAAACTTCTCTCTTGTTATCATAGGAGCCAAGATGTAGCCTGTATGCTGCCTAATCTTGCCTAGAACGATCTGCACCTGCTGTTCTTTTGCTTATGCATTAACCCTTGGTTACCCTAATTCCCTATTCTCCTGCCTCAGCAGCTAGCACTTTCATAGTGCTTACTATGTGTCAGGCAGTAAGTGCTATATATAGTAATTCATTTAATCCTCACGACAACCTTATGAGATATATTCTAGTATTATCTCCACTTTACAGTGAGGAAACAGAAATAGGTTAAGTCACAGGCCCAAAGCCACACAGCCCATGACTGAGTCTGGATTTGAATCCCAGCAATGTAACTTCAAAATCCGGATTTAACTGCCATATTTTTGCCTTTCCTCGACAGCCTGAAAAGCACAATCAATCAAGAACTAACGATAAAAGAGATAATTCATTGATCATATAGCATGATTCACTTAGTCTGCAAATCCAGTCTTTTTCCTGGGTGAAAAAGGACAATCCTAAATTAGGTATTCTGGCATTTTATAAGCTTGCTGAGGATAAAATTCCCAAACCTTCTCAAAAGGAGAGGTGAAGGAAGAGGGGGAAATTTCAGAAGCCATGAGGGTTGGGAGGAAATAGGTGAAGAAACCCCAGGGGTCAGTTTACAAATAATATTTTAGCGGGAGTGTTGGCAGAGAGCACAGCCAACTTTATCAAACGCAACTTGGTTGTATATTTCCCCCGACTTATGAGTAGGTAGTATCACAGAACAGAAGGAAAATTTGCTCACATCACCCAAATTATAAAGTAAGTTAATAGCTGGTCGTGGTGGCTCATGCCTGTAATCCCAGCACTTTGGGAGGCCAAGGAGGGTGGATCACTTGAGGTCAGGAGTTTGAAACCAGCCTGGCCAACAGTACAATTTTTGTACCAAAGATACAAAAATTAGCCAGGCGTGGTGGCACATGCCTGTAGTCCCAGCTACTCAGGAGGCTGAGGCAGGAAAATGGCTTGAACACGGGAGGCGGAGGTTGCAGTGAGCCGAGATCACGCCATTGCACTCCAGCCTGGGCGACGGAGCGAGACACACACACACACACAAAGTAGGTGAATACTTTTAAGGCCAAAAAAGTTCAGGTATTGTTTTCTCTCCAGGTCCTTTACATTCTATGCCGTGGAGCTCCTGCCACCTAGTGTTTTTGAAGAATACTGCAGGAGTTGGGAATCAGTCCTTTTCCTTCAGAAGTCCAGCGGATATTTACCAAGTGTTTAAAGAAGGCCAGGCCGGGCGCAAGGGCTCACACCTGTATAATCCCAGCACTTTTTAAGGCCGAGGCGGGTGGATCAACTGGAGGCTAGGCCTTCGAGACCAACCTGGCCAACATGGTGAAACCCCATCTCTACTTACACACAAAAAAATTAGCCAGGCATGGTGGCGAGCCCCTGCAGTCCCAGCTACTCGGAAGGCTTGAGCCCGAGAATTGCTTGAGTCCGAGAGGTGGAGGTTGCAGTGAACCGAGATTGCACCACTGCACTCCAGCCGGGGCCACAGAGCCAGACCCTGTCTCAAAATACTACTACTACTACTACTAGTAAATAAGGCTTATCCCAAGTGACCCTCTCACTTTCCTCTCACATATTCCGTATTATCAGAAACAGAAAAAAATTGAGATTAATTTGTGTGGATTACTTTAGCTATGATACATTTTTTTAAAATTTGAAGATGTTTGAAAATTTTTTATCTTTAAATGTAAGGCTTATAGCATTCTCTTAGAAATAATGGCAGTTAAGCTTTGGGGATAGAGAAAATAGTACTGTGTCTGGACTTGGTGGGTTCATGGTGTGGCTGGCTTCAGGAGTGAAACTGCAGACCTTCCTGGTGACTGTTAAGAGCTCATAAATGCAACAGGAAGATTATTTCCAACAGCAAAAGAACAAAGCTTCCATAACCTGAAAGGAAACCAGACCCAGCTGCCTGCTTTTATTCCCTTTTCTGACCCACCCACATCCTGCTGATTGGTCTATTTTACAGAGAGCTGATTGGCCCATTTTACAGAGAGCTGATTGGCCCATTTTGACAGGGTGCTGATTGGTGCATTTACAAACCTTGAGCTAGACACAGAGTGCTGATTGGTGCATTTACAATCCTTTAGCTAGACACAAAAGTTTTCCAAGTCCCCACTAGATTAGCTAGACACAGAGCACTGATTGGTACATTTACAAACCTTGAGCTAGACACAGGGTGCTGATTGGTGCATTTATAATCCTTTAGCTAGACACTGAAGTTCTCCAAGTCCCCAGTAGATTAGCTAGACACAGAGCACTGATTGGTGTGTTTACAAACTTTGAGCTAGACACAGGGTGCTGATTGGTGCGTTTACAAACCTTGAGCTAGACACAAAGTGCTTATTGGTGCATTTACAAACCTTTAGCTAGACATAAAAGTTCTCCAAGTGCCTACCGCACCCAGGAGCCCAGCTAGCTTCCCTAGTGGATCAGGTGTCGGGGCCGCTGGGGGAGCTGCCCACCAGTCCCGCGCCCACGCTCGTACTCATCAGCCTTTCCGTGGTCCATAGGACCGGTCGTCGTGGAGCAGGGGGCGGCGCCCGTCGGGGAGGCTCCGGCCACGCGAGAGCCAACGGTGAGGGGGCTTGGGCACGCATGGTGGGCTGCAGGTCCCGAGCCCTGCCCTGCGGGGAGGCGGTTGAGGCCCGGCGAGAACTGATCGCGGCGCGGGCGGGCCGGCAGTGCTGGGGGACCCGGTGCACCCTCCGCAGCTGCTGGCCCGGTTGTTAAGTCTCTTACTGCTAGTGGCCGGCTCCGAGTGCGGGCCCGCCGAGCCCAGCGCCCACCCGGAACCGGCGCCGGCCGGTGAGCACCGCGCGCAGCACCGGCTGCCGCCCGCGCCTTTCTCTCCACACCTCCCTGCGAGCAGAGGGAGCTGGCTGCGGCCTCGGCCAGCCCCAGAGAGGGGCCCCCGAGCGCAGCGGCGGGCTGAAGGGCTCCTTGAGCGCGGCCACTCCTTGAGCGCGGCCAGAGTGGACACAGAGACCCAGGAGGCGCCGAGAGCTAGCGAGGACTGCTAGCACGTTGTCACTTCTCAGTACTATATAATTGTCTTTGAAATAGTACTGTATAATTGTAGAGGTAGAGGAAATAGTACTATATAATTGTCTTTGAAATCACAAGCTGAAGAATCTGTAGTCTTTTTCCTTTACAGACCTCCGGGAGTGGTGGGCAGCAACTGTGCAAGGCCTGGTTCAAAAATCTCACAGCAGTTGTTTGCAGAGTTGTCCCTCCTGTGTACTCTCAAAGCCCCAGGTACCTACCCTGCCATAGTATTTCGTTTTATACTGTCATCATTGCTTTACTCATTTTTCTCCCGCTGTAGGCATGTATACTCTTCCAGGGCTGAAAGCATATCTAATTCAAGTAGCAAATGGTAGATACTCAATAAATATACATTAAATGAATGCTGCAGAGAATATGTCTGATATTACCTTGTTCTAGTTTGCAGCCCCCAAATCAAACCTAGCCTGCTTGGGAAAGGATTTTCCTAGCTGGCGGGCCATTTTCTCCAAGCCTTAACCTGATCTCTTCTTGACTTGAGCTCAGGTCAGCTCTCCTGTGTTTTCTCTCCTTCCCAATCCCTTTCCACTGCCCTAAAATTCTCGTATGTTGGGTATGCGGAGATACTTACTGTATCTGCTTCCCTCCTCTTCAAAAACTCCCTCATATTTTGTCCACCCTGCCCTTAAAGCTAATTATGTTGAGTGTATTTTAATCTTCCTTTGTTACAACTCTGTGTTAGGTTAACAGGAAAACAGAAAGTCTATTTGGTTGTATCTATTTGGGGACAATTTATTCCATCCTGGTCTTGCTTCCAAACTTCAGCACCCGGGATACTATGATTAAGATGTAGGTAGAGGATTGTAAAGGAATGATATCCTTTGTAAAATAAAAGAATGAGTTATTGAAGGTTTAAGAAGACAAATGTTTTTGAAAGCAAGTGTCCGGGTGAAAAGAAATGCCTGAACAGGTGGCCACAGCTGTTTTCCTGAGTCTTACTTTCCTCTTGGAGTTTTGTCATGTTAATTATCTCTATCACCACTATGCTGGCCTCTAGGAGTATACACTTCTTCCTTCCAAGCCCTAACTCCTTGGTTCTTGGTTCTTTTCAGTACTGTAGAGCCATGCTAGACTTTCCAAAAAGTCTTTACCAGTGTGAGCCAATCATTGGATCATCTAATCATAATTGTGTAAATTATGGATGGAAGAAATGATGGTGGAGAAGTTATGGATGACCTTTATTTTCTTCTTCAAACTTCTTTTGTATTACTGATTTACATATTATTTTATATTCATATTATGAAATGAGTGTTTATAAAATTCAAAGGTAGGCCGGGCACGCTGGCTTACATGTGTAATCCCAGCACTTTGGGAGGCCGAGGCAGGTGGATCACCTGAGGTCAGGAGTTCGAGACCAGCCTGGCCAACATGGTGAAACCCCATCTCTACTAATAATACAAAAATTAGCCAGGCATGGTGGCACGTGCCTGTAATCCCAGCTACTTAGGAGGCTGAGGCAGGAGAATCGCTTGAATCCGGGAGGCGGAGGTTGCAGTGAGCCAAGATCATGCCACTGCACTTCAGCCTGGGTGACAGAGCAAAGCTCCGTCTCAAAAATAGATAATAAATAAAACTCAAAGATAAAACAAGTAATGAAAATCCATCCAACTTGTATAAATAGCAAGTTTCTGATTCTACTATGGCTAACTTGTCTACGCAGCTAATTTGCTCCCAAAGCTCCTGTTCCATTCCATACCCTTTTTGAGGTTCCTGCCAAAGCAGCTCACCTTTTCATTTTTAAGCAATATTCCTCCTGATACCTTGCAGAAGATCTTATTGAGAAAACAGTGGTTAAACTATGGAACTGATTGCTCATTTGAGGATAAATAATCTAATTACATCCTCAGCATATAAACAAATTAGTTACAGATGGCTTCTTACTAACTTCCTCCCCCTCAGCTACAAGAGATAGACTAAAAGGCTGTTTTCTCCCCAGGATCAAATTAAATTTGAGGTTAAAGGAGTGTCTTAGTCTATAGGTGCTGCTATAACAAAACACCTGAGATTTGGTAATTTATAAAGAAGAGAAATTTATTTCTTACAGTTCTGGAAGTTGGGAAAATTAAGATGGAGATGCCAGCATCTGATGTGGGTTTTCTTGCTGCATCATCACATAGCAGGAGGAAGAAGGGCAAAAGGGTCAAACTCACTCTGTCAAGCCCATTACTGGCTGGGCACAGCGGCTCATGCCTATAATCCCAGCACTTTGGGAGGCTGAGGCAGGAGGATTACTTGAGCCCAGGAGTTTGAGACCAGCCTGGGAAACATAGAGAGACCCTGTCTCCACAAAAAATTTTTTAAAATTAAGGGAATGTGGTGGGTGCATGTCTGTAGTCCCAGCAACTTGGGAGGTTGAAGTGGGAGGATCACTTGAACCCAGCAGGTTGAGGCTGCAATAAGCCATGATTGTGCCATGGCACTCCAGCCTGGGTGACACAGTGAAACCCTGTCTCAAAAAAAAAAAAAAGTCCATTTATAAGGGCAATTCATCTCACTCATGAGGGCAAAGCCCTCAAGACTTAATCACCTCCCCAAACACCCCAGCTCTCAGTACCACCACCATAGGGATTAAGTTCAATATAAATTTTGAAAGGGAGACCATCATTCAAACCATAGCGAGGAGGCTGTCCAGGTGACCAGAGAGTGGAGCTTGGGCCAGTACAGTGGGATATAGGAACCGCTGATAGTAAGACATTCAATTTAAGATCTTTGTATAAATGTCTCAATAAGATGAACTTTTAAAGCTATGAAGTTTTAGGGCAGAATAATTTGATGCTGATTTTAAATGCTAGGGCATCAACAAAGGAAAAGGAGAAAATTTAAAAATTGTAAATGTTTGGTTTGGCTGTAGTTTAGTAATATTAATTACAATCATTTTATATGAATTCTTACCCTTTCTGCCTTATAGTACATTACAGTTATTTTCTAATAATTAAACATCACTGAATCATTATAAAACTAAATTTTGGGCCGGGCGCAGTGGATCACGCCTGTAATCCCAGCACTTTGGGAGGCCAAGGCGGGCAGATCACCTGAAATCGGGAGTCTGAGACCACCCTGACCAATATGGAGAAACTCCGTCTCTACTAAAAATACAAAATTAGCCGGGCGTGGTGGCGCATGCCTGTAATCCCAGCTACTCCAGAGACTGAGGCAGGAGCATCATTTGAACCTGAGAGTCAGAGGTTGCAGTGAGCCAAGATGGTGCCATTGCACACCAACCTGGGCAACAAGAATGAAACTCCATCTCAAAAACAAACAAAACTAAATTTTTCATATGCTCAACATGTACAGCTTTTCTTTTGTTTGCTTTTTTTTTTTTTTTTTTTTTGAGACAGGTCTTGCTCTGTTAGGCAGGCTGCTCCAGTGATCTCTGCTCACTGCAACCTCCAACTCTTAGGCTCAAGTCATCCTCCCACCTCAGTCTCCTGAGTAACTGGCACCGCAGGCAATAAGTGAACACCATCACACCCCACTGATTTTTGTATTTTTAGTAGAGATGGGGTCTCCCTATGTTACCCAGGGAACTCCTGAGTTCAAGTGATCCTCTCACCTCAGCCTCCCAAAGTGCTGGGGTTACAGGCATGAGCCACGTGTCCTGCCATGTACAGCTTTTTATGTGTGATAGTAGTCATCTGATGATGTAGTTGTTTGTCCATACTTTAGGAAAGAAATAGAACATGGGACTCAGTCTAGTAGGCATGCCTGTGGTGGTCAGTTATCCTTCTATTCTTCTTTCATTGGATTAGATCTAGTGACAGTTTAAACAAACTCTAATAATTTATAAATTATTATAAACTACTTTGAAGGAATAAGTAAGATTATCTGCAGAAGTTAAAGAAGAAACGGTTTCTTTTGCTGAAGCTTGTTGAAGACTCCTTCTTAAATTTGCTTATTTGTTTTTTATGCCAGATTGTAGAAAAGGTTTTAAAATTACTTTTGCTGTCCCTGTAGGTATAGGAGTTGTTTGTGGTATTTTGATTAAAAATATATTCAAGGGCTGGGCGTGGTGGCTCACGCCTGTAATCCTAGCACTTTGGGAGGCCAAGGTGGGTGGATCACCTGAGGTCAGGAGTTTGAGACCAGCCCGGGCAACATAGTGGAACCCCTTCTCTACTCAAAATACAAAAATTAGCCAGGTGTGGTGGCTGTGCGCCTGTAATCTGAGCTACTTGGGAGGCTGAGGTGGGAGAATCACTTGAACCAGGGAGGCGGAGGCTGCATTGAGCCAAGATGGAACCACTGCACTCCAGCCTGGGTGACAGTGAGACTCCATCTCAAAAAAAAAAAAAAAAAACCAAAACCAAAACAAAAAAAATATATTCTGATTATTACCTCGTATCTTTAGCCCCCCACCAGTAGATTATTCTGATTTCTCTAAGGATGTTTATAGAACTACAAAGAATTTTCCATACCCTCACCTTCACATTCCGTAGATAATCTATTTTAGTTAATTCTTTTTGATCCTTTTTCTATTCACTGTTTGGTCAGCAGGGGATAATTTCTTATTTCTATCAACTTAACTGCTACCATAAAAATAAACTATCTGTTCTCCTCCTTAAGCCCCAACCTGAGGTCAAGAAGGCATACTGAATTTCCATTACATACTAAATATATTAGTGATATGAGCTACAGCCTAAGTAATTTTTTAAATTCTGCAAAGTTCATTAGTAAGAGAAAATCTGGGAGCCTTGCCTGCAAATAAAAGAGGTAGAAAAATGTTTATTAGCATGTTCAAGGAGTCAAGATTTTAACAAACATCTTAATCCTCACAACAACCCTGTGAGGTAGGTAAGTCATTGTTTCATGATAAACTAGTATTCCAAATAAAGTGCATTTCCTGAAAGAATAAATCTGCATTAGGAATAATTTTGTTAATGACACCATTTATGTTTACGGTAATATTTGTGTTATTGTATACTTCAATTCATGCAATCAGGTGTCCCCAGAAAAGTTCACTCTAAATTAAATCCTATTCAGATACACTTGGGAAACTATTTAAATAAATCTTGGGGTGAATTTTTTTTTTTTGTAAAATAAATCAGTTTGATATATAAACAAGAATTTTCATAGTATTTGCTAATGTGAGGCATTCTCAGTAATGTTTCACCCATATTATTTATCCATTCTTGGGTAAGTTTTCTCAAAATGGCACCAAGCACTTTAGCAGTTCAGCAGATGGCAGTGATCTGTGCTGTCATGTAGAAGTTTCTAAATATATTGCAACAAATCCAATCCCAAACCTGAAGTGAACTATTTATTGAAATGTAAACACTAAAATGGTGATAAATTTTAAAAAGTATTTTCCCTTGAGAATATTTTTTCCCTTAAGTTGCAAAAAGAAGAGTGACCTTAGGGTCTTTATAAAGAAACGTAATGTTCTGATAACTATAAAATCCTAATGATTTGTATTGCAAGTCAAAGCTGCATGCTATCAATCACTACTTATAAGGAAGCCAGTAGACATCACTCAAAAATTTAAGTATTCTTTTCTCTGTGTCAATATAAAACTTCACTAGGAAAAGAAGTATTTCCAGGCACGCATTTCCCCTTAAATATATATTTAAAGTGCATTTCTATTGCTAGTCCGACACTAGTAAATATCCAGTTGCCTAATATTGTTTATAGTTGTTTTATCTGCAAAATACATTAGAGCATTTCAAATTACATTTAATTATAAGGTAAACATTTAAGATAGTTATATAATTTATTTGTAATAACCTGAATTAAGCTTGGAAGCTCAGCTATCACTTAAAATCCACTGGCAGGTTTATAATACTTTAGGAAGTAGTTAAAAGTAATTTGCCATTATAAAGAAATAGTTTAAGCTCTGAAAAATTTCTCAGACATTTTTAAAAATTGCTGCAGGGATACTGGGCAAATCGAACTAATAAACTAAGCCATCGATAAATTGTACATTCAAATCCATACTAGATCAAATAGTGCACTTTGGATTATAGTGAGGTAGGGCAAAGAAATAACAGATATATTTTGAATTTTTAAATTATATAAACTAAAATACTTTTACCTAGGTTTTACTCGAATATCCAAAAAGAAAAACTTAGAATTCAGATGACAAAGTATTTCTTGAATTCAAAGACAGAATTGTAAAAATCTTTGAGGTACATATAAATAAAAAATACAAAGGCCACAAGATATGTTTTATTCCAACATAAAATATGCTCATATAAAAATAACTCAGGAAATATAAAAAAAATTACAAACATTTTTGCATAGATCCTCTATATAAAACATTTACCTGGGGTTAAACACTGAAAATACACTTCTGAAACTAGTATAGTTGAACTATTTTCTTGGATACCAAGTATACACAAAATAAAAGCCCTTCATCTGGGGGAGCATGGGTAGGAGGGAAAACAACTTTTAGCATCAGTCTATATTTATTTCTCTGTTGCTCGAATATAAACCAATGATGACAAGAGGAGAAACTCTGGGGGTTTATTTAACAAAATTAAATTCACATTTCTGAGCCCATCATAGTGCATCCAATGTCCACCAATCTGGAAAGCTGCAGAATAATGATGTTCCTCTTTGTTAAATAATGTGGCACCTTCCAACAAATACCTGCAAATTAAATAATATAATATGGAGAAAATTTAATACTTTGTTTTTAAGATAAACATTCCTTAAATTCATAACTAAGGAATAAAAACATTGACATTGTTTGTATTCTGTTCCCTGAAAAAGATATCCATCTCTATAGATCATGTAATAAAACTGGAAATGTGGAAATTAAGAATTTCTTAAAAACATATTTTAACAGATGAACTTATAACCTGTATGTTTCTTTTAAAAAAGAGTAAACACATAAGAAAACTTTTACAGGCAAAATGTTAAAAGAACCCTTTATTTCCTGATTTGTATGCAGATATTTTTATTTATAGTGACAAGTAACATTTTATGTTTAAATTATGACCACCTGCATACTACTACACACTTCTTTGACTTGAAATACAAATATTAGCCAGTATGTGTCAGGCACAAAATACTGTGCTATTATTATACTATCCAGTATTATGTGTCAGGCACTATCTTAAACACTTAGTATGTGCTTATTAAATCTTTACAATAATTGCACTAGGTTGATACCATCATCTCTGTTTTATAGATAAGAAAACTGACATGCAAACTGGTTAAGTTGTTGGCCCAAGATTAACTTATAAAAGATGGGGCTAGGACTTGAACCCAATTGTGTCTATTCTATAGTCCACATACCTACCCACTATGTGCACTGCTAGTAACTGACTCTCTCTAATAAATTCTGATTCTATTCAGAATACATACATTTAGAGATAGATATGATTGTTTTCAACAATATCTCTTAAGGGCTAGTCAAAATCAATATAACATAAATTTGTTTTATTAGTTTTATAAAGAAACAACAACAAAAACACCTACTTGTGATCAGACAAATCCAAGTAATAGGGTACATATGCCAGATCTTCAGATTTCCAATGTTGCATATTTAAGACAACAAAAGGGGGTGCCCCATGGCAGAAAACTCGTTGGGAAAATTCTCTTAAGCCACCACACCTAAAATAGAAAACAGGCATGAACATTATTACACTTGGGACACAGCTGGCTTTCAACACTTCAGAGTTGTCTTCCTGACTTTAATTTTCTTATAATTATCTATTATAGGTGTAGGTAATGGTTAATACCTATAGGTATAGGGTAATTACTACCTTGTATCACCTAATAGTTCCAGAAGTTTATAAGCTGTGTTCCTTACACTAGAAATGATATGTTTAAAACTTCAGGAAATGCTAGCTATTTCTATATAAGCCTATGAAAGCATAACTCTGCAGAACTGATACGAACGCTTTTACATTTCACTCTAGATGCTGGTTTCAAATAATGGCAGAGAGGGGAAAAATATGACTCTAATTGCTTCCTTTTGCCATTAGACTCGACTATAAGCATGAACAAATTGTTTCCTCATATTATGAGGTATTAAGTATATGGATCAGAATATAACAAATTGAATTATACAGTAAAATCTTGATTAACCGGAATGCTCAGGGTATAGTATTCTGGTTAACAAACATTATTAACTAAACCAAATTAACCAGAAAACATCTGTTTCAGTATTTGTTGCTACAGTATATTTGTTCACTTTCTGGACTTAATAGGTACAATTAACAGAACATATTTTTACCTTTCCTTTTGTAATTAATCAGCAATAAGATCATCCTTCTAGATATTAATTCTCATTATACAATAATGCAGTCACAGAAAATTTTAAGAGATTGGGATGAATATGTTCTGCTTCTCTCAACTTCTACTAGGTTAAGTTTTTTAGTTGTCATTTACCTCTTTTTCCTAAATGGAGAGTGCAGAAAAAAATCCAGATAATTGAGGGTCCCGATTAGCTGGGTTCCGGTTAACCAAGGTTTTATTGTACCTACTCAGCAGTGAGGAAAAAAAAAGAAAAGGTATTTGCTTTGTATTCATCAATCAGCTGCAGTACCATATTCTATGTAGTGATATACTCTGTAACAAAAACACTGTAAAATGTCATAGTAAACTAGGTTTGTTACTAAGATTCATAAAGTACTTCAAGGAGCACATCTGCCTAGGTTTCCTTATAAACACATACATACTGTCATTTTAAATGTCTATCATATACTCACCCATGCTCTTCACACAGTTCAATCTTGGAACAGAATAACTCATTCACAGCCAGTCTTATCAAGTTTCCATGTGGAATTTCTTGGGGAGGACTACAATAATTATTAAATGCATGTAAGAACTGCTTCAACATTTTATATCTTAATATAACAAATTTTACAGCTCAGACCTTTATTAGCAAAACCAATTATACCAAGTATAACCTCTATTACACATTTGGAATTTCTTGCAGATAGTATAGAAACCAGTTGAACTCAAACACTAATTATGAAATTTTCAAAGAAACATACTTTTGTATAAACAATCCTGATATATCCAGTTGCTGCTACGTTAATCTAAAACATTTGTGAGAAGATTCAAACGAGGCAATCTGGTCTCGTGGGAAGGAACTAGGACCCAGAATCAGAGGAGCAGCTGATTAGTTACCTGATTAAATGTAAGTAATAATCATTCTTGGCCTCAAGTACCTGATCTGTTAGAAAAAATTTTTTTCTACATTACTTCAGAGGTTGCTTTAAATATAGGATTTTTAAAAAAGTAGGCATAAAAGTTATAGAGTATGATGAAAAATATTTTATTAAATAGTATAAAATATAGAATTATAAATACTTCATTATAGTTTCAAAATATTTACAGATGAAACTAGTTTTTAAAAAACAAGATATTAGGCTGGGTGTGGTGGCTCACGCCTGTAATCCCAGCACTTTGGGAAGCTGAAGTGGGTGAATCAGGATTTTGATACCAACCTGGGCAACACAGCAAGATCCTATCTCTACAAAAAAAACACAAAAATTAGCCGGGCATGGCGGTGCATGCCCCTGGTGCCAGCTACTTGGGGGTGCTGAGACAGGAGGATCTCTTGAACCCAGGAAGTCAACATTGCAGTGAGCTGTGATCACACCATTATACTGTAGCCTGGGAGATGGAGTGAGACCCTGTCTCAAAAAATAAAAAATTAATAAAACATTAGCTGGGCATGGTGGCATATACCTGTAGTCCCAGCTACTGGAGAGGCTGAAGCGGTGAGGCATGAGGCAGGAGGACCACTTGAGCCCGGGAGTTCAAGGCTGCAGTGAGCTATGATCACTGCAACACTTCTGAGTTGTCTTTATGACTTGAAAATTATTTCCATTGATAGATATTTCAAATTAGCAATGCAGGAAAATAGACAAAGTGTATTTCAGAGAAATATAAGTTTAACAAATTAGGGTATGCGATGTACATTTCCAAATGGGAACAATCTGTCAGGCTGTTTTTCTGGACCATAGGGCCAAATACCTTTCTGCCGACAATGTCTTTAGGTCTGTTTTTCTTCCACTGGCAATTATCCCCTTTCCAGCTCATGTCCCTTGGAGGCTTTAATGTTTCCCAACACTCCACTAGGGCTTGCCAATTTGGACTCTGTCCCTATCATTTACCAGATGGGAGATCTGCCTTTTCTCTGAAAGCCAAAAACACTCATCTGGCTCCTTGCACCTTTCCTAGTCAAAATAAAAGCTGCTTACATCCACATCCACATGTGAGATACCAAGTTCTGGGTTTCTGTCTATAATTATGTCTTGGCCATAATATGAAAGAATACTTTTAATTTTCTTGTTCATGTGGAACTAGCCCTCCTGACAGAGACCTATTCAAAGGGTGAAACATTCCAAAACAGTATTAAGCGCTCTTAAAGAGGTTACATTTGTGACACTAAGAATCATCTATAGTCATATTAGTAAATTCAAGTAAGAGTAATATATTTTTCATACTGAGTAATTCATTACTTTACTACTGACAAGGTTATCAGCTGGTTTTGTAAAGTAATTATAAGATGTTTGGATGTAATAGGCTGTAACACTGTTTTCAGGTGACCTGCAGAAGAATCTTGCATTTGTGTGACTGCTTCATGCCTAAGTAATTATAAAGGCTCTGTACTTTAACAAGTACTTTGGCAATACTGTCATTTGTCATCCAATGGGGACACATTCTGAGAAATGTATCCTTAGATGATTTCATAGTGTGTAAACATCCTAGAATGTGCTTACACAAAACTAGATGGTATAACCTTTTACACACCTAGGCTATATGGTAAAGCCTATTGCTCCTAGGCTACAAATCCATACAGCATGTTACTGTACTTAATACTGTAGGCAATTTTAACAAAATGGTAAATCTTTGTGTACCTAAACATGGAAAGGTATACTAAATATACAGTATCCTACAAACCAGCATGGCATATGTGGTCCTTTGTTGACCCAAATGTCATTATGGGGTACACGATTACATATCTAAAGCAACATTCATTAAAAAAAGTAAAAGTGACAAAACAGACGTCAGACCAACTTACTTTATATTAATTGTGCGCTGTTGATCCTCCTGCACTCGAGTTGGGCATCGCCAGTTGGAACAGTAACTCTCTTGAATGGTAGACATGAGATTTTCAAGATTTTTTGTAAAATTATCATGCTCATTCCCAAACAAATCAATTATTAATGAAGCTTTATGGACTTCAGATTTGTATTGCTGTTTTTCCATCTTGTCCCAAATCCAAAGTAGCTTCACAGTTGTAAAACTGTAGGTGTCCATTAAATAAAGAAAACAGTCTACAAACTCTCTGCCAAAATGAAGAGAGAGTTCCCTAGGGAAATTTTCATTTTCATTAAGAATGACATATAATAACATCAAGAATCCATCTATGGTGCAGGTATTTTTTAGTCTTATTTCAACATAGAGTGGTGTACAGGATACTGCTTTGCGGCCAGCTTTGATAGTAAAAACACCCCCCCAAGGAAGAACAGGCCTCCAAAATGATCGATCTTGGTTATAGTTATTTTTAATTGATGCTTTGATCTCTTCAAACAGTGTCTTCATCCTACATTTTAAAAGTTTAAAACAGAACACATAAACTTGTAACTTTGTATATTAAATGCATAATATGTTTAAACGAAAATAAATCCATCTAAAGACTCAAATCAAATGTGGTTATTAGGCCTCCCAACATAGCAAAAAAATTTAAATTTCGGGCACTATGCATGCTTTCTGGAAAGACCATTTAAGAAGTTGCAGCCTTTTTTTGAGGTACAGATGGCCATTTGATAGGCTTTATATTAATTACATTGCAGATTTTACCTGTGACAGAGGGAAACCCTGTAATAAAAAAAATCCTGAGGCTGGGCGCAGTGGCTCACGCCTGTAATCCCAGCACTTTGGGAGGCTGAGGCAGGCGGATCACCTGAGGTCGGGCATTCGAGACCAGCCTGACCAACATGGAGAAACCCTCTCCATTAAAAATATAAAATTAGCTGGGCGTGGTGGCACATGCCTGTAATCCCAGCTACTCAGGAGGCTGAGGCAGGAGAATCGCTTGAACCTGGGAGGTGGAGGTTGCGGTGAGCTGAGATCGCGCCATCTCATTCCAGCCTGGGCAACAAGAGTGAAACTCCATCTCAAAAAAAAAAAAAAAAATCCTAAATTAAAATAAAGCTATTAAAAACATAAACTAACTTTGGTTAGGCATATTCCTAATGTAAACCTCCTTCTCTTTCCAAAATACAGGCTGTGCTTGCTTCATTTTCTTGTTAATAGGGGTGGTTCCACTTAAGAAACTAATATAATGGGATCCTTAATTGGAGGTACAGAATAATAGCCATTACATAATCTTTATATTAACTATACTACATATTTTATCTGTTGTATAGAAAAACTATGTAAAAAACTCCTGTTGCTATATAGACTAAGACTAATTCTGACATTTAGCTTTGAAAGACAGCATAAGAAGTAATCATGAAATCAATCTTAAGTGAATAGTAGCATAGTTAATATTGCTAATCATTTTGGGATTTTTATTTGCAACTCAGAATTGTACTATTAATTTTGCAATTTAGATATACTATAATTTTTAACTACAGAGGCTATACTATGAAGATCTGATTCAGAACTTGATAAATATCCTGATTATTCCCTATGCATGTTTTGGGAATGAAGCAAAGCATCCTCAGTTTTCAAACTGGCGCTCTTCCCCAACCTTGAGGACCACTAGGCACTTTGTTTTTAAAGCCACAGTAAGTATTTTAATAAATATGTTGTGTTATATGTATGTTATATAGCGCACATATTTTTGAAAGAATGAGTTCTTTTTACAATTGTATTGAAAAAACTCCTTCACTTTACTTGGGATGAGCAAATAAACTAACAACATCATATTGTTTTCCAAGGTTACTTTTATGGAGAAGTATTGTGAAAAAAGGGAGGCATCTGAGGAGCGGAAACAGAGAAATGAGTGACTGAGATCAGTGTCTTATTTTGACCATCTTTTCCAAGTGCTGCATCCTCCCAAACACAGCATGAACTCAACACTTAATAAAGCTGCAGTCTACGTGTTTTATTTGTGTAAGAAACTAAGTCCAAAACATTCTGCAACACGAGTAAAAATTCACTTCTGCAATATATTAAACACACATGAACACAGTGTTTTCAGTTTGAAGCAAGATACTGTGGACTCTAAAATATCCAGTAACTATATTTAGTATGAAGAGTGGATGTTTATATCTAGTTGGTCAACACATTGATTCTAGTCATCCACTTAAGAATAACAGGGCGTGGCAAATCTGTAGCCTAGGAAAACACAAACTCAGTTTCTTCGTAATAGAAACTGACACGTTTTGTTTACAAAGATTTTAAAAAACAATTATGCATTCATATACTATAAAAACGAAAATAAGTTTATGGTTTGATTTATTTCCGTTGAATTTTAAAGAACTTTGTAGCAAGGTTTAAGATTGCTTAAAGAGCCTGAGTTCAGATTCCTAAAATAGTGCATTGAGAAGGAAGCATAAATCTCTAGGATATTTTCTTCAAATTATCTTTAGACATGACCAAATAAAGTGTAACTACCTCTGTAAAACAATAGTTACACTCCAAGAGAATTAAACTATAATGACATATATGGCATGAAACTTTAGTCTTTCTCTGGGAAAAACGGGAGGAGGGAAGGTTTGGAAGAACTACAGGATACTAGTTTCATCATGAATTTGGTGATTTGTTCCAAAGTAAATTGCAATAAAAATGGGGGGTGGGGAGAAATGATGGAAAGATAGCTGTAAAGAGCTTTACTTAAAATTGTCTTAGCTGTTTAGCTAGGAACTGTAATTGGAAGGACTGGAGGATGTATTCCGCTGGCTTTATTCTCCAGGCTCAACAGGCCTTCCAATTTGAATAAACCTGGAAAACTCCCCTGATCTCTATTTCTTTGACAAAACATCTTTCTTTCATGGTGACTTCCAAGGGAGGAAACTGGTTCCCCAAGCTAGCCGTGAGGACCCCACCACCTGCCCAAGGCATTGAACGCCAGACTCCCTAAGGACTCAGGGGTTCTAAAAGTCCCCTCTCAAATCAGCGCCTGAAATACGCCTCAACAGCCACGCGCTACCGCTCCCAGCAGCGCAGGGCTTCGGGACAGGGACAAGGCGGACGCGAGGCGTGCACCCCCGGGGAGCCCCCACGCTCCGGCCACGCCCACCCTGGCCATGGGCAGCCGCGCCCGGGAGGCCTGGCATCGAGGCGGGCGGGTCCCCGAGTTAGGGGCCCGCGAGTCGGCTGGGCCCCCCCGCCTCTGTCCGGGCAGTGCCCCGCCAAGTGCCCAGGACTGCGGGCAAATAGGCTGGAGGGCCGGGCCGCGGAAGGCGTTCCCACACCGGCCAGTCTCCGTCCACCAGGAAGCAAACTCCTCGTACCTCCCCGGGGACCGAAAACCGCCGGTGCCGCCGCACCCGTCGCCGCCGCCGCCTGCTCATGGAGAGCCCGGGCTGCCGCCGCCGCCGCCGCCGCCTCATCTATGAGTACCGCCGGCTGTCTCGGCCTCCCCCGGCTTGAGTTCTGGGCTCTGGCACGGCCTCCATGGCACCCGCCGCGGCGGGAGCCACAGCAGCTCCAGCGCCCAGGCGGAATCTCACTGGACCCACGGAGCCAGGACAGCGGTACACGTCGCTTCTTATTACGGAGGAAGATTCGGCACGACCTCCGCCCCCCTCCCCCCAAGCCCCCCGTTTTCAGCCGCCTGACAGCGCAGCCGCGCAGGCGCGAAGACGCCCCAGCCTAAAGTGCGTGTGTCGGGTGTGTATACAGCATCCAGATTCGCCCAATGGGAACCAGGATCAGGTGTGGGGGGCGGGACCTCGCAGAGAGGGGCGGGGTTCCAGTGTTAGAAGGTGGGTGGGGAAGCCGGAAGTGGGCAGGGTTTGCACGGAGGCGGAGCTTTATTGGCAAACCTGATTGGCTTTCTGAGGTTTGTACCATTTTAGGACTTGATTTTAGTTTGCTTCTGGGTCTTGTTTTCTCAAATTCTTAACCTAGAAAGAAAGCTTTGTTTTCTCAGTAAATTACAGTTTTTTAAGCTTTTAAGTATTTACTTAGCAAACAGTTGAATTGATCTATTAAATGCCAGCTTTAGTATTCAAGTTAATTATTGGCCAATATACTGTAATTTACAGTGGAAGTTAACCCCATTTTGAAAAATTAGATTGTTTTAATTCCATTGTAAAGTTGAAAAAATTGGGTTTTGGAGATAATAAGGTCCCACACAGCAAGTGACAGAGCTGAAAATTAAAGTTAGGACAACTTAATGCTAGTTTGTGGGCTCAACCACTATTTCTGTTTATTAGGGCCGAGTTTTTGTATCTCCCATAAAGAAGCAAGGCCCTGTATGGCTCTGCATCTGGAGAACACAGGCCACCCTGCAAAAACTACCTCTACTTGCAAGTAGGCATAGAGATCTGGTTGAGATTTTCCCCATCCAGCCTTTCAACAAATAATGAGGGTCTGGAAAGTTAGCTCTAACGTTCAGAACACGTGAGGGCTAATGAGAGAGCTCAAGGCTATCCTAGTAAATCAGTGTGGTTCTCAGTCACAGGCTGAGCCTGGGAGAGGCTGGATGCCTTCTTGACCGGTGTGATGGTCGGCCAAAGCTATGGAGGGGAACTTCCTCATGGATCTCTGTAAAAAAGTCTAGAAATGGAAGAGAGACTTCCATTTCTTGAGTTTTGGCTCTGCCCTCCCCCCCCCAAAAAAAATTAATAGCTCTGGCAAAGCCTGCTCTTTTTAGTTTCCTGTTTTTTCTTATTTCTTATGGTATTTTATAGATGAGGAAACTGAGGCTCTTAGAGATTAAACAAACTAGTGTGTTGGAAAACTTGCAAAAAGTTCACTCTCAATATTAATCCTCTCCTACAGGTAGAAAAGCCCTTTAAAAATGTTTGTAAATGTGGATTATGTGTTTAATTATAAATCCCTCACAAGACATGGAGTTCATTTTATACTGATTAGGTCATTCTCTTCCTGAAAACAGCCATAATATGGTGGATGACACCATTTCTGGAGAATGGTATTGAGATTGCTCGTTAAACTCTGCCGAGTCTCAGCTAGCTGGAGGAAGCACGGATTCCTTGAATACTTGGATAACTCACAAACATCACTGAGGCCTTTAAATGAAATTTCCATTCTGCATCTTTTCCACTGTCTTCAAAATCGGACATCTGAGTTGTAGGGTTTTTTTAGATATCTTTACTGAAGTATAATTGGCATAGAATATATAGAGCATACTTAAAGTGTATAATTTTATCAGTTTTGACATATGTATACCCCCTTAAAGCATCACTGTGATCAAATGAGTATGCCCATCACCCTTAAGTTTCTGCTTACCTACCGCCCCCCAACTCTGCCTTTTTTTTTTTTTTTTCAGAATCCTGATCTGTTACCCAGGCTGGAGTGCAGTGATATGATCTCGGCTCATTGCAACCTCCGCCTCCCAGGATCAAGAGATTCTGGTATCTCAGCTTTCCGAGTAGCTGGGATTATAGATGTGCACCACCATGCCTGGCTAATTTTTGTATTTTTAGTAGAGGCAGAGTTTCACCATGTTGGCCAGGCTGGTCTCAAACTCCTGGCCTCAGGTAATCTGCCCACCTCGGCCTCCCAAAGTGCTGGGATTACAGGCGTGAGCCACCGCACCTGGCCCTCATTCTCTTAACAGTGTATTTTGAAGAGAAGTTTTAACTTTTAATAAAGTTTAATTTATTTATTATTTTATGGATTACATTTCTAGTGTTGTTCCTAAGAAATTTTTGCCTACCCCAAGCTCACAAAGAAATTTTCCTGTTTTCTTATAAAAGTTTTACATGTTCAAGCTGTACATTTAGATCTATGATGCATTGTAGTTAACTTTCTTATATAGTTTGAGGCATGTATCCAAGTTCATATTTGATGTATGGATACCCAATCATCGCAGCAATTTTTTTCTGAAAAGCCTGTACTTTTTCCACTGGGTTGCTTTTGTGCTTTTGTCAAAAATTAGTTGCGCAGCCTGGGCGCGGTAGCTCACGCCTGTAATCCCAGCAGTTTGGGAGGCCGAAGCGGGCAGATCACAAGGTCAGGAGATCGAGACCATCCTGGCTAACATGGTGAAACCCCGTCTCTACTAAAAATATGAAAAATTAGCCAGGAATGGTGGCGGGTGCCTGTAGTCCCAGCTACTTGGGAAGCTGAGGCAGGAGAATGGCGTGAACCCGGGAGGCGGAGCTTGCAGTGAGCCGAGATTGAGCCACTGCACTCCAGCCTGGGCGACAGAGTGAGTCTCCATCTAAACAAAAAAACAAAAACAAAAACAAAAACAAAAAAATTAGTTGCCCAATACCATTTTATAAACACTTTATTTATTATCAATCATCAAGCATACGTCACACAGTATGCTAGCACTGGAGATATGTATCAGTAAGTGTTCTTTGGTTGCAAAGACTGGAGACCAATATTGTTAACTTAAATAGGAAATTTGGGGTTTTGTTTTTGTTTTTGTTTTTGAGACGGAGTCTCGCTCTTTCACCCAGGCCGGACTGCAGTGGCGCTATCTCGGCTCACTGCAAGCTCCGCCTCCCGGGTTTACGCCATTCTCCTGCCTCAGCCTCCCGAGTAGCTGAGATTACAGGCACCTGCCACCGTGCCAGGCTAATTTTTGTATTTTTAGTAGAGACGAGGTTTCACTATGTTGGCCAGGCTGGTCTTGAACTCCTGACCTCAGGTGATTCACCCGCCTCAGCCTCCCAAAGTGCTGGGATTACAGCTGTGAGCCACTGCTCCAGGCCTTCTACTAGTCTCAATAAGTCCTCTTTAGAATTCAAATTATAATGCTAAGTTACATTATTAGTAAACTATTTTTAATCTCATTTTTCCAAAAGCTGAATTTTTGCTTTGAATCTATAAACTTTGTTGGTAGATGTTTAAAAAGGTCCAGAGTCCACCACAACAGATAATCCAGTAATTATCCTGGGATGTAAAAATACCTGAAAAGATGAGAGGAAGACATTGATATCTGAACTTAAAGTTACAGAGCCTGTTTGGAGAAGCTATGTTACAGACACAACCAGCCCATAATTACCCCTCAATGAGAGGCCTCAAGAAAAAAATATCCTGATATCACTTTTCTCCTCCCTCTGATACAATGATGTGTTGTCATTATTTCTATTATTGTATACTGTTTGAAAGTGACACATTTTCTATTGCCCTTGCTTCATTGGTTGACAGTTCTGACAGTTTCCATGCTGGTTCACAAAACAAGTGATTCTGCAGTTGCATAAAGTTACATCTATTTTACTCCTGTCATTTGTGCTGTGCTTGCTGTACATTTTTACTGCTATATGGGAATTCAGGAAATAATTTTAAAGTGTTTATTATTATTATTAATTTATTTTTTGAAACAGAGTCTCACTCTGTTGCCTACCACACTGCAGCCTCATCCTCCCAGGCTCAAGGGCTCCTCCCACCTCAGCCTTCCAAGTAGCTGGGACTACAGGTGTATGCTACCATGCCCGGCTAATTTTTTTTGTATATTTTTTGTAGAGAAGGGGATTCACTCCATTGCCTAGGCTGGTGTTAAACTCCTGGACTCAAGCGATCTACCCAACTCGGCCTCCCAAAGTGTTGGGACTACAGGGATGAGCCACTGCGCCAGGCCAAATGAAAAAATAATTCATACTATCTTTGTTACCAGTCTTAAAATTTAAAATATACCCCATTTTATTTTATTTTTTAAAACTTATCCTTTAAAAAATTGGTTTAAAGTCTTATTTTTCTGTTGGGTCTCATGTTCTTGATAAAGTGGTCATTAGATCAAGTTTGATGTACACAAATACCATTTATCTGTCTATCCCAGTACATTTGCTGAGCTCCCATCATGAACTTTGAGTCCCTGAGGATCTTGAAGTTAAGAAGGTTCCTGCTCTAGAAAATATGTAAGCTGTATAAACAACAATAACAACGAGGAAGGGCATGAAAATCTAATTTCTGTAACTCAATTTAATTTAGTAGATCTCATAGCCTTATTATCTGGGGGAAAATCAGAACACATAGGCCCTAAATTTAGTCATAAACTTTAGTTTAGGTATATTTTCCAGAAGAAAGGGGTAGTCGTGGGGACTCAGCCCCAGAAGCAGCCGTCACTTGCCATTATATCAGACTCTGTTGCATTAAGCTTTCCAAAAATAGAATTCACATCTTCAAATTCCCGTATTCCTTCGGGTATCCCCAACAGACTTTTCCCCCAGTGGACAAACATTATGTTCTTACTTTTGACAATCATTTCAACTGTGATACAGGAATTTGATTCTAAAAATTCAGGGACAGCCCCTTCTAGCTCTAAATCTTAGGAAACAGTGGGTGCCACTTTTTCCCAATGTGAAGCCACATGGGCTGGTCCTTTTTCTCCCTCAGATCACAGAAAGTAAAGTAAGCAAATAAGGGAAAAATCAGATTTTAGTTCACTAAAAGTGTTCTTTTTATTTGCCTACATGTTTAGTATTTCTGGTGCTCTTTATTCCTTTGCATATATCTAAGTTTCCCTCTGCTATCACTTCACTTCAGTTTGAAGAAACTTGGTTTAACATTTTCTGTAGTGCAGTCCGCTAGGATGGTTTTAAAAAATGACTGCACACTCTTTTACATTATTTGCATTGAGACATTGGGTCTTTGTTCCTTCTTCTTGAATCTGGGTAGACTAGTAGACTTTGACCTGCAGAGTACAGCAAAAATGAAACTCTGTGGCTTCTGAGGCTAGGTCGTAAAAGAACATGCAATTTCTGCCTTATTCACTTGAATACTTGCTCTTAGAGCCCTGAACCATGATGTGAGAAGACCCCTATCCTGAAGAGGCTATATTCTGGTCAGCAGAGCCAGCTGAGCCCAGCCTTCTAGTCATTCCTGCCACAATGCCAGATATATGAGTGAAGGTCTCCAGATCCTCCAGACTTCCCATTCACCAGATAAATACTACTGATGACCTCCCTTGATACTAAAAGGAGTAAAAAGATCACCCAGCTGAAACCTGCCCAAATCTCTCATTCTCTTAATCATGAGTTATAATAAAATCATTATTGTTCTAAGCAACTATTTTTTGAACCCCATTTATACATCATTAGATAAGTAGAACAGAATTTGGGGTGCCATTGTAATAAAAACCTAAAACGTGAGCATTGCCTTTCGGACAAGATGTAAGGAAGAACTTGAAAGAGCTTTGAGGAGACTGTTAGTAGAATCCTGACAGGCATTGAGGAGGATGTCAATGAGGGCTTCAAGGAAAGTAAGGAAAATGTTATTGGAAGCTAGAGGAAAGGAGCCCCTTGTCATGTCATGGTAGATGGTTTAGCAAATGTGATAACATAGCAAATAGAAAATGTATTTAATGAACTGCTGTATCTGGCTTAGAGTCACAGGAAGAACTTTGAAAGTATCAACTGTTTTTTGTTTGTTTTTGAACTAGGTATCATAAAATCTGGCTAGACAAATCTACACTAAATATTCAATTTTCAAACAGAATTTAGAAGAATTATGTAGGAACTAGATCTGAAAATGAAACTATTTCTTGTTGTTATTTTCTCCCAGCAGAAGATGCTCAAAGTAAGATAGAGCTGCAGGGCAAAGATCAAATCCTAAGGTCTTATTAGAAAAACACGAGTTCAAGGTAGACCTGAGTTCAAGGTAGACCTAAGTCCAAGGATGTGATTGTAAGCCTTTTGTTAAGAGTTCAGAAACAGATAAAAGACCTTGTAAGATTCTGTTAACTTAAATTCGTGAGATGTACAAAGTTAGAAAAGAGAGTTTTATTTCTTATAAAGGGTTGCAGTTTGCAGGCTGGCCATCCTGACAGGCCAGGAAGTACAGCCTCCAGCAGAGACAGAAAGCAAGCACTTAGAGGGAGGGAAGTGTGGAACAGGGATTTATGCCAAATGGGTTAGCTAAGTATACATAATCAACAGGTTATAGGAGGAGCTATGGATATTCACAAAGCGAGGCATGCAAGCATAGTAAGCAAACATGCATGTTACATGCATCCCATGTTCACTTTAGGGTGGAGACTTAACATTTAAATGCATTATAGAGTTGGGCCTCATATGTCAAGGGTGAAGGCACTCAGTACAGCCTTTGTAAACCAGCCAGAACCAGTCTATGGTCAGTGGTTTCTTATCGGGAGAAAGTTACTAAAATCAGCCTCTTGTCCAGTCAAAGCTAAGTTGTGGCTTGAAGAACAGAGGTGTCAGAGTCTGGTGGTTGATGAGCTGCAGTTGTTTTAGTATTGCTTACCTCAAGGCCAGTGCTTAATTAGCTGCTAGAGAAAAAGAAAAATCTGTGGCAGTTAAAACATACTTTAGTCTTTAAGTGTAGGGGTGCATGACTTAACCCTCGTCTGGCGTGGCCTTAGGTCTTGTTTATAATTTGGTATCTTATTGCCACAAAGTTCAAAGTCCATTCCATTAGTCTTATGATCTCTTATTTTATCAATTCTTAAGGGGTTAAAGTACAGACTCTTAAACATTAAGGTTTCTAAGAATCTTAAGGGCATTGCCCCACAGCAGCCTTACAGGAAGCCTGAGGTAGAAAAGGGCTTATCTGGAAGATATTTATGGATGTGACTTTTATCTAACAAAATCGATTATAAGTTGATACACAGAAAAATCCACAAAATTTTACAAGTAATTACATCAGTTCACATTTAAAACAAAACAAAACAAAACAAAAAACTATACAAAGTGAAAAAAGACTTCTGGACCCTCAAACTTCTATGAGCAGGCAGCAGGCTGAGGAGGCTACTTATCTGCAAAAATGGAACAGTTCTTGCAGAAAAGAATGAGAGGGCAAAACCAAGATCCCAAAGGGAAGAGCCAAAAATCATAGAAAATCATTCTCGGAAAGCAGGATAAGGCCTAACTGCAAAATAGTAACATATGCCCAGCTAGATTTTAGAATTTCAATGGATCAGTGATTCTTACTTTCCTCTTTATTGAATGGAAATATTTATTGCAGTTATTCTATTCCTGTCCCACCATTGTATGTTGGCCATGTATGGGATAGTAACTTGTCTCACTAGTTCACAGGTTTTCAGATCAAGAGTATCTGAACAGTATGGATGGAGCCTCATCCCATACCTGGATTTGATTTGTTTGTCTCACCCACTAGAGTGTGCTTATTTGCAAACATCCACCTGGGATGAAAAACGCTACAAAGCCTGGTCCAGTATTGCTTATCAGCTGATTCCCAATGTTCAGCAACTGAAGATGAACACAAGGAATTTTGCCCAAATTCTTGAAGTCGATGAAGTTCTACTGTTTGAAAGAGCTACATTCTTGGTTATTTCCCATTACCAGTGCAAAGAGCATCATGATGGCCACAGATTTGAGAAGATCAGCAACATCATTAAGCAGTTCAGCTGAGCTGCAATAAATTGGTCCCTTCTTTCCGGAGTATGGAAGTTATGAATTCTAACTTCGCCGCATTCATTGACATCTTCACATCAAACATCTAGGTGACGGTTGTTATGTCAGATCCATAGATGCCTTCTGTAGCTACTCTGATCAACAGTCGAAAAACCAGGAAACACTGAAAATCTGGAGAGTGGATGGCCCCAAGCACAGTCTCTTTATGCGTTGAATATTGCCAAATGCTCTTTCTGAAAATGCTGAATTGCCTTTTCTGGGGAGCATATGTACTTTTAAATATTCATAATATTGTGTGCTTAAAAGTGGACTTTGAGGCCGGGCGCAGTGGCTCACAACTGTAATCCCAGCACTTTGGGAGGCCGAGGCGGGCGGATCACAAGGTCAGGAGATCGAGACTATTCTGGCTAACACGGTGAAACCCTGTCTCTACTAAAAAGACAAAAAAATTAGCCGGGTGTGGTGGCAGGCGCCTGTAGTCCCAGCTACTCGGGAGGCTGAGGCAGGAGAATGGCGTGAACCTGGGAGGCGGAGCTTGCAGTGAGCCGAGATTGAGCCACTGCACTCCAGCCTGGGCGACAGAGAGAGACTCCGTCTCAAAAACAAAAAAAACAGAACAACAACAAAAAAAATCAACAAATGTTATAAAAGTATTTTTAAAAACATTTAACTGATTTTTCTATTGGGGGGAAACAGCTTAATGGTGGAATGTACAAAGACCTACCTGTTTCCTTTGTAAGACTCTAGACAGAGAGATCCAGGCCTGCAATTCAAGTAAGAGAAAGCCATTTTAGAATTTGGAGTTTGTCTTCTTGTAGATAGAATAGTGTTATGAACGGAATGTTTGTGTCCCCTCCACCTCCATTCATATGTTGAAATCCTCAATGTGATGGTACTAGGAGGTGGAGTCTTTGGGAGGCTATTAGTTCGTGAGGGTGAAGCCCTCACAAATGGGATTAGTGTCCTTATAAAAGAGGTCCCAGGGCTGTGGTGGCGGCGGTGGAGGCGGCGACGGAGGAAACAGAAGATGGCAGATTTTTTGAAAGGACTGCCTGTCTACAACAAAAGCAATTTTAGTCGATTTCACGGGGACTCCGTGTGCAAAGCCTCGAACCAACGGCCCTCAGTCTACCTGCCCACCCAAGAGTACCCGTCTGAACAGATCATCGTGACCGAAAAGACAAACATCCTCCTGCGCTACCAGCATCAGCAATGGACAAAAAGAACGCTGCCAAGAAGAAAGACCAGGAGCAAGTGGAGCCGGAAGGCGAGACCTCGGCGCCCCTCCGCAAGGTGGCGCTGACCCACAGCCCAGAGATGCACGAGGACACTTAAGACTCTCGACCCCACAGGCGCCTCCTGTCGGGTCTGCTCCTCGGTCGCCCACCCGCCCGCCTCCTGGCCTGCCCATCCACACCCTGCGTCCACACCATTTCCAACCTCATAGGAACCGACGTATTTATTTTTCTTGAGTTTTTATTTATGCTGTAACCTGTATCAAGCGTTGGTTAAAGGGGACATGAGACCCAGTAGTGTGATGTTGGTAGATGCTTTTTTAAAAAAAAACAACATTGTCCCCCCGACCCCCGCCTTCCACCTGGCCAGTTTCCCCACTCCCGCCCCCAGTTCTCCTCCAGAGAACCACAGCGTGCCTGTGAGGGTCTCTAGCGAGGCTTTACTGCGGCCAGGCGGCAGGGGCCGGCCCAGGGCGGCCGACCCACCAGGACAGCCAAGCGGCTTTCTCCGACACTGGTCCAGGCCCTTGAGACTCGGTCTTGTCCCACGTTCCGCCAGGAACTCTCTCATGCCCAGACCTCACTCTGAGCTTGCGCGCATGTTGGGGAGAAGTCGGCCCTTGGGATATTTCTCTTGAGTCACTTTTTCATAGACTCGTGCGTGCTCTGTGTCCACCCCAATGAAAGGGTCTTTCCTACTTGGAAAAAAATTAAAATAAAAAACATTTAAAAAAGGCGGGAGGCAGAGAGCTCTCCTGCCCCTTTCCCACCATGTGAGGGAGGATACAAGGAGAAGTTATCAGTTTGCACCCTGGAAGAGGGCTCACACCAAAACTTGACCATGCTGGCACTCTGATCTTGAACTCCTAGTTTCCAAAACATTAGTGAGTATCCATAATGACTGGTATTCAGAATCATTTGTGAAATTTTAAATAATACAGATGTGAGGATCCTATCCCTAAAGATTCTGAAACAGTAGATTTTAGTGGGGTGTAGAAATCTGTATTAAAATTTTTTTTCAGATAACTGTGTTGTGTTTCCCAGCTTAAAAACCACACAGAGATGGAATGTGTGTATTGATTAGTAAGAAGAAATAAGCCTGTATTATCCAGGACTCTTTTGGTTACACATGTCAGAAACTGAAACAAGCTTGAGAAAAATGAGGTTTATTGGTTCATATAAGTGGGAAGTTCAGAGTGGAGCTGGCTGGAGTACTCCATTGGTGCCTCACAGGGGCTCACATGGTATCATTAGCTTCCTCTCTCTTTCTTTGCTCCTTTTTTCACCTCTACCAACAGGTCTTTTTGTGCAGTGGGGAAGGTGGCTCCCACAGCTGTAAGCTTTCATTTTTATTGTTCATGATTCAAAAGGAAGGAAGAAGAGACCTTTCCTCTTCCAGTATTCTCATATCAATCTGCATGAATGGGCTCTGGCCATCACCCCTTTGACCAATCACCATGAAAAGGAGGATAGCTGTATGATTAACCAGGGGTCAAGGGGGCCTAGTGATCATCAGTTTTACCAGAACCATATATAATTGGAGAAGGGGCAGTTTTCCATTGGAAACAGTTATGCTGAGGAAATTAAAACACAGATGTCCTCTACTGAGATTCACCTACCTGGATATGTAATGTGAAGACTTGTGTTGATACCATAATTTATCATGGATCTTCTTTAGCATTAAGTATTTCATCAAATGATGCAAAGTTATTGAGGTCACATAATTTCAAGTAGGGAAACTTCAGTTTGAGTTATTGTGTAAGGGGTATAGTATGTACCTCTTATAATTTGAAAAATATGTCTTCTATCTCTCAACTCCAATCTTGATAGGTATGGTAGGCGGCCTTCTAAGATGGCTTCCAATGATCCCCACCTCTTTGTATTCACACCATTATGTAATCCCTTCTCTTTGGGTGTGGGCTGAGCTTAATGACTTACTTCCAATGAATAGAATACAGCAAAAGTGATGGAATGTCACTTCCAAGATTGGGTTGTAAAATACTATGACTTCCATCTTGTTGACACTTTTTGTCTTGCCTTTTTGGCTTGCTTGCTTTGATGAAGGAAGTTGCATGTTGGAGAGGCCCAAGTGGCAAACAACTTCAGGCAGCCTCTGGCCAGCAGCCATCATGAAGCTTGCCAAAAACTATGTTGGCGAGCTTAGAAGCCCATTCTCTGGCATTTTAAAATAATTTTTTTAATTTAAATTTTTAGTTAAAAATATTTGTTGTATGTTTAATTTTTGTGGGTACAAAGTTGTTGCATATATTATGGGTTACATGAGATATTTTGATACAGGCATGCAATGCATAATAAGCACATTAGGGTAAATGGGGTATCCATCACTTCAAGTACTTATCCTTTGGGTTTCAAACAATCCAATTACACTCTTTTAGTTATTTCAAAATGTGCAATTAAGTTATTTTTGACTATAGTCACCCTGTTGTACTAGCAAATACTAGGTCTCATTCATTTTTTTTAAACTATTTTTTTTGTACCCATTAACCACCCCCACTTCCCTCCACCCCCCCCCCCCCCCCCCCCAAACAACCATTCTCAGCTTCTGGTAACCATCCTTCTACTCCATATTTTCATGAGTTCAATTATTTCAATTTTTAGCTTCCATAAGTAATTGAGAACATATGAAGTTTGTCTTTCTGTGCCTGACTTATTTTACTTAACATAATGATCTCTAGTTCCATCCATGTTGTTGCAAATGACAAGATCTCATTTTTATGGCTGAATATACTCCATTGAGTATATGTACCACATTTTCTTTATCTAGTCATCTATGGATGGACACTTAGGTTGCTTCTAAATCTTGCAAAAGATGTGTTGTGAATAGTACTGCAACAAACATGGGAGTGCAGATATCTCTTCAGTATACTGATTTCCTTTCTTTGGGGTATATACCTAGCTGTGGGATTGCTGGATCATATGGTAGCTCTATTTTTAGTGTTTCTTTTCTTTCTTTCTTTTTTTTTTTTTTTGAGGCAGGGTCCCACTCTGTCATTCAGGCTGGAGTGCAGTGGTGCCATTTCGGCTTACTGCAACCTCCACCCCCTGAGGTCTAGTGATCCTCCTGCTGCACCTTCCCTAGTAACTGGGACTACAGCTGTGCACCACTATGTTCAACTAATTTTTGTATTTTTTTTGTAAAGATGGGGTTTTGCCATGTTTGCCAGGCTCATCTCAGACTCCTGGACTCAAGTGATACACCTGCCTCAGCCTCCCTTCTCCCCATGCCTGGCCTATTTTTAGTTTTGTAATGAACCTCCAAACTGTTCTCTATAGTGGTTGTACTAATTTACATTCTCACCAACAATGTAAGAGGGTTCCCTTTTCTTCACATTCTTACCAGCATTTGTTATTGCCTGGCTTTGCATAAAAGCCTTTTTAACTGGGGTGAGATGACATCTTACTGTAGTTTTGATTTGCATTTCTCTAATGGTCAAAGATGTAGAACACCTTTTTATATATTTGATTGCCATTTGTAAGTATTTTTTTAGAAATATCTAGTTAGGTCTTTTGCCCAGTTTTAAATCCGATTATTATATTTTTTTCCTATAGAGTTGTTTGAGTTCCATATGCTGGTTATTAATCCATTGTTAGATGAGTAGTTTGCATATATTTTCTCACACTCTCTGGGTTGTTTCTTCACTTTTTTGATTGTTTCTTTTGCTGTGCAGAAGCTTTTAAACTTGATGTGATCCCATTTGTCTATGTTTGGTTTGGTTGCCTGTGCTTGTGCTTACTCAAGAAATATGCGCAGTCTGATGTCCTGGAGAGTTTCCCTAGTGTTTACTTGTAGTAATTTCATGGTTTGAGGTCTCAGATTTAAGTCTTCAATCCATTTTGATTTGATTTTTGTAGATGGTGAGAGATAGGGATCTAGTTTTATTCTTTTGCATATGGATGTCAAGTTTTCCCAGCACCATTTATTAAAGAGATTGTAGTTTCCCCAATGTACATTCTTGGCATCTTTGTCAAAAAAGAGTTTATTGCAGATGTATGGATTTATCTCTGGGATCTTTATTCTGTTCCACTGATCTATGTGTGTATTTTCATGACAGTACTATGTTGTTTTGGTTACTATAGCTCTGTAGGATTATTTAAAGGCAGGTGATGTGATTCCTCCACTTTTTTTTTTTTTCTTACAATAGCTTTGTCTATTCTGAGTCTTTTGTGGTTCCATGTAAATTTTTGGATTGTTTATTCTATTTCTGTGAGGAAGGTCATTGGTATTTTGATAGAGATTACACTGAATCTGTAAATTGCTTTGAGTAGTATGGACATTTTAATGATTTTGATTCTTCCAATACATGAACATGAAATATCTTTCCATTTTTTTGGTTTATTCTTCAATTTCTTGCATTAATGTGTTATAGTTTTCATTGTATAAGCCTTTCACTTTTTTGGTTAATTCCTAGGTATTTATTTGTAGCTATTGTAAATGGGACAGCTTTCTTGATTTCTTTTTCAGATTGTTCAATGTTGGCATATAGAAATGCTTCTGCTGATTTTGTATGTTGATTTTATAACCTCCAACTACTGAATTTGTTTATCAGTTTTAATGTTTTTTTGTAAAGTCTTTGGTTTTTCTAAATATAAGATCATAGCATCTGCATGCAAGGATCATTTGAACTCTTGATTTGCAATTTGGATCCCCTTCATTTCTTTCTTATCTGATTGCTCTAGGTAGGACTTCCAGTATTATGTTGAAAAAAAGTTGTGAAAGTGGGCATCCTTGTCATGTTCTTGATCTTAGAGGAAAGGCTTTCAGTTTTTCCCCATTGAGTATGATTCTAGCTATGGGTTTGTTACATATGGCTTTTATTTTGTTGAGGTATGTTCCTTCTATTTCCAATTTTTTTGAGGGTTTTTTTTTTTTAATCTTGAAGGGATGTTGAATTTTATCAAATGCTTTTTCAGCATCAGTTGAAATGATCATATGGTTTTTGTCCTTCATTGTGTTGATATAATGTATCACATTAATTGATCTACATATGTTGAACTATCCTTGCATTCCTTGGCAAACTCTACTTGGCCATAATTAATGACCTTTTTGATGTTTTGTCAATTTTGCTTTCCTAGTATTTTGTTGAGGATTTTTGCATCAATATTTATCAGTGATATGGACATATAGTTTTCTTTTTTTTGATGTGGTGTTGTCTGGTTTTGGTAACAGGGTAATACTGGCCTCATAGAATGAGTTTGGAAGTAGTCTTTCCTCTTCTATTTTTCAGAATAGTTTGAGTAGGATTAGTATTAGTTCTTTAAATGTTAGGTAGAATTTAGCAGTGAAACTATAAAATCCAGGGCTTTTATTCACTGGGAGTCTTTTTATTGTGGCTTTGATCTCATTACTTGTTAATGGTCTGTTCAGGTTTTAGATTTCTTCATAGTTAAGTCTTTGTAGGTTGTATGTGTCTAGGAATTTATCCATTTCTTCTAGCTTTTTCAGTTTTTGGCATATAATTGCTCATAGTAGCCACTTACGATCCTTTGAATTTTTGTGGTATTGGTTGTAATGTCTCTGTTTTCATCTCTGATTTTATTTATTTGGGTCTTATCTCTTTTTTTTATTGGTTAGTCTGTGTAAGGCTTTGTTGATTTTGTTTATTTAAAAAAAAAAATAGGCCGGGAGCGGTGGCTCATGCCTGTAATTCCAGCACTTTGGGCGGCCGAGGTGGGTGGATCACCTGAGGTCAGGAATTTGAGACCAGCCTGGCCAACATGGTGAAACCCCATCTCCACTAAACATACAAAAATTAGCTGGGTGTGGTGGTGCACACCTGTAGTCCCAGCTACTTGGGAGGCCAAGGCAGGAGAATCGCTTGAACCTGGGAGGTGGAGGTTGCAGTGAGCCGAGATCCTGCCACTGCACCCCAGCCTGGGCAACAGAACAAGTCTCCAACTAAAAAAAAAAAAAAAAATCAAATGACTTTCCATTGATTTTTGTACTGTTTTCTTCACTTCAAATTCATTAATTTCTGCTCATATCTTTATTATTTTTTTCTACTAATTTGTGTTTGCTTTCACTTTTCTATTTTTTTAAGGTGCATCATTAGGTTGTTTATTGAAACATTTTCTTCTTTTTTGACAAAAGCACTTATAGCTATAAACTTCCCTCTTAGTACTGCTTTCTCTATATCCCACAGGTTTTGGCATGTTGTGTTTCCCTTATTTGTTTCAAGAAATTCTTCAGTTTCCTTCTTAATTTTTTCATTGACCCACTGGTAATTCAGAAACATATTGCTTAATTTCTGTGTGTTTGTATAGTTTCCAAAATTCCTCCGGTTATTGATTTCTAGTTTTATTCTATCATAGAGAAGATGCTTGCTGTTATTTCAATTTTTTGACTGTTTTAAGATGTGTTTTGTGTTGTAACGTATGGTCTATCTTTGAGAATTATGCATGTGCTGAGAAAAAGAATGTGTATTCTGTAGTCATTGGATGAAATGTTCTGTAAATATCTATTGGGTGCATTTGTTCTAGAGTGCAAATTAAGTCCAATGTTTTCGCCTTGATTTTCTGTCTGGAAGATCTGTCCAGTGCTGAAAGTGGGGTGTTGAAGTCTCCAGCTAATACTGAATTTGAGTCTCTCTCTCTCTTTAGCTCTAATAATGTTTGTTTTACATAGCTTGGTGCTCCAGTGTTGGGTGCATATATATTTAAAATTGTTATACTGTCTTGCTGAATTGACCCCTTTATCATTATATAGTGATCTTCTTTGTCTCTTCTTATAGTTTTATCTTGAAATCTATTTTGTTTGATATAAGTATAGTAACTCCTGCTCTTTTTTTGTTTTCCATTGGCATGGAATACCTTTTTCTATCCGTTTATTTTTTTAGTCTACACGTGTCTTTATAGGTGAAGTGTGTTTCTTGTAGGCAACAGATCAATGGTCTTATTTTTATATACAGTTAACCAGTCTATGTCTTTTTTTTTTTTTTTTTTTTTGAGATGGAGTCTTACTCTGTCACCCAAGCTAAAGTGCAGTGGCATGATTTTGGCTCACTGCAACCTCCACTTCCCAGGTTCAAGCAATCCTCCCACCTCAGCCTCCTGAGTAGCTGAGACTATAGACGTATGCCACCACACTGGCTAATTTATGTTTTTAGTAGAGATGGGGTTTCACCATGTTGGCCAGGCTGGTCTTGAACTCCTGACTGGTCTTGAACTCCTGACTTCAAGTAATCTGCCCACCTCAGCCTCCCAAAGTGCTGGGATTACAGGCATGAGCCACCCAGCCCAGCCTCAGGCTATGTCTTTTGATTGGAGAGTTTAGTTCATTTACATTCAATGTTATTATTAATAAGTAAGGTCTTACTCCTGCCATTTCATTATTTGTTTTCTGGTCTTTGCTTTCTTCTTTCCTTTTTTCTTGTCTTCCTTTTAGTGAAGGTGATTTTCTCTGGTGGTATGATTTAATATCTTGCTTTTTATTTTTTGTGTATCTGTTGCATGATTTTTGATTTGAGGTTACCATGAGGCTTAAAAATACTATCTTATAAACCATTATTTTAAGTTGATAACAACTTAACAGTGTTTACATAAACAAACAAGTGAAAAGAAAACTAATAAAAACTTGGCACCTTAACTTCTCCCCCCTGCTGGGTTTTTTTTTTTTTGAAATGGAGTTTCCCTCTTGTTGCCCAGGCTAGAGTGCAGTGGCACAGTCTCGGCTTGCTGCAATGTCTGCCTCCCGGGTTCAAGTGATTCTCCTGCCTCAGCCTCCTGAGTAGCTGGGATTACAGGTATGCAACAACACACCCAGCTAATTTTTATTTGTATTTTTGTAGAGACGGGGTTTCACCATGTTGGCCAGGCTGGTCTCAAACTCTTGACCTCAGGTGATCAGCTCACCTCAGCCTCCCAAAGTGCTTGGATTACAGGCTTGAGCCACTGCACCCAGCCCCTCCCCCTGCTTTTTAACTTTTTGTTGTTTCTGTTTGTAGCTTACCGTACTGTCTGTGACTTAAAGAGTTGTAGTTTTTTTCATTGTTTAGTCTTTCTACTTAGGATAAGAGTAGTTTACACACCACAGTCATATTGTTATAGTATTCTATGTTTTTCTATGCACTTACTATTACCCATGAGTTTTTTTATTTTCAGATAATTTCTTATTGCTCATTAACATCCTTTTCTTTCTGATTTAAGTACTCCCTTTACCATTTCTTGTAGTACAGGTCTGGAGTTGATGAAATCCCTCAGCTTTTGTTTGTCTGGGAAAGTCTTTATTCCAGCTTCATGTTTGAAGGATATTTTCGCTGAATATACTACCCTAGGAGGAAAGTTTTTCCTTTGGCACTTTAAATATGTCATGCCATTCTCTATTGGCCTATAAAGTTTCTACTGAAAAGTCTGCTGCCAGACATATTAGAGCTCCATTGCATGTTGTTTATTTTCTCTTGCTGCTTTTAGTGTCCTTTCTTTTTCATTCACCTTTGGGAATTTGGTTATTAATTGCTTGGAGGCATTCTTCTTTGGGTTAAATCTGCTTCGTGTCTTATAACCTTGTTGTACTTGGATATTGATTAATTTTGCTAGGTTCGGAAAATTCTGGTTATTGTCCCTTTGAATAAACTTTCTAACCCCCCCTCTTTCTCCACCTCCTCTTTAAGACCAACAGCTCTTAGATTTGCCCTTTCGACGCTATTTTCTTTTGAGACGGAGTTTCACTCTTATTGCCCAGGCTGGAGTGCAATGGCATGATCTTGGCTCACCGCAACCTCCGCCTCCTGGGTTCAAGCAGTTCTCCTGCCTCAGCCTCCCCAGTAGCTGGGATTACAGGCATGTGCCACCACGCCCAGCTAATTTTGAATTTTTAGTAGAGATGGGGTTTCTCCATGTTGGTCAGGCTGGTCTCGAACTCCCGACCTTAGGTCATCCGCCCTCCTTGGCCTCCCAAAGTGCTGGGATTACAGGCATGAGCTACCGTGTCTGGCCGATGCTATTTTCTAGATCTTGTAGGCTGGCTTTATTTTTTTTTTTAAATTTCATTTGTCTCCTTTTACTGTCTATTTTAAAATAGCCTGTCTTTAAGCTCACCCATTCTTTCTTCTGCCTTTTCTGTATGTCAATTGCATTTTTCAACTCCAGAATTTCTTTTTGATTCTTTTTATTTAAATATCTTTCTTCAGTTTATCTGATAGAATTCTTATTTTTTTTTTCTCTGCTTTATCTTGAATTTTTTTGAGTTTCCTCAGCACAGTTATTTTGAATTCTTTGTCTGAAATGTTTCATGTCTCTGTTTCTTCAGAATTGGTTCCTGGTGCCCCATTTAGTTCATCTGGTGAGGCCATGTTTTCCTGGATGGTCTTGATGCTTGTGGATGTTTGTCTGTGTCTGGGCATTAAACAGTTGGGCATTTATTGTAGTTTACACAGTCTGGGTTTGTTTGTATCCATCCTTCTTGAGAAGGTCTCCTAGCTATTCAAAATGACTTGGGTGTCATGGTCTAAGCTGTATTGGCATTAGGAGGCACCCCAAGCCCAATAATGCTATGGTTCTTGTAGACTCAGAGGTACCACTTCGATAGTCTTGGATAAAATCTGGAAGAATTCTCTGGATTACCAAGTAGAGACTCTTGATCTCCTCCCTTACGTTTTCTCAAGGAAATGGGGTTTCTCTCTCTGTGCTGAGCCACCTGGAGCTGGGGTAACATAAGTAGCCCTATGGCCACCACCGCTGGAATTATGCTAGGTGAGACCTGAAGCCCACACAGTACTGAGTCTTGCCCAAGTCTTGCCCAAGGCCCACTGTAACCACTATCTGGCTACCACCTATGTCTTCTCATGGCCTGGGGGTCTACAATGCACAGGTGGTGAAGCCAGCCCATTCCCTATAGGGCGATGAGTTCCCCCAGGCCCTGCGAGGGTCCAGAGATGCCATTTGGGAGCCAGGGACTAGAGTCAAAAACCTTAGGTGTCTACCTGATGTTTATTGTACTGTGGTCGAGGTGGTGCTCAAACCATAAGACGTGGTCCTTCTCACTCTTCCCTCCCCTTTCCACAGGCAGAGGAAGCTCACCTATGGCTACTGCCACTACAGGTCCACAGGGAGTAATGCCCGGCTACCACTGATGTTCATTAAGACCCAAGGGTTCTTCAGTCGGCTTGTGGTAGATGCTGCCTAGCCTGGTACTCACCCTTCAGGACAGTGAGCTCCCTTCTGGCCCAAGGCAGGTCCAGAATTACTGTCCAGGAGCCAAGGCTTTGAATCAGGGACCTCAAGAGCCCTCTTGATGCTCTACCCCTCTATGGCTGAGCGTGTACCTGAGGTGCAAAAGTCCTCTTTACTTTTCCCTCTACTTTTCTCAAGCATAAGCAGTCTCTCCCCATAGCCACCATGGCTGGAAATGTGCTGAGTCTCATTTGAAGCCAGCTAGTCTCAGAGTCTCACAGAAGGCCCACTGCATACCCAGGTATCGCTGGTATCGCTGGTTATTTGGAGCTTAAGAGCTCTTCAATCCTCTGACATCTTGATTGCAGCCTTTGAGAGACCCTGGGCCAGAGGATCCAGCTATTGCCGTGCTTAAATTTCCAACCCAAATGTAACTGTGAGATAAATGTTGTTTTAAGCCACTAATTTTTTTAATTATTGTATTAATTTTAACAGATAATACAATAAGTTTTAAAATAAAAATTTTGATGTTACAATAATATACTTCATGGATTATTGTGACATGGTGGAATGCACTTATCCTCTTAGACCTGAGTTCCTTTTATCCAATGATGACTCTTGAGTTGCTTCTTCCTCCTGAGTCTCCTTTGTTAGTCAGACCTGGATTTCTGTGCTTCCTTTGCACAGAAAAGTGCTTTCCTGTCTTCTGAGTTATATTGCTTCTTACCCTATATATGTTAATTTGGTATCAGGCCAGAACTAGGGTGAGGCAAGAGAGAAGCTTAGGGCACAAAATATAAGGAGGCCCTCGGTGTCTCATTTAGCTCACCTTAGTCCTGTCCCTGATCCAGTCAAAATAGAGCTGATTTTGTGACTTGGCTCATACTCTTATGAAGTTATCTCTCTATTCGTGATGGTGTCCTAATGCTCCTCTAGAAATTCAACTTTATCCTGTACACAAGCATAGGTAGATATCTAGTGTGTGTATGTCTGTGTGTGGCAGGTGTGTGTTTGTGTACATTTATTTTCCTATACTTTCTGCCCTCTGCTCATCCTTTTCTAAGTGTCCCCTACCCATGTGAACAAAAGTGGATATTCTGGTTGGCTAGGGCCCAAGGCATTCACTGGCACCTGCATTACTTTTAGGAAGGTATTATGGACTGGGTATTTGTCACCACCCCCACCCCCAAATTCCTATGTTGAAATCATAATCCCCAAAGTGATGATATTAGGAGGTGGATCCTTTTGGAAGGTGATTAGGTCATGAGGGAGGAACCCTCATGAATGAGATCAATGCCATTAGAAAATAGGACCAAGGGAACTCGTTTGCCCCTTCCACCATGTGAGAATGCCACAAGAAGTCAGAAGTCTGTAACCTGAAAGAGGGCCCTCACCAGAACCTGACCATGCTGCCTCCCTATTCTTGAGCTGCCAGCCTCCAGAACAGTGAGAAATAAATTTCTGTTGTTTATAAGCCCCCCAGTCTGTCGTGCTGTGTTGAAGAAGCCCAAACTAAGATGGCAGGCTATTGTGCTTTCAATATCAGTACTTATGCATGGTATTCTATTTTGTTCTGCCTACCTTCCCATGGTAAGCACACCCAAGCAGGCCCTGCCCTTTTAGAACAAGGCAGACATCTTTCTCTTCTTTTGTATTTTTAATTGCTGTGTTGAACTGTCTAGACAAGATCTGTGTTTTTCCTTTTCCCCATTCCAGGTCTACAACTGGGTGGTGGCATGCCAGAGTCTGTTTTCTCTGCAGGCCTTGCCATTTTAGATTTAGGGGAGAACATGGGAAGCCCCATTTAGGCCTCCAGGACTAAGCCATGTTCCTCAATTCAGTTTCTGTTAGCCCTCAACATTGGGAGTTATTGGAGGCTAGTTTGGCTGTTAATAAAGCGGCAATTTTCCCACTGGTTACTGTTTCCTAAATATAGCTCTCTTGGTTGGAAAACATATAGGCAGGAGAGGTGAGTGATAGGGCATGTTTTGAACTTAACAGCAGACTAATGCCATCCAAACCCCACCTTGCATTCCTAAATATTGCTGTTCATTGTGGGGCTGAGTGAGCATAAACAGGGGGCCTGGAATTTGAAGTCAAAGTGCTGTGTGGGAAGACTGGCTTTTGTGTGGTGTGCAGCAGCTGGCCTAAATTGTGGCAGCCCCGCTGCAGCAGATGGTATTTCTGGAATGGGATCCAGGCTGGATTTGGCAATAAAAAGGGTTCATTCTGGGGTCAAGGTAGGCTTGACTGAGACCGCAGCCCGAGCAAGCAGGGATCTGGTCTTGAGAGGGGAAAGAAGTACTTCCTTGAGGCAAGAAGAACCTCTTAGGTGGCTGTAGACTTACAGAGCAGCTTCAAATATTGTGAGCAGAGTACATAGGGAAAGGATGAACTCTTTGCTAGGGCCAGAGACCTAACTTCAAAATGGCACAACTTTGGTACTCAGGCTTTTTAGAGATACATTTTGGTATTATGCAGCACTAGCCCCCTTTCTTCTCTGCTTTCCTTTCTGGTCTTTCAGCAAGGGCCAACAGATTATTTTGTTCTTCAGGGAAGACCAGATAATTTGCAGTAGGAAACCAGATAGTAACAAGGAATTTTTATTTGCTTGGATTTTTATTTTTGGTTGCTGCCCTTGGCATGGTGAAGATTAACCAAGCCATCAGGAATTATACAGCAGAGGAAAACAATGTTTTGGTGAGAAGCAACTGGCAGAGATCATTGCTTCTCCTTGGGTCCTTGAGGATGAAAGTAGACCTCAGCCTCTCAGGTTACTGATTCCTTGAGTTTCTGTAAGCCTTGAGTTTAATTGAATTCATTTATGTTTAATTTCATAAACTGTAGCCTCAAATGTTTAGCATGGTGTGACTGGCATACTGGCAAGATAGAACCACAAAGAATTTCTCATTTTTTTCTTTTGCTTTTTCTGTCTATCCACCTTCTCTCAGATAACACCAAATCTCTGCTATAGTACATGGCTGGCAACAGCAATGTAGGAACTTTGCTTTGTCTTGGGAAATGCCACTGGGGCAGCTGTCACATTTGTTCTAAATTTTGGGGCGGTTGGGAGTAGCATTGATATTCATGTGTCTTACTGATATTTTCAAGCTGAAAAATTAGACATGTAAGAAATGAGGATGGTATCAATTTAACTTTGGTGGTGCTGAAGGAATGACACTCATTTTAGGGACAACCATTGGGCAGAAAAGAGATTGAAAGGAAAGAACTATAGACTCTAATTTCATTGGAACTTTAATTTATCCACGGGAATTTATCAATGAGGGGTGGGAGTTAGGGATATAGACATTTAGAATTGCTTTAACTTCTTGGTAAATTGAGCCATCAAAGGTGATAAAGTGATCTTCTATATTTCTAGTGATACTTTTTGCTTTATGGTTATTTGATATTAATATAATTACTAGCTTTCTGTTAGTGTTTGATGGTATATCTTTTTGTGTTGTGTTTTACTTTTGATCTTTCTGTATTTTGTATTTTATATGTGTTTCTTGTAAACAGCACATAGTTGGGTTTTGTTTCTTTAATCTGGCCTAACCAATTTTGTCTTTTAATAGGAATATTTAGTTACTTTACATTTCATATAATTATCGATGTACCTTTAAGTTTATTATTTTCTACATCTTTCTTTTTGTCCTATCCAGTTTATGTCTCTTTTCTCCACTTTCACGTTTTGAATTTTTAATGTTTATTGTTCCATATTTTCCTCTGATTGTTAGAAGGGATCCATTCTTTTACTATTCTTTTAGCAGTTAGCCTAGAAATTACAACGTGCATTTTTGACTCATCGAAGTCTTATGTTAATTTATTCTTTTACTTTTCATCTAAATGATGGAAGGATCTTGGAACACTTTAACTCCCTTTGACTTCTATGTTATTGTTATTGTTTTGTTATTCCAATTTTAATTCTATATATATTTGAAACTCCATAAGATATTATTATAATTGATTTGTATGATCACTATTAACTCAGATTCACCCACATATTTAGCATTTTCATTGCTTTTCATTCCTTCCAACTCTCTGCCTTTCCATCTAGAATCATTTTTCTCATGCCTGAGGAATACTGTAAATTGTACAAACCTCCATCACTGTTCACTCACTTGATCCTCTGGAGTTCTCCAGATTACTGAGGGGTCCAGGAGAGATTTGGGCTCCTCTAGCACTATAGTATCTTGTAAAAAATTGAGGACAGAGGAGGCTACATTTTTTGCAGATGAAATATGTCAGAAGGTTCAGGCTTAGTTTCATTCTGTAGCAAGGAGGTCTCTGTAGCTCTGCTGAGCTTGCAGGGTGCTGCTTCCATGACCCAAGGCATAATGGGCAGGTGGCTATGAAGGTTCATGGGCTCAGGCCCTGCAACAGCCTCTATTTCTAGGAGAGCCTAGTATGTGGCCAGAATTTGCTGCTTTAATGGTATGCAGCACAGGGCTGAGGAGTGCAGTTTCTTGCATAAGAAACCCATGGGTGGTCCAGAGACTCCAGGAGATGAGAGGAGATTGCTAAAGCTTCTACAGTGAAGGAGTCTGGGGCATTAATAAGAATACCTGTTGTATTGCAATTTGGACAGATTCTAGAGCCCTTTGCTGGAGGGGGCCCATTTAAAGTAGGCTAATTTTCAAGTAATAGCATAAATAGACTTACGTAAAATTTGTAAATAAGGAATATATTGTCTTTAGAACCCTTAAAGAACTAAAAGACTTGGATGCTGCAAGGCTCAAGGGATGTTTTTTGACAGTGTTCGAGATGGAGTGGCCCTTGGTTTATCAAATATATTTTAGGAATTTCACTCAAGTCTTGAGGTTTTACATTATGTGTGGGATAATGTCTCACCCCACTTTTTGAGCTTCTTTATGAGTGTATATCTGAAGTGAGTGCTTCTAATAAATCTCCTTGGAGGAGAATGGCATCAATATAATTTCATACTGTGACCCTAGAGAAAATTGGATACAGTTAAGATTTGCCTACCAAGATGGTGTGTGATGTTAAGGCCATTGAGGTACCCCATGAGTAAAAGTGTACTGTGTCTCTTCTGAGGTGAAAAGAAACTGTAGCTCAGATACTCTCAAAGTGTCACTAAACAGAACAGATTAGTCAAATCTATAATAACAAAATATTTATCAACTGGTGCTTGGATAGAGTCAATAATTTTAATACTAATGGGTATAGGAGATTTGATGGGGGGGACCCATCAAATGTTGTTTAATGTTGTGGTAATCCACCATGAGATGCCAATAGCAGTCATTCTTTCCAAGTTCAAATACAGGCCAAATTAGGCAGTTAAATGGAGAAGTAGTGAGAATAATCACCCCTTCTCTATGTACCTTATAAAATAGATTTTGATCATTAAATATTTTAATTTACATTGGGTCATATAAATTATTTTAACTTGAGGAGAAGATCCATGAAGTCACATTTTGTCAAGTGCCAATGGGATATTTATTTCTTTATTTATTTTTGAGATAGAGTCTCGCTCTGTTGCCCAGGCTGGAGTGAGTGCAGTGGTGTGATCTTGGCTCACTGCGACCTCTGCCTCCTGGGTTAAAGAGATTCTCCTGCCTCAGCCCCCTGGGTATCTGGGATTACAGGTGCCTGCCACCATGCCTGGCTAATTTTTGTTTTTTAGTAGACACAGGGATTCACCATGTTGACCAGGCTGGTCTTGAACTCCTGGCCTCACGTGATCTATCTGCCTTGGCCTCCCAAAGTTCTGGGATTACAGGTGTGAGCCACCACGCCCAGCCCCAAAGGCTTAATTTAATTTTAATTTGTTGCTCACTGGGTAAGAGCATCCATGTCCACTATGGTGTATTTTAGGTCAATGAGGTGGCTGTGGATGATTAGGCAAGGAGATCATTTCAGTGACCAAGGTGGGGCATACCTATTTGTCCTCTATTTTATATTTGGTTACTCTCATAGGAGTGTAGGGGGTACCTTGTTTAACTATAAGTGGGATCCCTAGTATTGATTAAATCCATAAAAATTTGCCAATTGGTGCATTTTAGCTGATATTAAAGTTAATTCAGAACCTATGTTATATAAGCACAGAAGCCAGTCAATGCCCTTTTATCTTTGTTATATACATTCTTTTTTACATTTTGGATTTCCAGCTGAGTCAAACTGTGGACTTTTATGTTAGCTTTTAGTTTGTTTCTTCCTCATGTATCCAGCCTTCCTTCTTTTTCTTCTCTCTCTCTCTCTGTGTGTGTGTGTATGTATGTATGTGTGGTGTTACTAGACATGTTTCAAGAAGGGAGAAGGGAGACTCCTCCAACATGCTCATATTCATAATTTTTTTTCACCAGAGAGCCTCAAATAGATATCATTAAAGTTAGGGACCTGCCCCATGGCAATGGATGTTTTACAGGATTAAAGGATCCCAGGCTTAAGTCACACTTGGATTAACCCCTTTGCTGTGCCACAAGGGTGCCATGGGTGTTTTTTCATATTATCTTGAAGATTAGGATCTTAGTTGTGACAGAGGCATATGCAGCATAGCAACCAAGATATTTAAGTATTCTGGTGAGCCCTTAGTTCTTTAGAGTGTAAATTTCAGCCCACCACATAATGGATGCTTGTTTCTTTTTCTCTCTTTCTCTGTCACTGTCTCTTTCTCTTTTTAAAAATCTCTCCCATTTTTCCGGCAAGATGGCTGAATAGGAACAGATCTGGTCTGCAGCTCCCAGCGAGATCGATGCAGAAGAAGGGTAATTTCTGCATTTCCAACTGAGGTACCTGGTTCAGCTCATTGGGACTGGTTGGACAGTGCGTGCAGCCTACGGAGGGCGAGCTGAAGCAGGGCGGGGCATTGCCTCACACGGGAAGTGCAAGGGGTTGGGGGATTTCCCTTTCCTAGCCAAGGGAAGCTGTGAGAGACAGTACCGGGAGGAATGGTACACTCCTGCCCAGATACTGCACTTTTCCCATGGTCTTCGCAACCAGCAGACCAGGAGACTCCCTCCGGTGCCTGTCTAGATGGGTCCCACACCCACAGAGCCCAGCAAGCTAAGATCCATTGGCTTGAAATTCCCGCTGCTAGCGCAGCAGTCTGAGATCGACCTGGGACACTGGAGCTTGGCAGGGGGAGGGGCATCTGCCATTGCTGAGGCTTGAGTAGGCAGTTTTATGCTCACAGTGTAAACGAAGCCGCTGGAAAGTTTGAAATGGGTGGAGCCCATTGCAACTCAGCAAGGCTGACTGCTTCTCTAGATTCCACCTCTGTGGGCAGGGCATCTCTGAACAAAAGGCAGCAGCCCTAGTCAGGGACTTAGAGTTAAATCCTCCCATCTCCCTGGGACAGAGCACCTGGGGGAAAGGGGCAGCTGTGGGTACAGCTTCAGCAGACGTAAACGTCCTGCCTGACAGCTCTGAAGACAGCAGTGGTTCTCCCAGCACAGCATTCAAGCTCTGATAATGGACAGACTGCCTCCTTAAGTGGGTCCCTTACCCCCTTGTAGCCTGACTGGGAGACACCTTCCAGTAGGGGCCAACAGACACCTCATACAGGAAAGCTCTGGCTGGCATCTGGTGGTTGCCCCTCTGGGACGAAGCTTCCAGAGGAAGGATCAGGCAGCAATATTTTCTGTTCTGCAGCCTCTGCTGGTGATACCCAGGTAAACAGGGTCTGGAGTGGACCTCCAGCAAACTCCAACAGACCTGCAGCTGAGGGGCCTGACTGTTAGAAGGAAAACTAACAAACAGAAAGGAATAGCATCAACATCAGCAGAAAGGATGTCCACACCACAACCCCATCTGTAGGTCACCAACATCAAAAACCAAAGGTAGATTAAACCACAAAGATGGCGAGAAACCAGCACAGAAAGGCTGAAAATTCCAAAAACCAGAATGCCTCTTCTCCTTCAAAGAATCACAACTCCTCACCAACACAGGAACAAAAGAGGATGGAGAATGAGTTAGACGAATTGACAGAAGTAGGCTTCAGAAGGTGGGTAATAACAAACTCCTGCAAGCTAATGGACCATGTTCTAACTCAACTCAAGAAAGCTAAGAATCTTGAAAAAAAGTTAGACAAGTTGCTAACTAGAATAACCAGTGTAGAGAAGAACATAAATGACCTGATGGAGCTGAAAAATGCAGCACAAGAACTTTGTGAAGAATACACAAGCTTCAATAGCCAAATTAATCAAGTGGAAGAAAGGATATCAGTGATTGAAGGTCAAATTAATGAAATAAAGTGAGAAGACAATATTAGAGAAAAAAGAGTGAAAAGAAACAAACAAAGCCTCCAAGAAATATGGGACTATGTGAAAAGACCAAATCTACATTTGATTGGTGTACCTGAAAGTGATGGGGAGAATGGAACCAAGTTGGAAAACACTCTTCAGGATATTGCCCAGGAGAACTTCCCCAGCCTAGCAAGGCAGGTCACCATTCAAATTCATGAAATACAGAGAACACCACAAAGATATTCCTCGAGAAGAGCAACCCAAAGACACATAATTGCTAGATTCACCAAGGTTGAAATGAAGGAAAAAATGTTAAGGGCAGCCAGAGAGAAAGGTCGGGTTACCCACAAAGGGAAGCCCATCAGACTACCAGTGGATCTCTCAGCAGAAACCCTACAAGCCGCAATAGAGTGGGGGCCAATATTCAATATTCTTAAAGAAAAGAATTTTCAACCCAGAATTTCATATCCAGCCAAACTAAACTCCAAGGATCACTAAAAACCACTGCTCAATGAAATAAAAGAGGACACAAACAAATGGAAGAACATTCCATGCTCATGGATAGGAAGAATCAATATCAGGAAAATGGCCATACTGCCCAAGGTAATTTATAGATTCAGTGCCATCCCCATCAAGCTACCAATGACTTTCTTCACAGAATTGGAAAAAACTACTTTAAAGTTTATATGGGACCAAAAAAGAGCCTGCATAGCCAAGCCAATCCTAAGCAAAAAGAACAAAGCTGGAGGCATCATGCTACCTGACTTCAAACTATACTACAAGGCTACAGTAACCAAAACATCATGGTACTGGTACCAAATAGATATGTAGACCAATGGAACAGAACAGAGGCCTCAGAAATAACACCACATATCTACAACCATCTGATCTTTGACAAACCTGACAAACATAAGCAATGGGGAAAGGATTCCCTATTTAATAAATGGTGCTGGGAAAACTGGCTAGCTGTATGCTGAAACTGGATCCCTTCCTTACACCTTGTACAAAAATTAACTCAAGATGGATTAAAGACTCAAATGTAAGACCTAAAACCATAAAACCCTAGAAGAAAACCTAGGCAATACCATTCAGAACATAGGCATGGGCAAAGACTTCATGACTAAAACACCAAAAGCAATGGGAACAAAAGCCAGAATAAACAAATTGGATCTAATTAAACTAAAGAGCTTCTGCACAGCAAAAGAAACTATCATCAGAGTGAACAGGCCACTTACAGAATGGCAGAAAATTTTTACAATCTATCCATCTGACAAGAGGCTAATATCCAGAATCTACAAAGAACTGAAACAAATTTACCAGAAAAAAAAAACATACAACCTTATCAAAAAGTGGGCAAAGGATATGAACAGACACTTCTCAAAAGAAGACATTTATGTATCCAACAAACTTGTGAAAAAATACTCATCATCACTGATCATTAGAGAAATGCAAATCAAAACCACAATGAGATACCATCTCACACCAGTTAGAATGGCAATCATTAAAAAGTCAGGAAACAACAGGTGCTGGAGAGGATGTGGAGAAATGGAATGCTTTTACACTGTTGGTGGGAGTGCAAATTTGTTCAACCATTGTGGAAGACAGCGTGGTGACTCCTCAAGTATCTAGAATTAGAAATAATATTTGACCCAGCAATCCCATTACTGGGTTTATACCCAAAGGATTATAAATCATTCTGCTATAAAGACACAGGCACATGTACGTTTGTTGCAGCACTATTCACAATAGCAAAGTCTTGGAACCAACCCAAATGCCCATCAGTGATAGACTGGATAAAGAAAATGTGGCACATATACACCATAGAGTACTATGCAGCCATAAAAAAGGATGAGTTCATGTCCTTTTCAGGGACATGGATGAAACTGGAAACCATCATTCTCAGCAAGGTAACACAAGAACAGAAAACCAAACACTGTGTGTTCTCACTCGTAAGTAGGAGTTGAACAGTGAAAGCACATGGACACGGGAGGGGAACATCACACACTGGGGCCTGTCGGGGGTGGGGGGTGGGGAAGGGATAGCATTAGGGGAAATATCTAGTGTAAATAATGAGTTAATGGGTGCAGCAAACCAACATGGCACATGTATACCTATGTAACAAACCCGCACGTTGTACACATGTACCCCAGAACTTAAAGTACAAAAAAAAAAAAAAAAAAGAAAACCACAGTGAGATAGCTCTTTACACCTATCAGAGTCACTGAAGTAAAAAATAATGACAACAACAACAACAACAAAATCTCTTCCTAATGATTGTTCTTTTATGAGCAATCACTGATGGAGTCATATCTTGCATAGAGTATAGTCTTTCCCAAGAGCATTTTATAGACCAGGGAACAGTGCCAGGTTGAGATACAACCAACTGGTTACAGGGTAAGATTCTTTTCCCAGAACCCAGCACCTGGTACAGCTGGATTCTAAGATACACAGATAGGTCCAGCCTGAGACACATGAGCCAAGACCACTTTATGGAGGGCCCCAATACTGTACTTTTATCCCCAAATGCAAATATAAAAACTTCTGATCTATTTCAGCTATGTTTTTTTGTTTTTTGAGATGGAGTCTCGCTGTGTCACCCAGGCTGGAGTGCAGTGGTGCGATCTCGGCTCACTGCAAGCTCCGCCCCTTGGGTTCACACCATTCTCCTGCCTCAGCCTCCCAAGTAGCTGGGACTACAGGCGCCCACCACCACACCCAGCTAATTTTTTTGTGTTCTTAGTTGAGACAGGGTTTCACTGTATTAGCCAGGATGGTCTCAATCTCCTGACCTCGTGATCCACTTGCCTGGGCCTCCCAAAGTGCTGGGATTATAGGCGTGAGCCACCACGCCTGGCCTATTGCAGCTAAATTTTTAACAGGGGTTTTGTAGGACTCGACACATGTTGCGCAGTACAGCAAAACTCAAAATGCAAGCTTGCCAGCGAGCAGAGGAAATATCCTACATGCTAGGTGCAGTGGTTTGTACCCAGTTAAGACAAGAACAAGAGAAGGAAGATCCCCAGTGGTGGTGGTCAACATTGATACAGTCTGGCTCACAGCATCAACTTTTGTGACTACTCCATAGGTACAGGCTAGATTACCACTCAAAATTTGATTTAGATGTCAAGACTGATGATCACACACACACATACACACATACACACACCCCAACAGTGTGAAAAAGTTTTATTACTTATGAGGATTTTGGATGAAAGCAGGGTAGGCTTCTCAAGCTTGTCTGAAAATGGATAGAAAGGCAAGGAAACGAGACTGGCTAGAGATTTCTATTGTGGGAGATTGGGCCAGGGCGAGGGTTCCTGCACACAAACAGGAGCTTATGTGTTTCAATTTCAATCCCCTGATGACACTAAAGGTGACAGCATCTGAGCTTTATCAGCTTTCCCAGATGTGTGGAAGAAGGGAAGAGTCATAGATAGGCTTTAAAGTTATTTGCAGTCGAACATCAAAAAATGGAATTAGACTCTATTACATTTTAGCTCTCAAATTTAGGTCTTTGATCTTTTTGAGTTAATTTTGTATATAGTGTGAGATAGGAGTACAACTTTATTCTTTTGCATGTGGATATCCATTTGTCCCAGCACCATTTTTTGAAGAGAATATTCTTTCAGTTTAACTGAAAAGCCCAGCAACAGGGAGTATCATTTGCTTGCCCAAGAATTAATAATGCGGTATTTTATTTCTTATTTGGCTGTGAGTCCTATGTGCATTGGTACTCTAGCTGGGAACCACAAATGTCGAAGAGGTAAGTGGTAGGATGAAGGCATTACTGAATCCCTCTAAAACAGAATGATAACCTCACTCATAGCCTTGAAAACCTAGGGCAGGTATCCTGCAGAAAAACCCATTGCTTATTTGCCTATCTGAAGTTTTAAGCATGGATTTTAAGCTACTGAGTTTTATCTATTCTTGAGATTCTACAATTCACCTTAGGCTCATCTTGGTAAAAACTGATTCTGGAATTTTGCCTGAGGCTGCTGAATGTTGTGGATGATCCTTTGAGTTTTACAGTTTCTCCTTTTCCCAGTTATTTCCCCTAGAAACTACTGGGCAGATCACTTACCAGGTCCTGGCTCTTTCTCCTTCCTATGTTGCTGCAGATGGACCTTCCTATCTGTGCTCCAATTTTAAACAATACTGTCAATAGATAACATTTACCAAATACCACACTGAACTAAGAACTTCTAACATGTGGACTAAATGCCAACCACTGTGAGGGCCTGATTCCTGAATATCCATATAATGTTGTCTCAAATCTTTATTTTACATCCTGTGGAAACACAAAGTGGTTCCCATGATTGCAGATCTTTGTGGTTCTTTATATTCCTCTACACTGTCTGCTGAATTAGAACGATTTATGGATTATCTTGCTATTTCACATGTGTTCTTTCCTTCATGACAGTTACCCAGGGGTGAGACTCAACTGCTCACTCTCACTGTCATTTTTATGTGTAGTTGAGTTTACTCGAAAATTGGGAGAGGTTCAGAGGGATTTATATGTTAGCAATGCAAAAAGCTCTAATTAAACACTAGACATTCTCATTTCCTAGAAGACCTTTGACAATCTCAGATCTATGAATTTTTTTCTAAAACTTTTTGTTTGGAGATACTTTCTGACTTATAGGAAAGTTGCAAAAATATTACAAAGTGTTCCTGTGCATCTATGGTTTGCCAAGTCCAGCGGGTGCCTGCAATGATTGGTTATAAATTTGTTATTTTTCTAAGCCACATTTCTTTCTTTAGGAAGAGGGTTCTAAGCTTAATTCCAGAGTAATGAGAACATATTTAGGATTAAACATTCTATTTAAAGTAGGTTAATGGAGTAGGAAAGCATCACAACCCATCTTTCCCTGGATTTGTCTTATCCGGACTATGCAGTTTTGCTTCTAATAGATTTCTCCACTTTTATCCTTGGAGTGAATTGAATCATCTAGGGAGGAGAGGGTACAGAGATGAGAGGAGAAATGCTGGGACTATATACCTCCTCTTCTGTTCATTGATGGTAAAGAACTCCTAGCCTGGTGATATATCCCAATTATTCCCTGATTAATGAATCTTCTGGGATTGATGGGTAAAGAACTAACAGTTTTTTTGAGAACCTGGCAGTCACTGAATTATAGATTCTATGTTTGAAAATGTAGACAGACTGGATATCTTTTGTATGAAGTCTCTATTTAAAAAGAACCTCAAGTCCAGAGCTCTATCTGAAAAAAACAGTTGTTCCTCTGCTGCCTTGGGTATTAGAGGAGCTGACATTAGCAAGATGGCAGAATATGAGTTTCTGGCACTTGTCCCCTTGAAGAAACATCCGTTTGAACAACCACTCATGTACAAAAATACCTTTGTAAGAGCCAAGGAATCCAGATGAGAGATTACAGCACCTGGGTAGAGCATGGAAATAAGAAAAGGCACATTTAAGAGAGTAGGAAGGACAGTTTCATGTTGCCAGCATCACTGCTCCCCCAAACCTAAACAGTGCAGTGCAGAAAGAGACCCATCACGTGAGGGAAAGAGAGTGTAGTGAGCAGACTTCACTGTGGATCCCAGCACCAGGCCTGCTCCAGTGAACACAGGCACAAGGCCAGCCCCTATGGTCTCAGGCTTCAGATCAGTCCCTGCAGCCCCAGACCCAAGACCTGCTCCAGCATCAGGCCTACTTCTGCAGACCCAGGCTCCAAGTCTGCCCCAGTGCCAGACTGAACCCTACAGCCCCGGGCTCCAGGCCAGCCCCCATGGACTCAGGCTGTAAGTCAGCTCCAACATCAGGCTGGCATCTGTGGTCCCAAACTCTAGGCCCATTCCTATGGTTGGAAGGTTCCAGACCTGCCCCAGTACCAGGGAGGCCCATGGGGCAATAGCCTCCAGATCATCCCTAAAGCCATATGCTCCAATGGACTTAGAGTATAGGCTAGCTCCATTAGACACTGGCTCCAGGCCTATCCTCCAAAACCCAGTCTCCAGGCCTGCCCTCATAGTCCCAGGTACCAGGCCTGTTCCTATAGACACAGGTGCTAAGCCTACCCCAAGGTATCCTGGGTAAACTCTGACACCCAGCCAGCTCCTGAGGACTCAGGAAGAGGCCCATGCCCACAGACCCAGACATCAGCCCTGCCGCAGTGCCAGGTCAGTCTGTGTGGACCCAGGCTTCAGGCTGGTCTTAGTGATCCCAGACTCCATGCCTGCTCCTTTAGGCCCAAGGGCCAAGCCAGCCCCTACAGACCCAGCTTCCAGGCTTACCACTGCAGACTCAGGCACCAGGCCCATCCATGCAGACTCAGGCCCCAGATCTTTTCCAGTAGACATAGGCAGCAGGCTGGCCCCTGTGAACTCAGACTGCAGGACTGTCTACTTGCTGACCAAGGAACAGGGCCAGCTCACTTTTAACTTATATAAAAATTAAATGATATATTAAAAATAACAATAGCTACAATAATTTGTTAATAGATACATGACATATAAAAGATGTAAATTGGGCACAGCAGCTGAACTCTGGCAGAGTGTCAGAGGCCGTGCGGGGCTCCTTGATGCTGGAAAAGTCCAAAGTTGTTGACTCCCTGGACTATGAGAATGTTATCACCCAAATAAAAACCCAGATTTACAGCAACACCCTCAGAGATCTGCTTATGTTTCCCAAGGAAGATATATCTATCTTGGTGATGGGTCATCAGCACAGAATGGTGCCATCCACTGTACCAGAAGACGCTGAAAAGAGGGCCCAGAGTTTATTTGTCAAAGAATGTATTGAAACCTGTAGCACAGATTGGCGTGTGGTAAACTTTGAGACCAGAAAAAATTCCTATTCATGTATTTGAGATAGATGAAGACTGTGAGAAAGATAAGGACTTACCTTCTTTATGTTATCAGAAGGGTGGTGTGATAAAACAAAGCTGGTTGCATAAAGCAAATGTAAATAGCACCATCACAATAACCATGAAGGTATTCAAGAGACGATATTTTTACTTGACCCAACTTCCTGAGGTTAATATATTCTCAATTCCTATAAAGATGAGAAAAATTCAAAAGAATCGAAAGGTTGCATCTACTTGGACGCCTGCATTGATGTTCAGATGATGAAACTAGTAGCCAAGGAAAAGCCGATAACATCATGGCAAGTTTGGAAAGGAGCATGCATCCGGAACTGATGAAGTATGGAAGAGAAACTGAACAACTAAACAAACTCAGTAGCGGAGATGGAAGACAGAATCTCTTTTCTTTTGATTCAGAAGTTCAGAGGTTGGACTTTTCAGGAATTGAACGTGATATAAAGCGATTTGAAGAAAAGTGCAACAAACGTTTCCTGGTAAATTGCCATGATTTAACTTTCAATATCTTGGGCCAAATTGGAGACAATGCAAAAGGACCACCCACAAATGTTGAGCCCCCCACCCTTTTTTAAAATCAATCTTGTCTTATTGGATGTAAAGAACAATTGTGAGATTTCAGCAGACTTTCATGTAGACTTGAATCCCCCATCTGTCCATGAAATGCTGTGGGGCCCTTCAACCCAACTGTGCAGTGACAGTAATCCAAAGGGCTCTTCACCTGAGTCTTTCATTCATGGAGTTTCTGATCTCAGTTATGCTACACAAAACAGGGAATTTTCTCAGTGATGAATCCACAACCTGAAATTTTTCTAGCTGCGAGAATCAAAAAGGTGCTACAGGGAAATATTACATACTGTGCAGAACCCTACATCAAAAATTCTGATCCAGTAAGGATGGCCCAGAAGGTGCCCAGGACAGCTAAACAAGTGTGTAGCCATCTCGGACAATACAGAATGCCTTTTGTTTGGGCTGCCAGACCCATTTTCAAAGATACTCAAGGCTCTCTCTATCTGGATGGGAGATTTTCTTCTCTATACAAACTAAAGTAGCAAGCTTTCAAGTGAAGACATTCTCAAGTTGCTATCAGAATATAAGAAGCCAGAAAAGACCAAACTGCAGATTATTCCTGGGCACTTAAACATCACAATAGAATGTGTTCCTGTGGATTTATCAAATTGTATTACTTCTTCATATGTGCCTCTGAAGCCTTTTGAAAAGAATTGTCAAAATATTACCGGGAGGTTGAAGAGTTTGTTCCAGAAATGACAAAATATTGTTATCCATTTACTATTTACAAAAACCATCGTATGTATATCCCTTGCAATTAAAATACGATAGCTAGAAAACATTTGCCAAGGCAAGGAACATTGCAGTCTGTATGGAATTCCGGGATTCAGATGAAAGTGCGCTAAAGTGTATTTATGGAAAACCTGCAGGGTCTGTTTTTACCACAAATGCTTATGCTGTTGTCTTGCATCACAATCAAACCCCAGAGTTCTATGATGAGATTAAAATTGGGCTTCCCTTTCACTTGCATCAAAAACATCATTTGCTTTTCACGTTTTGTCATGTAAGTTGTGAAATTAACACAAAGGGAACAACCAAAAAGCAAGACATAGTTGAAACTCCAGTTGAGTTTTCCTGGGTACCTTTGCTGAAAGATGGTAGAATCATCACATTTGGGCAGCAGCTGCCAGTTTCCGCCAATCGTCCCCCAGGCTACTTGAATCTGAATGATGGATAATCAAGAAGGCAATGTAATGTGGATATTAAATGGGTAGATGGTGCAAAGCCTTTGTGGAAGATTAAAAGCCACTTAGAATCTACCATTTACACTTAAGATCTGCATTTGCACAAACTTCCATCATTGCCAGCTGATTCAGTCAGATTCGAAAGAAGTTCCAGGGGAGCTCATTAAATATTTAAAGTCTTTTCATGCCATGGAGATCCAAGTCATGATACAGTTTCTACCTGTAATTCTTATGCAACTCTTCCGAGTTCTCACAAATATGATCCATGAAGATGATGTTCCTATCAACTGCACCATGGTTCTCTTACATATTGTATCAAAGTGCCATGAAGAAGGCTTGGATAGTTATTTAAGATCATTCATAAAGTATAGCTTCCAACCTGGAAAACCAAGTGCTCCTCAGGCCCAGCTGATACATGAAACCCTGGCTACTACGATGATACCACCATTGAAACAGTCTGCAGATTTTTTAGCAATAAACAAATTGCTGAAGTACTCATGGTTTTTCATTGAAATAATTGCAAAGTTGATGGCCACATACTTGTTGGAAGAGAATAAGATTAAGCTTCCGCATGGCCAGAGATTTCCCAAGGCATATCATCATGCCTTACATTCACTGCTTCTTGCAATAACCATGTGAATCTCAGTATGCGGAGATTCCCGATGAGTCCAGAAATGTGAATTATAGTTTGGCTAGCTTCCTGAAGTGCTGTTTGACACTAATGGATAGAGGATTTGTTTTCAATTTGATAAATGACTATATATCTGGATTCAGCCCCAAAGATCCTAAGATTCTGGCTGAATACAAGTTTGAATTTCTGCAAACAATTTGCAATCACGAACATTACATTCATCTGAACTTGCTAATGGTATTTGCAAAACCTAAACTGTATTCAAGAATCTTGAATACAGTTTATCAGATGAGTATTGCGAGCATCACTTCTTGTTTGGTCTACTTCTGAGGGAAACTTCCAGTGCTCTTCAGGACAATTATGAGATCAGATATACAGCTATCTCTGTCATAAACAACCTTTTGATAAAACATGCATTTGACACAAGATACCAGCACAAGAACCAACAAGCCAAAATAGCACAATTGTACCTCCCCTTTGTTGGACTGCTTTTGGAAAATATGCAGTGATTAGCAGGTCAAGATACCTTATATTCTTGTGCAGCCATGCCTAATTCTGCATCCAGAGATGAGTTTCCATATGGCTTTACTTCACCTGACAATAGAGGGAGTCTGAGCACAGACAAAGACACTGCTTATGGGTCTTTTCAAAATGGACATGGAATTAAGAGAGAAGATTCAAGAGGTTCCCTCATCCCAGAAGGAGCAACAGGATTTCCAGATCAGGGCAATGCTGGTGAAAATACCCAACAGAATTCTACAAGGAGTAGCGTATCCCAGTATAACCACCTGGATCAGTGTGAAATCAGAAGCCTCTTAATGTGCTACCTGTATATAGTAAAAGTGATTTCGGAAGATACTCTCTTAACTTACCAGAATAAAGTATGTCCTCAGGAACTCATACACATTTTTATACTTTTAGAAGTATGCTTGTTGCACTTTAGATATATGGGGAAAAGAAACATAGCAAAGGTGCATGATGCCTGGCTGTCAAAACACTTCGGAATAGACCAAAAATTACAAACCATGCCTGCTCTTTGAAACAGATCAGGAGTAATGCAGGCCTGGCTTCAGCATCTTAGTAGCCTAGAAAGTTCATTTACACTTAATCACGGTTCTGCAACAACTGAACAGACATTTTCCACCAGGCACTTCTTGAAGGCAATACAGCTACTGAAGTTTCCCTAACAGTACTAGATACCATGTCATTTTCCATCAGGGCTTTAAGACCCAACTTTTAAATAATGGTGGCCACAACCCATTAATGAAAAAGTGTTTGATATTCATCTTGCTTTTCTTAAAAATGGACAATCTGAAGTGTTGCTGAAACATGTATTTGCCTCACTGAGAGCTTTCATCAGTAAGTTTCCTTCAGGCTTTTTCAAAGGAAGAGTGAACATGTGTGCTGCATTTTGCTATGAGATTTTAAAGTGCTTCACATCAAAGATTAGCTCAACCAGAAATGAAACATCTGCACTTTTATATCTTTTAATGAGAAACAACTTTGAGTATACCAAAAGGAAGACCGTTTAGAAGACACATCTACAGATAATAATTGCTGTAAGCCAACTGATAGCTGATGTAGCACTAAGTGGAAGATCAAGATTTCAGGAGTCTTTATTCATTATCAATAATTTTGTGAATAGTGACAGACCTATGAAGGCAACTGCCTTTCCCACAGAAGTCAAAGACTTGACCAAGAGAATCTGCACTGTTCTTATGGCCACTGCCCAAATGAAGGAGCATGAGAAAGACCCTGAAATGCTAATTGATCTCCAGTGTAGCTTAGCCAAGTCCTATGCAAGTATCCCAGAGCTCAGGAAAACCTGGCTTGATAGCATGGCCAACATTCATGTAAAAAAATGGAGATTTTTCAGAAGCTGCAATGTGTTATGTCCATGCAGCAGCTCTAGTTGCAGAGTTTCTTCATTGAAAAAAAAAATTTCCTAATGGATGTTCACCCTTCAAGAAAATTACTCCCAATATAGATGAAGAAGGAGCAGTGAAAGAAGATGCTGGGATGATGGATGTCCATTATAGTGAATAAGTTTTGCTGGAGTTGCTAGAACAATGTGTGGATAGCTTATGGAAGGCAAAACTTTATGAAATAATTTCTGAGATTTCCAAGTTGATCATTCCAATTTATGAGAAACATCGTGAGGTTGAGAAACTTACTCAAGTTTATAGAACTCTTCAGGGAGCTTACACAAAAATTCTGGAAGTTATGCATACAAAAAAAAAAAAGACTTTTAGGCACTTTCTTCAGAGTTGCCTTTATGGCCAGTCTTTTTTTGAAGAAGAAGATGGAAAGGAGTACATCTATAAGGAACCAAAGCTCACTGGCCTCTCAGAAATTTCCCTGAGACTTGTTAAACTTTATGGTGAAAAATTTGGTATGGAGAATGTCAAAAAAATTCAGGATACAGACGAGGTAAATGCCAGAGAGTTTGATCCAAAATATGCTCATATACAAGTTACTTATGTGAAGCCTTACTTTGATGACAAAGAACTTACAGAAAGAAAGACCGAGTTTGGAAGAAATCATAATATCAGCAGATTTGTTTTTGAGGCTCCTTACACTTTATCAGGCAAAAAGCAGGGCTGTACAGAAGAACAGTGCAAATGCCCTACAATCTTGACAACCTCAAAGTCATTTCCCTATGTGAAGAAGAGGATTCCTATTAACTGTGAACAGCAGATTAATTTAAAACCAATTGATGTTGCCACTGATGAAATAAAAGATAAAACTGCAGATCTGCAAAAGCTTTGCTCCTCTGTTGACGTGGACATGATTCAACTCCAACTTAAATTGCAGGGCTGTGTTTCCATGCAGGTCAATGCTGGTCCATTAGCATATGCAGGGGCTTTCTTAAATCACAGCCAAGCTAGCAAGTATCCACCTAAGAAAGTGAGTGAGTTGAAAGATATGTTTAGGAAATCCATACAAGCATGCAGCATTGCACTTGAACTAAATGAGTGGCTAATTAAAGAAGATCAAGTTGAGTACTATGAAGGGCTAAAGTCAAATTTCAGAGGCATGGTATAATAATTATTTGACATTATCCGTGGGCAGATATTACAAGAAGACACAATGCATTCTCCCTGGAATAGCAACACATTACATGTCTTTTGTGCAATTAGTGGTACATCGAGTAACCGAGGCTATGGTTCCCCAAGATACACTGAAGTGTGAAAAAATGCAGATGTAAATGACAATAAGACTGACCTTTCTCCGGAATATTTGCAACTGTGCAAATGTTAAAATTTAAAGATTTGATACACATGGAGTGTTTCTTCTCGACACCAAAATTTTCTTGTGTTCCAACAGAGTGCTTACATATTTGTAAATATTTAAGTAATTTGAAAGTGCCTGGAAAATTCCACCACTGTGCTTGGTTTGTACTTTTTAAGGTAAATCTATATGCTGAAAAGTAGAACTCAAAAACGGTAGTTCAATTTGCTTAATTATTGCTTAAAATAATAATGGTACTATGTAAAATTGTATAATGGAATACAATAAAAAGTAAAACTTATTTGTAATTAGAAGTGAAGGAAATAATAGTTTGAACTTAGCAAAAAAAATGTAAATTATGACATCAATAACGAAATATAGGAGGATGAGAAGTTAAAGAATAGTTTTTCTATGTGGTCAAAGTTAAGTTGTTATCAGCTTAAAATAGACTGTTATAACTATAAGCTATTTTATTTAAGCCTCATAGAAACCACAAAGAAAAAACCTGTAGTAGATACACAAAAATAAAGAGAAAGGAATCAAAGCATACTAGAAAAAGATAATAAAATCACAAAAGAAGACAACAAGAGAGGAAGAAGGAACAAAGGAGCTAAAAAAAAAAAAAAAAAAAAACCCAGAAAACAATTAACAAAATGACAGTAGTAAGTTTTTAACCTATTAATACTTACTTTAGACTTAAACGGATTAAATTCTTTTTTTTAATTATACTTTAAGTTCTAGGGTACATGTGCACAACATGCAGGTTTGTTACATATGTATACATGTGCCATGTTGGTGTGCTGCACCCATTAACTTGTCATTTACATTAGGTATATCTCCTAATGCTATCCCTCCCCCCTGCCCCCACCCCATGACAGGTGTGATGTTCCCCACCCTATGTCCAAGTGTTCTCATTGTTCAATTCCCGCCTATGAGTGAGAACATGTGGTGTTTGGTTTTCTGTCCTTGCGATAGTTTGCTCAGAATGATGGTTTCCAGCTTCATCCATGTCCCTACAAAGGACGTGAACTCATTCTCTTCTATGGCTGCATAGTATTCCATGGTGTATATGTGTCACATTTTCTTTTTCTTTTCTTTTTTTTTAATTATACTTTAAGTTTTAGGGTACATGTGCACAATGTGCAGGTTAGTTACATATGTATACATGTGCCATGTGGTGTGCTGCACCCATTAACTCATCATTTAGCATTAGTTATATCTCCTGACGCTATCCCTCCCCCTTCCCCCCACCCCACCACTGTCCCCAGAGTGTGATGTTCCCCTTCCTGTGTCCATGTGTTCTCATTGTTCAATTCCCATCTATGAGTGAGAACATGCGGTGTTTGGTTTTTTGCTCTTGCAATAGTTTACTGAGAATCATGATTTCCAATTTCATCCATGCCCCTACAAAGGACATGAACTCATCATTTTTTATGGCTGCATAGTATTCCACAGTGTATATGTGCCACATTTTCTTAATCCAGTCTATCATTGTTGGACATTTGGGTTGGTTCCAAGTCTTTGCTATTGTGAATAATGCCGCAATAAACATACGTGTGCATGTGTCTTTATAGCAGCATGATTTATAGTCCTTTGGGTATATATCCAGTAATGGGATGGCTGGGTCAAATTGTATTTCCGGTTCTAGATCCCTGAGGAATCACCACACTGACTTCCACAATGGTTGAACTAGTTTACAGTCCCACCAACAGTGTAAAAGTGTTCCTATTTCTCCACATCCTCTCCAGCACCTGTTGTTTCCTGACTTTTTAATGATCGCCATTCTAACTGGTGTGCGATGGTATCTCATTGTGGTTTTGATTTGCATTTCTCTGATGGCCAGTGAAGATGAGCATTTTTTCATGTGTCTTTTGGCTGCATAAATGTCTTCTTTTGAGAAGTGTCTGTTCATACCCTTCGCCCACTTTTTGATGGGGTTGTTTGTTTTTTTCTTGTAAATTTGTTTGAGTTCATTGTAGATTCTGGATATTAGCCCTTTGTCAGATGAGTAGGTTGCAAAAATTTTCTCCCATTTTGTAGGTTGCCTGTTCACTCCGATGGTAGTTTCTTTTGCTGTGCAGAAGCTCTTTAGTTTAATGAGATCCCATTTGTCAATTTTGGCTTTTGTTGCCATTGCTTTTGGTGTTTTAGACATGAAGTCCTTGCCCATGCCTATGTCCTGAATGGTAATGCCTAAGTTTTCTTCTAGGGTTTTTATGGTTTTAGGTCTAATGTTTAAGTCTTTAATCCATCTTGAATTAAGTTTTGTATAAGGTGTAAGGAAGGGATCCAGTTTCAGCTTTCTACATATGGCTAGCCAGTTTTCCCAGCACCATTTATTAAATAGGGAATCATTTCCCCATTGCTTGTTTTTCTCAGGTTTGTCAAAGATCAGATAGTTGTAGATATGTGGCATTATTTCTGAGGGCTCTGTTCTGTTCCATTGATCTATGTCTCTGTTTTGGTACCAGTACCATGCTGTTTTGGTTACTGTAAGACCTTGTAGTATAGTTTGAAGTCAGGTAGCATGATGCCTCCAGCTTTGTTCTTTTGGCTTAGGATTGACTTGGCGATGCGGGCTCTTTTTGGTTCCATATGAACTTTAAAGTAGTTTTTTCCAGTTCTGTGAAGAAAGTCATTCGTAGCTTGATGGGGATGGCATTGAATCTATAAATTACCTTGGGCAGTATGGCCATTTTCACGATATTGATTCTTCCTACCCATGAGCATGGAATGTTCTTCCATTTGTTTGTATCCTCTTTTATTTCATTGAGCACTGGTTTGTAGTTCTCCTTGAAGAGGTCCTTCACATCCCTTGTAAGTTGGATTCCTAAGTATTTTATTCTCTTTGAAGCAGTTGTGAATGGGAGTTTACTCATGATTTGGCTCTCTGTCTGTTATTGGTGTATAAGAATGCTTGTGATTTTTGTACATTGATTTTGTATCCTGAGACTTTGCTGAAGTTGCTTATCAGCTTAAGGAGATTTTGGGCTGAGACAATGGGGTTTTCTAGATATACAATCATGTCTTCTGCAAACAGGGACAATTTGACTCCCTCTTTTCCTAATTGAATACCCTTGATTTCCTTCTCCTGCCTAATTGCCCTGGCCAGAACTTCCAACACTATGTTGAATAGGAGTGGTGAGAGAGGGCATCCCTGTCTTTTGCCAGTTTTCAAAGCGAATGCTTCCAGTTTTTGCCCATTCAGTATGATATTGGCTGTGGGTTTGTCATAGATAGCTCTTATTATTTTGAGATAAGTCCCATCAATACCTAATTTCTTGAGAGTTTTTAGCATGAAGGGTTGCTGAATTTTGTCAAAGGCCTTTTCTGCATCTATTGAGATAATCATGTGGTTTTTGTCTTTGGTTCTGTTTATATGCTGGATTACATTTATTGATTTGCGTATATTGAACCAGCCTTGCATCCCAGGGATGAAGCCCACTTGATCATCTTGGATAAGCTTTTTGATGTGCTGGTGGATTCGGTTTGCCAGTATTTTATTGAGGATGTTTGCATCAATGTTCATCAAGGTTATTGGTCTAAAATTCTCTATTTTGGTTGTGTCTCTGCCCGGCTTTGGTATCAGAATGATGCTGGCCTCATAAAATGAGTTAGGGAGGATCCCTCTTTTTCTATTGATTGGAATAGTTTCAGAAGGAATGGTACCAGTTCCTCCTTGTACCTCTGGTAGCATTCTGCTGTGAATCCAACTGGTCCTGGACTCTTTTTGGTTGGTAAGCTATTGATTATTGCCACAATTTCTGATCCTGTTATTGGTCTATTCAGAGATTCAACTTCTTCCTGGTTTAGTCTTGGGAGAGTGTATGTGTTGAGGAATTTATCCATGTCTTCTAGATTTTCTAGTTTATTTGCGTAGAGGTGTTTGTAGTATTCTCTGATGGTAGTTTGTATTTCTGTGGGATTGGTGGTGATATCCCCTTTATCATTTTTTACTGCATCTATTTCATTTTTCTCTCTTTTTTTCTTTATTAGTCTGCTAGTGGTCTATCAATTTTGTTGATCCTTTCAAAAAACCAGCTCCTGGATTCATTAATTTTTTGAAGGGTTTTTTGGTCTCTATTTCCTTCAGTTCTGCTCTGATTTTAGTTATTTCTTGCCTTCTGCTAGCTTTTGAATGTGTTTGCTCTTGCTTTTCTAGTTCTTTTAATTGTGATGTTAGGGTGTCAATTTTGGATCTTTCCTGCTTTCTCCATGGGCATTTAGTGCTATAAATTTCCCTCTACACACTGCTTTGAATGTGTCCCAGAGATTCTGGTATGTTATGTCTTTGTTCTTGTTGGTTTCAAAGAACATCTTTATTTCTGCCTTCATTTCATTATGTACCCAGTAGTCATTCAGGAGCAGGTTGTTCAGTTTCCATGTAGTTGAGCGGTTTTGAGTGAATTTCTTAATCCTGAGTTCTAGTTTGATTGCACTGTGGTCTGAGAGACAGTTTGTTATAATTTCTGTTCTTTTACATTTGCTGAGGAGAGCTTTACTTCCAACTATGTGGTCAATTTTGGAATAGGTGTGGTGTGGTGCTGAAAAAAATGTGTATTCTGTTGATTTGAGGTGGAGAGTTCTGTAGATGTCTATTAGGTCTGCTTGGTGCAGAGCTGAGTTCAATTCCTGGGTATCCTTGTTAACTTTCTGTCTCATTGATCTGTCTAATGTTGATGGTGGGGTGTTAAAGTCTCCCATTATTATTGTGTGGGAGTCTAAGTCTCTTTGTAGGTCACTCAGGACTTGCTTTATGAATCTGGGTGCTCCTGTATTGAGTGCATATATATTTAGGATAGTTAGCTCTTCTTGTTGAATTGATCCCTTTACCATTATGTAATGGCCTTCTTTGTCTCTTTTGATCTTTGTTGGTTTAAAGTCTGTTTTATCAGAGACTAGGATTGCAACCCCTGCCTTTTTTTGTTTTCCATTTGCTTGGTAGATCTTCCTCCATCCTTTTATTTTGAGCCTATGTGTGTCTCTGCATGTGAGATGGGTTTCCTGAATACAGCACACTGATGGGTCTTGACTCTTTATCCAATTTGCCAGTCTGTGTCTTTTAATTGGAGCATTTAGTCCATTTACATTTAAAGTTAATATTGTTATGTGTGAATGTGATCCTGTCATTATGATGTTAGCTGGTTATTTTGCTTGTTAGTTGATGCAGTCTCTTCCTAGTCTCAATGGTCTTTACATTTTGGCATGATTTTGCAGTGGCTGGTACCGGTTGTGCCTTTCCATGTTTAGCGCTTCCTTCAGGAGCTCTTTTAGGGCAGGCCTGGTGGTGACAAAATCTCTCAGCATTTGCTTGTCTGTAAAGTATTTTATTTCTCCTTCACTTATGAAGCTTAATTTGGCTGGATATGAAATTCTGGGTTGAAAATTCTTTTCTTTAAGAATGTTGAATATTGGCCCCCACTCTCTTCTGGCTTGTAGAGTTGCTGCGGAGAGATCAGCTGTTAGTCTGATGGGCTTCCCTTTGTGGGTAACCTGACATTTCTCTCTGGCTTCCCTTAACATTTTTTCCTTTATTTCAACTTTGGTGAATCTGGCAATTATGTGTCTTGGAGTTGCTCTTCTCGAGAGTATCTTTGTGGCATTCTCTGTATTTCCTGAATCTGAATGTTGGCCTGCCTTGCTAGACTGGGGAAGTTCTCCTGGATAATATCCCACAGAGTGTTTTCCAACTTGGTTCCATTCTTCCCGTCACTTTCAGGTACACCAATCAGATGCAGATTTGGTCTTTTCACATAGTCCCATATTTCTTGGAGGCTTTGTTCGTTCTTTTTATTCTTTTTTCTCTAAACTTCCCTTCTCACTTCATTTCATTCATTTCATCTTCCATCACTGATACCCTTTCTTCCAGTTGATTGCATCGGCTCCTGAGGCTTCTGCATTCTTCACATAGTTCTTGAGCCTTGGCTTTCAGCTCCATCAGCTCCTTTAAGCACTTCTCTGTATTGGTTATTCTAGTTATACATTCGTCTAAAGTTTTTTCAAAGTTTTCAACTTCTTTGCCTTTGGTTTGAATTTCCTCCTGTAGCTTGGAGTAGTTTGATCGTCTGAAGCCTTCTTCTCTCAACTCGTCAAAGTAATTCTCTGTCCAGCTTTCTTGCGTTGCTGGTGAGGAACTGCATTCTTTCGGAGGAGGAGAGGTGCTCTGCTTTTTAGAGTTTCCAGTTTTTCTGCTCAGTTTTTTCCCCATCTTTGTGGTTTTATCTACTTTTGGTCTTTTTTTAAAAAATTATTTATTTATTTATTTATTTTTATTTTTATTATTATTATTATACTTTAGGTGTTATGGTACATGTGCGCAATGTGCAGGTAAGTTACATATGTATACTTGTGCCATGCTGGTGCGCTGCACCCACTAACTCGTCATCTACTTTTGGTCTTTGATGATGGTAATGTACAGATGGGTTTTTGGTGTGGATGTCCTTTCTGTTTGTTAGTTTTCCTTCTAAGAGACAGGACCCTCAGCTGCAGGTCTGTTGGAGTTTGCTAGAGGTCCACTCCAGACCCTGTTTGCCTGGCTATCAGCAGCGGTGTCTGCAGAACCACGGAATTTCATGATCCACAAATGCTGCTGTCTGATCATTCCTCTGGAAGTTTTGTCTCAGAGGAGTATCCCGGCCGTGTGAGGTGTCAGTCTGCCCCTACTGGGGGGTGCCTCCCAGTTAGGCTGCTCAGGGGTCAGGGGTCAGGGACCCACTTGAGGAGGCCATCTGCCCGATCTGAGATCTCCAGCTGCATGTTGGGAGAACCACTGCTCTCCTCAAAGCTGTCAAACAGGGACATTTAAGTCTGCAGAGGTTACTGCTGTCTTTTTGTTTGTCTGTGCCCTGTCCCCAGAGGTGGAGCCTACGAGGCAGGCAGGGCTCCTTGAGCTGTGGTGGGCTCCACCCAATTCAAGCTTCCCGGCTGCTTTGTTTTCCTAAGCGAGCCTGGGCAATGGCGGGCGCCCCTCCCCCATCCTTGCTGCCACCTTGCAGTTTGATCTCAGACTGCTGTGCTAGCAATCAGCAAGACTCCGTGGGCATAGGACCCTCCAAGCCAGGTGCGGGCTATACTCTCCTGGTGCACCGTTTCCTAAGCCCATCGGAAAATCGCAGTATTCGGGTGGGAGTGGCCCGATTTTCCAGGTGCCGTGTGTCACCCCTTTCCTTGACCAGGAAAGGGAACTCCCTGACCCCTTGCGCTTCCCTAGTGAGGCCATGCCTCGCCCTGCTTTGGCTGGCGGACGGTGCGCTGGCACCTACTGTCCTGCGCCCACTGTCTGGCACTGCCTAGTGAGATGAACCTGGTACCTCAGATGGAAATGCAGAAATCACCCGTCTTCTGCATCGCTCACGCAGCGAGCTGTAGACCGGAGCTGTTCGTATTCGGTCATCTTCGCTCCTCCCTGCCACATTTTCTTAATCCAGTCTATCATTGCTGGACACCTGGGTTGGTTCCAAGTCTTTGCTATAGTGAATAGTGCCGCAATAAACATATGTGTGCATGTGTCTTTATAGCAGCATGATTTATATTCCTTTGGGTATATACCCAGTAATGGGATGGCTGGGTCAAATGATATTTCTAGTTCTAGATCCTTGAGGAATCAGCACACTGTCTTCCACAATGGTTGAACTAGTTTACAGTGCCACCAACAGTGTAAAAGTGTTCCTATTTCTCCACATCCTCTCCAGCACCTGTTGTTTCCTGACTTTTAATGATTGCCATTCTAACTGGTGTGAGATGGTATCTCATTGTGGTTTTGATTTGCATTTCTCTGATGGCCAGTGATGGTGAGCATTTTTTCATGTGTCTTTTGGCTGCATAAATGTCTTCTTTTGAGAAGTGTCTGTTCATATCCTTTGCCCACTTCTTGATGGGGTTGTTTGATTTTTTTCTTGTAAATTTGTTTAAGTTCTTTGTAGATCCTGGATATTAGCCCTTTGTCAGAAGAGTAGACTGTAAAAATTTTCTCCTGTTCTGTAGCTTGCCTGTTCACTCTGATGATAGTTTCTTTAGCTGTGCAGGAGCTCTTTAGTTTAATTAGATGCCTTTTGTCAATTTTGGCTTTTGTTGCCATTGCTTTTGGTGTTTTAGTCATGAAGTCCTTGCCCATGCCTATGTCCTGAATGGTATTGCCTAGGTTTTCTTCTAGGGTTTTTATGGTTTTAGGTCTGACATTTAAGTCTTTAATCCATCTTGAATTAATTTTTGTATAAGGTGTAAGGAAGGGATCTGTTTTCAGCTTTCTACATATGGGTAGCCAGTTTTCCCAGCAGCATTTATTAGATTGGGAATCTTTTTCCCATTTCTTGTTTTTCTCAGGTTTGTCAAAGATCAGATGGTTGTAGACATGTGGTATTATTTCTGAGGGCTCTGTTCTGTTCCATTGGACTACATCTCTGTTTTGGTACCAGTACCATGCTGTTTTGGTTACTGTAGTCTTGTAGTAGAGTTTGAAATCAGGTAGCATGATGCCTCCAGCTTTGTTCTTTTTGCTTAGGATTGTCTTGGCTATCCAGGCTCTTTTTTGGTTTCACATGAACTTTAAAGTAGTTCTTTCAAATTCTGTGAAGAAAACCACTGGTCGCTTGTGGGGGATGGCATTGAATCTATAAATTACCTTGGGCAGTATGTCCATTTTCACGATATTGATTCTTCCTATCCATGAGCATGGAATGTCCTTCCATTTGTTTGTGTCCTCTTTTATTTCATTGAGCAGCGGTTTTTAGTTATCCTTGAAGAGGTCCTTCACATCCCTTGTAAGTTGGATTCCTAGGTATTTTATTCTCTTTGAAGCAATTGTGAATGGGAGTTCACTGATGATTTGGCTCTCTGTGTGTTACTCATGTATAGGAATGCTTGTGATTTTTGCACATTGATTTTGTATCCTGAGACTTTGCTGAAGTTGTTTATCAGCTTAAGGAGATTTTGGGCTGAGTTGACAGGATTTTCTAAATATACAATCATGTCATCTGCAAATAGAGACAATTTGACTTTCTCTTTTCCTAATTGAATACCCTTTATTTCCTTCTCCTGCCTGATTGCCCTGGCCAGAACTTCCAACTCTATGTTGAATAGGAGTGGTGAGAGAGGGCATCCCTGTCTTGTGCCGGTTTTCAAAGGGAATGCTTCCAGTTTTTGTCCATTCAGTATGATATTGGCTGTGGGTTTGTCATAGATAGCTCTTATTATTTTGAGATAAGTCCCATCAATACCTAATTTCTTAAGAGTTTTTAGCATGAAGGGTTGCTGAATTTTGTCAAAGGCCTTTTCTGCATCTATTGAGATAATCCTGTGGTTTTTGTCTTTGGTTATCTTTATATGCTGGATTATGTTTATTGATTTGCATATGTTGAACCAGCCTTGCATCCCAGGGGTGAAGCCAACTTGATTGTGGTGGATAAGCTTTTTGATGTGCTGGTGGATTTGGTTTGCCGGTATTATATTGAGGATTTTTGCATCGATGTTCATCAGGGATATTGGTCTAAATTTTCTTTTTTGTTGTGTCTGTGCCCGGCTTTGGTATCAGGATGATGCTGGCCTCATAAAATTAGTTAGGGAGGATTCCCTCTTTTTCTATTGATTGGAATAATTTCAGAAGGAATGGTCCCAGCTCCTCTTTGTACCTCTGGTAGAATTTGGCTGTGAATCCATCTGGTCCTGGACTTCTTTTGGTTGGTAGGCTATTAATTATTGCCTCAATTTCAGAGCCTGTTATTGGTCTCTTCAGGGATTCGACTTCTTCCTGGTTTAGTCTTGGGAGGGTGTATGTGTTCAGGAATTTATCCATTTCTTCTAGATTTTCTAGTTTATTTGAATAGTGGTGTTTTTATAGTATTCTCTGGTGGTAGTTTGTATTTCTGTGGGATCGGTGGTGATATCCCCTTTATCATTTTTTAGAGTCTATTTGATTCTTCTCTCTTTTCTTCTTTATTAGTCTTGTTAGTGGTCTATCAATTTTGTTGATTGTTTCAAAACACCAGCTCCTGGATTCACTGATGTTTTTGAAAGGTTTTTTGTGTCTCTGTCTCTTTCAGTTCTGTTCTGATCTTAGTTATTTCATGTCTTCTGCCAGCTTTTGAATATGTTTGCTCTTGCTTCTCTAGTTCTTTTAATTGTGATGTTAGGGTGTCAATTTTAGATCTTTCCTGCTTTCTCTTGTGGGCATTTAGTGCTATAAATTTCCCTCTACACATTGCTTTAAATCTGTGCCAGAGATTCTGGTATGTTGTGTCTGTTCTCATTGGTTTCAAAGAACATCTTTATTTCTGCCTTCATTTTGTCATGTACCCAGTAGTCACTCAGGAACAGGTTGTTCAGTTTCCATGTAGTTGAGCAGTTTTGAGTGAATTTCTTAATCCTGAGTTGTAGTTTGATTGCACTGTGGTCTGAAAGACAGTTTGTTATAATTTCTGTTCTTTTACATTTGCTGAGGAGTGCTTTACTTCCAACTATGTGGTCAATTTTAGAATAAGTGTCATGTGGTGCTGAGAAGAATGTACATTCTGTTAATTTGGGGTGGAGAGTTCTGTAGATGTCTATTAGGTCTGCTTGGTGCAGAGCTGAGTTCAATTCCTGGATATCCTTGTTAACTTTCTGTTTCGTTGATCTGGCTAATGTTGCCAGTGGGATGTGAAAGTCTCCCATTATCTTTGTGTGGGAGTTTATGTACCTTTGTAGGTCTCTAAGGACTTGCTTTATGAATCTGGATGCTCTTGTATTGGGTGCATATATAATTAGGGTAGTTAACTCTTCTTGTTGAATTGATCCCTTTACCATTATGTAATGGCCTTGTCTCTTTTGATCTTTGTTGGTTTAAAATCTGTTTTATCAGAGACTAGGATTGCAACCCCTGTATTTTTTTTTGTTTTCCATTTGCTAGGTAGGTCTTCCTCCTTCCCTTTATTTTGAGCCTATGTGTGTCTCTGCACCTGAGATGGGTCTCCTGAATACAGCACATTGATGGGTCTTGACTCTTTATCCAGTTTGCCAGTCTGTGTCTTTTAATTGGGGCATTTAGCCCATTTACATTTAAGGTTAATATTGTTATGTGTGAATTGATCCTGTCATTGTGATATTAGCCAGTTATTTTGCTCATTAGTTGATGCAGTTTCTTCCTAGCATCGATGGTCTTTACAATTTGGCATGTTTTTGCAGTGGCTGGTACTGGTTTTTCCTTTCCATGTTTAGTGCTTCCTTCAGGAGCTCTTGTAAGGAAGTCCTGGTGGTGACAAAATCTCTCAGCATTTGCTTGTCTGTAAAGTATTTTATTTCTCCTTCACCTATGAAGTTTAGTTTGGCTGGATATGAAATTCTGGGTTGAAAATTCTTTTCTTTAAGAATTTTCTTTAAGCCACTCTCCTCTGGCTTGTAGAGTTTCTGCCAAGAGATCCTCTGTTAGTCTGATGGGCTTCCCTTTGTGGGTAACCCGGCCTTTCTCTCTGGCTGCCCTTAATATTTTTTGCTTCATTTCAACTTTGGTGAATCTGATAATTATGTGTCTTGGAGTTGTTCTTTTGAGGAGTATCTTTGTGGTGTTCTCTGCTTTCCTGAATTTGGATGTTGGCCTGCCTTACTGGGTTGGGGAAGTTTTCCTGGATAATATCCTGAAGAGTGTTTTCCAACTTTATTCCATTCTCCCCATCACTTTCAGGTGCACCAATCAGACATAGATTTGGTCTTTTCACATAGTCCCATATTTCTTTGAGGCTTTATTTATTTCTTTTTACTCTTTTCTCTAAACTTCTTTTCTCACGGGATTTCATTCATTTGATCTTCAATCACTGATACTCTTTCTTCCACTTGATTGAATCGGCCACTGAAGTTTGTGCATGTGTCACGTAGTTCTCATGCTATGGTTTTCAGTTCCATCAGGTCATTTAAGGTCTTCTTTATGCTGTTTATTCTAGTTAGCCATTTGTCTAATCTTTTTTCAAGGTTTTTAGCTTCTTTGCGATGGGTTTGAACATCCTCCTTTAGCTCAGAGAAGTTTGTTATTACCAATCGTCTGAAGCCTTCTTCTCTCAACTCGTCAAAGTCATTCTCCATCTAGCTTTGTTCTGTTGCTGGTGAGGAGCTGTGTTCCTTTGAAGAAGAGGTGCTCTGATTTTTAGAATTTTCAGCTTTTCTTCTCTGGGTTCTCCCCATCTTTGTGGTTTTATCTACTTTTGGTCTTTGATGATGGTGACATACAGATGGGGCTATGTGTGTGTTGGGGTGCCTGTCTCTTGTGAGTATTCACCACAGTGGTGGAGACAATGCAATTGAGGGTGGTGGGGGGCTCCTGCTGGTGACTGTGTGTGCCATTGCACTGGAGGTGGTGTTGGCTCAGGGGTGGGGTGCTGGCAGGCACAGGTCTGGGTGCCTTCTCTGTTTCCTGGAAGCAGGAGTGGGCCATAAATTTCTTATCTGCATCAAGTGAAGGCTAAATGATGCCATGTTAGGTATACATATGAAGTTGCTCTCTAGCTCACCTGCAGCATCTTTAGTCCATCACCAAAGGGCACATTTAGATGTTTGATGAGTCCTCTCACCCACTCTGGAGGCTGCTTCTACTCCTCTCTTTCTCTGGCACCTATGTTTTCCAGGGTGATTGAACAAGAAGGCATGTGTCCTTCTGCAGGGGTGTGCTGGCTCTGTAAAACATTTAAAGAATAATTAATGCCTATTCTCAAACTCTTTCAAAAAATTAAAGAGGAAGAAATATTTCCAAACTCTTGAGGCCAGCATTATCTAATACCAAAGCCAGACAAGGACACTTTAAAAAGAAGAAAATTATAAGCCAATATCCCTAATTAACATAGATGTGAAAATCCTCAACAAAGTACTAGCAAATCAAATTCAATAGCATACTAGAAAAACTACACATCATGATCAAGTACAATTATTTATCCCTGGGATATGAAGATGCTTTAATGTATGCAAATCAATAAATATGATACACTATATTGACAAAATGATGGATAAAAATCTTACAGTCATGTCAACAGATGCACAAAAAGCATTTGAAAAAATTCAACATCCTTCCATGATAAAATTGCTCAACAAGTTGGAATGGACTTGAACATATTAAAGGCCATATATGACAAACCTGCAGTTAACATTATACTTAATAGTGAAAAGCTTAAAGCATTTTCTCAAAGTTCAGGAACAAGACAAAGATGCCAACTCTCACCATATTTATTTATTTATTTTAGAAATGGGGTCTTGCTCTATTGCCCAGGCTGGAGTGCAGTGGTGTGATCTCAGCTCATTGCAACCTCTGCCTCCCAGATTCAAGCTGTTCTCCTGCCTCAGCCTCTCAAGTAGCTGGGACTACAGGCATGTGCCACCACACTTGGCTAATTTTTGTATTTTTAGTAGAGATGGGGTTTTGCCATGTTGGCCAGGCTGGTCTCAAACTCCTGACCCCAGGTGATCCACCCACCTTGGCCTCTTATAGTGCTGGGATTACAGGTGTGAGCCATTGTGCCCAGCCAGCACTTCTATTTAAAATAGTATTGGAAGTCCTAGCCAGAGTAATAAGTCAAGAAAAAGAAATAGAAGTCATCCCAAATGGAAAGAATGAGGTAACATTGTCTGTTTGCAGATGACATGATCTGATTTATAGAAAACCCTATAGACTCAAGCAAAGAACTGGTAGAACTAATGAACGAATTCAATAAAGTTGCAGAATACAAATGCAATATACAAAAATCAGTAACATTTCTATTCACTAACAATGGACTATCTGAAAAAGAAGCCAAGAAAACAATCCTATTTGTAATAGCTACACAAAAACTCAAATCTTAGGAATAAATCTCACCAAGAAGGTGTAAGATTTTTACACTGAAAACTATAAAACATTGATGAACGAAATTAAAGAAGACACAAATAAATGGAAAGATATCCCATCTTGATGGATTGGAAGAATTGATGTTATTAAAATGTCCATACTACCCAAAGTAATCTATAGATTCAATGCATTCCCTGTCAAAATTCCAATGACGTGTTTCACAGAAATAGAAAAAAAACCTAAAATATTTTATTGAATCACAAAAGACTCTGAATAGCCATAGAAATCTTAGGAAATAAGAATAAAGCTGGAAGTATTGCCCTACCTGATTTCAAAATACATTACATAGTTACAGTAACCTAAACAGTATGATCCTGGCACAAAAACAGACATGTAGACCAATGGGACAACATAGAAAGCCCAGAAGTAAGTGCAAACATTATGGTCAAATAAATCTTTGACAAAGATGGCAAGGATGTTGTGTAATTGGAAAAGATCAGTCTGTTTCAATAAATGCTGTTTAGAAAACTGGATATTTATATGCAGAAAATAAAATTGGACCCTTATCTCACATCATATACAAGAACTAAAATATATTAAAGACAAAGAAAATAAGACTTAAAAACTACTAGAAGAGAACATATGAGAAAACATGTTAACACTGTTCTGGGTAATGATTGTTTTGGATAAGACATCAAAAGCATGGGCAACAAAAGCACAAATAGACAAATGGGACTGCATCAGACTAAAATCCTTCTGTACAGCAAAGAAAACAATCAACAGAGTGAAGAAACATCCTGCAGAATGAAAGAAAATATTTGCAAACCACACAACTGATAAAGGATTAATATCCAAAGTATATAAGGAACTCAAATAACTCAATAGCTAAAAAAACAACCTGATTAGAATGTGGGCAAAGCATTTCTGGACATTTATCCAAAGGAAAGGAATTCAGATATATCAAAGAGTCGTCTGCACACAAATGTTTATTGCACCACTCTTCACAATAGCCAAAGTATGAGATCAACCTAGGTGTCCAACAACAGATGAATGGATGAAGAAAATATGCTACATATACACAATAGGCTACTATTCAGCCACAAAAAAAAGAATGAAATTCTGTCATTCACAGCAACATGGATAGAACTGGAAGACATTGTGTTAAGTGAAATGAGACAAGACCAGAAAGTTAAACACTACATGTTCTCACTTATATGCGGAAGCTAAAAAGAAGTAGATCTCATAAAATTAAAAAGTGGGACATAAATGCCCCACTTAAAAGACACAGAGTGCAATTTGGATTAAAAAAAAAAGCCCATCTGTCTGCTGTCAATGACACCCATCAGCTCAAAGTAAAGGGTTGGAGAAAGATCTACCACACAAACAAAAAACAACAAATATTGAGGTTGCTATTCTTATATCAGATAAAGCAGGCTTTAAACTAATAACAGTAAAAAAGGACAAAGAAGGGCATGACATAATGATAAACGTTTCGATTTAACAAGAAGACTTAACTATCCTAAATGTATTTTGGGGCACCCAGATTCAAATAACAAGTACTTCTAGGCCTACAGAAAAACTTAACTAGCCACACAGTAATAATAAGGGACCTCTACACCCCAATGATAGTGTTAGACAGATTATCAAAGCAGACAACTAACAGAAATTCTGGACTTAAATTCTACACTTGACCAGTTGGAACTAATAGACATCTACAGAATATTCCACCCATCAACCACAGAATATACATTCTTCTCTTCTGCATAGGGGGCATACTCTAAGATTGACCACATGCTTGACCATAAAGCAAGTCTCAATAAATTTTTAAAAAATTGAAATCATACCAAGCATACTCTTGGACTACAGTGCAATAAAAATAGAAATCAATACCAAGAGGATCTCTCAAAACTGCACAATTACATGGAAATTAAACAACTTACTCCTGAATGACTTTTGGGTATATGACAAAATTAAGGCAGAAATCAAGAAATGCTTTAAAGTAAATAAAAAGTGACACAATATACCAAAATATCTGAGATACAGCAAGGCAATGTTAAGAGGAAAGTTTATAGTGCAAAACACCTACCTCAAAAAGTTAGAAAATTAATCTAACATCACACCTACAGAAACTAGAAAAACAAGAACAAAGTAACTCCAAAGCTAGCAGAAGAAAAGATATAACTAAAATCAAAGCAGAACGGAACAAAATTGAGATCCAAACATACATATTCTACAAAAAGTTAATGAAACCAAAAGGTGGTTCTCTGAAAGGATAAACAAGATCAATAGACCACTAGCTAGATTAACAAGGAAAAAAAGAGAAGATTAAAACAAGTGCAATCAGAAATGACAAAGATGACATTACAATTGATCCTACAGAAATACAAAAGAGCCTCAGAGACTATTATGAACACCTCTATGCACACACATTAGAAAATCTAGAGGAAATGAATAAATTACTGGAAACTTATAGTCTCCCAAGATTGAATCAAGAAGAAATTGAAACTCTGAACAGATCAGTGCTGAGTTCCAAAATGGAAGCACTAATAAAAAAAACCTAACACTCAAAAAAAAAAAAAAAAAAAAAAAAAAAAAAAAAGCCCAGACCACATGGATTCACAGCTGAATTCTACCAGACACACAAAGAAGAGCTAATACCAATTCTATTGAAACTGTTCCAAAAAATTGAGGAGGAGAGACTCCTCCTTGACTCCTTTTATGAAGCTAGCATCATCCTAATACCAAAACCTGGCAAACAAACAAAAAAGAAAGTCAGAGATAGGCTCAGGGAATGTGACCAGGCTTCAGAGGCATTTGCTACAGGAAAGAACTCTTGGTATTATTCAGAAGGACAGGAAAGTTGTGAATCCTGCCTTAATTTTTGACTGGAGAAGGAAGTTGATCTAGCTTCACAGATTGTATTTCAAAGACTAGTGGTTAAAAAGTAAAGTTACTTTCTGATTATACTCCAAGAGTCCTTTTTGTTCAGTGTGACAGTTACAAAATCAAAGTCATTATTCACAATGAATGCTTCAAAATCTTTGTCTCAAAGTCAGCATGTTTGTGAGAATGTGAGCTATAGGAGATGGCCTGAGGTGAGCAAAGGTGATGCTGCTGTCCAGGACACGAAAAACAACAAAGCTAGTATCTCTTGGAAGCCTTCACTGTCTGATGATCTAAAAGGTGAAGGCTAACTTCCTTGAGTAAAGAGAAAAACACAAGGTAGCCACGGGTGCTGAAGGTAAGATGTTAATTAGAGGTCATGAGGACTCTGCATGTGGGATCTGTGAAGACAAATCCAGGCACAGAGCTTCTTGGAATTCAAAAGGCCTTGTCCTGCCTCCCATCTAAAGAATATTTTTGTGTGGTAAAAATAGATATTATGAGATAAAGCAATAAGCTGAAACTAAGCAATATAAATACCAGGTAAGTTGTACTTATCCAAAAAAGGGAGGAAAAAAGAGGAATAATTAAAAAATGACCCTATTTGAACCTGACACTATAACAAACAGCGGAATCCCCCATGCAACCTTGTTTTTTTGTTTTTTGACACAGGGTTTTGCTCTGTCACCCAGGCTGGAGTACAGCTCATTGCATCCTCAATCTCCTGGACTGAAATGATCCCTCTGCCTTGGCCTGTCGAGTAGCACATGCCACAATATCAGGCTAATTTTTTATTTTTTGTAGAGGTGGGTCTACAGAGCCCAGGCTGGTCTTGAACTCCTGGCTGAAATTATCCTTCTGCCTCAGACTCCCAAAGTGCTGACATTATAGGCATGAGCCATGTTGCCCGGCCTAATATCCATAAAACTCTCCATGTTGGGATTTGCCAGAGGTACACAGCTCTGAACAGAAAATCTGATCATATGTATGACATCTGAAGGAGCCTATGAGATTTTTTTTAATTCACTCCATATTTGTTACAGTAAAATAAATCAACTTTACTTTCACAATCTTAGCAAATTCATGCCTAACATGTCATCTTTTACCATGGAAACTTTTTTCTCACGCTTGTTGTGCTCCCCATTCTGCAGTTTGGTGGTGGCTGAGAGGTTATGTAAGCAGAAAGACAGCAATGTCAAGGTTAAGTAGAGTATAAGAAGGTAGAAAATGCCTAGAAGAAGCTGACTCTGGGATGTGTTTGGTGTTGCATGACTAACTACCATGGTATCTTGCATGCCTTTTAACAGTTGGGGAGTTTCTGACTAACTGTGTGTGTGTGTGTATGTGTGTGTGTGTGTGTGTGTTTTAATCACTTCATTGGACTACAATAGCACATTGAAAAAAATATGGCACTATAAAAATATAATATTTTTCCAATATACCATATAAAGGAATCGGAAGACATAGGTGAAGGTGATTGTTAACATGCCCTTGGGCCAAAAAGGAATGAGTTAATTGACTCTTAATCAGAAGTAAAATAGTTTAATTAAAACTACAACTGACTGACTGACTGGATCTGCTTCTGCCCTGCGGTAGTGGCACGCATTTTCCCATGTTAGACTTTAAAGAACAGGTTTATCTACTATCAACGTTAGTTTATTAGCTCTGTGGTTCTTTGTCTCCCAGATCTTTGATTAAGTATGACTCTCACTCATCCTTGTGCTGGCGGTATTTTGAAAAAAGTAAAAAAAGCGGTAATTTCATATCAGATAGTGACTTGGGAGCTAAGAATTGAGTGAGTTAGGAAATCGAGTACAAGGCAATTATGAGATGATGAGCCCCCAGGAGTTCTCAGGAATCCTAGGAGGCAGTAGCTTTTCCCGTGGACCTGGGATAAGAGTTGAAAACAGTGCTTATACATTTCAGAGATCAGAGTTACCTCAAATGACATCCAGTTGACACTCTCTTTCCTTCTGTGTCCCTAAACCTTCTGTCACTTCTGACACAAGAGTTAGTATAGGTGAGTGGAGCCCAAAGCTCAGACCATAGGGAGGGTCAGGGGCTTTCAGCCTCTGGCAATTAATACCAGTATTTAGATGCAGTCTTTTCTGGGGGGCTGATCAGGAGGTCTGGTTGTAGTATTATATATAACATTGTTTCAGGTTAAAATGAAGTGCTATTAATGGTCATTTTTACAAACAGTGTTTTAAAGTGCAAATGATTCATAATTTGACTAATCTATCTACTTGTTATTGAGTAAACTTCATTGTCTCTGTAAAACTTCTGGACCATCTTTTGCTATTCGAGTCATTAATGGTGGCTCTTGCTTTCCCAGTAAACTTTTCTTTTTATTGTTCCCATTCCCAATTTCTTTTTATCCATTTATAGCTTATTATTATTATTATTATTTTATTTAGGTGGAGTCTCACTCTGTTGCCCAGGCAGGCTGGAGTGCAATGGCACGATCTCGGCTCACTGCAACCTCCACCTTCAGGGTTCAAGTGATTATCCTGACTCAGCCTCCCAAGTAGCTAGGATTACAGGCGCCTGCCACCGTGCCCAGCTATTTTTTGTATTTTTAGAAGAAACGGGGTTTCACCGTGTTGGCCAGGCTGGTCTCGAACTCCTGAACTCGGGTGATCCACCCGCCTCTGCCTCCTAAAGTGCTGGGATTACAGGCGTGAGCCACCGCATCCGGCCTATAGCTTGATCTTTAAACTGCTGCAAGCTCCATAGTTAATTCATTTACTCTCATATTTCAGATTTCTGGGAAAATGCATATATTTTACTTCAAAACATCCTTACCTTAATATTTGACTTAGGAGCTATTTTTATTGCCTGTTGAGGTGGGAGTTCTTTGAAAATATTAATCTAGAATTTCATGTTTTCCGTTTTGCCTGAATTGTGCTTGGGTTTATTTTAGATTTTCAGTTTGGTTTTAGCTAGAGCTGCATGTCATAGGCTTGTCTCTAGAGGGCAGTACAGTACCACCAAAGAAACACATGGCTTTTTCCGCTAGTAACGCACAATTGGTGTTTCTGTTTCTATAAAGATGACCTTCATTTGCCAATGATAATGTCTTCTCTTTTCATTATTTCCCCTTTTGACCCACTCTTGAGACATTTGATCACTAATTATATCTGGCATCAAAGTGAAGTTTGTAAAACATCAAAGTAGCTACACGGTGCTGGATCAGGTCCTGGGTATTACAAAATCTTAGCAGCCATTACATTTTGTGTTTTTATGATAACAATGAAGGCAGCCTAGAATATTAAGAATTCCTGGTCTTGGACCGACACATTATTGGGGCACCTAGTATAGAAACTGAGTTCTGAATAGCACTTTAAATTAACACCATACGTCTAAATATTAACAATCCCCAGATAGCATTTATTGTTACTTCTCAATTAATACAGATCATTTTACCCTGAGCATTACGATGTTTTGCCATTATTGGCAGGTTCAAGAAGATGCTAGGAACTTGCCATCCGTTTCCTCTGTCAAGCCGTTTAAACCTCCTGAAACGCACCTGTGACCCTTTGCTTCTGTTGGTGAGTTGCACTCCCTTATGAGATAGTTAACTTTGCTCCTTTCTGTGACTTCAGCCTGCACCCTTAACACTAGACAGGCTCTTTGAAAATGTATTACCTGGGCCTTGAGGGGGACAAGAAGTGTGAATTTGTATTCTCAGTGCAAATCCTTCATCACCAGCGAACAGTCAACCCAAAGTCTCTCCAGCAAGGCTTTATTGGTGTTATCAGGGTGACTGATGGACTGAATGCTCAAAAGGCTTTGGATTGTCATCTGAATTGGTGCATTCCTTTGCATTCCCACTGCCACCGTCCTAGTTTAGGCAGCGATGATTGCGCATGCCTCCTAGATACTTTCCTTCTTGCCTTTGGCTCTTGCACAGCCTGGTGTTTCTTTATAATTTGTGATTCTTCAGTGCTTCATCACTGCCAAATTAACAGTTCAAATTCTCTAGATACCACTTATGACATAGTCCTAAAAAATTTTCATAGTGCCCTAATAATATATCAATGCATGACAAGGAATCTAGGCTGCCTTAATTGCTATTATTGTAAAAATGGCAAGTTCTTTGAGGAATATTGTATTCCTAAAAAAGCTGGACTATTCAGTATTCTCTGAAAAAATGTTATGTTTTTTAGTCTCTGTGCTTTTATTCATTGTTTCTTGTCTCTGGTATATGTGTTCCCCCACCTCCATTTTATACTATTGAGATCTTACCAATTCTTCAGAATTTGGCTGAAAATTTAACCCTTCCTAATAAATAATCACTCCACACTGGAAGTAACCTTCCCTTTCTTTTTTTTTTTTCTTTTTTGAGATGGAATCTCAAATCTTGCTCCATCACCCAGGCTGGAGTGCAGTGGCATGATCTCAGCTCACTGCAACCTCCACCTCTCGGGTTCAAGCAATTCTCCTATCTCAGCCTCCAGAGTAGCTGGGACTACAGGTGCCTGCCACCACGCCCAGCTAATTTTTGTATTTTTAGTGGAGACAGGGTTTTACCTTGTAGGTCAGCTGGTCTCGAACTCCTGACCTCAGGTGATCCACTGCCCTTGGCCTCCCAAAGTGCTGGGATTACAGGAGTGAGCCACCGTGCCTGGCCCAACCTTCCCTTTCTTTATCATTGGAAATGCTTTTTTTTTTTTTTTCCCACATTTATGGCATTTTTATTACAGTCATTTGTTCACATGTCGTATCTTCCCTGCTGGATTGTAGGCTTTTTAAAAGATAAGGATTTTTATCATATTCATTTTTTTATTTCTGTCAATACCAGGTGCATAATAGACCAGCAGTACATTTGGAGACATAATGCTTATTAATGTATACATATAGTCCCATTTTTGTAAAAGTATAATATATTACACAACAGATATTAACTAAGACTTTTCTGTTGTCATGGAATTCTGACTAAGTCATCAAAGCTGAGGACAATGGACAATAAGTACACACTAATTTTCAAAAGAGGTGTAAGCACGTCCCAGAGGACTTGCTATGATATAGTGGGCCAAAGTAGCCCAGTATCTACCATCATCAGCTGCTTATGTCAAGCCTGGACATTCATTACAGAGGATGCATAGGTGCACAGGTGCGGCGCATGAGAATTTTACAAGAGAACTGCATACCTGTGCCCAGAACTTCGGGTCGAATGTAAGGAAGATCAAAACTTTTGACTGCCTCTTGCTTGGAAAATCTTCGCTTTGGGAGGCTGTTTGTGAGAGGGCAGCAGTCAGGATGGGTGGGAGAAAAGATTTGTAAATTCCATGAGCCACATAGCCACTGAGGAGGGTGTTAAGGGTCTTGAAAATGTCTTACCCAAGAGGGCTACTTGCCCTAGGGAGGGCCTACAGCAAACAGGGGTTGTGGGTGAACTGTCAGGTGGCAGATACTGGTGGGGAGTTCTTGTGTCCTAGAAAGTATTTTTAGTATCAGGGTACAGGTGGAGTTGCCCATAGAGGTGGGAAAGTGTTTCTAAAACAGGCTGAAAATAATGCTCTTCACCCCAAGAGAGAACTGGAATTTGATCGTCTCCCATGACAGTGGGTGCTTGACACAAGGGCATCAACTAAGTAAAAAGGCCGTTTCTTCTTATCCCTCCTGCTTTTTGGATCCAATCCCCTTGTCAGAGCCAGAAGAAGTAGGAGGAGGTGGAACAAGGCATGTGAAAGAAGAGCCACATTCTCCTCCCTCCAGTTCCACACTGTCACAGGACTTTAATCCTTGCATAAGCTCTGAGATAGGGGAAAGGATAAAATGTTCTTATAGCCAAAAAGTGACTGGCAAAACATGGGATCCACTCAGGGCATACCAAAGGAGGTGAAAAGAGAGCTACCAGAACCAGTTTGAAGGCGGTGGTATGGAAAAAAAAAAAAAAAAAGAAAGCTCTTCCCTAATTATATGCTACCATGTTTATCCCTTTAAATAAAATCTTATATACATTTATCTATTGATCGATCAATCACTATTTATTAATCACAGGATTACATGTAATTTAAAATTTTATACTTGTTTATGTAAGTTTTCTAAAATGGATATGTACTGTATAAAAATACTTATAAACATAATTTGGTTTTTAATAGAAAATTTGAAAAATAGAAGAGTTCTAGAAGAAAATAAAAATTGCTCACAAATTCCCATCCATATGCAACTACTATTGATATTTTAGTATTTTTACTTATATTTTGTGTTCATATGGCTATTTTCAAAACACAATTGCAATAATATTATCAATACAATTTTGTGTCCTGCTTGTTTAAAGTGGCAGTCTTCCATGAGGTTTAAATATCTTGAAAAATATGGAATAGAAATTATGGATAAAATAAAATGCATTTAATCAATCACCATTGCTGAACATTTCAATTAGTTCCAACTTGTGATATGGATAGTCCCATGTAATAAATTTTTGTATGTTTTATGTGCCTTTCTAATGATTTCCCTTGTCTAATCCCTTTTATATTTTCTTCCTTTGTTGGACATGTATTATGTGCCAATTACTAAATAAGAGGCTGGAATATAACTGTTAAGAAGTAGCCCCGGCTCTCGAGATCTCACAGTGTAATGGGGAGAGAAATACCTAAAAGAAAATTTGATGGCATTTTGTATACATGATCATATGATATATAAGATTATATGTATCCTGTTCATAGCAATATGAACAGGTTATTATAGGGAAACAGGAAGCATTTCTAACCCAACTTGGGAGGGCATGGGGGATCCGTGGGCAAGTGGTAAGGCAAAGAGTATACATGGTGAATAGAAGAGGAGGAGAGAGAGGGTGAGTACTGGCAGGGAGGTAAGAGACAACATTGTCTGGGGTGTGGAGATGGGAAAGAGGAGGATAATAAAAACCTCACACTTAAATAGGAATTATAATAGGCCCACTTTATAGGGCTATTATGAGGATGTGAGGATTAGATGAGATTATATGAATTGTCCAGCAAAATACCTAGCACTTGGTACTGAAATTTAGCTATTATTTTCACTGTCATCCACATTGCAATTTTCCCCATTCTTTGTTTATATGTTAATAGAATTAGGCCTAGCTCTCTCTCAGACCATTGTATTAGTCAGGGTTCTCCAAAGAAACAGAACCAATAGGATATATATATGTTATACAGGATATATATATTGGTTATACAGGATATACATATTGGTTATACAGGATATATATATCCTATTGGTTCTGTTTCTTTGGAGAACTCTAAAATTTTATTACATTTAATTAATTAATTAATTAATTGAAACAGAGTCATGCTCTGTTGCCCAGGCTGGAGTGCAGTGGCACTATCTCAGCTCACTTCAACCTTCATCTACCAGGTTCAAGTGATTCTCCTGCCTCAGCCTCCCGAGAAGCTGGGACTACAGGTGCCCACCACCATACCTGGCTAATTTTTTGTACTTTTAATAGAGGTGGGGTTTTACCATATTGGCCAGGCTGGTCTTAAACTCCTGACCTCAGGTGATCTGCCCACCTTGGCCTCTGAAAGTGCTGGGATTACAGGCATGAGCCACTGCGCCCGGCTTGAATTTTATTTTTTATTACGGGATTGGCTGATGCTCAGGAAATTATGAAGGCCAAGTAGTCCCATGATATGCTGTCTGAAAATTCCCAGTTAGAGTCTGAAGGCCTGAGAATGGGGGTGGGAGGCTAGAGATGGAGGGAATGGGAGGCCGCACTGGTGTTAGATATGGATGGAGTCCAAAGGCCTGAGAACCAGGAGATCTTTTGCTTGAGGGCAAGAAAAGATGGATGTTCCTGGTCAAGAGGAGAGAGAGACAGAGAAAGAGAGAGACAGAATTTGCCCTTCCTCTGCCTTTTTGTTCTATTTAGGCCCTCAGTGGATTGGATAATGCCCACCCACATTTTTGAGGGGGGATCTTTACTCCATCTACTGATTCAAATGCTAATCTCTTCTGGAAACAGCCTCACAGACATACCCAGAAATATTGTTTTGCCAGCTACCTGGGCATCCCTTAGCCCAGTCAAGTTGACATATTAAAGTAACCATCATAACCATTTCTTGGATGGCCACATGGAAACCCCTACTATTACAGAAAAGCCAACACTCTCATAGCTTGTCCTACATGCTAGGCACTCTTCTAAATGTTTTACATGCACTGAGAGTTTAGTCAGGCAGCCTGGTTTCACGCCCCAACAGGATGTTTTAGGTCCTTGCCACACATTCTTGCTATCTCTTTTCAATCCGGGAGATAAAACTGTCTACTTGTCTTCTTCTAGATTCCTCAATATTTTAAGCATTTTCTAATGGGATGGCTGCAATCCAGGATATTAGAACTTCTTGTAATTTTATTATTGTTAAACAGTTTGTAAGAGGAGAGACACCAGGTAACTGGTTTTATTAATCCAAAATTTGGACCCTTCTTCCCATCCTCTGAGTTTATTTTAGGGATCAATAATTTGTACTACTAAAAATAAGTTCCAAAGATATTCTGAGATTTAGGACAGGTTTATTGGAATGGAATTATGAGCAAAACCTGTGCCACCAGTATTTAACTCAGGGGTAAACTCCAGTAGTAGTTATATATCTAGAATAGTGCTTCTTTTTTTTCTTTTTTTTTTTTTTGAGACACACTTTTGCTCCTGTTGCCCAGGCTGGAGTGCAATAGCATGATCTTGGCTCACTGCAACCTCCGCCTCCTGGGTTCAAGCGATTCTCCTGCCTCAGCCTCCCAAGTAGCTGAGATTTCAGGCACCCACCACCATGCCCAGCTAATTTTTGTATTTTTAGTAGAGACGGGGTTTCACCATGTTGGCCAGGCTGGTCTCAAACTCCTGACCTCAGGTGATCCACCCACCTTGGCCTCTCAAAGTGCTGGGATTACAGGTGTTAGCCACTGTGCCTGGCCGAAAATAGTGTTTCAAATATGAATAGCCTGTTTTTATATTTGTAGTATATGTACCCTAAGTTTTCCCATTCAAATGCTATTTGCAAGGCTAAATTTGAAACATGATTTGAAGAATGGAATGATTCATCTTTTAAAAGGGCACTGAAACAACTCACTCTTTTTATAAGGACCCATTTTTAAAAATTCATGTGAAAGATAAAATGTAAGTGCAAGACTTCTTGATAAGCTACTTGTTATCTTCTGAGGATTACTTCTCTAATACTGGCCATCTTCATTCTCCTAGCTTTAATGTTCAAACTAGCATAAAACTGAACTTAGAAAGATATCTTTATGTTAAAGCCTTATATCGATACTTTATCCCAGAGTTTCCCAAACTGTCCAGTTATTAGAAATACTTGAAGCACTTGTCAAAAATAGAGCCCATCCCTTCTCATTCATATTAGCCAGAAAATGACGTCTGGGAAACTATATTTTCCACCCAGTGTCCAGGTGACTTATATCATTAGGCAATTTTGAGAAACTTCTCAATACCAATGATTCTTATATCAAGTATACCTGAGAAACTTATTAAACATATGTGTTTCTGGGTTCCATCCCCACTCAGATTTTAAGATATAAGTGGTCCCTTAACCACCTCAGGAAAAGCAGTGACTCAGGAGAGTCATCATCAAGGCTCTCGGTCAGCAGAATGGGTCAGTGAGTGAGGTCTGTGACCTCAGAGGATAGCATATTGAGCTTGGAAATCCTGGTGGGAAGGCAATACTGAAAGGATGGAATGGGAAAAAGCCTCAAGTCAGGAATCATGGCATATAGATCAATTATGCCACTAGAATAAGTCTCGGGACTTGAGAACAAAAATCTGACTTTAAAATGAAAGCCATCTGAGCCAAGATGCAATTTATATGCCTGTTGAAAAGGTGGACTTTTGTGTGTCTGGATTTGCAGGGTGAACAACAGGATTATGCAACTCTTCAGCAAATGAAAACCTGTAATTGCAAGTTTAGTGGTAAGAAACAGGTTGAAGATAGAAGTAGGGAACTATAGTCACCAGTAGTTTCTGATAACCTAGACTCCCTTAGTTCTAAATTATCTTCCTTTATAGCATTTCCTCAACAAGGGGTTTTTGGATCGTTTCTATAAGTAACATGGGCAATGGGGGTGGGAGGTTGTTTGTTATAAATGCAGGTTTCTGGGCCCTACCTTAGATTTATGGATTAAAAATGTATAGGAGTGAGACCAGGGAATAGCATTTTAAATAAGCTCTCTCTCTCTCTTTTTTATTTTTGAGTTGGAATCTCACTCTGTTGCCCAGGCTGGAGTGCAGTGGTACCATCTCAGCTCAGTGCAACCTCTGTCTCCTGGGTTCAAGTGATTCTCCTGCCTCAGCCTCCTGAGTAGCCAGGATTACAGGCATGCGGCACCACACCCAGCTAAGTTTTGTATTCTTAATAGAGATGGGGTTTCACCATTTTGGCCAGGCTGGTCTCAAACTCCTGACCTCAAATGATCTGCTTGCCTTGGCCTCCCAAAGTGCTGGGATTACAGGCATGAGCCACCATTCCCAGGCTTTAAATAAGCTCTTAATGACCCTTATACATACTGAAGTTTAAAACTCATGACCTTATTAGAGGCTCCTGAATCCTGAAATATGTCTAGACAGGTTAACACATTAAACAGATTATCAGACAGTAAATGAATTAGCTCTCTTGAGGATAAAGCAGCTGAGATAAGAATTTGATTGGGGGAGGAGGAGTAGGAGTAGGAAAAAAGTGAAAAGTAAAGGCATAGAAACTTTCCTGATGGGGAATACCCAAGTGTGATTTTACATTTATATGGAGGATAAGCATCCAGAGGGATAGAAAAATTGAGGGCTTTGTTCCAGCAGCACTTTCAACACAGAAACATACTGGAATGATTGGGACAGATCCGCAGGCTGTTTCTGAAGTAAAGTGAAGAAATGTGGTAGGAAGTGTATCTATCAATGCTCTCTCTGAAAACTTAGGGATGTATTTCAGTGTGTCTTATAACTGTTATAGCTCTATTTTGATTAATTTAAAGACCTCTGGAAACTACTATGCTTGCAGGCTTCACCAATGTGGACACACCTTCAGAAGGAGTCATGATATGGTTTGCCTGTGTCCCCACCCAAATCTCATCTTGAATTGTAACTCCACACCAGCAGGGGGAAATGTTTTTCTAAAGCCAGAATAGTTCTTGCCTTTTGCCTTCTAGAAAGGGAAGTCATCAACCATATATACAAATACACACACACACACACACACACCTATATATATATAGAGAGAGAGATGTATATAATATATCTCATGTACTTTTTAATATGTATGTGTGCTCTTATTTGTTTCCTCCCCTAGAATTATGGAGTTACTGTCAAAGCTAGAAATGTGAAATATTTGTGTCAAAAATCTTATCACAGCAACTCTTCCTTTAAGATTTTCAGAGAATTGAATATATTTTATAGATATTTCCAGACATAGAACACAAATACTGCTGTCAAGAAAATTTCCTCTAAGAATGATGCAGAAAAGAAGTTACTGTCAGAAAAACAATGAATTTTTCAATGATAATAATTTCTGTAATACATTCCTGAGAGCATAGGAATAACACTACATAAATATTCTTATTCAAACAAGTTGAGAAGACATGCATAAACTGTATTTATAGGTTTAAAAATTACACTACATGAAGTCCTAAATATATTCCTTTTGATTTTTTAAATCCATGGATTCTCACTGCTACAAAGAAAGAATAAAATGACAAATGGAAGATGCAAAGACACACAACCAGGGACTTTTAGAAGAAACTCAAATGTACTATATCATCACAAAATGTTTTTAAATATGAGAGAAATTATGATTCTCCTTATACCAATAACTTGTTTATCTGGTCTCAATAGCACAAGAGCCAGAAAACAAATTCTCACAGGGGAAAAAAATTGTAAGCCACTGTATAAGAAGACACTAAAAACAAGTGATGTTCTTATTTAGAAGATGGAGCCCGAGAAATGATTATTCCAATTTAGAGTAAAACATACGTATTAAATACATAAAATATAATAAGTATAGTTATGCAAAAAACTGGTTGTGATAACCAGCCTTCCAAGATTACCCCCATAATCATTGCCTCCTGGTCCTTCTCATTTCCATGACCTTAGGTAGTCTTCTTCCACGTTGAATCATGGCTAGCTTGTGTGATAAAAAGAATACTGTAGAAATAAAAGATAATGCCATTTCTGCCTTGTTCTGTCTCAGATTACTAGCTATGGGGGATGTCATTTTCCATGTCACAAGGTTATTGTTGAAAGTCCCAAGTGAGAAGGAATTAAGGCCCACCATGTGTTGTCAAGACCAACTTGCCAGCAGGTGAGCAAGCTACTTTGGAAGCAAATCCTTCAGCCTCCATCAAGCTTTTTGATGACTGTAGCCCTGGCTTACATTTTGATTGCAACCTCATGAGAGACCCAAAGATAGAATCACCTAGCCAAACTGCTTTGGAATTTCTGACCCACAGAAACTGTAAGATAATAAGTGTTTATTGTTTAAAGTGACAAAGTTTTGGAGTCATTTATCACACAGCAATAGATAACTAATGCAATGACCTCCTCAACCTGATAGGTAGATGTCCTGACATAAGACATTTGTATCTTATTGAGATTGGAAGGCATATATCCTTTGCTTTCCAAGTTAATAAACTCAATTTTATCAAGTCACCCAGAAGTGATGAGTCTCTAGGAGGTCAATCATTCCCACTAGATGTCAAACTCACAACAGCATTGCTCTTAACCCAAAAAGTCAATTTGTTAATTTACAATGAGAAGTAGACCTGCCATTGCTCAGAATATTAAGACTTTCAAGAGACTAAGTCAAAATCCAACCATAGTTTCATGAGAGTAGAATTAGATGGCATATCACTGGATATTCTTTTTTTTTTTCAATCAAGCTTTTAATGAAAAGATCATAAAATAACAGTTTCTCATCGCTGTGCATTAAGACTGCACACTTCTGAATGGATAGATCAGTCGTTGGTGAATTGCTTTTCTGTGACACTGGGCAGCTGTGTAGCTGCAGCTCTGACCTGAATTTATACAAACTCTCAAGGGACATGAACTCAATGTGACAAGTGACAGCGGCGGTGGCCAGTACAGGAGTGCTATCCCAGTGTCCCTCCCCCTTTCTGGGAAGGGCATAAAACAAAACATGATCCCTCTTCCAGTTCCAATGAAACAAAACAGCTATAACTCCATCCCTCCCCGCTCCCCTTCGAGGTATTTGCTAGAAATGAGCCAGTGCCCAACCTGGGCCCCGCCGGGGTGGGGGAGGGCAGAGGGAAGCTAGTGATGGGTGGGGTAGAGAGGCTCCCCTCAGCACTTGGCCCCACGGGGCCCGCCAAGTGGAGGTTGGGAGCCCTGGGGATCCTCCCTACCCCAGTGAGGTCTGTTATGCAGCATTTTTGAGGTCAATAAATTACAGCAATAAATAGCAAGGTGAGGTAGGGGGAGGGGGTCCTGGTAGAAAGTTAAAGCGGGGTGACTGAAGCCGGGGCATCCTAGGAAGGGGGTCCTGGGCAGCCTCAGTTCCCACCGCTCATGCCCACCCCCACCCCGGCATGGAATGTCAGACTGAGGCTCCAGTTAGGTCCCTCCCCAGCCCCTCACTCCTGGCATCTGATTCACAGGTTCAGTAACATCTGCCCCAACGGAGTTCTGGGAAATAGGAATGCGATCACTGGATATTCTTACAGAATATGTCCACAAAACAATGGCAGCTGAATTTAAAATTCTTTCTCCTTTCTAGGAATATTTCTGCCAAAAGAACTAGTCACTAGAATAAGAGCACCTTCTTGTTAGGCCATGCTACATAGACTGAAAAATTCTTTGCCATTCAAATCCTCTGTTGCAATATTTATGGTATCAACAAAAGTTTCAGTCATTAAAATTTTATCTCAAGCCAAATGTTGCAGTTAATCAGCGTGCAATTTAATTTACAAATTCTTCCCTGTGAGATATTAGGTCAAATCCTTATATGTCACCTATTTGCCAAATCTTATGGTAATAACCTCACAAATAATTGATTCTACATGTTTATATTAATTTCTTCAACTTTAAAGAGGAACATTCTTACTGACACAAAATTCTGTAACTATAAGCTTTCAGGATATTTCAAACTTCTGCAGACTCCCTGGTAATCACTGACTTCATCAAATTGTAACAAGAGTATCTAGAGGCCCCACTTTTAAGAGAGACACAAGGAAGTGATGCTTTCTGTGGCTAGTGACTTGTATGAGTCCATTTTCACACTGCTGATAGGCATACCTGAGATTGGGCAATTTACAAAAGACAGAGGTTTAATGGACTTACAGTTCCACATGGTATAATTGTTAAGTATACAGAAAAATTAAAATGTCAAATTATTGACATGAATTTCACCATTCTCTATATTGTATAGTACCAATATATATTTATAATATATAATTATAAATGCAAATATAATGGCATTTAACTCATATGGAATCAGCAACATTTTATAGGTCATACCTGCATATATATTTCATTCTTAACAGAACAGTAAGAAAAAATGGCATAAAACTAACTTTTATTTCACTTCTTTATATGCACATATTCTACCAATACTCTCTACTTCAGCTTACTGATGTGTAAGGAAAGACTGAAATGAAAAGGAACTGTGGGTTGCTTTCTCTTTCTCTTTTTTTCTAAGTCATCATTTTCAGCGGTAGTGGTACTGGGAAGTGACATGAATAAAAAAGGATGTAATAGGGTTCCTTGGTCATTTGTGTTTCTTAGAACACCATTACCCTTTTCTGCTTTCCAAGCAAGTTTTGGTTCAAAGGAAAGGCATAAACTCTCCAATCTGTCAGTGACATCACTTACTCAGTTTTAGATGTGAAGTATGGAACATGAACACAGAATTGTGGTGGATCCACTATGCATTGTATTTTAGTAAGACTCAAAGTGAAAGAAGCATGTTATGGAAGCTATGAAGACTATATGCAAATGAGGTGGCAAGTTATGTCTGGCATGTGCAGAGTATATAGCAAATACTCTGCAATATGCATGCTCTATTGTCTTATGGGAATTCACTTATAAAACACACACTCAAATTCAAGATTCTTAACAGCAGAGCTTTTAACCAAGTTCAGGACCCTTTTGAGCGCAGAGCTTTATGTGATTGCACTTGTCACCTGCCCATGAAGCTGGCCCTGTGCTTGCTTTATAACATTGTAAATCTCCTAGCAGAGGACACAATAGGTGACTTAAAATGCCCTTCCATTTTCTTATAGAAAACATTAGATTCCTTCAGAGTAGACATACATGAGGAAAGAACTCTGAATCTTGAGGCCCAAGGAGTGATGAAAACTATTCACACTGACTTTTACTAAGAGAAGAAATTACAACTTTTCAGGTTCTTTAGAAACCACTTTAAATCTTTTTGTACTTTGTTCTGATGTAGTCACCATGACTGTTTTGGTGAGCAGATGAAATAAGAGGATAGATGTTTGGTGTGGTTTTCAGGGCCTTATAAAGCTTCCTCTCCCCCTCAGATGTCTCTCCATTATTTACTTGCCACAGTGCTTCCAAGTTCACCATTAGAAATTTATTTATTTGGGTGAAAGTGCTGTCCTGTTTTAAAACACTGCAAATAAAACTGCCGTGTAACTGAGCATGAAGTCGTTTAGGTCCAGTCACTTAAAGTGTTAGAGAAAGAAAAGGGCAAGATTCCTTTCGGAATCATTTTGGCTTTGACAGTCATATTTAGTGAGCATTTAGTCAAAGAAATAGATTCCTTTAGGAAATGATCTGGAGGAATCAGTGATAATTCTGACTGAGTCCCTCTGTCTTCTTAGGAGATAGTAATGCTTCCTTCAAAGGTCAACTTTGAAGAGTTGTGAGTCAGAGGCTTGTTGGAGCCAAATGATTAATGCCAGGAAGAACTTATTAAGGCTTGCTTTGGCTGTGTAAGTCAAGGGAGGTTAGAAAGGAGCCTACCAGTTATAAGATATTGGCCAATCAACTTACCTTCTTCTGAATTCTCAGTGTAAATCCTCTTGTGTTTCCTCTCCTTTCAGTTATTCATCCCTAAATTTTTCTACTTTTTGAGACTTCTCAAACAGGCACCACTGCATAGCAGTTTATTATTGGACAGAGAGTACCTAGGAGTTCTCAACTAGAAGCTGTACTTATAAATTCAATCATAATATTTAGGGAAAACATCTGAAAATACAAATAAACTTGGAAAGACAATAGGTTAAATAATGATCACTGGACATCCACATGCAAAAAATTAATGTAGACAAATCTTATACCCTTCACAAAAATTAATCAAGACAGATCACAAATCTAAATGTAAAGCATAAAACTATAAAACTAGAAGTTAACATAGGAAAAAATTTAAGTGACCTTAGGTTTGGCAATGACTTTTTAGATATGACACCAAACCTATTATCCATAAAAGAAGAATTGATAAACTAGACTTCATTAAAATAAAAAATTTCTACTCTGTGAAAACTACTGTCAAGAGAATGAAGAGATGAGCCACAGACTGGGAGAAAATATTTGCAAAAAATGTATCAAGGACTGTTATCCAAAATATGTAAATAAATCTTAAAACTCAATAATAAGAAAACAAACATGATTAAAAGATGGGTCAAAGACCTTAACAGACACCTCATCAAAGAAGATTTATAGATGGAAAATATGCATATAAAAACATGCTCCATATCATATATCATTAGGGAAATGCAAATTAAAACAGCAATGAGTTATCACCACATACCTATTAGAATGACTAAAATCCAGAACACTGACAACACCAAATGCTGGTGGGAATGTGGAGCAACAGAAACTTCACTGCTGGTGAGAATGCAAGATGGTACAGCCAGTTTGGAAGACGGTTGGGCAGTTTCCTATGAAACTAAACATACTCTTACCATATGATCCAGCAATCATACTCCTTGGTATTTATCCGAAGGAGTTGAAAATTTATGTTCACACAAAATCCTGCACATGAATGTTTATGGCAACTTTATTAATAATTGCCAAAACTTGGATGTAATCAAGATCTTTTTCAGTAGGTGAATAAATAAACCAAGGTACCTCCAGACAATAGAATTTTATTCTGCACTAAAAATAGATGAGCTATCAAGTTGTGGAAAGACATAGAGGAAAAGAAACACATATTATTAAGTGAAAGAAACCAGTCTGAGAAGGCTACATATGGTAATCTCAGCTGTATGACATTCTCGAAAATAAAAAACTATGGAGACAGTAAGATCAGTGGTTACCAGGGGCCGGGGGAAGGAGAGACAAATAGGTGGAGCAGAGGATTTTTAGAACATACAAAATACTCTATATAATACTCTAATGGTGGATACATTCTGTATTTGTTCCAAACCTGTAGACTCTAAGAGTGAACCCTAATGCGAACTATGGACTCTGGGCAATAATAATGTGTCAAGGTAGGTTCATCAACTGCAACTAATGTCCCTCTGGTGGGGGATATTGATAATAGAATAGGAAATGTTTGAGGAAGAGGGTATATTGGGTATCTCTCTAGCTTCCTCTCAACTTTGCTGTGCACTAAAACTACTCCAAAAAATAGTCTTTACAAAATAATGACCACAATCTCAAAATAACTATATTGTGTTTTTCTGTGTGCCAACTCCTAAGAGCTTTGCAATTATTAACTTACTTATTTCTTGCTATAATTATTTGAGTTAGGTTGTTCTTATTTTCATTTCACAGATAAAAAACTGGCATGTATCAGATGAGCAGGCATGAGAAAGAATAAAAAATGCCCCAAAACCTGGCATATAGAGGGTAGTATTTATCATTGCCTTGATACAAATTAATTTATTAAGTGTTCAATTCAGTTATTGTACAATAATTCTGTGCAATAAACCATCTCAAAAACTCAGTGTCTCCCAAAGCCAAGCATTTATATATTTTTGGTCATGGAACTGTGGGTAGGCTGTGGCTCTGGTGTACTTGGCTTGGATTAGTTGTGTTTATGTCTGCTATCCTCCATTTTCTCATTTCTCCTTGGACCAGCAGCTACCTAGGGGTGTTATTTTTCTTATGGCAAATCACAGCAGCACAAAAGCACAAGTCAAACTACAAAAGCCCATTTAAGGTATCTGCTCATTTCACATCCGCTGACATTCATTGGCCAAAACACGGCCAATATCAAACGGGCAGGAAAGTATTTTTCACCCACAGTGGGAGGGCACTAGCAAGTGACATAGCAAAGGGCATGGATATATAATCCTATTATGGGGAGCATTTGGGACCAATGTCCAATCAACTTCTAGATGGGAGTGGGACATTGAGAGAACGTGAATCATATTGGGTGGAGAAGAGTGTACGTTAAGAGTGAACATTAACTATTATGCATGGTGCACAGTGTGAAAGTCTGGGACAGCGGCATGAGGGGTTCAGGTCAGAGGGTGGGCAAGCTACAAAGGAAAGTAACTTTCTTTCATTCCTTTTTTCTAAGCCCAAGGAAGACTGTCTATTTTGCAACTTTATTTATGGCTGTCCCAGCAATTAAGGGGGACACTCAGAGAGAACAATGGCAGTACAAGACGCTGGGGTCCATTTTGAACCATTGCATTGTCACAACACAGACTAGCAGTAGGTTAGGGTTTTGGGTCACTGCTTATTCTCAGCAGATTTTATGATGTTCATGAAAATCCTGGCTTGAATCTCCTTCATTGCAGCACAAACAATATTCTAAGTAGCTTTCCTAAAAATCCCACTGCTCATAGCAGCGAGAATGCTTCTTAATTTAAGGACTGCATTTTGGATCAGTGTCCAGCCATTGGTTCCATTGGGGTTTTGACAAGACTATTTCTGGGAAAAGGCTACCATATTATTGTCTCAGCTGCTACAGACATTATGAAGTTATAACAATATTAATAGCATTTTACAGACTTCTTGTTTGTAGACTAGGGGAGATATGTTAGCCTTTGCAGAAGAGGGGAGGAAATGGAAAAGATGAGTCAGAGCCAGATGAGAAAAGGGTTGGGATGCAATAACAAGAAATTTGGACTTTATGTAGGATCATTCAGAGAAGAAAAGAGGAGGAAGTGAAATGCTAAGACTGATTTTTTTTTTTTAAAAGATAGATTTGACAGCATGAGAAGAATGGATTTGAAAGGCGATAATGGAAAGGATGCAGAGGCACCAATTTGGAATTTACTGTGATGTTTTAGGCAAGAGACGGTAAGAGCAATCACATTCTCATTCCTGGGGCACCCATTTTCTGATATCCTTTTGAGACCATCTGTTCCTAACGTTCCCTAGCACTTCCAATTCGAAAACAACAAAATTCTGGAAGGCTTTAGCTGGAAGTACCATCTGATTTTTAGATTTATGCTATTTTTTAAGATGTTTCCTAAAATGCCTGGCAAAAATAGGTGCTCAGTGTTTGCTAAATTAAAAAAATTGACTTCTATAAACAAAGTGCTTACTTTCTCTCTCTTTCTCTTTGGTTGTTGTTTATAGAAAGACAAAAAAGTACCTTGTAGTATACTCAAGAAGAAAGAAAGCTTGTCAAGGCTCCAGTCTATAAGGGGTAAAAAAAAAATGCCCTTGTTTTTGCTTGCTGTAGGTTTTAGCGTCTTGTCTATAATGGCCATGTACCACCTTCAGGTGCAGGGAAGGGAAGAGTAGGGTGCTGTGCAAGAGGCAGATTTGCTGAGAGCTGTTCAGGCACACCTGGAATCATATTCTATTCAGGCTAAAGCAGTATATTTCACACCATTCGCAGGTCAGTGTGTGGCAAAAAGAGCATAGCTTCTCTCTTTTATTTCATTTTTTATTTTAAGTTCCAGGGTACATGTGCAAGATGTGCAGGTTTGTTACATAGGTAAATGTGTGTCATGGTGATTTGTTGCATCTATCGACCCATCACCTAGGTATTAAGCCCAGCATGCATTAGCTGTTTTTCCTGAGAATATAGCTTCTCTGTTTTATGTAACTTGTTTGAGGGCCTGAGGCCAACCCTGAAATTTGGCAGAAATGTCTTCTTCAGGACCCTCTCATTTTAAAAGGTATTCTTCTTCATACTGGGCAGTGCTTATGCAGGCTTAGCGTTCCAGCTTTTCCCTGGTGCTCTTGGCTGGGTCTGCGTGCAAATGCCACTGCTGCACTGGATTAAGGTCTGCTGACGAGTGCCTACTGTGTCTTTATAAAGAGATTGTAAATGCCTATGAAGATCTGGTCTCCCATTTCAAAGGGTCTATTATTCTTTTACATCTTTCCTTCTTACTTTCCATCCCTGAATGTGAGCTTGAATGTGTCTCCTTTGATCATCCTTAGATTTTGGCTGTCTTAGTCCATCTGGGTTGCTATAACAGAATATCATAGATTGGGTGGTTTAACAACAACAAACACTTATTTCTCACAGTTCTGGAGACTGGGAAATCCAAGATCAAGGGACTGGATGATTCTGTGTCTGGTGAGGGTACCCTTGCTGGTTTATAGATGCCTGTCTTATCACTGTATTCTCACATGACAGCAAGGGCAAGGGAGCTCTCTGGGGTCTCTTTTATAAAGGCATTAATCCTATTCATGAGTTCTCTGCTCTTATGACTTAATCACCTCCCAAAGGCCTTGCTTCCAAATACCATCATATTAGGGATTAGGTTTCAACATACAAATTTTAGAGGGACACACATTCAGTTTGTAGCAGACTAATTAATCCTGTATTGGGAATTGTGGGAAAGAAGGACCTGTGCCCCAATTTTGAACTTTGGTGGGCCTTGGGAAGTTGTAGTTTTGTTTCTCTGCTTCACCACCTTGATTCACCTTAGTTTTTGTGTCTTTTGCTATGTAAACTAAGAACCTAATTTTATGGAGTAAAATCATTTACATCAGCTCCACAAAGGTTAGAAGAGTATTGCAAAGCATAACCTTGACAGCCTTGCCTACATTTTTGGCTGCACCTTGGAAACTGGAAGGGATTCCAACTGAAGAGCCTCCAAATGTCAGTTCCTCACTCTATATCCTAATCCATTTTATCTAGTCCTGTGGCAAGACCCAATTTCTAGTCTGTATCTCCTGATCCTGCTCCTAGGTGCCATTTTTTTTCCCTCTCATATTTATATTGAAGTGCTCCAATAGCTGTCTTATAAGCTGCTTGCATGAGATTGCACTGCTCTGGCTCTTTAACGCATTCTCTGAAACAGAGGTCATTGAGTATAACATCAGGAAATAGAAAGTGAAGTCAGTGGCTTCATTCTTAGTGGCAGCATATGTGTGATGGGAAAGCATTTCAAGGTATTAATCTATGCACCCCAGGGATCATCCATCAAATTATTTCACTTGTGACCTAAAGATCTTTTTCCTCCCCTGGTCCTCTCAGACAGACATGGGTCACCCAGAAACACAGGCTGTAAACACGTCATTATTAGGCTAAAGAAAAGTTGATGGCCTAAGCAGGATTTGAAAGCACACTTTCAGAGTTTTTCTACTTTTGGTTAAATGATGCCTTGGGTGGAAAAGAGTAGAAGAAGAAGGGCAGGATCTATGCAGATATGAGTGTACACTGGGGTGGTGTTTCTGAGGCAGGACCAAATGGTTTACAGTCCGTTCATTAGCATGTATTCAAAATACTCAATGACTTATTCCATTCGTTGATGATATTTGCTCCATTCACATATGAAGCAAGGATGACTTTTTGGTTTTACGTAGTTCATGGCTGCTAAGAATAAAGCTTAGGCGGGTAGTGGCTCAGGCTGTCAGTCATACTGCCTTACCTTGGGTCCCCAAGATTGGAAACATTCCAACTTGTTTCCCCTTGAGCATTCTAAATTGTTTCCCCTTTGTTGCTGAGTATAGTATAAATTGCCAAGGGTAGAGCTGTCACAGAGATTATTTAAATTTCTGTTGTTACATGTATTTGATAAATTCTTTCATACTATTTCTTCTTTGCTGGTTTAAGTTTATACATTTCTAACTTAATTTATTATAATTCTCTTATAATAATAATAATGTGTAGGAATGTAGGGGTGATTGTTACCGTAACTCTGTAATTCAGCTCTCCTAAGCTATTGCTAGTGAAGCCAATTTAAACAATGATAGAAAGATGTGTTACATTAACTTTACCTATAATTATCCTCTTTTTTTTTTTTGATGGAGTCTCACTCTGTCGCCCAGTCTGTAGTGCAGTGGTGCAATCTCGGCTCACTGCAAACTCTGCCTCCCAGGTTCACGCCCTTCTCCTGCCTCAGCCTCCTAGTAGCTGGGATTACAAGCCCCCGCCACCATATCCACCTAATTTTTTTTGTATTTTTAGTACAGATGGGGTTTCACCGTATTGGCCAGGCTGGTCTCAACTCCTGACCTCAGGTGAGGTCTCCCAAAGTGCTGAGATTACAGGCATGAGCCACCGTGCCCGGCCTCTTTCTAAAAATATTTAAAGAGATAAGATCTTTACTGGGAGTAGTAACTGTGGAAGAGTCATTCGGGGAATAGTAATTTCATTCCTAGAACTTAAATAACCCAGATAATCTCATAAATTTTTCTCCAAATTTGTAAATAATACAGTAGAATAAACATTTAAATTAGCCCAAATTACTACATTCAAATAATAGCTTTACATTTTCTTTGGGTCAACCAGTGGGGAATCTTTACCATTGCTAACACTTTGTTTGTACGTGGATTAATACCAGGGATGGTGGTGGAGGTGAAGCAATCTATTTATTTCTAAGCAAAACCGAAAAGCAATATGACCATCTAAGGTAGAATTTAAGAACTTGTTGAGGCTTGTTTTATTGATCCAGTCTGAAGAATCTTAGGCCACAGTTCTGGAGTGCCTTTTTAAGTTCTGGGATGCATGTGCAGGATGTGCAGGTTTGTTACATGGGTAAACATGTGCCACAATGGTTTGCTGCATCTATCAACCTATCACCTAGTTATTAAGCCCAACATGCATTAGCTATTTATCCTGATACTCTCCCTCCCCCTGTACCCCCGACAGGCCCCAGTTTGTGTTGTTTCTCTCCCTGTGTCCATGTGTTCTCATTGTACAGCTACCATGAGAACATGTGGTGTTTGGTTTTCTGTTCCTGTGTTAGTTTGCTGAGAATGATGGCTTTCAGCTCCATCCATGCCCTTGCAAAGGACATAATCTTGTTCCTTTTTATGGCTGCATAGCATTCCATGGTGTATATGTACCACATTTTCTTTATCCAGTCTACCATTGATGGGCATTTGGGTTGATTCCATGTCTTTGCTATTGTGAATAGTTCTGCAATGAAGATACGCATCCATGTATCTTTATAATAGAATGATTTATATTCTTTTGGGTATATGCCCAGTAATGAGATTGCTGGGTCAAATGGTATTTCTGGTTCTAGGTTTCTGAGGAATCGCCACATTGTTTTCCACAATTGTTGAACTAATTTACATTCCCACCAACAGTGTAAAAGACTGTTCCTATTTCTCCACAGCCTCACCAGCATCCATTGTTTATTGACTTTTTAATAATCGCCATTCTGACTGGCATGAGATAGTATCTCATTGTGATTTTGATTTTGATTTCTCTAATGATCGGTGATGTTGAGCTTTTTTCCATGTGTTTGTTGGCCACATACATGTCTTCTTTTTGGAAAGGTCTGTTCACGTCCTTTGCCCACTTTTTGATGGGTTCTTTTTTTTCTTGTAAATTTATTTAAGTTCCTTGTAGACGCTAGATGTTAGACCTTTGTCAGATAGATAGTTGCAAAAATTTTCTCCCTTTCTGTAGGTTGTCTGTTCACTCTGATGATAGTTTCTGTTACTGTGCAGAAGCTCTTTAGTGTAATTAGATTCCATTTGCCAAATTTTGCTTTTGTTGAAATTGCTTTTGATGTTTTTATCATGAAGTCTTTGCCCGTGCCTATATCCTGAGTGATATTGCCTAGATTTTCTTCTAGATTTTTATAGTTTTGGGTTTTACATTTAAGTCTTTAATCTATCTTGAGTTAATTTTTGTATAAGGTGTGAGGAAGGGGTCCAGTTTCAGTTTTCTGCATATGGCTAGCCAGTTTTCCCAGCACCATTTATTAAATAAGAAATCCTTTCCCCATTGCTTGTTTTTGTCAGGTTTGTCAAAGATCAGATGGTTGTAGCTGTGCAGTCTTATTTCTGAGATTTCTATTCTGTTCCATTGGTCTATGTGTCTGTTTTTGTACCAGTTCCATGCTGTTTTGGTTACTGTAGACTTGTAGTATAGTTTTAAGTTGGGTAGCATGTCTCCAGCTTTTTTTTGTTTGTTTGTTTAAGATTGTCTTGGCTATTTGGGCTCTTTTTTGGTTCCATATGAATTTTAAAGTAGTTTTTTTTCTAGTTCTGTAAAGAATGTCAATGGTTGTTTCATGGGAATAGCATTTTATCTATAAATAACTTTGGGCAGTATGGCCATTTTCACATTATTGAATCTTCCTGTCCATGAGCATGGAAGGATTTTCCATTTGTCTTTGTCCTCTCTTATTTCCTTAAGCAATGGTTTGTAGTTCTCCTTGAAGAGGTCCTTCACTTCCCTTGTTATTAGCTGTATTCCTAGGTATTTTATTCTCTTTGTAGCAATTGTGAATGCGAGTTCATTCATGGTTTGGCTCTCTGCTTGTCTATTGTTGGTGTATAGGAATGCTTGTGATTTTTGCACATTGATTTTGAGATTTTCCTGAGACTTTGCTGAAGTTGCTTATCAGCTTAAGAAGCTTTTGAGCTGAGACTATGGGGTTTTCTAGATATAGGATCCTGTCGTTTGCAAACAGAGATAGCTTGACTTCCTCTCTTCCTATTTGAAGACTCTTTATTTCTTTCTCTTGACTGATTGTCCTGGCCAGAACTTCTAATATTATGTTGAATAGGAGTGGTGAGAAAGGGGATCCTTGTCATGTGCCAGTTTTCAAAGGGAATGCTTCCAGCTTTTGCCCATTCAGTATGATATTGGCAGCAGGTTTGTCATAAATCTCTCTTATTATTTTGAAGTATGTTCCATCAGTACCTAGTTTATTGACAGTTGAGAGTTTTTAACCTGAAGAGATGTTGAATTTTATCAAGGGCCTTTTCTGTGCATATTGAGGTAATCATGTGGTTTTTGTCTTTAGTTCTGTTTGTATGATGAATTACATTGATTCATTTGTGTATGTTGAACGAGCCTTCATCTCGGGGTTGAAGCCAACTTGATCGTAATGGATAAGCTTTTTGATTGCTGCTGGATTTGGTTTGCCAGTATTTTATTGAGGATTTTTGCATCAATGTTTATCATGGATATTGGACTGAAGGTTTTCTTTCTTTTTTTTTTTAACCTCTGCCAGGTTTTGATATCAGGATGATGCTGGCCTCATAAAATGAGTTAGAGAGGAGTCCCTCCTTTTCAATTGTTTGGAATAGTTTCAGAAGAAATGGTACCAGCTTCTCTTTGTACCTCCGGCAGAATTCAGCTGTAAACTCATCTGGTCCTTAGCTTTTTGTGGTTGGAAAAGGCTATTTATTACTGCCTCAAATTCAGAACTTGTTATTGGTCTATTCAGGAATTTGACTTCTTCCTGTTCAGTCTTGGCAGGGTGTATGTGTCCAGGAATTTATCTATTTCTTCTAAATTTTCTAGTTTATTTGCATAGAGGCGTTTATAGTATTTTCCAATGATTGTTTACATTTCTGTGGGATGATTATCACTTTTTAATTGTGCCTATTTGATTCTTCTCTATTTTGTTCTTTATTAGTCTAGCTAGTGGTCTATCTATTTTATTAATTTTTTCAAAAAGCCAGCTACTGGATTCATTGTTTTTTTGAACAATTTTTTTGTGTCTCTATCTCCTTCAGTTCTGCTTCGATCTTGGTTACTTCTTGTTTTCTGCTAGCTTTGAGGTTGATTTGCTCTTGCTTCTCTAGTTCTTTTAGTTTTAATGTTAGGGTGTCAACTTGAGATCTTTCTAGCTTTTTGATGTGGGCATTTAGTGCTATAAATTTCCCTCTTAGCACTGCTTTACTGCATCCCAGAGATTCTGGTACATTGTCTCTTTGTTCTTATTGGCTTCAAAGAACTTCTTGATTTCTGCCTTAATTTCATATTGACCCAGGAGTCATTCAAGAGCAAGTTGTTCAATTTTTATGTAGTTTTGTGGTTTTGAGTGAGTTTCTTAATCCTGAGTTCTAATTCGATTGCATTGTGTTTGTTATGATTGATGAGATACTGTTTGTTATGGTTTCAGTTCTTTTGCATTTGCTGAGGAGTGTTTTACTTCCAATTATGTGATTGATTTTAGAGTAAGTGCCATTTGGTGCCGAGGAGAATGCATATTCTGTTGTGTTTGGGTGGAGAGTTTTGTAGATTATCTGTTAGGTTCACTTGATCCAGAGCTGAGTTCAAGTCCTGAATATCCTTGTTAATTTTCTGTCTCAAAGATTTGTCTAATATTGACAGTGGAGTGTTAAAGTCTCCCACTATTATTGTGTGGGAGTCTAAGTCTCTTTGTAGGTCTCTGAGAACTTGTTTTATGAATCTGGGTGCTCCCAAGTTGAGTGCATGTATACATTTAGGATAGTTAGCTCTTCTTGTTGAATTGATGATCCCTTTACTTTTATGTAATGCTTTTTTGTCTTCTTTGATCCTTGCTGATTTAAAGTCTGTTTTGTCAGAAACTAGGATTGCAGCGCTGCTTTTTTTCTGCTTTCCATTTGCTTGGTAAATTTTTCTCCACTCCTTTATTTTGAGTCTATGTGTGTCTTTGCATGTGAGATAGGTCTCTTAAATATAGTACACTAATGGGTCTTGAATCTATCCAGCTTGCCATTCTATGTCTTTTAATTGAGGCATCTAGCTCATTTACATTTAAAAAGGTTAATATTATTATATGTGAATTTGATCCTGTCATCATGATGCTAGCTGGTTATTTTTGCAGACTTGATGTAATTGCTTCATAGTGTCATTGGTCTTTGTACTTCAGTGTGTTTTTGCAGTAGCTGTTAACGATTTTTTCTTTCCGTATTTAGTGCTTCCTTCAGGAGTTCTTGCAACGCAGGCTTGGTGGTGACAAATTCTCTCAGTATTTGGTTGTCTGAAAAGGATTTTATTTCTCTTTCACTTATGAAGCTTAGTTTGGCTGAATATAAAATTCTGGGTTGAAAATTCTTCTGTTTTTTTTTTTTTTTGACAGAGTCTCACTCTGTCACCCAGGCTGGAGTGCAGTGGCACAATCTCGGCTCACTGCAACCCCTGCCTCCCAGGTTCAAGCGATTCTCCTGCCTCAGCCTCCTAAGTAGCTGGGACTACAGGTGCCCGCCACCACGCCTAGCTAATTTTTTTGTATTTTTAGTAGAGAGGGGGTTTTGCCATATTGGCCAGGCTGGTCTTGAACTCTTGACCTTGTGATCTGCCCACCTCGACCTCCCAAAGTGCTGGGATTATAAGCATGAGCCACCACTCCCGGCCAAACTAAAAAATTCTTTTTTTTTTTTTTTTTTTTTTTTAACAATGTTGAATATTGGCCCCCAATCTCTTCTGGCTGGCAGGGTTTCTGCCTAGAGGTTCACTGTTAGTCTGATGGGCTTTCCTTTGTAGGTGACCTGTTCTTTCTCTCTGGCTGCCCTTAACATTTTTTCCTTTATTTTGTCCTTGGAGAAACTGATGATAATGTGTCTTGGGGCTGATCTTCTCATGGAGTATCTTACTGGGGTTCTCTGGAGTTCCTGAATTTGAATGTTGGCCTATCTTGCTAGGTTGGGGACGTTCTCCTGGATGATATCCTGAAGTATGTTTTCCATCTTGGTCCCATTCTCCTCATATCTTTCAGGTACCTGAATCAGTCATAGGTTCGGTCTTTTTACATAATCCCCTAGTTCTCGGAGATTTTGTTTATTCCTTTTCATTCCTTTTTCTCTAATCTTGTCTGCCTGTCTTATTTCAGCAAGATAGTCTTCAGACTCTGAAGTTATTTCCTCTGCTTGGTCTGTTTGGTTATTGATACTTGTGGTTGCATTGTGAAGTTCCTGGGTTGCGCTTTTCAGCTCCATCAGGTGATTTGTGTTCCTCTCTAAACTGGCTATTCTGGTTAACAGATCCTGTCATGATTTATCATGGTTCTTTGCTTCTTTGAATTGGGTTAGAATGTGCTCCTTTAGCTCAGCGAAGTTTATTATTACCCACCTTCTGCAGCCTATTTCTGTCAATTCATCCATCTTAGCCTGCATCCATTTCTGTGCCCTTGCAGGAGAGGTGTTGTGATCATTTGGAGGAGAAGAGGCACTCTGGCTTTTTGAATTTTCATCATTTTTTCATTGATTCTTTCTCATCTTTGTGAGTTTATCTAGCTTTGATCTTTGAGGCTGCTGACCTTTGAATGGGGTTTTTGTGGGGACATTTTTAGTTGATGCTGTTGTTGTTGTTTTCTGTTTGTTTTTCTTTTAACAGTCAGGCCCCCCTTCCTAAGGGCTGCTGTGGTTTGCTGGAAGTCCACTCCAGACCCTATTCGCCCGGGTTTCTCCCGCAGCTGGAGGTGTCACCAGTGGAGGCTGCAGAACAGCAAAGATGGCTGCCTGCTCTTTCCTCTGGGATCTCTGTGGCAGACAGGGTGTGCTGTGCTGGGGGGATCCCACTTGTTCTGATTGCCTGGATTCCTCAGAGCCAGCAGGGGGAAAGACTAAGTCTGCTGATCTACAGAGACTGTGGCTGCCCCTCCCCACAGGGGCTCAGTTCCAGGGAGATCAGAATTCTGTCCCTAAACCCCTAGCTGGGGTTGCTGACATTCTTGCAGAGGGCCCTGCCCAGTGAGGAGGGATGGGTCAGGGTCTGGCCTAAAGAGGCAGTCTGGCCACAATCTGCCATAGCTGCTGTGCTGCACTGTGGGGAATTCCTCCTGGGTCCAAACCATCCAATCTCCCTGGCACTGGCAGGAGAAAAGTGGCAAACTGGAGCTGCAGTGTTGGCTGCCTCCCCTTCCCTGAGGAGCTCAGTTGTCTTAGGCAGCAGGCAGTCCTGATAATAGTGGCTGTCCCTCCCCCGGGAACTCAGCAGTCTTATGCAGTCTCCAGCTGTGTGGCTGCTGAGAATCTGCACAGCTCTGTGCTTGGGACTCAAAGCACAGTGGTGTGGGCTCATGAAGGGGATTTCTTGATCTGCAGGTTGCACAGATTCATATAAAAAGTGTAGTTTCCTAAGCAGCATAGCACGATCACTCACTCTTCCTTGCCTGAAGGTGGGAGCTCCCCTTGCCCCGTGTGGCTCCCAGGTGGGCTGTTACACCACCTTACTTTTCTTTGCTCTCCATGGGTAACACCAACTGCCTAGTCAGTCCCAATGAGAGAACCTGGATACCTCAGTTGCCAGTGCAGGATTCACTTGCTGTTTTCATTCTTCTCAGTGGGAGCCTCTGACAACAGCTGTTTCTAGTTGGCCATCTTGGCCCCTCCCCTGCAGTGCCTTTTTGATTACCTTAGTTGTTCCTGTTTTCTTCAGTCATATCATGTTTATTATCAACAGTCTTAAATGCTTCTACATACCACTCTCCTAACAGATGATCCAAAATAAGAGAGGTAAAATTATGCTGAGTAGCACTCAGAGTCGAAATTAGGCCTCTGCAAATGAGCTTCCAAGAGAATCAATGAGCTTCCAATAGAATCAGTGGCGAAGATCTGGACATTAGTGATGATCTTTCCTGCAGCTTTGGCTGAGAGAAAATAAAAAACAGGATTGAGGGTAAAGAATAATAGTCTTCAGACTCCTAGAAATAGATTGACAATTGCACAGCCACAGTTAGTGTTAGGGTTAGAACTGATTTTAAACTTGTCCAATTGTCTGATTCGTGATAATGATGAATAATGAGTAGTGGTCTCACTCCAATGAACACGCTTCTCTGGCTGACATTAAATGTCTGCCTGTGTAATCAACACAAAATGTGCTCTTCAAGCTGATCTCAACCCTTTCTCACCTCTGTAGTCAATAAACATTTCCCAAGAATGCTCTATTAGATCAGAAGTTTGCTCTCCCTGACTAGCATAGCTCTTTATTACTTAAGCATCAGATTCATCTTTGTGCTTTTGGTTTCAGATTTCAAGTGTGGTCTCAGTCTTTGAGAGGGAACATGAGACAAGTGCACTCACAGGATCACTGAAAGATTGTAGGATGAGGAAGGCATAAAGTATTTACTCAAGACAATAACTTTAGACATTAAAATAAGAGCTTGTTCTTCCTTTCTTTAGAATCATTTTCCACTTAGCATGCCTGAGGATAAAGGCAGTAGATTAGCAATGTCTAGGTGGCATACAGACCTTGCCAGGTGTGAGAAAATATGGCAGAGTAAATAAAAAGGGGATATATAAGACAAGCTGGATGGAAGAGGGAAATTTCTGTGGGGCAGAAGAGTTTATGGAATATAGTTTTAGGTGCTTTGTGCCTTCCCACCACCACATGTAGGGAGAGAGGAATGTTCTATGAGCTTCGTCCTATCCTGAAGTTAGGGTCGCAAAGAAATTCTCTTTTGGAATTGGAGGTATTTAATATAGGCCCTCATGCTAGTTTCTTGTTTGGAGCTCTCTGAAAGGCAGAACTTACAGGCATAATCAATCCCAGGAACTGGTAGGAGGGCAGCAGAAAATGGGCAGAGTGCATAACCTGTCAGAAGAAGGCAAAGATATACCCTAGTGTCCTGTGGAGCAGAGCCTGTAATAGTTGATATTATGTTTCCTTAAGGTATAGAGCAGGCTTTAGAAAGTATCTGTGCTTATAGACTGGTTTGCTACCTCCAAGGCTTTGAGATCCCACACAGAGGCTATGGAATAGACCACTACCTGGGAGTTGTGATGACAAACCCATTTTTCTCCTGACACAAAGAGGTTATGGAAAGACTGACCAGCAGGATGCTCGAAGACTACCAAACTTTCCATAAAATGGAACCAGCAGCTGGATGCACCAGCACCAGAAGCCAGGTCAGTGGGGATGCCAGCAGCCAGGGCCAGAAAAAAGGGACTGTGAACCAGTTGTGCAACCTCTGCCTAACTTGATGAAAGGGGCAAACTCAGTCCCTCAAGCCCTTCTATAATGCACAAATCCAGAGGGCAGAGCCCTCATGGCCTAATAACCTTCTAAAGGCCTCACCTCTTAATATTGTTGCATTGGGGATTAAGTTTCCACATAAATTTGGAAAGGACACAAACATTCAAACCAAGCAGTAACCCGCTAAGATGTAGTCTGTTATGGTTTAATGACATAATCAAATCGAACATTTTAGAACTTTTATTCTACATGGGACATTATTTTTATAAATGACTGACTTTATATTGTTTAATTACTAATTCTTGTGAATTCATTATTAACTAATTATAATAGCATCCAAGGGTATTACAAAGAGGTTCCCAGAATCAGCGAGTTTTAAATGGTGGAAATTTCCAACCCTCATGGCAAGAGGATTAATTTTGAAAGGCTGAGCTGTTTAGCATACACCTAACTTTGTACCAGGTGGTGATCCTGGATTTTTACTCACGTATAAAATCAGCCTCTTTATAGACTCAATCTGATAGCAACAATATAAACATATGCATGAAAGGCTGGGCTATCACAATTATACATTAATAAGGTAGCATTTATGTTGTATACTAATGTGTTTCTGCAAGTATTTTTGTTTGATTAAATGAAAAAAAAAGCCTGAACTATATTTTGAAATGCATTTGGTGATGAAAGAGGATTGGGTTAGAGGCAATTTACCTATCAGTTCCTTTTGGAGGTACAGCTTAGAGATCTCAGAGCTATAAAGTAGAAATTGCCTGGCAGTCCTACTTCATTGCTAAGGTGACAATGAGAGTGTCAGATGGGCACCCTCCCTGGATGACCTGAAGCATTAGTGGGTCTTAGTCACTTCATATTAAATAGAACATGTAACAAACACTCACTTCAAATGAAAGGGAAGGCAGTGCACTGGAGATCTAATTCTTCCCTCTATTTAATGGATTCTTAAATTCCTGAATCATTTGGTTCTAAATTCTTTGGTTACTGCTACTGTGGAAGAGTAATGGTAGAAATGTATTCTTTTGTGCATGTGTGGTTTTTCAGATTACAAATGAAGCTTCTTTTCTCTTTTTCTTTATTGTCAACTAAGCTTAAATAGTAGCATTGAAAGCTCTCTTCTTCACTTTAGATGCTAGTGACACTTGTGAATTTATAATTGCTGACACTTAAACTCTGAGCAAAACACAAACCCACCTCTAGCTGTTGATAATTGACTACTTAGACAGCTGGATTCAGTCTTCATTTTCATTCTGTAGAGTTTGAGTATTGACCAAACTGCTTCCTGCAATACACAAGCTCTCTTTTGATAGCATCTTTCTTAATTCAAAGTCAAATCTTAAAATGTCCAAAATGCATACATGCATATATATTTGAATTTTCATTACTTATGTGTTTATAAAGCTAGATGGGAATAAATTATTCCAACTGCACTCAAATTAGTCTTTCGGTTAGCTTGCTTTGTGATGAGAAGAATGGTTTTGTAAGAGATGGAAATGAGAGGAGTGATATATGAACTGATATCTGATCTTGTAGGCATGGCTTTGCGTGCTTCAGACAGGAAGAAAAAGAAATCAACTCAAAAGACAGAAAGCAGCAGTTTAGAAATTATGTTATTATCGCTAATTTGGAAACTTCTTGACTTTGTGAAGTGGGAAATTTATACAAATAGAGTGTATGCTGGTAATTCACTTCCCTAATCTGCAGCCAAAAATTTACTGTAGCACTGAGAAGGCGAGCAGAGTTGTCTCCTGTCTAGGTGCATGGCTGGATTAGGCAGTGAATGGACTATTGGCAAGCTTAGGAGACCGGTAAAGAACCACCTGCCTCCATTACTGAAAAGAGAATTCTAAACCTGAACTTTGAAGGTAGAACAGTTAGACAGAGGCTATTTTAATTTTAGTATATGTGTTATTTTTTGGTGTCACTTTGAAAAATTCCATGTGAAGGGTTTAACCTTTTCAGTGTTTAGGCCTCTAAAGAGCCTAATCTGGCCCTTCATTGGTTGATGTAGTCCCACATAATGAAATTTGAAGGGATCTCAATGGTATCCTACTTAAAAATATCTAATAAAGACTTTCAGACTCAGATATTGTCTTCCAAAATTCTCTGTGACATGTAAGTAAGAAGTGGAGAGTTTATATATCATGATTCTGGTGTGTGTGTGGAGGACGGGATGAGAGATTGGGAGGGTGGGTTCTGATTCTTATGAGAACAATAAACAGATGATATGATTTGGCTGTATGTCCCCACCCAAATCTCATCTTGAATTGTAATCTCTATAATCCCCACATGTTAAGGGAGGAATCTGGTGGGAGGTCATTGGATCATGGGGGCAATTTTCCCATAGTATTCTCACGATAGTGAGTAAGTCTCATGAGACCTGATGGTTTTACAAAGGGCAGTTGCCCTGCACTGGTGCTTCTCTCTCTCCTGCAGCCTTACGAAGAAGGTGCCTTGCTTCCCCTTTGCCTTCTGCCATGATTGTAAGTTTCCTGAGGCTTCACCAGCCACGCAAAGCTGTGGGTCAATCAAACCTCTTTCTTTTATAAATTACCCAGTCTTGGGTAGTATCTTTATAGCAGTATGAAAACAGACTACTACAATAGAGTAGGGGATAGATTATATTTCCCAAGAAGCTATGATAGGGTTATATTGTCCATGTCCCTGATTCAGTATTTATTCAATGTATAGAGAGCATCCTTTGGTACTTAAAATATAAGTATATTGGAGTAAGTAGGTATCATTTAGGGAGTCAAGATGACTTCAAATATGCATGTGTGATTACCAAGGTAGTTCAGTATTTGATTACCAGGGTAATATATAGTTAGTTATTATAAAAATGTTTCAAATATCTAAATAAGAAACAAATTATTAATCCACCACCAAGAGATAGCTGCTATTAATATGTGTATGTGTATGGTGGTGTGGGGTGGTGCGTGGTGCGTATGTGTGTGTGTGTGTGTATATATATATAATTGAAATCATATTTGTAGCTAAGTGTGTGTCTAGAAGAGGCTGTGGAGTACTGCTCAGATTCTCTTCTTTATTTTACTTTTTAAAAAATAATAAAAGAATTTTTTAAAAGTTTCTTGCCATTTTGCTTTATTTTTACATTTGTGCTATAATGACAGTTTAAACTGAGATTAAAATTTTTGTATTACCGTAGTGCCTAATATACTGCTAAGCTTGGTTCAATACATTGTGATGTATTTATGGGTGACATTTTTCCAGTATAATCCTATTTTAGTTAGTTTTTTTTTTTGTTTTTTGTTTTTTTTTTTTTAGATGGTGTCTCACTCTGTCATCTGGGCTGGAGTACAGTGGCATGATCTTAGCTCACTGCACCCTCTGCCTCCTGGGCTCAATTGATCCTCTCACCTCAGCCTCCCAAGTAGCTGGGAATACAGATGTGTGCCACCATGCCTGGCTAATTTTTTATTTTGTATTTTTTGTCAAGGTGGGGTCTCGTTGTATTACCCAGCCTGGTCTCCAGCTCCTGGGCTTCAGCAATCCTCCTACCTCAGCCTCCTAAAGTGTTGGGATTATAGGCATGAACCACCATGCCTGGCCTCTATTTCAATTTTTAATGCCAAAAAATTTTTATATTGGTATACAGATTTTCTTTGTAGTAAGTTTTGTTGAGTACCTTATTTGTTACCCAAGGGCTATTTCTTGTTAGAGAACTTACAGCTGGAAATTTGGCATGACAAAATAAAGTCTTCTGTCATTTTCTGGTTTGATTTCTTGATAACTGGACTAGCTCCAGGCACATGACTTAAAAATTATTCATTTGTAGAATGAAATTGCATTGCTTCTTCAGGATTTTGATCACTTGCAAATATTATAAATGACTCACTCATTGCCTTCCTTATTAAGCTCCTACTTATCTTATCAGTGTAATTATAGACTGAAAGATGTCAAATGGTCCCATAGCTGCAGTTCACTTGAATTTTGGGTTAGAAGGGAAAACAGGGTCATTTTAGGCCACTGTAACTAAAAATTAAAATGAGCAAAATTCTGAAGGAAGAGAACAAAAGAACAATAATAGAAGCATTTATGGTCTTTATGAAATTGAAAAGGAAAGGCTGCCTCAGAAAACAATCGAATTAAACTGTGAGACGTGAGATAAGCTCTTTAGAGGCTGACAGTTATTGCAATTAGCAGACAATTCAATTTTAGTTAGAAATAAATGGTGAACCTGTTGGTTTTCTCACGTAAAATACAAATGGGCAGAATATTCTACTATACTCTTCCAGGATGGATTTCAAACCACACTAAAACTTCTCAAGAAATGTAATATAAAATTCGATGTAAAAATTCATGTTCTCTTTGAGTGTGTATCTGTGTTTCAACAATTTAGCTAATCTATATTAGAATGTAATAACTTGAGTCAATAGGTCCTATGAATGCATTATAAGTGCAATTGCACAGTGATAAAGAGATGTGACACCTGGCTTTTTTTGTGTGTGTGAAATTGATTTCTGCTTTTTTTCTTCTGTAGTTAGATAACACTAAACTGACGAGGCTGTATTTTTAACAGACATCTTCCTCGCAGCAATTTCTTGCTCATTAGCCGGTTACAATGTTTTATTTAATTCCTACACATTTTCTTCCTTTAGGTGACTAGTTTTCATTGTTCTGAATAAAAAGGTTTTCATACAATTTCCTAGAACCCCATGATATAATGTAATGATTGAAATGTAACAGAACTAGAGCACAAACAGTAAGATCAGGAGTCCTTTCTGCCCTCCTCTTTCTTCCTCTTAGGTTTCACAGGTTTCTCTCATTGCACTGCATGGGGAGAAAACTGTAGGTCATCAGTCCTAGCACAAATTAGCTTCAGGACAACATGGGTGCTTCATGGAGACCCAAGGCAGCATAATAATCATTTAACTTGAAAACATATGTGGCAAGGTAAGAACATTCAGACTAGTTGAAACATAGAAACATAACTGTTTTTTTTCTTTTATTCAGTGTCCTAGATGGATGTGAAACAAATATTTTCACCTGCTTCCTAGGAGGGTTTGATAATAAAACCCTCCCTGCTCATGAGGACAGGGTAGCTAGTTGGTGGCTAAATTTTGTGTTCAACATTTATTCAATAATGCTTTATTGAGCATCTATCACTAGTACCCATTATTCTGGGTACTAGTTTACTTTTTATGTAAATGTATAGGGAGATGTAGAGGGATAAATGTTTATATAGGTAGAGCATACAATTAAAAATACAAGTATTTGATTTCAAAAAAGTGCTATGACAAAAATAAAAAGTAAGGAAATAAAGGTTTCTGGGAGGAGCAGGAGGAGGAGGAGGAGGAGACTACTTCAGATAATGGGTTTACTCAGCCACCAAAAGGTTTTGTTAAAAAAGAAGGATGACAAGATTTGAGATTACAGACAGAGTTCTGGGGAAGCTGGGAGGAGTATGCGGGCACCATCCAGGTCTGAAAGGAGGAGATCTGTGGGCACTACATGTAGGTGTACTGCCTGTGGCTGCATCCCGAAGAAGCAGCCAGATTCCCTAGGGGAGTTTGTGTGAGCAGGAAGGCAGCATCCTAAATGCTGGGTTTCCAGCCTTGGCAGACTCTCACGTCCCATTGGTGGCAAGGAAGCTGTAGAGGGCTGGTGGCTTTGAAGTACACTGTGAAGACCAGCTCACAGGCATGACCTGTTTGGGCAGACCAGTGGCCAGAGTGCTTTTCCATTTGAATTGTTGTTAGGCAAACCCTGGAATCCTGGTTTAACCGTGGGAGGGTATGTGGGAGCGCCAAGAATGCCTCAGGTTGAATTTTCTGCTGGCCCAAAGTACTGATTTATAGTATATAAAAGCGATTTTTATTTCATATGTGAGTTTGTTGATTGAAATTCATATTGGCTATATTTAAAAGACTTTTCCAAGCTGCATATCATCCACTTCTACACACCCCAGTCTCATCCTGCTCGAATGATTAGCATATTTATTTGCCTGTTTCAACCTGAATATTATTTGAACAATCTTGCTCTCTGAAGTTTACCAAGGATTTGACCTTTTATGGCAATATTTCAGCAGCTTAAGAAAAGTTCACTGGGGTAAAAGTTAATTTTACAGCTGAACTTTATGATCTATTTTACATGTTAAAGTGCTACCTGTCTTTAAGGAAACCTAAATTTAAGGCTTAACTTTTAAGCAATTACTGCTTCTTTTGAAAAGACTGTGGAGAGATAGAGTGCTACTGATGACATTTTTTATTTTAGGAGGTCAGGGTATACTCATTTTTTGACAGCTTTGAAATCTGAGAAAGAAAGGTCGAAATGACAATTCTTGTCTCTCTCTCAGAAAAAATGGTTATAAAGAGATTTCTGTGCTAACATTTGCTATTTTACAAAAATGATTATGGGTTATGATTCATTGGATTCTGTGTTTAAAAACCTGTGACTAGAAATATTGCTAATAAAACAAGGGTGATATTTTACTGAAATGCTGTGAAAAGTTTTCTCCCTCCCCTTTCCTTGCAAGGAGGTGCTAAAGTGTTTCAGTTTGTTTGAGGAATTGGAATAGGCCCTGATAATGCTCTCTTTCTTATTCAAGCTCTTAATGTGTGGACCCGGGAATAGGATATATTCAGATAGTGAGGGATACTCAGCTTGGAAAAATATTTTCCCTCTTCTCTAACAAGAGGTGTTCCAGCTGAAATGGAAACCTCTATGCTACATTTATCACTTCATATTTGGTGTTTTCATAGCTCTGACTTCACACTCTATGGTGGGAGTAGTTGCCGAATAACCCCCCATTCCCTAACCTTTTCATCAAAGAGAGATATAACTCAAAATGATACGACCTGAGCGGGGGCCATTACCTGGTAAACACGATGCCACTGTGCGATTCTCATATGTGGCTGTGCGATTATCATGTGTAGCTGTGCGATTCTCTTGTGTTGTTGTCTGATCTCTGCCCAATTGAATGAAACCCCAGTGTTTCTGAACTAAAACGGGTTGCCCATTATTTCTCCATGGCAAGACAGAGCCCTGTTACTGGGGAAATGTTCTTTCTTCTACATGGAGACTTATTTGTCTCCAAGGAAAGCTAATGTTTGTCACTGAGAAAAGTGCTTATTTAATTGGTCTCCTAGTAAAAGAATCAGCAGGCTTGTCACTGTCACAGGAGGAAAGCTGGAACTAGAACTGGGGGACACACGTTCACTCTGGTTAATAAACTGCAATAGGGTGGGGATAACATCACTGCTCACCATCTGATCTGAGGAAGAAATTGAGAATAGGGTCTTTCCACCTGTGGTGTGGAATATAGGAGGGAAGAGAGTGGGTGAGCAGGTGCATCAGTCAGGGGAACAGAATACACATGAGTGTTATGAGATAAGGCATTTATTATAGGAATTAGATCTTACACAATTGAGGTGCTGGGAAAGTGATGTTCTGAAAGGGGAGTTGCAGGATCAGAAAATATAGGGCTTTTTGAGAAACCTCCATATTATTTTCCATAATGGCTGTACTAACAGTCCATCTGAGAAGCTAAGCATGTCCAGCCATTAAAATGGGGCTGCAAAGGCGAAGCACATGGAAAGATCTGTGGCACGTTCTTGCCTCTATATGGTTACTGCCTGTGGTGGGCCTGGGGTCAACAAGGTCAGCATTTGGGAAGAAGAGTTGGATGCAGAATAGAGGAAATTGAGGATGCAATGAAACCTACCTGTTATTTCTGCATCTGTCTATCTCTGTGTCTGTCAACAATGAACTCCAGAAAATAATGGTCACTGCTTTACTTCTGTCTTTCAAATCTCATGCAAATTCTTCTTTTGGCCAACCTACCTCAGACCATCCAGGGAAGGAGATCCTAGGAAATGTTGGCCCCTAGTTTGACAGTGAAAACCCCCACAGCACAGCTGTGAACTGGAGGTCAATGGGTCTGATTCAAAGCAGAGGAAGCTTTGAAGTGGTCACTTTTATTGTGAAGGATGAAGACCCAAGTCTGGAGATGCTTTGCTTAAATGGTGCATGGAAAAGTCCAGTTAGCCAGAATGTTAACTTTGTCCATCTCACACTATATTTCTCTTCTGAACTTCCCTCCAAAATAACTTCATCATTACATTGCCATCTAATATGTTAGTCTTCTGGAGGCCAGGTGGACAAAGTAGCAGGGAAGAAGGGCTGTATGTTAGTTATGATGTTGACAGTAGCAGAAAACCTGACCAAGAGTAACTTGAACAAATAGGGTTTAACTTTTTGCACAGGGTAAGAAGTCTGCATGAAGTCTGTCTGAGGCTGGAGCAGGGGCTCAATAAGGTCATACAGGACTCAGGTTCCTTTGCTCTTTCTGACTACTGGTTCTCAGCAGGTTGCCTTTTTGTGCTGTGCTTGTTGCTTCATGGTCTCGAGATGTCTGTTCCAGCATCAGGCATTAAATCTGTTTGAATACAGGAAAAAGAAAATAAAAGGCCAGAAGCTTTCTCCTATTGTGGAGAAATGTTCCCTGAAGCTCGTTTTCAAACTTCTCCTTTTACTTTATTGGCTGAAATTGTTTTATGGCACCTTTAGTGGCAAAGGGGCTGGGAAAGAACTTACCTGGCAAAGTGGAAAGGCATTGCCGTAACTGTTTCCAGTTGATCCTGATCAATTCCTGAACCTTAGGGGAAGCCCAGCTTCCCTATCTGACTCAACGTAAAATTGATATTCTCGTTGCACAGAGGGAAGAAATGGTGATGGTGGGTGGGAGTATGTCTATGGTAGGTAAAGAACAATATGTATTACAGGATGTTTTGCTGTTCCTCTTTTCCTTCTTGACCCCAGGAAGGAAGGGAGCATTCACCTTTAGAGTGGACTGTAAAGCAGAGTCCCTGTTTGCTTTTAGTGGCAGCACAGTCTAAAAACCACAACTCTGGAGGTCCTGAAGAAAAATTCCCCTGCTATGGAGAAAATTGGAACAAATATTCTGAATACTCTGCCAATTAACAAATGAAATTCTCCAAAGTAGAGGGGTGGTGGTGCGGTTGGTGTCTGAGGATGTATTAAAGATATTGCAATTGTTTTATATCTGACCCCTCTATAAGGAAGCAAACTCCTTTAGGATGGGGATCTTGTCTTACTTATCTTTGTGCCCCTGTGTCTAGCATGGTATCTACTTTGAAGTGAATATTGGCTGTTGCAAGGATGAACTTTCCCAGAGAGCACTTGTATGGGTGACAGGGGCCTGGGCTACCCATTTGGTTCACTTGGGGGAAATATAAAAATTTCATTACATAGGCCACACTCAAGACCTTTTGTATCTGAATCTTTGGGAGTAAGAACCCAGGCGTTGGTGCTTTCAAAAGCAAAATTTTAAAAGCTTTTCAGGTAATTACAGTGTGCAGCCAAGGTTGAGAGTCACTGCAACAGAACTTTCTCAATTCTTTTTATTTTAAAAATACTCCCTGGGGAAGTACAAGAAACACCGAGCAAATATCCAGTGGTGCTAGATCTTAAGAATGATTGGTGGTTAGAATTCTCAGGGGGATATTTCTTACTGGAATTTGGCCAGCAGTTAGGGATTCCCACTCCAATAAAGATAGTGTATTCCTTGAAAATATTTGATCTTGATAATCACTCATGCCAGCCTGTTAAAAATCCCCATAAGAGAGGAATATGTGCATTAGGAATGAGATGAGATGATACCATCAGAACTATAGAAGTATTAATGATAATACATAAATTAGTGATCTCATTTTTTTCCTTCATGGATCGCCAAGAATGGCATAATTATATAACTCTGGCTCAAATCATGCCTTTATTCCCTCTTTTCTACTCTCTCACACACTATCTTTTCATCCTTTTCCTTAATTTCTAGTTGTTCTAGGCAGCTCTAAGGTTTTAGACAACTCTAAATTTTCGTGTTGTCACTATAAAAAGTTAGCAGTTCTAAGGGTGAGAGAGAGTCTTTCTGGTATGTACTAGACTTGAGAACAGATTCTTTTTCTATGGAGTGTGATCATCACGTTATGTACTGAATCTGTCCCCAGTCCTAGTTGAATTTGAATTTATGTCATCTGGCCTTGTATATAGTGGGTGTGCAGTAAATATTTATTGAAAACAACATGGCTAAGTGGAGTCAGACAGACCTACATTTGGGACCTGGTTCAACCACTTCTTAGTTATACTATTTAGGACTAATTATTTAATCCTTATGATCCTTGGGTTTCTGAGCTATAACATATGCACCAAAATATCTTTCCTTCAAAGATGCTGTGATTCCCATCAGCTTTAAAACATATTCCTGTTTTCTCCCTCTAAACCAAACCAAACCAAACCAAACACAATAAAACATAACAACCTCTTCCCCGACCCTGCAACGGTTTTATTCTGATAGGGCTACCATAACAAAATACTACAAACCTGGTGGCTTAAACAACATTTATTTCTTGCAATTCTGGAGGCTGGGAAGTACAAGATCAAGGTATCTGCATATTTGATTCTGGATGAAGGCCCTCTTTCTGGCTTGCATATGGCTTCCTCACTGTATCCTCACATGGCAGAGAGGAAGCGCTGTCTGTTCCTCTTCCTATAAGAGAACTAATCCTATCATGCGGTCTCCACCCTCAATGACCTTCTCCAAACCTAATTACTTCCCAGGCATCAAGGGATTCTTAGGGGGATATTTCTTATTGGAAAACTCTATCTGCCAATACAGTCTCCTAATACCATCAAATTGGGGGTTAGGACTTTTTATAAATTTTAGGGATATGCAAATATTCAGTCTGTGACACCCACAAAATCACCAAATCTACATCCCAAACTTTTTGTCAACCTCACAGGTATTTGTCTCCTAGAGAACTATATCAAAATACTTATCTATTTCCACTGCTTCCATTTTCTCACCTTCCATTGACTTCTCGGCTCAATCTTGAAACAACTCTCACATATTCCTAACTTGATCCTAATGTCTCAGCAGCATTCTAATTTGGTGGTAATTCCCCCCTTTCCTAGACTCTGTGACACTGCACGCCCCTAGGTTTCATCCTGCCTGTCTGTTCATTCCTTTGTCTTTGGAGTTTCTAAGACTTAGTCCTAGGCTGTCCTCTTCTCACTTTGCATTTATCCCCTAGATCTTCTCACTTATATCCTTGGCTTCATTTCCCACTGATGTGAGAATGACTCCAAATTTACCTATAGCCCTGGTCTTCTATCTGGGCTTCACACTTGTCTAACGAACTTGTTGACATTTCTTCTTAAAGGTCTTAAAAGGCAAATTCAGACTCAACATCAGACTAAAAGGATTCAAAGTAGAGCTAAAATATTTTCTTCCCCAAATCTCACTCTCATTTATTTCCCTCTCTTAGAGTATAGTAGTGTTTTTCTTTTCTTTTGTTCTTCTTTTTCCTTCCTCTTTCTTTCTCTCTCTTTCTCTTTCTTTTCTTTTTCTCTATTTCTTTCTTTCTTCTCTTTCTTTCCTCTCTCTCTCCTTCCTTCCCTCCTTCCCTCCTTCTCTCCTTCTTCCCTTCTCTTCCCTCCCCTTCCCATCCCTCCCTCCCTCTTTCTTTCCTTCCTTCCTTCTTTCTTTCTTTCTTTTTTTTTTTCTGACACAAAAATGGATTTAATTTGATGGAAAACATCTACAATATTGATTAACGTAATAATTTCAAGCAGAATGTGGTCTTTACTGGGCAATGATAGTAAATAGAATAAATACAATTTCAAATGCAAAGTTCTATCCAAATGAACCATGGATGCAATGACGTTTAGGGAACTGTGGTTTCTTAGCAAAACACAGTCTTGGCTGTTTAGGAGCTTAGAGATTTCTTTAGCATTATATCTTTTATGAAGTGGATCAAAGCAATCCAATATATGCAGTTAATAAATAATTGATTTCTTAGATTCTATAATAAGAAATAAACTCAATTACATATAAATTGAAGACAAGTTTACTTGCCATCTTAGTGACATCTTCATAAAATCTCTTTCTTTCTTTCTTTTCTTTTTTCTTTTCTTCCAACAGGGTCTCACTCTGTTGTCCAGACCACTGGCACCATCTCAGCTCACCGCACCTTAGCCTCCCAGGCTCAAGCAATTCTCCTGCCTCAGCCTCCCAAGTACCTGGGATTACAGGCACCCATGACCATGCCCAGCTAATTTTTTTATTTTTAGCAGAGATGGGGTTTCACCATGTTGGCCAGGCTGGTATTGAACTCCTGACCTCAAATGATCCACCCACCTCGGCCTCCCAAAGTGCTGGGATTACAGGCGGGAGCCACCATGCCTGGCCATGGTAACGCTTTTATCCATTTTACAAGGCAGAAATCTGGAAAGAGCTTTCTTTGTCACTCCACATAACCAAACCATTGCCATGTCTCTGTACCCTTGTCTCTTAAGTCTCTCTTTTTAAAACAACTTTATTGAAGTATAATTGAGAATGACACATGTTTAATGTATACAATTTGATGAGTTTGGACATATGCAAACATCTGTGATACCATCACTACAATCAAGGTATTAGATATATCTAACACCTCCCAAACTTTTCTTGTGCTCCTTTGTGTGTGTGTGTGGTAGGAGCACATAACACAAGGTCCACCCTATTAACAAATTTTGACATGTACAATACCTTATTGTTAACTATAGGCACTATGTTGCACAGTAGATATCTAGAATTTATTCATCTAGCAAAACTGAAACTTTATCCCCATTGAACAACAGTGCCTCATTTTACCCACCCCTCCAGCTCATGATATCCACTATTGTATTATCGAATATATTTAAAAGAATTGAAATCAGTATCTCAAAGGGATATCTGCACTCCCATGTGCCTTGAAGTATTATTCACAATAGCCAAGATATGGCCAACTGCTATTGATAGATGAATGGTTAAAGGAAATGTGGTATATATATATGTAATAGAATATTATTCATCTTTAAAAAAGGAAATTCTATAATTTATGACAACATAGATGAACCTGGAGGATATTATGCCAAGCAAAATAATCCTCTCACAGAAGGACAAATGCTGCATGATTCCATTTGTATGAGGAAACTATAGTAGTCAAACTCTTAAATATCTGCATCTTTCCATCTTCACTGCTATCACCCTCGTTTAGGATATCACTTTTCTACCCTAGACAACTGAAATAGCTTCCTAACTAGTCTCCCATTTACTTTCTTGCTGCCCTCCAATCTGTTCTCCCTACTTCAGCTGAAACGCTCTTAAAATTCAAATATATTATTTCCCGCTTAAAACACACCAATGACGTCCAATTTTCTCAGGATAAAGACCTAAATATTTAACTCTTGGTCTGCAAGTATCTGCATGATTTCATGTCTGCTTCCTCCTCCAGCTTTGTTTCATACCATGCTCCCCCTCACAGTCTGTGTTCCAGCCATATCGATTTTCCTTCAGTTCCTGGAAATACGCCCTGCTTCCTCCTCCTACAGGACTCTGCATAAACTCTCCCTTCAGCCTGAAACACACTGCTTGTCCCTTTCTGACTTATCTTCTACTCATCCTTCAGAGTTCATTCTTCTTTAATGCTTTGATTAGGCCTAATGCTCTTTTATATGTGCTCCTAGTTCTGTGAACCCTCTTTTGTCATTTTATCACAGTGTATTAGTTTGCTATGTCTGCCATAACAACATACCACAGACTAGGTGGCTTAAGCATCAGAAACTTACTTCTCAAAATTCAGAAGCTGGAAGTCCAAGGTCAAGGTGTCGGCAGGTTTGCTTTTTCCTAAGGCCTCTCTCCTTGGCTTGCAGGTGGCTGCCTTCTTGCTACATCTTCTCAAGATCTTTTCTTTGTGTGCATGCATCCCTGGTGTTTCTTTGTCCACATTTCCTCTTTTTATAAGGACAATAGTCAGATTGTATTAGGGCCCATCCTAATGGCCCCCGTTAACTTAATTACCTCTCTAAAGGTTGTATCCCCAAATACAGTTGCATTCTGAGATACTGGAGTCTCCAACATATAATTTTTTTTTTTTTTTGCAGTGGAGTGGGAGAATACAATTCAGTCCATAATATACACTTATAGTTTTTATTCCATTTTGTAATTATTACTGTCTTCTCCAGTAGCTTATAATCTCAACAAGGATAGAGATTTTGTCTGGCATGAACCACCATTGTTATTACATGATCTGGCAGTACCGCAGATGGTCTGTTTGTTGAATAAATGAACAATTAAGAATTAGAAGAGCCTAGCAGAGTGTGATACATAATAAATGTTCTGCAAATGTTAGATGCTATTAATAATGATGATGATAAACAGATGGTTCAGCTGACTCAGGGGATGTCTCTCAATGTTGTTCTCATGATGTAGTTGCTGCTATTAGCATTTACTTCTGAAGTCCTGCAGCTGATTTGAATCTTCATGTTTCCTTGAAAGGGTTTAATCATTGAACATAAGGCAAACCAGTACTAGCACAGCTTCAGTAAATATAGACTGATAATTGTGGATTTTCTGTGACTGTTTAATTTCCATGTAAGAAATTCTCTTGATTGGGCCAGGTGCGGTGGCTCACACCTGTAATCCCAGCAAATTGGGAGGCTGAGGCAGAAAGTTCAGCTGAGGTCAGGAGTTTGAGACCAGCCTGGCCAACTTGGTGAAACCCCGTCTCTACTAAAAATACAAACATTAGCTGGGTGTGGTTGTGCACACCTGTAATCCCAGCTACTTTGGAGATTGAGATAGGAGAATCGCATGAACCTGGAAGGCGGAGGTTGCAGTGAGCTGAGATTGTGCCACTGCACTCCAGCCTGGGCAACAGAGCGAGATTCTGTCTCAAAAAAGAGAAATTCTCTTGAGGCTTGTTTTATGATTGAATGTGTAAGCTCATTTCTGAAATATTAATTTTTCAACTCCTTTTTGTTATAAAAAACACACAAAACAGAAAAACTCTTGACTGGTTACATTTTATCTAACATGATCATTTCAGTTCTGTGATCTTCATTATAGAATTGTGTAAAATGAAGTTCATAATTAATATATAATATTCAAGGCCCGTTAATGTGTTTTATGCCTGCTATATCATGTTGCAATAATTTGCATTACTTTCCTAGACTTTTATTCTTGTCTTGAAAGTGAAATGAACATACTTTAATATTTCTCTCCAATCACATTTCTCTTTTTCACATTTTTAAGGTACATAAATCAATTAAAAGTGAAGGTTGATATGATACATATGATAATATGGACATCAGTTGTTCAAGCAACCAAAGGATTAGATATAGCCAACTTAAAAATATATGCATAAATCTACCTAGGATTTAACTCATTTTCCCTAAAAACCAAAGGAAAACTCATTGGGCCAAGAATACAGGCTTTTATACTGACCAAAATATGTAGTTCATCTTTGTTATCACTAGATGTCAGTGTTGTTTCATTGCAAACACAGAGGTTGTGGCTCCAGAGGATCCCAAGAGGATTTTGTATGACTAATCAACACTCTGCACTCTTACTAGCTGGCTTCTAAAGCTCACCAAAGTTCTTTTAGCATCACAGAGCTGAAAGAGACCTTACTTCTGCACAGGCTGCACAGAATGTATATTATTTTATTAGGCAAATGAAGAATGAAGGGCAACAAGTTTCAAAGAGTCAAAGGCAATTTTTGCTTAACAATAGCAACTATCAAGACATATTGAATGCTCACTGTGTGCGAGGCATGGCGCTAAGTATTTTACACAGATCCTCTCATTTAATGCCTCCTTAGACTAACTGCAGAAAGAATTTTACTCTTATTACACTCACATTTCACATGTGAAGAAATTGAGGTTTAGAGAGGTTAAATAATTTGCTCAGGACTACAGAACCAGCAAGTAATGAAAAAATGATTCAAACGCAATGAAGCCAATTGCTGAACTTAACTTTGCCTTTAACTATAGTACAGTACTATGTGGCCTCATCCTTTAATCACAACGAAGAAGAATCTTTGCTAAAAACTGCATAAAATAGTTATTTTGGAACTCATTTAGGAATTACTATGACTATAAATTGTATATTGTGACTTATTAGTATAAAATTCCCTGAAATACGAAATCCTAATTTCTGAACATTTTGAAAAAATGTAGGCACTTTTATTTTCTTTTTTACTGCCACCTAATCACAAAGAGATGATGTTAATTAAACGACCCCTCAAGGAAGTTGTGGGTGATGTTACAGATGTTTGCACAGACTTTCCTTCATTGTGACCTCCGTAGCTATAGGCAGTGATGGTGGAGCTCTAATTGATGCCTCTTTGGTATAATGGAGGCCAGGATCATAAAACCCCATTCAATGAACCATGGAAAGATTCTAGGTGACTATGATTTTTTTTTGCTAATCTAGCTAGTGGCACAGTCAATTAAATAAAACATAGAACATTTTAAAAAGTTCCTCCTAGAAGGTAATCTGGCAATATGAATCAAAACATAAAAAAGGTATAATTTAACATAACAATTCGCTTCTAGAAATATTTCCCAAGAAAACAGTTTTAGATTTATCAACTTGTATGTTTATCAAAGCAACATTTATAATAATGAAAAAATTAAACCACCTGTAATTTCAAATTGAGGAAATAAAATGTAGACGGGAAAAAATGGCTAAATAAAATGTAGTTACTAAAGTAATTAGTAGAATATTTAATGATATAAAAAAGTTTATAACGTATTGTTAAGTTTAAAAACGGTTAAGTTTGCAAAACTATTTTCAGTAGGATCCCAATTTTGTAAAAAATATATATATGCAGAGATTTCAAAAAGTTCATGGAAAAATAGAATTAAAAGATAAAAGTAAAAATTATAAACTGTATTTCTCAACATATGCTATATTAAGTTCAAGATACTTTTGTAAGTGACGATACCGGCCATTTAGAGCATCCCTAAAGAACTGAGTCCTAGGAATTTAACCATGTCAATGCAGTCTTTTTACATTATTAACTGAAGGAAAATGCATGCCATTTAAGACTTTTTAGGATTATGAAACAAAAAGACATTAGAAAGAGTCAAATCAAGACTATAAGGTGAATGCCTAGTGACTTCCCATCAAAACTCTTCCAAAATTACCCTGCTTGATGAGAAGGATGAGCAGGAATATTGTCATCGTGGAGAAGAACTCTCTGGTGAAGATTTCTTGGCTGTTTTTCTGCTAAAGCTTTGGCGAACTTTCTATAACATTCTTATACTATTGGCTAACTTTCTATAACATTCTTATACTAAGCAGATATTATCGTTCATTGGCCCTCCAGAAAGTGAACAACAAAATACCTTAAGCAACCTTAAAAATTGTTGCCATAACCTTTGCTCTTGGCTTGTTTGTTTCTGCTTTGGCTGGATCACTTCTACCTCTTTGTAGCCATTGCTTAGATTATATTTTGTCTCCAGGATTGTACTGGTAAAGCCATGTTTCATCTCCCATTACAGTTCTTCCAAGAAATGCTTCAGGGTCTTGATCCCACTTATTTAAAATGTGCTTTGAAAGTTCTGCTATTGTCTGCAGCTGATCTGGGTGTTTTGGCACCCAAATTTTCGAGTAGAAAATTTGCTCAACTTTAATTTTTTAGTCAGAATTACATAAGTTGGACCAGTTGAAATGTTTATAGCATAGGCTATCGTTTCTGCTTTTCATCATCAGTCCTCTTCAATTAAGACACAAACAAGAGCCTGGGCAACATAGGGAGACCTAATCTCTACTTAAACCAACCAACAAACAAAAATCAGCCAGGAGTCCCAGCTACTCAGGAGGCTAAGGTGGTAGCATTGCTTGAGCCTGGGAGACTGAGGATGCAGTGAGTAGAATAACACCATTGCACTTTAGCCTAGGTGATAGAGCGAGAACTTGTTTCAAAAAAAAAAAAAAAAAAAGACATGAAGAAGATTAATTCTTTTCTCACAAATTGATGTGGATGGTCTGTGACTGTGGGCTTTGTCTTCAACATGGTCTCATCCCATTTTAAAATGAATTATCCATTTGTAAACTGCTGATTTCTTTAGGGGCATTATCCCCATAAAGTTTTTATAAAGCATCAGTGATTTCACTTATTTTCCACACAAACTTCACCATAAATTTGATGTCTGTCCTTGCTTTAATTTTAGCAGAATTCATGTTGCTCTGATAAGAACTCTATTCAAACTGATGTTTTATCCTTCTTAGTGCCCCAAACTAGCTCCTGTTCATACATGTTATAACAAGTTGGTATAAGTTTATTTTGGTGCAAAAAAATTCAAACTCCATGTGAAGTTTTTTCATAATATGTGTTTCCATCAACCTTTTAAAAAATAATTCAACTTTTGTTTTAGATTCAGGGGTACATTTTCAGGCTTGTTATATGGGTATATTGTGTGATGTTGAGGTTTGGGATATGAATGATTCCATCACCCAGATAGTGAGTGTAGTACCCAATAGTTAATTTTTCAACCCTTGCCCCCTTCCCTCTCTCCCCACTCTAGTAGTCCACATTGTCGATTATTGCCATCTTTATGTTTATGAGAACCCAATGTTTAGCTCTCACCTATAATTGAGAACATGTGGTATTTGACTTCTGTTCTTGCATTAATTCACTGAGGATAATGGCCTCCAGATGCATTCATGTTGCTGTAAAGGACAATTTCACTTTTTAATGGCTATATAGTGTTCCATAGTGTATATATACCACATTTTCTTTATCTAATCTACTGTTGATGGGAACCTAGGTTGAGTCCATGTCTGCATTACATTCACTATTGTAAATAAATAGTGCTGCAATGAATGTAGGAGTACATGTGTCTTTTTGCTGGAATGGTTTATTTTCTTTTGGATATATACCCTGTAATTGTGACCGGAATTGGTGGGTTCTCGGTCTCACTGACTTCAAGAACCAAGCTGCGGACCCTTGCGGTGAGTGTTACAGTTCTTAAAGGCGGCGTGTCTGGAGTTTGTTCCTTCTGATGTTCAGATATGTCTGGAGTTTGTTCCTACTGGTGGGTTTGTGGTCTTGCTGCCTCAGGAGTGAAGCTGCAGACCTTCGTGGTGAGTGTTACAGTTCTTAAGGCGGCGTGTCTGGAGTTGTTCATTCCTCCTGCTGGGTTCATGGTTTCACTGGCTTCAGGAGTGAAGCTGCAGACCTTAGCAGTGAGTGTTACAGCTCATAAAGGCAGTGTGGACCCAAAGAGTGAGCAGTAGCAAGATTTATTGCAACAAGGAAATAACAAACGCTCCACACTGAGGAAGGTGACCCGAGTTGCCACCGCTGGCTGGGGCAGCCTGCTTTTATTCTCTTATCTGGCCCCACCCACATCTGGCTGATTGGTCCATTTTACAGAGAGCCGATTGGTCTGTTTTACAGAGAACTGATTGGTCCGTTTTGACAGGGTGCTGATTGGTGCATTTACAATCCCTGAGCTAGACACAAAAGTTCTCCAAGTCCCCACTAGATTAGCTAAATACAGAGTGTCAATTGGTGTATTTACAAACCCTGAGCTAGACACAGAGTGCTGATTGGCGCATTTACAAACCCTGAGCTAGATACAGAGTGCCGATTGGTGCATTCACAATCCCTTAGCTAGACATAAAATTTCTCCACTCCCCACCAGATTAATTAGATACACAGTGTCCATTGGTGCATTCACAAACCCTGAGCTAGACACAGGGTGCTGATTGGTGTGTTTACAAACCTTGAGCTAGATACAGAGTGCTGATTGCTGTATTTACAATCCCTTAGCTAGACATAAAGATTCTCCAAGTCCCCACCAGACTCAGGAGCCTAGCTGGCTTCACCCAGTGGTTCCCCACCAGGGCACAGGTGGAGCTGCCTGCCAGTCCCAGGCCATGAGCCCCACTCCTCAGCCCTTGGGGAGTCCATGGGACTGGGCACCCTGGAGCAGGGGCCAGTGCTTGTTGGGGAGGATGGGGCGGCCTTGGAAGGGGGGTGGCGGTGGGGCAGGGGGCGGGGTGAGGCGGGGGGGGGGGCGGCGGCGGGGGGGGGCGGCGGCGGCGGGGGGGGGCGGCGGCGGCGGGGGGGGGCGGCGGCGGCGGGGGGGGGGCGGCGGCGGGGGGGGGGCGGCGGCGGGGGGGGGCGGCGGCGGGGGGGGGCGGCGGCGGGGGGGGCGGGGGGGGCGGCGGCGGGGGGGGCGGCGGGGGGGGGGGCGGCGGTGGCGGGCCGGGGAGGCTCAGGCATGGCGGGCTGCAGGTCCCCAGCCCTGCCCCGCAGGGAGGCAGCTAAGGCCCCAGAAATCCAGCACAGCAGCTGCTGGCCCAGGTGCGAAGCCCCTCACTGCCTGGTGCTGGCGGGGCGGCCGGACGGCCGCTCTGAGAGCGCGGGGCCTGCGGAGCCCACGCCCACCCGGAACTCGCGCTGGCTCGCAAGCGCAGCGCGCAGCCGGGTTCCTGCCCGCGCCTCTCCGTCCACACCTCCCGGCAAGCTGAGGGAGCCGGCTCCAGCCTTGGCCAGTCCAGAAAGGGGCTCCCACAGTGCAGCGGCAGGTTGAAGGGCTCTTCAAGCGCGGCCAGAGTGGGCGCCAAGGCCGAGGCGGCGCCCAGAGCGAGCGAGGGCTGTGAGGGCCGCCAGCATGCTGTCACCTCTCATAATGGGATTTCTGGATAGGTAGTTCTGCTTTAATTTTTAACAACTAAAAATAACCAATATACCACATTTTATTTAGAAGAATTGCATTATAAAACAAATGTTTTACAACAACTAACTGTAATTAATTCTTTTGTTATATGTGCCTGAATACACCGAAAAGTTAGTAGTTTCTTTTTTAGGTGATAGGGTAATAGATGACTTTTGTTTTCTTTCTTTGTGCTTTTATTTATTTTTCTTTTTTTAACATATAACTAATGTATATTATTTATAAATTAGAAAAAATCTCACAAGCTATTTATATTTTTAAGAATTTTACACGTTATTTTTTAAACTAGGTTCAATGCTTATGTTTATTTAGAAAATCTGATTATTGCCATCTGTTTTCACATATCTTCAGTGTTGTTAACAATTCATGGCGTGTGTTTCTGTGTCGGAGTCAGGAGGGAGCTGAAAAGATGCAGTTTTATCTCCAAAGGAAAGCTAAGATGATTTAAAAAAAAATCTTAGTTACTGTCTTATGCAACTTGAGGGTGATCAATGAGGCTTTGGCCAAGTGTTTCTCGACAAAGTTCCGACTTAGTGTTTCTAATAAAGGGCATTGAGTTTTGTGTGAGTCAACATATTTGAAGGCACTGTCTTTACCATCTTCATTGTTGAAAACAGCTTGTCACGTCTCGTTCATATTTAGTCTGTTTTCTTGTTAACCATGAAAGCAAAGTGGTATATGGGATATTGTAGAATCTGCTGCTGCTTTTAATTCTGCATCTTTACTACTTTGATTGATTCTTTTAGAGTTGTTTATCTTTTTTTTTTAATGTGAGGTTGCATAGTCCAAGGATTCTGGTTTATTTTATGAATGTTAAACATTATTGAAATCACATAATTTTAATTAGACAGCGAATGCCCAATTAAACTATTCCTACCTTATAGTCTCAAACTTTTGGGAATTTTACTTGGCAATTTCTTCATAAATATATTCATCTGCCTTTTAAATAGCTTTCAAGTTTTGTGATATGAAGGCTCTACCATCAAATTATTCTTTCATATTGGAATTATATCGATCAATACATGTCTTTAAAGTGCTGAATTTTATGGAGCATCCATATATCAAATCTCAGGGCTGTAGATGGACATCCTTTCATTGATCACAGCTTGAACCTGAGCAGAGGATGATGGACAGAAACATGATTTAAGAAGTGATAAATCTGTTGTAGCAGACCTATGATCTCCTGGTCTCAACCTTACAAATGCTATTGGTGACAATTGTGGCTAAATTGATTAGTTATTGTCCTTAGGTTTGCAACTCTGACTCTAAACTCATATTGGGCTGAAAAATTTAAATATCTTGTTTCCAGGAGTCTTCATTTTTGGTATCAGTAAATAATCCACATTTATTTTCCGTTTGAGTGCTTTCTCTGTACTTCTTCCTAAGTGAGGGCACTGGACTGACTTTCTTCTGAATAGGTATAAAATTTTGGCCGTTAGTATTTTTGTCAACCCTGCTTTAATTAAGAATAACAACAGGTTATGTGAATGTTGGCTGGAAATCAAGATTTGGAAGGGTTTTACTGCAAAGAAAAATCTGAAGTTCATGATTCAATGCATTGTGAAGCTAGTATTGAACCTGGTTAAATCAAATTACACTGAGCTCATGGCCGTAGTCTATGATATAGTTGCTCAGACTGGCCTTATTTTCCATTTTCTTCCATTAAAATACCATCCAAAACTGAAAATATCACAAAGAACTGCATTCAAGATACCTATTTGGATGGAAAATGGCACCTTTAACTGCATCTTTTTGTAGTGACTTAGAGGGTTCAGTGACTGAAATGTATTTTTTTTCTTCTTTCTTTTTCTGCTTTGTTGTATTCATGCTTACAAGCACTGCCTGCAAATGACAAAACCGTAGGGGAATAACCTATACTATATAGGCTTCCCTATGTCATTGAGAACAAGAGAGGATGTTAAGAAAGTGTTGATTTTTGTAATAATTCACTCAAGTTTAAGTTCTGTTGATAGGTACCATAGTGTTTAGGAAAAAAAAAAAAAGAGACAAGAAGCTTACATAAAGCACAATTTTGAGTTTTATTTTACATTGTATAAAGTAGAAGAATAAGGGCCCAGGGATTTCAATTCCAGAAATGTAAAAATCAAAAAGGTAAAGTAATGAAGGTGACTCTTTTAATCACAAATGGAAGTGATACATAAGTTACAATCAAAATTTTAAAATGAACTCATTTTAATATGCCTAAACTTTATTTGACAAGCTATTTAACATAGCCTATGAGCCAGGCACTGATTAAGCACTTTGGCATTTTGTGAATATTCACTTACTTAAACCTCATAAGTAACACTATAAATACTGATACTATCATCAGCAACCCCATTCTACAGATGGGTGGTTGCTTGTGTTGAAAAAATAGCTAGTAGTTAGCAGAGCTGGAATTCAAGCCCAGCAGGTGACTCATGTCCACCAGCAGCAATCCCTTTGCCTCCCTAGTACAGGTGACTGTTGTCAGAGCCCCTGGTTGGAGTGGGAGGAGCCTAGAGGTGCTGCTCACTAGACTTGGCTCAGAGGTTGCAAAAATAGTATAACTGCCCTCCCAAACGTAATGGCCACTGTGGTCAGCAGCTCTTCTAAGAAGATCCTTTTGGGTTAATTCAATAAAATAACTCTTTATGTCTTTGGAGCAGTGTGGGGAGAATTTCTTCTAAAATGGATGGAGGAGTGGAAGTTAAAAGAAGTGAACAAAACAGGTGGCAATCTTTCATATGTGGTGTGTTTTCTCTCTTTTCCTGACCCCAATTTCCTTTGAAGGCACAAAATGCTTAGTTGAAAAGGGATTGAAGCTGTATTTACAGGTTACAGAAGTGGCTCTGTCAGTCACTCAGTTACCTCCTAGAAATATACCTATCCCACTTGGACTCATCCTTCTTCTCCTAAGTACCCATCAGTTCCCCTCTCCCACTAATTTTTTGTCTTCCTTCTGCAAACCTATTTATGCATTAGTTCCCACCCAGATCCCATACTCTGGCACACCCCTTACTTAGCTACCTATTTCTGAATGTGATTCTGAGGGATTTCATGGAAATGTTTACAATTGGATACCTTTTGGGTTCCTAGTTTGCCCAAAGGCAGACAGTAAACAGATTCTTTTAAGGTAAGGATTAATAGAATTTAAGAGAATGTTTTTAAGCCCTTAAACTGCTGTTTCAGTCTCTCAAAAGCTGAGTATCAAAGATTGAGTATCAAAGTTACACTTCAAGTTAGTAACAACCAAATACTGTTTTTTCATTCTGTTGTCTTTTGGTAAAAATTACATTTTTTGAAAGTAAATTTTTATAATAATCATTAAGATGTTTAGAAACCAAGTTCTTCAGGATAAAGAAGTTTATGTTATGTTGGAAAAGTTCTGGCTCCAGAGATATTTCTAAATTGAGGCCAGGACACAAAAATATTGTCAAACAACAATTTCTAAGCATTATAATTTTTAAGTTTTTCATTTTGTATATTCAAAAATCATTTTGTTATGTATTAATGAGTCAATAGTAGTGCACTTAGTTAATGCTATTTTTGTTTTTTTTGTTGTTTTTCTGAATTATCAGTATGTGATAAATAAAACTCAAAGTACTATTTCTTTTTCCCTTGGCTTAAAAATTTGGCTTTAGGTGAAATGGACACTGCTGTGCTGACCCTGGGCTTTTTAAAGCTCTGTTGTAAAAGCTATAAATGGTTTCTTAACATGCCCCTCACATCTCAAATATCTTTTTCCACAAGGACTACAAAATAACAAAATGTGCATCTGAGGCTTTGACACACACAGTGAAAATAGAAAGAGGAGGGGGAAATTCACTTCTTTATTAGGATGGCTTAAGTAACAGAGAGGGAGAGCCAAAGGGGTGAATGGCCTTATTCATGCTTGGTATTCCATAAAAGAATTGGGGTGCTTCTTTTTCTGATCCCCTGCAAGCATTCAGTTGCATAAGCTGGTGAATGAAAACATACCCCAATACAAAGCATTTTTTAAAAAAGGATTCTGTTCTTGAATGTATTCTTTGTCTTAGTTCTTACTTCAGATGACTCCTTGCTTATGAGTATTTCCTTTGCATACTGTAAAGGGAAAAAAAAGATAACTTCCCTCTCATGAGAGATTATTAAAGGGCAAGGGTAAGGAGAAAAGTGGAAACCAGGAAAGGATGAGGAACAAATGGATAGAGTAAAGCAATTAGCATAATGTATTCATCCTGCAAAATGTTTTGCCTCAGGTCCCAGTGGGATCAGTTGTAGAGATATAGATTCTAGTCTGTGTGTAGAAAAGATGCATAAAGTAACTTGTCTGAACACTTGCTTATGACTGAATTCAAGGCTTTTTCTGTCTGGTTCCAATTCTACATGTAAAATATAAGGGTACTCTGTATTGAAATCCTGCTTCAGTGTATTCCAGTGGTTTAGTGGGCTGCAGGGGAGAACAGAATGCCAAAAGACTGCTGCTTTAAAAATATATCTTGGTACAAGATACCCTTGACACACCTGTCTTGATCCTACAGACTCTATTAATGAGAATCTTAGCAAAACTGATTAGGTTACTTGTGTAAGGTCTGGGGCTATAACCCTGAGCTTGTGTGGAGCTGAAAACTTTTAATCCCTAGTTTCTAAATGTCCCCTTTAGCATCAACAGCTGCAATACAAACAAATCAGCTAATATGTTGTATATCCAGAAAAATGTCTCAGTAAAATATGATTCTGTAGAGTGTTGCTTATTTATGCCTTTGACATCTTCCTCTCCCCCAAATCCTGACTGTAGTTAGATGAGACCAATCCAGTTAGGGCATAATGGTTTATTTATTCTGAATTTTAATGAAAACATGAAAGGATATGTTGAGAGTTATAAAGACAATACCATGAGAAAGTATACATTTTATTGGTATACATATGTCTATATACAAATTGTAACCTCCACAAGACGAGTTATGGTATAATGTTTATTGTTGGGGTCTTTAATTCTTAGCACAGTACTTGACACAGGGTCACAGTATATGTTTGTTAAATAAATGAATGAAAAAGTGAAGTCTGATAATTTCTGCGAGTACTAATAATTACTTTTATTTAGTACCACTAAGAGAATAATTTTGAGAAGTTTATTCCGTTAAGAAATTTCATAGTCTTTGCTTAGTATTTGCTCACAGTATAGTAATGAGTCTCTGTCACTTCATATTTAGGGAGGGTCTACTTTCTTCAAAATGCTGGTGCCCTACTTAATTCATTTACTCTTGCTGTGTCTTTATTGTGCAATTTTTTGATAGCTTCTTCTGTAGCACCATTAAGCATCTTCATACCTGAAATGGCAGTTCATGTAGATTAATTACACTTTAATTATTATGCATGTAATATCATTTAGGTTATACAGCTATTTATTGAGCACTTACCATATGTTGAGGACTTTTGAAGTTACAGTGAATAATGAGTTATAGTCCCTGGTCTCACATACCAATTTTACAAGCCAGAAAATATGTGAAAAATGAATTTTAAAAAGTTCAAATTATTGGAGAAAACAATAAACCATCAATATTTCCTGGTTGAGAAATTCCAAGATTCTTTCGTATTTGAAAAGACATTTTGTATCGTCTGTTATTCAGCTGCCTTTAAGAAGAGTTGAAACAACAAAGAAGTGATTTTAGTGGAGGATATGTAGTATAAGAAATAGGTAAATTGATTTGATTTCTCTAACTTTGTCAAAAGACTTTTTTTGAATAAATTATTTTATACTTAGTGTACTTTTTTCTATTTTTAAATTAGAATTTCTGAATTATGGCTTGGAAATTACTTTCTGTTGCTGCCATTCTGATGTTTCTGTGTCCCCTGACTTCCTTTGGTGGAATTGTTTGTATCTCTGAAGAAAAAAACTTCTTCGGTAGCTGCTTAAGAAAGGATATTTGAGAAATAAGTTTTTATGCTTTCTTGCACATCTGAAAATTTCTTTCACCCTCAATTTGGTTAATAGCTGTGTTCAATATAGCATTTTGTATTAAAAATGTATCTCCCTCAGAATATTGAAAACATTGATTCCTTATAGTTCCAGCATTGGTATTGAGACATGCCATTCTGTTTCCTATGCCTTGTATGTGACATATACGTGCAGTCATGCATTGCTTAATGAGAAGAATGCCTTATGAGAAATTAATCGTTACATGATTTTGTCATGTGTGAACATCATAGAGTGTACATAGTACATAAACCTGGATGGCATAGCCTACTACACATGTAGACAATATGGTATAGCCTAGCACTCCTAGGCTACAAACCTATATAGCATGTTACTATACTGAATACTGTAAGCAATTGGAAGACAATGGTATCTGTACATCTAAACATAGGAAATGTGTAGTAAATATATGGTATAAAAGATAAAAAATGGTACCTCTGTATAGGACACTTACGAATGGTGCTTCAGGATTAGAAGTTGCTCTGGGTGAGTCAGTGAGTGATGAATGAATGTGAAGGACCAGGATGTTACTGTACACTACTGTGGAATTTATAAACACTGTACAGTTAGGCTATACTAAATTTGTAAAAAATATTTCTTTCTTCAGTAATAAGTTAACCTTAGCTTACTATAACTTTTTTTTACCTTATAAAGTTTTAAAATATTTTAAAACTTTTTGACTGTTTTGTAAAAACACTTAGTTTAAAACACATTGTACAGGTATAAAGAAATATTGTACAGCAATACAAAAATATTTTCTTTATATCCTTATTCATAAGTTTTTTCCATTTTAAAATTATTTATTTGTTTACTATTATTTTTTAAAAAACTTTTTTGTTAAAAAAACAAAAATAACACACACAGTATGCCTGGCCATACTGATATGGTTTGGCTGTGTCCCCACCCCAGTCTCATCTTGAATTGTAGCTCCCATAATCCCCAGATATCATGGGAGGGACCTGGTGGGAGGTAACTGAATCATGGGGGCAGGTTTTCCCCATGCTGTTCTCGTGATAGTGAATAAGTCTCATGAGATCTGATGGTTTTATAAAGGGCAGTTCCCCTGCATATGTGCCCTTGCCTGCCACAATGTAAGACGTGCCTTTGCTTCTCCTTCACCTTCTGTCGTGATCGTGAGGCCTCCCCAGCCATGTGGAATTGTGAGTCCATGAAACCTCTTTTTCTTTATAAATTACCAAACCTCGGGTACTTCTTCATAGCAATATGAAAATGGACTAATACAAATATGGAGGATCAGAATCATCAATATCCATGTTTTCCACCTCCACATCTTGTCCCACTGGAAGGTCTTCAGGGACAATAACATGCATGGAGCTGTCATCTCTCCTATGATATATATATATATATATTTTTTTTCTCTTTCTGGATCCTTTTATAATCTTATCAATGTTCTGAATTTCACAGTGATGAGTCTTGGGGTGTGTGTGTGTGTGTATGTGTGGCTTGTTCCTAACATTGGGCGCTTAGTTGCCTTTTTAATCTGGGATATATCCTTCAATTTCTTATAGATTAGGAAATTGAGAGTAAGGCAGTTAAACAACCTGCCAGATCACACAGCTAAGTGACAGAGCCAGGACTGTTTGACTTCCGAATTCTATGTGTAGTGTGTAAAGTTTAGCATAGCACTTTTACTTGTCCCTAATTAAAGTGCCCAGGTGGATGCAGACAAAAGTGACTCAAGGCACATGCTGAAGGAACCCAGTGCTTCTAAAGTATTTTCTTTGCTTTCACGAAGTCTTTTGCAAAATAGTTTTGTAGACCTTAATATTCTTATTTTTCTCAACTTTCAGCCTTCCTTAAAGCTTCTTCTTCCCTTTATAGCCTATCAGCCACTCAGCTCACACACATCAGGGTCCCACATGCTTGACATGTGCCCATCTAACAGATAGTATTCTCACTCAGCATGGATATTAGCACATCTAAAACTCACATCTACAGTTACTGCCATTTCCTGCACAGGGGTTATAATTTCTATACATATGTGAGAAGAGGGAGTTTGCCACAAAATATTACAGATTTTTAGTCTGTAGCATGTGATTGCACAGTTTGTTCATAGGCAAAAACTTGTTAGCAATCTAAGTTCATTTAGTTTTATTTGTTGTTCCTGTAAGTTAAAAAGTTAGGGATAACTACATTTTGATACTCCCTAAGCCACTTCTGACAGAATAAGCCTAGTACACATCTGAAAATGACACTTGTATAATCGCTTATAAAACAAAACTGGGGATTAAAACTATAAGCTTGCATTTTGATGTTCAAATACATAAAAGGAACAAAAATAATAATGCGGATATCCTTTGTAACACAGAAACTGCTTGTGTAGAATTTTGGAGATTAGAGAATTAAAAGGCCCAGGAAAGGCCTTGATGTCCAGAGTCAAATGAAAAATAAAAGTAGGATGGATTTACATTTTACTCTGTTTTCAGGCTTAATTTAAATACTTACTTTTTCTAAGATACTCAAAGAACATTATATATTTAAAGAAATAAATGCTTAGACCATCTGTTGATATTGGTGAATCTGCTTCTCCAGCAGTTAATGTGATTTGCTGTTCTGTTAACAGAACTTTGCTTTCTTTCTTCATGTCCTTGGTTCAAGCTGCCCTTTCTATGCCTTTCTTTTTCTCAAATCCTATTCATTTTTTTCAAGGACACCTCAAATCCCCCTCTCACTTTGAATCCTTTGCTGATAACCTTGGTTTAGAAGTTTTTCTTCTTAACTCATGGAGTTTTTGTTCTACACATTTGGCTTGCTTAACTATTGTTTACAAGTCAGTAGTGCTAAATATGTCTCTGTGGATTTATGTCTTTCATTTCCTATCACCGAGTAAGTACCTTGGCTACCTGTCATTGGCGGTGCCTTGCTTATGCACAGTTACATATCTGTAGAATAACAGATTCACATTTTTAGCCATGCTTCATTTGAAGAGATCATAGCACTGAGATCTTGCGTTAAACAGCATAACATCATGGTTAAAAGTCCAGGGTCTGGAGCCCACACTGTCAGGTCTGAATCTTGGTTTTACTACTTACCAGTTGTGTGATGCTGGGCAAATTACTTAGCTTCATGTTGCTTAGTTTTCTTGTAAAGTGATAATGACACTTACCTGCTAGGATTGGCAGACAGAGTGAATGAATTAATAGTTTTAGGGTATTTGAAACAATATCTGCTATATAAGTATTATAGAAGCATATGTTATAAGTTTTTTTAGATAAAGATCTATAAAAGAGACAATTGTCATCATTTATTTACTTAAAATACTGTGGACCTATAAAGTAGGCTAAATCAAATGGTTTTACTTTGAAAACAAGCATGAACGTGCTAAAATCCATTCTCTCATCTTCTACAATAGTGAATTCACAAATGCTAAAAGTATCTGAAGAAGGTGGCACCACACCTACTCTGGCATTCTTAGCTGTGAAGAGGTGATGATGGCCACCGCAGGCCATATTCAAACTCCTGTGCAGGATAGGAGAGCTCCTCTTCCTTCTTTGATAGCAGCTTTTCCAAAGGTAGCTGAATTCTCCAACTGGGTAGTTTGAATGCAATCAGATTCCCTGTGGGAGAATAATAGGATAAATGACTCACCCCAAGCTCATAGGCAGTCAAGATTTTAGAGCAACAAGTTTTAACATTTTGATGCAGTAGATTTTAGTATTTTCATATAGACATTCCAGTGGGGCAATTGGAGTGACATAAAGTCTATCAAAATAAAATTTGCATTTTGATACACATTACAAACCTCAATCCACTATTTCTGACCCCTAAGAATATAACTCTTTTAAAGTATACTCTTTCAGACATACTCTGAAACTGAGACAGGTGCTTAATTTTCTTCACACAAGCAATACTCTTTCAGAAAATTACTTGTATTACAGAATAAAAATCTTCTAAAGGTTGAAACTGGCACTTAATATGTGTAGCACATTTTTGAAAATCTGAGATTTAAAAAGTGCTAGAAATATATGACTGGTATCACTTTAAAAAATTAGTGACAATATGAAAATACAGTTCCTTATAATCAGTTATTTAAAAGCAAATTTTCTTATGCTATATCAAGAATTCTATTGTTGTTATTGTTTTATAAAACATTACATATAAGAAACTCCCTTCTAAAAATATTGTTACACTGCCCATTTAAAAGGTTGGTAAGTATAGGTTTTAAAATGTAACTGAGCATTGTGAAAAGAGTTTATGCTGAGTAACCACACTTAATGTAAACGATCCGTAGTGACCGACTCTGTGATAATCAGACTATTATTCAATAAATAATTTTTGTCTTAAAAAAACATACATAGCTGAGAACTTTAGTCTTTCAGTCATTTGGCAAGAAAATTGGATGTTTATATTCTGTTTGGAACAATTTTCACTCTACTCCCCCAAATGTCATTAGAAACTATGAGGGTCAAATGTAAGTTTTTTATGTTATAGATGAATGTTGAATAAATGGATAAATGGTGCCTAAACTGTGACAACATCACATTGTTCCAAATCACTCCAACTGTGTGGGATCTGAGCACGCCAGGTAAGTGCTCCAGCCCCACAACAATACTTTGTCATCTGCCTCCTGCTACCCCACCCCCACCTATCTGGCATGTTCTTTCCCTATATATCAGCATAGTTGTTTTCTTCCCTCCTTTAGATCTTTACTAAATGTCATCTTCTCAGCGAGGCTTCCGAGGCTTCCTCGCTATCCTTTATAAAATTGCACCTATTCCTTCCACCTCACACTCTTTGCCTCCTCTTCTCCAGTGCTTGTCACTCTTAAACTTGTTTACATCGGTCTTCCTCCCCTTCAAACTGTAAGCTCCTTAAGGATAGAAGCTTTGAAGATCTAGTTTACAGCCATATCTATAGGGCCTAGAATAATGTCTGGCACATAGCAGGCATTTAACAAATATTCAATGAATGAGAAAATGAGTCCAAAATCTTTTATATATGACTTTGTACTTATGGGTATGTCTGATGTCCTGGAAATAAAGGCATTTCAAAAAAATAATGAAGCTACCATTTAAAGAACAGATATATAGAACAAATCATTATTTTTGTAACATTCTGTGCATTTCAAAGGCTATGCTGTTCTGGTCTTTTCCTTCTTTAGGCTTTCTTTCTTTCTTTTTTTTTTTTTTTAACATAGCCATTATTTTCAGAAACAGCTCTGTTGGACTCTGCCTAATTTTTGTTCAGAGCTCTATTGTAAAGGAATCTGTCTTTGAGGATGCTGACCTTCTTTTCCGTCATTGTCTTGCTTTTTATTTTATACTGTGCTCTTCCTTTGGGACAGAGTCTCTCAAAAGGTTCTCATATATAGGTAAAATTGAATTTGTCTAATGACTTTTAATAAGGTGCTGTAATTTAAAATTTAACAAAATCCATGTGTGAAAAGCAGTGCTGTTCTTTTGTGTAGATAGGTACACTGAGTGATTGTCATAAAAGACACTGCTGTGTTGGTACAAATTTCTGTTAGGTACTCAGTTCTGCTGCATGAAACAGAAAACTGAAATAACAGTGGCTTAAACAAGATAGGGGCTTATTTTTCTTATGTAATGAATGATGCTGGTATTAGCTTCGTGGCTGAGGGTGTCGGGGCTGCAATGTCTACAATTCTTTCAGCCCTTAAGATTTAAAGAAGGAAAATGGAGGGAAAAAAAGGACAAAAATGACTATCAGATGAGTCATATTCCCTTTTTCTGAAGCTTCTCCAAACACCCAACTTTCACGTCCAAGCACTGGCCTGCTCTATATCTCATGGCCACCCCCATCTGCAAGGGAGGTTGCTTTTTCTTTCTTCGGAGCCAACAAAATTGGAATTCCATTAGTGAAGAAGGGGAGAATGGATATAGAGTAGGCAACCAGCAGTCTCTGACAGAGTAAAATATACCTAAAAGGTAAATAACATTTTTATCTGCTTTTTTTAGAAATGAAATTGACCAGGCCACATCACCTGGAGGAAGTGTTTGGAAAATTATCTACAGAAAATTATGTTTCAAGTTTTTAGAAAGCATGGAAGTAAAATACTCTTTATAATGTGCAAATGTAGACTAGAGCAAAGAAGACAGCTTAAATTCTACACCAAAGAACAATTTGTATAACATCCACGTGGTTGTATCTGTTGAAAGACATTGCCCAGAAACAGTTCTAACTGTAAGATTTAAGTTATAATTCATAGTAATTTTAGATAGGTCAGTGTGGATTGTATAGACTATAAAATATGGTGATAAATTATATAATAATTATTTAGATTATATAATTATTTAAGGTCTATTATTTAATATTTATAATTAATATTTCGCAAGGTAGATTATGTAATAATTAAAACAATTATATTTTGTAAATGTTAACAATTTAGAATATTTGTAGCTCATCTGTTTGATAACTAAAACAGATAAAAAATCTGAAATAATGAGTTTGTATGCCTTTAAGTTGTTATTGATTCATTTAGAATTACTTAAATGCAGAGTAATTTTAATTTTTTTATCTCAGAATTTAATTATTTAATTTAAAATTGTAGTAACCCGGGAAATTTGTTGGGAAGTCATTGGCAGGGATGAATTATTATTCCTAAGGAAAAACTTTAAGGTATTTAATTTAAAGTTTCTTTTATTCTTGTAACTACTTAGGAAATGACTTTAGGGGGCTTATCATAATGCCATAAAAATAGTAAATGGAATGAAAGAAATCAGGTCCCTAAAGAAGCAACACACTTCAGTTTTTCAAATGTCTATAATTATACAATAATGTGTTTTAATCCTAGGGGAAAAGTATTTTGGATCTTATTCTTCCTTAATTTTAAATGAATGGGAACCTTGTTGAGTTTAAATTAACATTGCACATTGAATTGCAGTTGTCTTCATTTTTCTTTATTTTAAATGATGGATAAAGAGAGCTGTTTTATTTTCTATAATCTTGTCTAGAAAATGAATTGTAGGTATAATGATGTTTTAGATTAAGTAAGGCTCAGGGGACATAAGTGTGACTCACACATAGTTATTGTGTTCAAGAAGCTTCTAGTCTGATAGGAGAAACATGTCTGAGACATTTACTTCCTTTGTAGCTAAGGGCTGTCTTTGTCCTTTCTGGATGCTCTACAGAATATTATAAACTGGGTAGCTTGTAAACCACAAACATTCATTTCTCACGGTTGTGGAGGGTGAGAAGTCCAAGATCAAGGTGCTGGTAGATTCTGTGTCTAGCGAGGGCTCACTTCCTGGTTCATAGACCACCATGATCTTGCTGTGTCCTTGCATGGCAGAAGGGGCAAGGGAGTTCTCTGGGGTCTCTTTTATAAGGACATTGATCCCATTTATGAGGCCAGAGCCCTAATCACATCCTAAAAGTCCCACCTCCTAAAACCATCACTTTGGGGGTTAAGATTTTAACATATACATTTTAGGGGGACATAAACATTCAGACCATAGGGTTTATGCTAGAGGTATGAACAAAGAGCCATCGGGGTCTGGAGGAGGGCAGATGGTGCCAAAGAGATTGAGGGAAGAAGATGACATTTGACATGGATCTTGAAGGAATTTTACCAGATGAGAGATTAGGGGATGGACATTCAGAGAGGGAACAGGTGATAGAGAGGGAGAGTTCCCTGAATGGACCCTCAGTGAGGAGGGACAGTTAAAGGTGGTGCTTGACAAAAAGTTGAGGCTGACTGTGAAGGGCCTTGTATGTCTCGCTAAGGATTTTGGATCTTACTGGCAGGCAGTGAAGGACTTACAGAGTTTTTAGGCAGCACAGTGATATGACTAAATTCTGCTTTCATGGAATTTAGTCTGCAATGACAATTAAAAGGATGGACTGGGGCAGATATGATTGTTGGTAAGGAGACCACCAGGAGGCCTTCGTGGCAGCCCAGGTGGGATGATCAGAGCATGAGCAGAAGGAGTCATCATAAGGACATAATCGAGAAGGTGGCTTTGGGAAATATTTCTCTTAGAACTAGGCATTTGCTTGTGGAAGTATGTGTGTGTGAGTGCAGGGGTCATGAGTACTTGGAGCTGAGTATAACTCTGATGTTTCTAGCTTGCAAAATTATATAGGTCTTATCTAATGAGTTTAAGAATTTAGAAAGAAATGCAAGGTATTTTGAAGCAAGATAATAAGTTCAATTTGGGATGTTAATTTTTTAAAATATCTGTGTAGGAGAGAGTTGGAGATATGAATTTGGAAATAAGAGTTGAGAGAGAGAGATTCTGGTGTCATCCTCACAAAGATAATTGTTAAAGCTCTGGAAGGAAGATGTCTTATCTCAATTTTGCACATTAACTGAGACTGACAGAGGTTAGTGACTTGTTTAAGGTCACTAGAGCTACCAGGGTAAAAAGTCAACATCTAACCAGGTCTTCTGATCCCACAGTCAATTATTTAATTTCTTTGACCCTCAGTTTCTTTATGTGTAAAGTGAGGATAATGATATCTTCCTCATAATACTTATGATTAAATAATATAATATGTATATGCAGTATCATGAAGTGACACAGGGTCACAATCAGACAGTCATTAAAAGTGTGTTAATTTCCTTCTCCCTTTCCTTCTTTTGTTTACAAATGCTGTTGTGGGTTGACAAAGACTCTCTCCTTGACCAAACTTTAGACAGGCTTCTCTGAAACCTCTTCCAACTAGGGCTCTGTCTTCCAGCGTACTGAGTCTGGTCTTAGCAAGAGTCCTGTTAAGTCAGTTTACGGAATGTCTCTCCATTCTTGGTATCTGATCACTCTTGATATCTGATCATATTTCTCAACCCACACCCTTGATATCTGATCATCCTGAACTAACTTCAGCAGGAATCATGTTAAGATGGTTTAGCAAGAATTCCCCTACACTTGATGGCTCTTCTTAGTAATTTTCTATCCATTGACACCCCTCACCTCCTACTCCTTGGCTATAAATTCCCAACTACTTTAATGTGTTTGGAGTTGAGTGGAATTTCTCTCTCCTATTGTAATAGTCTTGACACCTATTGCAATAGTCTTGAATAAAGTCTTCTTTGCCCATTCAACAAGTGCCAGAATAATTGTTTTTCTTTAACAGGGCCTTAATATGACTGTACCTAATCATATTCCAAGAGGTTCATTAATTAGACAGCTTTCTATATGTCTAGCATGACACCCTTACTACCTAGGCCTGGGAGTTCAAACATGGATCAAAACCAGAAAGCACCAAGTGGGCATCAGATTGAAGCTGGGTGCCAATAGATATGATTGTGGGAGCAGTCAAGGTTGAAGATACGAGTCATCAGAAAATAAGGAGAGCTGAACAGTCGAGCCAGAGTTGCAAGAGAGCCCGGAAACTGGGGAAATAGCCAAGATCATGGGAAATAAGAGTATGAGAAGCAGGTGTTAAAGTGATCTGACTAATTCCACAGGATGAGAATTTTTTCTTCCCCAAGAATGCTTTTAACAAGTTAAATGCTTTTTGGCTCCATGTGAAGCCTTTTGGCTACCTTGAAATCTTACACACAGACTCTGCAGGGGATAAAGTTTGGCTATGTTGTTCCATAAGCATATTTTCAACTTGGCACAATGAAGACCATTGTCCTAGATGGCCTGCTGGGGAAATGGATTATGTAATTATGAAGAGCCGAGATTTAACACTTACGCCAGTATCTGCTGGCCAGGCTGGAGGGCAGTGGCAATCATAGCTCACTGTAGCCTTGAACTGGGCTTAAGTGTCCTCCTGACTCAGTCTTCCAAGTAGCTGGAACTATAGGTGTGTGCCACCATGCCTGGCTAATTTTTTAAATCTTTTGCCGAGATAGGGTCTTGCTGTGTTGCCCAGACTGGTCTCGAACTCCTGGACTCAGGTGAGTATTATTAATTTTTAAATACCAGAATAGAATCAAATTACTCAATATTAAAATTATATTTCCATAACTGATTTTTTTAATAATCTAGTAGGGTGATGGGGGGACTTCAGGGCTTCCATCAGGAATGCCAATGATCTGTGTTATATAGGTATGTGAAAGGCCTGGTGGACAGAATTCTGGTGTTTTCAGTGCCCCTTACCTTTCTTGAGTGCTCAAGACTGACCTTAGGAGAAGGTAGAATAGACAGCAAGGAGAGTTTTAAGGGCCAAACATGAGGGAAATGAACTTTTGGGGCAGAATCAAAAGAGGAGAAAATAGTTCAGCAGCTACAGCAAATCAGGGTGTACTCACTGGAGTGTTCAAAGGAGCAGGTTGTGCAAGTGTGAAAGTTGGCAATTTGGAAGAGACAGAAAGCAAAAATACTAACAAGGTTGGAGAAAGGGCTCTTATGAGGTCCTTAGGGTGTTAACTTTGCAATGCCATATAAGGCCTTGATTAAGATTTCTAACAAGTTAAAAAAATTAAACCTGAACTGCAAATGTAATGATTCGACTGATGGCATAATTTGTATGGATTTATTCAGGAGGAAATGTCAACTATATTTACGGCCCAGTTGAGAAAGAAGATGGACAGAGAAAGATCAGCAGACAGACCACTATATGTGCTATGCTCTATGGGATCCTGTACAGAGCCTGGGCTAAGAGGCACTGCCCCAGTGCCCATTCTCAGGAAGGGACAGAAACAGTTAACTCCTGGCTTCCAGTTTTCTGTGTGCCTTTGGGCAAGTGGGCTTCCTTATTCACATAAACTCCCCTTCCTCCAATTCTAGGGGTAAAGATAATCAAGAATTAACTACATATGTCTGGGCAAATGTTTATGTTTGGTTGTAATCAGAATGATGGAACTGAATTATGATGCTAGGCATTAATTTACCATGATAGTATTAACTGATATTTTTGAAAGTCACCCAGATAGTCCAATCTTGAGAAACTAGCTTGCCTATAAAATAATTTGACTAGTAACAGTATGTGTGATTTTCTCTGAAATACAAACTTTAAGGAGAGAGGTAGAATGAATTCCCTTCTCTATTCTTAGCATCTTCATAATTTCATCAAATTCATTAGATCTCTGAGTGTTTCCTTGTCTGTAAAGTGAAGAGAGCTATACATATATGAAAAATATTGTGAAGATGATATATTAAAGGAGGCTATCACAGTAGAAGGTGTTTTTTTTATAAATGTGAGTTTTTAAAATATCTTTCAGTTTAAGATGTCATCTTGATAACTGCCAGATTTTTGGCTTTTCAGCAGCCTTTGCCAAAATAAGATTCAGAATAGTCGACCCCACCCTCCCAAATCCCCCAGCCCACTCTGTTTTTCACCCTGGCACAGGACAATTTAATTTCTGCTGGTGTGGGGTTTGCGAAGTAATCTCTTCCAGAGACACTCAGAACAGTGTTGAGACTTCTCTAAGCCACAGGCAATTACAGAATTTACTCCATCTTCACTTCTTTGCCCTTGAATCTGACCTTTCGAAGTTGTATAAATGGTCAGATGCTGGGCTATCAGTTGCTTTTTAATTTTAAAAACTCTTATCATTTCTTTTATAAACCCACAAAAATGCTTGTAGAAAAGTTAGAGAACTCATACGAACAACTACAAAAATCTTTTTTTCTTATGCATACATATGTGTTTCAACAAAATCCAAATTATGCTATATAAAAATTATTTGCTAAGTTGCTCTTATCTGTACATTGTTTGCATGTATAGGCATTTCTGCTAAAATGCAGTGTATGCACTTCCAAAAAACCTTATATTTGGCAAAATTGTACACTAAAAATGGCAGGGATAAATTGGAAAATAAGGTTAGGGCAGAGTATTCAAAGTTCAAGCAAACTTGCAGCCAGAGAACCAGCAAAAACAATTGCTAGTATCTGGGTAGATAAGATAGACTGCCAGACAGACAATTCAACATGACTGCAGGCTGGTATGTTGGAGATTTTAAAAATGCAAGGACAATAAAGTGGTAATGCCATCAACCCTTTAATTAGAACAGGAAGGGCCAGGCGCGGTGGCTCACGCCTGTAATCCCAGCACTTTGGGAGTCTGAGGTGGGCGGATCAGCTGAGGTCAGGAGTTCGAGACCAGCCTGGCCAACATGGTGAAACCTCATCTCTACTAAAAATACAAAAATTAGCCAGGCGTGGTGGCAGGTGCCTGTAATCCCAGCTACTCGGGAGGCTGAGGCAGGAGAATCGCTTGAACCTGGGAGGTGGAGGTTGCAGTGAGCAGAGATCGGTCCACTGCACTCAAGCCTGGGGGACAAGAGCAAGATTTTGTCTCAAAAAAAAAAAAAAAAAAAAAGAATAAGAAGGGAGCACACTGAGCAGGAGTATGCACAATACAGATGGAAACAGATTTCTGAGCCACTGGGGCTACCGTCAAGGTAGGCACTGGCAACAGTGAAATCTGCCATGAGCTGAGAGCTGCACCTCTCTCGCCTCTCTGGGACTGTGTCTCTCTGAGTAAAAAGGTCTGCGAGCAAACCTTCTTTTAAAATTTATTTATTTGTTTTTCAACTTTTTATTATGGAAATTTTTAAGCATACCCCAAAGTAAAAAAAAAATATATATATATATATATATATATAAATAAAAATAATGCATTCAAAATCCAGCTTCAACAATTATATTTTTCCATCCTGTTGCAGCTATCTATAATTTTACCTGCTAATAACTCGGTATATATTCCTACCAGATAAAAACTTTAAAAACCTATAAACATAATGCCACTTTCACACCTAACAAAATTTATCAAAATTTTTGATATCATCTAATATCAAATCCATGTTCAAGTTTTTCCAGTTTAAAAAAATCTTTTCGTCATTCCTTTCTTCAAATCAGAATTCAAGGAAAATCCATTAATTGGATTTGGTATTATATTTTTGGGTATCTTTGTATCTTTGGGTATCTTTGTAAGTTTCTTTTTGAAAATATTAGCAAATATTATACATATTGATATTTCCCTTCTTTTATGAGTTTCACTGTTCAGTTTCTTGGTGTCTTTCATTTAATAGCTAAATCCTGCAGATCACTCTACATTACCATAAAGAATTTTCATCGGTTCTTATTATATCTGCATAGTCCTTCATCGGTTGGTATACCGTAGTTTACTTAATCAATCTTATACTGATGGAATGTGGGTTTTTTTCAGTCTTTTCTTACTATAAATCTTGCAAATCATGCTTTAATAAATAGCCTTGTCTATATTTTATATTTTTAAGCACTTGTTTTAAATTTCTTAAAACATACAATGGGCTCCTGCTGTCAGTGCAGCTGCTGAGCAGAGGGTTTTTCCTTTCCTGCTGATGGTTAGAAGTCCAGTCCTATTTTGGCTTTGCTTATCCAGAAAAAGTCATATATGAACCAGCACAACTCCAACTTATAGTGCCATAATTCCCCTATTTACTAAGTGTATATACAGAAGCGTGTTGCAGCAGGACAGACGACATGTGCACATACCCACACATCTATCCCCCCATTGTACATACAAACCACACATCTGCATTATCATTTTTAATGGCTGCTGCATTCATTATTTATTGCTGCATAGCAAATTACCCCAAAGATTAGTGTCTTAAAACAATAAACTTTTATGTGGTTTGGGGCTGTAGAAATCTCAAGGCACAACTGGGGAAGGATTTGCTTACAAGCTCACACATATGGTGCTGGGAGAACTGCATTCCTCGTAGGTCACTGGACTGAGCCTCCCTTAATTCCTTGCCCCATGAGCCTTTTGATAGGGCAGCTCACAGCATAGCAGCTGGATACAATCAGAGGAAGTGAGAGAGCAAGAAAGGATGACCAAGACAGAAACAGAATCTTTTTGTAACCTCATCTCAGAGGCAATATCCCATGGCTTTTGCCATATTCTGTTTGTTAGAAGCAAGTCACTAGATCCATTCAAGGGGAGAAGATAACACAAAGGCATGCATATCAGGGGCTGGGTATCACCGTGGATGATTTTAGAAGCTGCTGACCACAAATGCATAGCATCTCATTATGTGTATTATATTATAATTTACTTAATGATCTTCTATTGCTGGACATTCAGATTGCTTCCATTCACATCACACATCCACACTTTCCACTGTCTTTCTCATGCCTGTTGTATGCCTCAAGCTTCCGAAAATCAAAGCTCCAAAAACAACTCTTTCTTCATGTAGAGACTGCAGAGAAATATACTTCCCCCCAACCAACTCCTCTGGAATTTCAATGAATAACATTTTCTCTATCCTGTTGCAGGCATTTCAGATCAAAGTGATACTGGTCATTTATCCCATAATATATTCTCAACTTTAGAATTGGTATTCTGTATATAAAGTGGTCTTCCAATTCAATAAAGACAATGCCCTCAATAGAAAAACAGGCAGAGAAAGTGAACACTGAAAAATAGCAGTGACAAATTAAGATATGAAAATACTAAGTTGCATTCATAAGAAAAATACAAATTGTAACAAGATATTATTTTTAATTAAATCAATTGACAAAGATTTTGAAGTATCATAATACCTAATATTGGCAAGGATGTACACAACCAGGCACTCTCAAACATTCCTGGAAGGAGTTTGTCTTTGTACCCTTTGACCCATCAATTCCATTCACCTATGTCTTCTGTGTTTTCTTCTACATCTTGTAGTAAAATTGCATTGTAGAATTTTTCCAGTGTTAGCTGTCACTGTGGGATCACTGTTGCTATATTCAAGGCATCAGAAAATATCTGTCAGTGAAGTGAGAGCAGCTTATCAACAAAGGCCACGCCATGGCCACTTTAGGGGTGCAGATCTTGACAAAACGATTCTCAAGTTGCCAAGCAGGTTAAAGGCAGTCAAAATAACAGTGACAGCCATAACGGAAACACAGACTTCATTGCTTGCAACGAAGATGTGGATGCTGTGAAGCAGAACCACTGAAATGTGCCTTGGAAAACATGAAGTGCACTGCATAATACAACAAACTATTTCCATTATATGAGAAAAAAAGTCTTGTGAAACTTCACATTATAGACTCTTAAGTTTCTCCAAGTGAATTTATTTTGAAGGGAGGACACATTGGTATAAGCCAAAGAAGTCTCATTGAATCTTTTGTGTTCATCTTAGTTGTCAGTACAGTGAAATGGGTTAAAACTAACTGATTTCTAGATCACTAAAGGAAATGTCACATCATTAAATGAGCATTTCATTCAAAGGGTATGTTATTCTTTGCTACTCTATTTGCAAACAGGCTTCTGCTTATCTTATGATTGTTCCCCAAGCACACAGTAGAAATGGGGCCAAAAGCCTTTTCCCATCTGTCTTTGTGTTCAGGATATAATCCTCCACAATTACAAAATACAGCAATTATATCTTTTGACATTTCTGGATCTCTGTGATTCTTTACAAGATTAGTGTGATGATTAAGTAGGGAGAGATTAATGTACAAAAGACCTTTGAATTTGTAGGCCATGGTTCTCTCCCAATTAAAGATGTCTACATATTGCCTTCTTTCTCCAAACAGGAGACTGTGTTGTTTTTTACTGTTTATTGACTATTAAAAACAGAGATTATAGGAGTGAATGTATAACGCAAAAGGCTTAAAAGATATTTTCATTCTGGTTCTCAAGAAGCTTGATATCTGAGAATACAATTTAGTCTTAGAACAGGAAAATTATACCCCTTCTGTTTCTCTAAGTTTCCTTTGAAATGCAGGTGAAAGTTCTACTTCTCTTCATGCTTCACAGGGATCAGACCAAAAGGCAAACACAAAATGTATTGATTCTCATATATATTAGGTATATGATGGTCAATTACTCAATGTGTATTTTACTTACTGTCCTTCCTCTTTTCTGTATTTTTCCCTCAAGTTTTATTTTGTTTATACATTCCTGTATTTTCATATGTAACTAACTCTAAGTAGTTCGATATAATGAAGTTAATGACATAGCCTCAAAAATCATGTTATGTGCCAATTTACTAACATAAGGCATCTTTTGATTTCTACTAGTTTGACAGTGCTTTACTAACTTCAGACTTCCAGTTAATATAGGTATGAGTAATCAAAAATTTATCTCTTTAGTTTGAGAGGTTCACTCTGTCTTCATAGCTGAAAAAATTTCTAGTTAACAATACTTAGTTATACATTTTCCCCATATCTTGTGGAAAATTCACAAATTCTCATCAGTCTATCTTATTAACAATCTACTTAGCATATTCAAGATAAAATGACTAATTTGAACATCTTTGGGAACTTTTTCAAAGCAGTCCTACCTCATCTGTTTCCTTCTCTTGTGCGTGTGGACTCTTCCATATGAAGAAAGCAGCAGGTATGCTCAGTATGGCCTTCAGATTTGATCATTTAAAAAATTATATATTTTTCATTTTTATAGATTTAGGTGATACAAGTTCAGATTTGTTATGTGGCTATATTGCTTAATGGTGAAGTCTAGGCTTTTAGTATAACCATCACCCAAATTATGTACACTGTATCCATTTGGTAATTTCTTATCCCTCACTTTCCTCCTCCTCCAACCTTTTCAAATCTCCAGTCTATTATTCCACTTTCTATGTCCATGGGTACACATTATTTAGCTCCCACTTGTAAGTGAGAACATGGGTTTCAAGATTGTAGAGGGCTGTGCACTTGGAAACCCAAATGTGTACTTTATAGAGTTCTTTTTTGAGAACTTGTGTTGCTCTGTCACCCAGGCTGGAGTGCAGTGGTGCAATCTCAGCTCACTGCAGCCTCTGCCTCCTGGGTTCAAGTAATTCTCCTGCCTCAGCTTCCTTGGTAGCTGGGATTACAGGCACCGGCCACCACGCCGGGCTAATTTTTGTATTTTTAGGGAGACGGGGTTTCGCCATGTTGGCCAGGCTGGCCTTTAACTCCCAACCTCAGTGATCCCACCTTGGCCTCCCAAAGTGCTGGGATTATAGGCATGTGCAACTGCACCTGGCCTAAATATGTACTCTGTGTGGATAGCCTATGGGTAGGCTAAATCATTTAAATAATGGTGAGCTAGTTAATAGTCCAAATATTCATTTGAGTGAGTCAAGTTGTGTCTCCTGAGGAATGTTTGGTTTGAAAAGCTATGCCTCTATAAGCATTGAGTCAATCAATATTCCAAATAAAGTGGAAAAAGGCCGCACCAGGATTGTGTGAGATTTTGAGAAGTGGCATGTTGATCAATTGGAGCTCTTCTGACAGGGTAAATGTGAAACCTCCCACCATAGCATCTAGTAGAGGCGATGTGATCACTTCTGATTAAAAAGGAGAACTAAAAGACTTGTAAGGAAATTTGATCATTTTGACTTGAATAGAAATTCTACATCAAACAAGCAATTTAAAAATATCTCTTAAGTGCTTTGATTTTAAAAATGCTTTAGCGTTTTTTTCTGTTTGATCTCAGCTTATCTTGTATGGTGGGAGACAGAGCAGTATGATTTTAAGTCTTGACTCTGTCGTTAGGTCGCAGTGTGACTTTGGGAAAGACTGCAAACTTCTCCATGCTCTCCAGGCTTCTTCATTCATGAAATTATGGAGTTGTGCTAAATTATTTCTAAGATAGTATTCGACTTGAAACTCTTTGATCATATCTTGTATAAATGGAATAGTCTCACATTTCTGATTATTTGAAAATAGCACTCAATTGGATTTAAAACAAAAAATAAACATGTGAACATTTAAAAAATTTCTATGCTATTGCTATTATTTTAATTTTGAGGCTTATTTTAAATTTTTGCCTTAGTCTTTCAGAAGCCTAAGACTGGCTGTTAAATAGTTCTTCTAATTAGTATGAATGGTTCTTGCATTTAAAATCCTTCTCCTACATTTGATAAGATCAAAATTAGACTGAATAATATGCCTTGGTTGAACATTAGCATGCAAACCATGTAACTTGAAAAGATGTGTTTAAGAGCTGAGAATAAAGCAGAAGCCAGCACGTCCTGACAGCTGTGAGAAACACAAAAAATATTAATGGTGGCAGTTAGAGAGTCAGACAGAGAATAGCAATGCACAGGTGCATTTTCCCTAGTGCATATATTTCTTCTTTAGTATTCATGCTAAGTTTTCAATACCTTCATCTTTACACAGGAATTAGAAAACAGTTCAGACTTATTAGTTTGGCTGAGCAATAGCCTAGGACAGCTAAAAGAACAATGCCTAAAGGGGTATATATATTTGTAATAAAGTAGTCTTCTATGATAATGCTTTAAATATCAGCATAATGCCATTTTTCTTTTTAAATAAAGTCATCATCATAACAGTTTTATGGTTCTCTTAATTTTACTACTAACATCTTATCTGAAGGGAGTGAAAAATTATATTAATTGCAGGCTGTTCTACTTGTCTCACCAGCACTATCTTTTAGTACAAGTTTCCAATATCTATCTCTCAACATTTTGACTGTAAAGGTTAAGGTGTCACTTATGGTTTAGGATAATTATGTGAAGAAACTTTTCAGTCAATATAGAAACCTATCACTTCAGAGTAACAAAATGCATAGAAATAGGAAGCATGAATTTCCACTTTAATAAGTTTGAGCACATGATCACATTGAATCTTTCAGCATATTCCTGAAAAACTTCAAGCAAACCAGAAATAGATAACCGAAGTACTCTGTTCTCAGAGTTATCAGTGATATTGTGCATCTCTGAAGTTCACTGTCAATAAACAATGTGAAACATTTGAGTCTTGGGTGCCTATATGGATCTCTACTTTATCCTCAAACTTTCACAAGTCAACTACTGGAAGAAAAATGATCCAAGTGGTGTCATGCTGCCTTAGACACATGAATAGTAGAATTCAGCCAAGCCACTGAAGGAAATTTTCTTTTCTTTCTCTACAAAATTCAGAAAGAAAACTTGTATTTAGTTTTCCTAAATTTATACTTTAGGGAAAAATGTCAGTCCTCAAATCATGCTTTATAATTGCAACCAAATATCTTAAGATATAAATAAAAAATACATATTTAGAATTTGTATTAAAATGTAAATGAGCTCTAATTTTTTTTTTTTTTGAGATGGAGTCTTGCACTGTCGCCCAGGCTGGAGTGCAGTGGCGCCATCTTGGCTCACTGCAAGCTCCGCCTCCCGAGTTCACGCCATTCTCCTGCCTCAGCCTCCGGAGTAGCTGGGACTACAGGTGCACGCCACCATGCCCTGCTAATTTTTTGTATTTTTAGTAGAGACGAGGTTTCACCATGTTAGCCAGGATGGTCTCCATCTCCTGACCTCGTGATCTGCCCGCCTCGGCCTCCCAAAGTAGAGCTCTAAATTTTAAGTGTAACTGAGCTTTAATTTTTAATTCTGTAATTTTAAGATTATTAAATGCTATTTAAAAGATCTCAGCTTGAGCATGGTGATAGTCTAATAACAGCAAGATGGATGATATTGGTTGGTTAAGATGGCATCATATGATACCTTTGGAGTTTATCCTCTTGGGATTAGCATATTTTATAATTCTGGAGAAAAAAACGTATCTTCCTTGAAGACACAGTTTTTGTCTTGCCTCTTTTTTGAAGCTATCTCCCACTCTCCCACCCATGCCCAACATTTCTCTTTCTCAAACAATTATGTTCTTGAAGTTCTGAAGTTTATCCTTGCCTGTTTGTAATGTAGTGATACAGAGTAATACAACTTCACCAGTTTCCTAATTGCCAGATGTGATGTGTCAAGTGAGACTTGAGACTGGCTATAAGATCAGTAATGAGTGCATATGCACATGCAGACATAATTTTAAAAATAACAAAATTGTTCCCAATCTGTTTGAATTGATTTTGAGTATCAGGTTTCAAATGAGATCATGTTGTTTGTTACACAGCAAACTCTATATTGACAACCCATATTACTAAGTTTTAAGCTCTATTCTTAGAAAAGCAGATATTAACTCATTGACGAGGATTTTTTCTTTGATATAAATATTTTGATCCAGTTATTTTTTTTCAAATCTAAAAATCTTTCTTTTAGTTGTTTCCAATTTGAAACGGTACCTTCATTATCACCTTTTCTTTTTCACCTTTTCTTCATGACTTTTTTTCTTTTTAACTCTGCCAAAGTGGTACTCAGCATAAGATTCATTATTTTTCTGATTTAAAACCACTGATGGATGTGCTCACACTTTTCCCTGCCTTCTTCCTGAATAATAAAACCTTGAGGAATTTCAGCACACAGGTTTTTAAATAATTTTTTTTACTGGATAAATTTATCTGGATTTTTGAGCAGCATGTTGAATATTATAAAAGTATTTATATGTGATATAGAAAATAGATGCCAGTTCTTCTGTACTTCAAAATTATTTTTTCAATCAAAACTAGTTCTGCAACCTTACTGATCCCATGGTGATACATTGTTAAGACAGTAAAAACAAATGGGTAGATTGTACTGAAGACTTTTCATTTAAGATATATGGTATGAGCTCAAGTACTGGTAATTGGGGCTGCTATAGCCACAAAGGTCTCATTGATAGCACAGCAGGTAATTGATTTCCTGGGTTACTCAGGAGCCATGAAAATCAAATCTTTGTGTCTGTTTTGATTTCACCACAGCTAGATCTCGTATCTTCATTAGTCCTTTATCTGAACAAATAAAATTAGTTCAATTTCTCAGTCCCAAATTAGCTCCTGGAATATAATGACCCTCACTTTTTTGATAGGACATAGAATCCATAGCTACTAGCCTAACTATGGGAAGCAGTCTCTACAGTTTCTGACTCTGAAATCCTGTATTTGATTAAAAAAATCAGACCCATGAGATGCATACTTTATGGAGTCTTCAGGCACTTGACTTTGCTTCCTCATTCCTAAATGCAAGCCAAGTCAGTTTCACTTTTCTAGCTAGTCTTACAACATTCTAGAGTTTAGATTAAAGGTAATAATAAAATGGAAGGCTGTTTTACAGAGTATTTGTTGTACGTCTATAGAAGAGAGAAGATTGTGTAGGAGAGAGAAGAGAAAACTGTAGGCTTGTAGATGTGAAGTGCATCTATAACGATGAGCAATGGGGAAATGTAGAAGACTGTAACTTATTAATGGGAACATATTGTATAAAAATACATTCTGACCACAGGAGACAGCACTATAAACCTATTAGAACAGCTAAAATAAAAGATAGTGATAATACTAAATATAGGTAATAATGTGGAGAAACTACGTCTCTCATATATTGTTGGTTGGAATGTAAAATAGTACAGCCACTCTGGAAAATAATATGACAGTGTCTTACAAAGCTAAACATGCACTTACCATATGGTCCAGCAATTGCACTCTTGGGCATTTATCCAAGGGAAATGAAAACCTATGTTTACACAAAAACGTATTGATGAATTTTCATAACAGTTTTATTTGTAATAGTAAAAACTGGAAACAACCCAAATATCCTTCAGAGATTTAATGATTAAACAAACTCTGGCACATCCATACAATGGAATACCACTCAGCAATAAAAGGAACAGATTACTGATACAGGCAACAACCTGGATGGATATTAAGGGTATTATTCTTAGGGAAAAAGTTCAATCTCAAAAGGTTAGGTTGATATGATTACAATTTATATAACTATGGAGGTAGAGAACAGACTAGTTGTTCCAGGGAATAGGATAGGGAAAGTGTGTGGTGGATGGGTGGTACAAATATAAATGGGTAGCATGAAGCAGTTCCTTTGTGCTCATAGAACAGATTTGTACTTTGGTTGTAGCAGTGGTTTCATGAATCTATACGTGGGAAAAATTATATAGAATTATACATATGCACACAAACACACATAAACATATGAATGTAAAAATGGTGAAAATAAAATAAATTCTGTATTCTAGTTAATAGTGTAGCTGAAAGCATTTTACCAATGTCGATTTCCTGGTTTTGGTATTGTAGTACAGTTTTATAAGATGTCACTTTTGGGGGAAATTAGTTTAAGGGTGCAAGGGAGCCTATGAGCAAGTTTTATAACTTCCTTTTTGTTATTTTAAAATGAACAGTTGAAAAAAAAACAACACCCGGTTTGTTTCTGTTTTAATGCTGCTTATCGAAGATCTCCCTCCTTCTATAGTATACACACTTAGTATGTCTTTGGTCATTTACAATGTATTTTGCTCTCTTTTGGAGGATTATAGTCACTCATAATTATGTGAGAGAAATGCCACTGGTTGTCAGCACCAAATCAAGATGTCAAAAGTATGCTGAACTGAAACATAGGGTAAGCACCGCACTGAGGAGAGGAGAAGCAACTCTCTTCACTGGGCTCTATAAAGCTGCATCTCGCGTCTATACCGTACTGGATTAGTGGACAAAGGAGTGGGTATATGTACTCTCTTGTTCTATGGATGGAACACAGCACATAGAGTATGAATTTCCTGTGTTTAGAACAATGATGATCTGTGCGTAGAAAGAGAACAAGAGTCTTTTTTTTTTTAAATTATATACTTTAAATTCTGGGATACATGTGCATAATGTGCAGGTTTGTTACATAGGTATACATGTGCCATGGTGGTTTGCTGCACCCATCAACCCATCATCTACATTAGGTATTTTTTCTAATGCTATCTCTCCCCTAGCCCTTCACCCCCTGACAGGCCCCCGTGTGTGATGTTCCCCTCCCTGTGTCCGTGTGTTCTCATTGCAGAACAAGAGTTTTAATGGCAATCCATATTGTAGGGGAAAGAAACATGCAAGAAAATAGTGTAAGATTAAAGTTAGCCAAGAGAAGCAAGCAGGTCTTTAATGTTCGTTTAGAGAGGAAGGGGATTATCTTGAAAGCAGAAGGATGAAATAGCAAGGTAAGCATAGGAACATTCTGATGGACATGAACTATAAGTAGAAGCCTAATAACCAAATGAACTTGGACTCAGTGCTTTCATTCCCTGTTTGTAGTAACCACCTTAACAAGCTGGAAGCCCTATCAGACAAGATACTGGATTCAATCAACAATGATTTCCTAATTATTTTGGCTCTCAGTATGTCTCCAGTGTTTTCAAATTGATAAAAATCCAGTAGTCCCCCCCGAGGCTGCACACATGAGTATCCCTACCTTGTTTCTTTTTGTCTGGGCAATCGTGTGTTCCATCAAGTAAGACAGGTATTGGTTATATATGACAAAGTATAGCTAATTTCTTTTTTACAAGCAAATAAATAATTTTGCGGCTCATTTGGCTGATCATTTCTCTGATTTGTTTGACCTTTGCTGTGCTTTTTTATCAGCTGGTTTTCTCAGACCTCATTTTCCCCTGCAAAGCTCCAGTAACCAAATGAATTTCTGGACCCGTCAATCTGATGCCATGACCTGTTAAAATGGGATTCATTAGAAGAATTTCATTATGTTTTTGTTAGAACAGTTGTCAGAAATCTTTCATTCCTGCTCTCTAGACCCACTGCGTGACAGGTGACTGATACACATGTGAAGGAAGTGAAAGTTTTAAGTTGAGATGCCAGTTGAGTCAGAAGCTTCCTACATATAATATCCTTTGCAGAAAAGATTTTCCAGTGGCAACTGTGGGCGATTAAACTTGAGATCTTCACCTTTTGAAAAATTAACCTAGGTGTGAAAGTACTTCCTATCAGTTTAAACATTAAATGTATGTTTGGGGAGCATACATTTAATGTTGAAATTGTAAGTGGAAAACACATAAAATTGAAAGTGGAAAATAGCGTTTGCAAAGAGGAGTTTAGTATGATTGCCTTTTGCCTTATGAATAATCTTTTGTTGAAGCAATTAACCTGCAAAATAGAATCTGAACCAGGAAAAAGGAGGGGGGATCTTTATTGCATCAGATGCAAATAGTTCTAAGCATATTCTTTCCCTACCTTAACATTCCCTCAGCTTGACTAAACTTTAAACAGGCTTCTTACTGACCATAGGTTCCTGATCTCCCTCTTCTTAAAACATTTACTCAGAAAACTTATAAATTATTTCTCTGTCCCTTTGAGATGTAAATCTTCTACAATCCAGAAATATTTTTCTCAAGGACCTAGGACACTTTGAAATTTAATCATCAAGAAAGCTGGAATTCTTTTCTAGCTGTGGGAGGGTAGGAGCCTAACTTCTATAAGCAACAATTAGTAAACGCAGATGGCCTAATCATGTTGACCAACGCTCCACTAATGTCTGTCAGAACTTTTCCGTTAGCTCACTCCAGCATTTACAAATCCTCCTGCCTTTTGTTTCAGTGGAGTTGAGTTCAGTTTTTCTCCCCTGTTATAATAGTCTCTCTCTCCTATTGCAATCATCTTGAATAAATCTTCCTTGACTGTTTAAGTGGTTCAGTACTATTTTTTTAAAAAAATTGATCCCAGATAATTTCTTTGACTTTGTTTTTAACTTCTACAGATATGTTTGGATGTATTTTAAGAATGGAAAGTTTGTGCATTTGGTTTATCTAGTTTTGACTCTGTTTCACAATTTTTTTTTTTTTTTTGATTTTAGAGACGAGGTTTTGCCATGTTGCCCAAGCTGATCTCAAACTTCTTGGCTCAAGTGATCTGCCTGCCTTCCAACGTGCTGGGATTACAGGCATGAGCCACCAAGCCCAGCCATGATTTATTAGATCACTTTTAGAAGCCATAAGTGTCATTTAGGGGCTAAGGCCCTGCCCTCCTCCCTTTTTAAAGAAAATAAGTAATTTGAGGGTCAACCCTAGGCAAAATGATGTAGCATAGTCCTTTCCTATCAGTATGTCCCTCTCTCTGGTTTCCAGATAACAGTCAACTTCCTGGGGGTAAAAGGCGCTCCTTGCAGAGCTGAGTCAACAAAACCAGTAGTGGCAGCTTCTGCTCTGTTCTGAACTTGATCCCCTGCCCTTACTTTTGATATTTGGTTGTATATCTCATTACTGATATAGTTTTGACCAAAGAATGGCCTTCTGCCTTTTACAGAGTGTATCTACCACTGACTTCTCTGGCTCCTAGGGCAGAGTCACATCCCACTGCCCACAAAACTTGAAGATGTTGATCTGGTCTGTCCTCCAGAGTCAGTAAATATTAAGTTTAATTGTTGCAGAGAGCAGTAGTGGCTGCTCATCTCAAAGAACCAGGGCCTTGGCTGATAATCACTAGCCATTTACTTTTCCTTGATAGGGTTGATATTTTGGGTCAGGGAACCAAGTTCAACATGTCTTTAAATTATACCGTGTAGTAAGCAGCATCCTCATAAAACTAGGCAAGGGTGCATACAGCCCTCAGTCACAAGGGTCATGAGACACAAAGTCTCAGGTAAAAGACAATAGTTTTAAGCCATTCTAATAGGTGCTTGATAAAGTGTATTCCTAACAATCACCTTGGCTATAAAGTGCTGTACCCAGCAGTCATATTGGACAGGCCTGAGTCTTTTCAATTCCTGTCTCCTCTGCTCATTTGCCTCTGCCATTTACTGCCTTTGGCTATTGTATCCTGACCCTTCGCTGGGCATCCAAAGGCTTCTGTTCTGATACCTGGGTAATGATATGGCTTTATTCCTCAATTCCATCCTTGCCTGTTAAATTGAGTTTGACATTTGATCTTAAATTGAGTTTGACATTTGCTAAAACTTCTGCAAAAATGACCTTACTATGGCCACTATTTTGGCCTCACCACCACTTGCCCTAGAAAACCCTGGAATTCAGTCATTTTGTAAGACAATAATTTTTATTAAATCATTATGATTTTAAAGATGAAGCCCAGAATGAAGTCAGAAAAAAATAGCTATCTGTATTGCTAAATGACATCAATACATCAACTGATGCTATTTGGGAAATAAGTCCACATGTAGTTATATAGCATGATATCCCAGATTCACAAAGTCTGTGGCCATAAAATATGATTACACTTACTTTTAATAACCAAATTATGGTAGTTAGAAGCCTTACTGACAAGTTGTCCCTAATTAGCCCCATCCTAATGCCCACTAGTTACTTCTATGAGACCCTGAGACACCACAGTCCAGTCTGCCATTTGGGGAAGGCTTCCCACTGACTGTGCCTATTTTCAGAATGCCAATATCCATGTCAAGAGTGGTGTCTCAAAGTGCTTCCTTGGCATGCCAGAGAATCCCTGGATGCTCTGTTGAGGTGGGAAGTCTAACTTCTTTCTTCTTTTCTGCTTACTGTCACACTTTGTTGCCTGGACCTAGAAATGCTCTCTTGAACAGTTCTCCATGTAAGCCCCTTAGCTATAATCTTCACAAATCTCATATGAAAAAAATGCTCTACCTGTTCCCAGTGGTCTTCATTTTTTCCTCTTTTCCAACTTTCTCTACCTCTAAGCCAGCAAGTGCTTCTTTGCACCCTAGCTCTAAAACAAAGCCCTTGGGGACACAATCAAAGACAGTAGTTGTCAAGAGGAATAGGGAGCATGGAAAGAAGGTGGGATATTGTTGGCCTTAACAGCATCTGGGCTCCCACTCAGTGAGACAAAAATGCTTGATAAGCTAACAAAAAGGGATTTGGTAAAATGTAATCCTTCACCTGAGTGAAGACCTTTTCCTCTATTTTCAACTCTCCTTGGTTGCCCTGTCCCACTGATTTCTGCCAGGAGATGGGCTAAAAGCTATCACCTGGCAACTCTAGAAGCGGTGGATGTCAGGGAAATGGATTTACCAGGTCTCTGGATCTCTGAAGCTGGGGGCACAGTGCACTTCAAAGATCAGGCTGTTAGTGGATGCTGTTGATGTGATTTTGCTGCTACCGTTGCTCATGAAAAGAGATGAGCCAGTCGGGAAAAAGGCAAGAACAAGAAATTGAGGGGGAGAAAACCAATAGGAGTAGAGAAGTCTGAGAGATCTGCCTGAAGCAGGTGCCTCTCAAAACAAAATGAAGCATTTTTTTTTCTGTAGGTAATCTGAAACAACATAACTTGAGTCATGTTAGTTTGTTTTTTTTCTCCCCTGCTTAGGAAGGTTGGATGGTCAGGGAAGCTGCATTAAATCCTGTTTTCACAGGTGCTGGATGTGCATACAGCTAACCTGGTAACTCCAAACTGGATGAGCTCATTCCTTGAGACTGGAATTACAAAATTGGAACAGCTCACTAATAATTGAAGATGATTTGGAAAAACCATTGTCCTTCCTCAGGTTTTATAAGGTTTTTATGACTCATTTATAAGGTCCTACAGCTAAAAAAATCATGCTGTATTTCAGAGAAGTTTAACTTTTAAATATTTTTTTCACTAATTAAAAATTCCTGTTATACCTTATAGTTGCAATTGTATCCTTATTGCTGAAAGATATCCATACTACCTACCACTTCTTTAAAATTTAAAAAGTTCTATAAATAAAAAATATAACAATTGCAAATATGTAAATAACTTCCAACATAAAACAAAATTTATAGTAATTATAAAAAGTTCTTTTATACTAAAAATTAAATTGTAATTATGATAGAAATAATCTGTAAAAGGTATTTTTAGCAAAATTTATTAATATTGGTAGCAATAATACCCAATTATATATGCATATTGTTTGTATTTTAGAACCTGTGACAAATGAAAATGGTTTTCCTAGATAAGAACGAAACTGTGTTCTGTGGCTAACAAGATTGAAAGTCATCTGACTTTGAGAAATAAATCAGTTTGGTTTGTTTATTTATAATTGTAATTTTTCCTTTTACCAATACCTAAGTTATTTCACTGTAAAACTTTCATAGAAGAGTTTCAGGAAAGGCTTGTATTTACGTATTATAGATGAGGTACACCACAGTGATTTAGATCAGCAGTCCCCAACCGTTTTGGCACCAGGGACCAGTTTCATGGAAGACAATTTTTCCACAGATCAGGGGTGGGCGGAGTTTGGGGGGAATGGTTTCGGGATGATTCAAGTGCATTACATTTATTGTGCACCGTATTTCTATTATTGTTATTGCATTGTAATATGTAACAAAATAGTTATACAACTCCATAATGTAGACTCAGTGGGAGCCCTGGGCTTGTTTTCCTGCAACTAGAAGGTCCCATCTGAGGGTGATGGGAGACAGTGACACCAAAGTGTGCTGCTTATGTCCAGTCTACTTCGTAATCTCATTTTGATTGCTGTCACTGCAGAAAACCCTGTAACATTCTCAAAATTCTGTTCTCTCTAGGGTAAAATTAAACTGCAGGACATAGTGCAGAAGACTCGTCACAATTTAGGACCAACCTACCAAGACTTCTTGATCTATTTCCACTCCTTGCCCCTCACTGTGTTTGATTTCTACCTTCCAGTCTGAACTTCTCACTATGTTCCAGAAAAGGCCTGTTAAAGAGGTCTGGTAGTCAAAAGCAACTTCTTTTTTGCTTGTCCTCTCTGTTATACGTAAGAAACCAGTCCTGCTGCAGTTCCATATTTGCATTACTAATTTAATCAGTTAGCAGGACACATGCTCTTTATAACCCAAAAAATTGAAGCATGAAATTTGGGAGTCATACCCATCAACCAAATGTGGCATAACAATGTTCTTCTTCCCCGCAAAGCAGTGCCCTTCCCCAAAGAAATTCTGGGGATTGGCATTTTCTTCATCCACTCCGTTCATTATTTCCTTTACCTGTTTCTCTGAGTCTATTAGCATCGTTGGAGGGGGGAATGTATCTTATTTATTGTTATATCTCCCAGGCTCACACATCACTCAATAAAGGTTTGTTGAATGAAACAATAAATGGATGCGAGACTAAATGAACAAAGAAAAGCCACGGGGAAGATAACAATGTGATGTCATAATTCAAGATCATCTTTTTCTGTTTTTTCCCCTCCAGCTTTATTGAGGTATAATTGACAAATAAAAATTATTTATATTCAAGGTGTCCAACAAGATGTTTTGATATACATATACATTGTGAAATGATTACCACAATCAAACTAATTAGCATATCCATTACCTCACATAATTACCTTTTCTGTGTGTGCTGAGAATACTTAAGATTTGCTTTCTTAGCAAATTTTAAGTATACAGTACATTATGATTAACTATAGTCATCATGCTGTACAGTAAGTCTCCAGAACTTACTTCATCTGCAGGTTTGTACTCTGACCAACATCATCTTATTTCACTCCCCATCCCACTTTCAGCACTGGTAACCACATTTCTATTCTAAGCCTTCTGGTGAAATTTCTTTCTTATTTCACTCCCCAATGAGTAACACAAGAGAAAAATAAACAACAAAAGCCAGTCAATAATTATAAAGTGAATCTTACCAGTATAGAGTTATAAGCCTTGTTTTTACTTCACTGATAATGTTATAGTGAACACTGTTTGAATAATGAAGACTAAAGGAATGATGGCATGCACTGTGAGTTCTTGATGTGGTTGAAGCGAAATTCCCAACAGACAGACATTTTGCTATTTCATTAGTGTTTATGGCTGATAAATACCTTGTATGTTTGCTGTACTATTGTGTTAGTAACATAATTTTATTTTTATGTAACACTAACAATAAATAGATAAAAGCAAAATTGGGAGGCCTAAAATTTTAATTTCAAGTTGTTGTTTGGAAAAAAAATTACATTTTATTTTTAAGTAACTGAATTTGATTTCCAAGGATTTAATTCAGTAAATTGTCTCTCAGGATGCATGAATATATAAGCAGATTAACTGATGGGCAGTGAGATGCAATTACCAAATGAGTTTTCAAAATTTTTCTCTAATGCATCCCTGGAGTAGATTTTGTATTTTAACAGAGACATTTACCAGGCACATGCTGACATTTTAAGTGATCCGAAATAAATAAAAAGCAGGACAGTCCTAAAATAAATTAGTTTGTAATATTTTGTTAATTAGGATGTTAGTTGGCTACTTTTAAATCAAAATGGCTTAAATAAAATTGGAAATTTTTCTCTGATACAAAAGTCTGAGTTGGAAGACAATCCAGTGTGTCAAGGTGGGACCACTCCACAGGTCGTCTCATGGACTCAGGCATCTTCTCACGCGCTGCTCCACAGTCTAGTGTTAACCTTGGCTGCCTGTTCTAAGCTGGCTCATCACTAACACACCTGAGTTCCAGACCTAAGAAAGGGGGAAAGAAGAAGTAGAAGGTAACTGGCTTAAGCGGCTCTCACATTACTTTAGGCCATCCTATTGGCTGCAGGGGATGGTGGGGAACTTAGCCTACACTTAGTTGCAAGGTCCTAGGAACACAGTCTCTAGCTGGGTAATAATATACAATCCCCCTAATATTTGAGGAATGGCAATACTAGAAGAAAGAAAGGGATGGGCGGGTGCGGTGACTTACGCCTGTAATCCAGCACTTTGGGAGAATGAGGTGGGTGGATCACGAGGTCAAGAGATCAAGACCATCCTGGCCAACATGGTGAAACCCCGTTTCTACTAAAAATACAAAAAAATTTAGCTGGGCGTGGTGATGTGTGCCTATAGTCCCAGCTACTTAGGAGGCTGAGGCAGGAGAATCACTTGAACCCAGGAGGCAGAGGTTGCAGTGAGCTGAGATCGTGCCACCGCACTCCAGTCTGGTGACAGAAAGGGACTCTGTCACAAAAGAAAAAAAAAAAAAGAAAGAAAGGGATTATGGATATTGAAGGGCAATTAACAGTCTTCATCACAAGTGTGCTGTTTCAAAGACACCAAAGTTTTTTGTAGATCTCTAGCCTGTACTTTTTAAAGTAAATCGATGTTCAGAATTGAAGAAATCAAGGAAGAATGTCAAGGAACTTGGAATTCTTTCCTGGAAGAATCAACCAGATGAAGAGGATATAAGCATCTTGCCCACTGTCTTATGTTTTTGATTTATAGTTTCTATATAGCAATGATGGACAACATGGAAAGAAAGGAGAAAATTGAGAGGCAATAGCAGCAATGTTTGGATCATTAAATATTGATTATATACAGTACAAGTCATTTTCTTCAGAATGCTCAAAGGGCAAAGACAACACCAACATGAATTCCTCAGCAACTACCTGCAATACTTAAGAAACAAGCCATCAGATCTCTCTGGAAATATGCCTTGAAGAGAAATGGCCCGAGTTGTTTTACATTACTCATTGTCCCTCATAGTCACCGCCTAGTGAAATTTCATGTTCTGATTTCATCGTAGTTGCTCTTTAGGAAGAGAAAACAACTCTTGGGAAAATGAAATTCTTTCAAGTTCTTTAACAGGCTTCTGTTGGCCTAGCTACCACTGACTTCAGTTCAACCAGATTTTCTTGCTTGTTTGTCCAAATTCTCTATCACATGGTGACTAAAGTGTATCTTTTGACATTTTTTATAGATCATCAGAAACAGCTTTAGGCAATAGATGGCATCAGAATAATTTATATTAGAAATCCTTTTATTCACTGAGATTAATTAACAGTGTGGTATTCAGGGAATTAGCAGTACAACTCTTCTTGATGCTAGTTGGAGTTTGTGTCCCCTGCAGGGATGACACTGAATGAAACCTTGCAAGTCATTTCAAAATAAAATAACTCTCTATCAGAAGTAAATGGGTGCTGAGCCAGTCACAGAAAATGCTTTAAAAAATAGCTTGCAAAGCTCCTTTGTTTGCATTTGTTAGATTTTGGTTAGCTTTGCTCTAATTAGAAGTTTATAACCAACCTGAAAGTGAGAAAAGCTTAGCATCTAGAGCTGCATACAAAAACATTTTCTTCCAAACTTACTGAAGGGCTTTGCTAAGGGAATGGTTTTTTGAACTCTTCGGAATGTAGGTGGTGTATTCAGCCGAATGATATGTCTCTTGTCTCAGTCAGTCCTGGTTTATGTCTGTTGTCTCAGTATAATTATTAATAGCACCCCTTTTTACTTCCCAAAAGTGTCCCTGGTTGAATGGTAAGTTATATGGTCCTGTTAACTACAGTGAACCTTGAAGTTAAAGATATTTCTCTTTTTAAAAAAGTACATGTTCTTAGATAAGCTTAGGATGGATTGGATGTAATACTAGTAGGTTTAGTACTGGCTAATGGACATGAAATATTGAGCCATTTCCTCCCTCTGAATCCTGAGGGCAGGGTTCAAGTCTTTCAGTGGGAACTTAAACTTGAGGTTTTTATAGACCTGACATTTGAAGATCCAGGCATGTCAGAATTTAAAGTTTTTTGAGACACACACTAGAATTGGTCTGTTTTAGGCCCACTGCACTGCAACTACATATCGGTGGAATTTTGTTATTACTTTAGTCTCTTCAAGTCTTAAAAACTTTTATTTTTGTTGAAAGAACCTAATGTTGGCATTCCTGCTCCATGCCTGTATTGACATAAATATAATTTGGAACTTGAGAATTGAGGCAGCATACCTTGTACACACTAGGTTCTCAATAAATATCTGTTCAGTTGAAAGTTACCCTTTTTCTAAACTGTGTTCATAAGTCACTGAATAATTAACCTTTAAGCCATGCCTTATCGAGAACTGTGAAGGGTTTGGGAGTTTACCTTGTGAACAAGTTAACAAGTTAACCTGTCATAGTTTCATGGATGATGACCAAAGTCACGAAACTTCTGGGCCAGAAAAAAGACAACAACTATTACTCATGGCACAATAGGAACCTGTAGGAAATAGACCGATATATAAAAAGAGAGTTATTATAAACAATTGTCTCATGGAATTATGGATGCTGAGAAGTTCCACTATCCTCTATCTGCAAGCTGGAGGACCAGGAAAGCTGGTGGTACTGCTCCAGTCCAAGCTCAAAGACCTGAGCACTAGGGGAGCCAACACTGTAAGCCCCAATCTGAGTTTGAAGGCCTGAGAACCAAAGAAGGCTAAGGTCCAAGGGCAGGAGAAGATGGATGTCCCAGTTCAGGAAGGAGAATAAATTTTCCCTTACTCCATAATTTTGTTCTATTTGGGCCCTAAAGGGATTAGATGATGGCTACCCACATTGGTGAGAGAGATCTTTTTCACTCAGTCTACCAGTTCAAATGCCAACATCGTCCTGAAACACCCTCACAGATATACCCAGAAATACTGTTTTACCAGCTATCTGGGCATCCATTATCCCAGTCAAGTTGATATATAAAATTAACTATCACAGTGTGCATCTCAGCTAAGGAATTCTGAGCTTAGGGAACTCCAGTCTTTCATAATGAACTGTAAACAAAACTGCTCAGTCTTTATCTTGGAAGGAGACATTCTTATACCGGACAGCAAATAAATCTGTCCACTGTTCCCAAGGGAGACTCTAGATCCATTTTTCAAAGCTGTAATGAAAACAGCCTTGAAAAAGTAGACTGCATAACTAAAACTGCAACACTTAATCAGTATCTTCCCATTTCCGCCTCCCCCTAGCCCCTGGCAACCACTGTTCTACTTTCCATTTCTATGTTTGACTATTTTAGATTTTACATATAAGTGAGATCATGTGGTGTTTGTATTTCTGTGTCTGGCTTGTTTCATTTAGCATAATGCCCTCCAGGTTCATTCACATTGTCACCAAGGTCAGAATTTTTTTTGAAAGACTGAATAATATTCCATTATGTATGTGTACCACATTTTCTTTATCTTTTCATCTATCAGTGGGCATTTAGGTTGTTTCTGTCTTTTGACTATTGTGAGTAATATTGTAATGATAGTGTGATGAACAGGGGGCATGCAGATGTCTCCTTTAGATAATGATTTCATTTCCTTTGGATATATCCCAGAAGTGAAATTGTTACACAAGATGAGTAAGTTCTGAAAATCTAATGGACAGCAATGGGAATATAGTTACCAATACTGTATTGTATACTTGAAATTTGCTAAGAGTACAGATCTTCAGCGTTTCCACCACATCTACCAAAAAAAAAAAAAAAATGGTAACAATGTCAAGTGATTGATACGTTAATTAACTTGATTTTGTGGAATTATTTCACAATTTATATGTATATCAAAACATTAACTTGTATACCACAAGTATATATAATTTTTACTTGTTAATTATGCCTCAATAAAGATGGAAAAAGAGAGAGTACTGCAAAAGAGATAAATCATTTTTAAGAAACATCGTGAAAGAAAAAAGTCTGGAACAAAAACTCTCAGTGCTACTGCTTGTAAGACATGCAGAAACATAAGAGACCCATGGAAAATTTTCTCCCAATATGTGTATGTAATACAGATTTGAGTTTCTAAGTATAAATGTAATTTTATGTATAACCTTAGTTATGTAATTGCTAAATCTTCATTTCCTAATCAGCTGTGATCACAGACTAAAGAAAGGTTATTTTTATCATTTGACTCTATTGTTATTTTATTTTATGCTCCAAAAAGAAATGCATGTAAAAATTTGTTAGAGATTATATTTGCTCTTGTTTCTTCATATTATACTATATACTTACTATTTAAAGTATTGCATAGATATTTAGTAAACATGGGTACTGTTTTTGAGTAATTTATGTAACCAAGAGGTAAAATAATTATCACCCAGGCATTTATTTAGCTACGTCATAGTTTGCTTTGCTTGTATAGTGGAGAAGAAATGTTAAAGATGATTGTAATATTTTATGCCTGAAAGAATCCTCCAGCAGTAATCATAGCTCAATGAATATTTTGATTTGATGACTGGAGTTGCCAGATACCTTTGAATCCTTCATTTCCTTATATGTTTTCTACTTTACAATGTTTTTGTTTCTCTTCCTTTCATTTTGTCAAAACCTATGAACTCCTATTGATTCTGAATTCAAATAATCAAAAAGCCCAGATGCTGAATTTTTTTTTGGTGGGGGGGAGGTTAAGTTTATACTACACTTTTACAAGAAAAACAATGCGTAACAGAATCTTAATAGGCACTCAAAAGCGTAACTGCCACAGCATGTTTTAGGGTCAGAGCGGGTTCTGTTTAGCCTCCTAATGCTAGTGGTAGCAAATGCATTGTAACCATAACAACTACTATTTATTGAAGACAAATTATTTGCCAGGTGCTTTTTTGTGTTATTTCTAATCCTCAGAATACTCCTGCAGGGAAGGCTTTATCACCATTCATAGATCAGAAATTGAGGCTGGAGGCTAAGGTCACTTGCTGTAGGTAACAACTCAAGGCCTTTTATTATCCTGCAATTCTCTTTGAATCATCAAAGATAGAGGTCATTATGTTTAGGGTGGCTTTTAAAAATGGATAATCCTAGGTATTCTATGGCTATTTCTGTTCCAAAATATTCAATTTATTTTCATGTTTTAGGTAAATGAGGACATAAACATAAATTATGCATTTAAAGTAGCTAAACTCTGTATATGTACATACATATATATGCATGCATATATATATATACATATATACATATACGCATGTATATGCATATTATATGCATATATATGCATATATATCTGGGCTTTTTGATATATATATCAAAATATATGCATGTATATATGTATATATACATGCATATACATGCATATATACATGCATATACATGCATATATACATGCATATACATGCATATATACATGCATATACATGCATATACGTATATACGTATACATGCATATACGTATATACGTATATATGCATATACGTATATACGTATATATGCATATACGTATATACGTATATATGCATATACGTATATACGTATATATGCATATACGTATATACGTATATATGCATATATGTATATACGTATATATGCATGCATATATGTATATACGTATATACATATGCATATACGTATATACGCATGCATATACGTATATACATATGCATATATGTATATACATGTATGTATATAGATATATATGGATGTATATATGTATATACGTATATAGATATATATGCACGTATATATGTATATACGTATATAGATATATATGCACGTATATATGTATATACGTATATAGATATATATGCACGTATATATGTATATACGTATATAGATATATATGCACGTATATATGTATATACGTATATAGATATATATGCACGTATATATGTATATACGTATATAGATATATATGCACGTATATATGTATATACGTATATAGATATATATGCACGTATATATGTATATACGTATATAGATATATATGCACGTATATATGTATATACGTATATAGATATATATGCACGTATATATGTATATACGTATATAGATATATATGCACGTATATATGTATATACGTATATAGATATATATGCACGTATATATGTATATACGTATATAGATATATATGCACGTATATATGTATATACGTATATAGATATATATGCACGTATATATGTATATACGTATATAGATATATATGCACGTATATATGTATATACGTATATAGATATATATGCACGTATATATGTATATACGTATATAGATATATATGCACGTATATATGTATATACGTATATAGATATATATGCACGTATATATGTATATACGTATATAGATATATATGCACGTATATATGTATATACGTATATAGATATATATGCACGTATATATGTATATACGTATATAGATATATATGCACGTATATATGTATATACGTATATAGATATATATGCACGTATATATGTATATACGTATATAGATATATATGCACGTATATATGTATATACGTATATAGATATATATGCACGTATATATGTATATACGTATATAGATATATATGCACGTATATATGTATATACGTATATAGATATATATGCACGTATATATGTATATACGTATATAGATATATATGCACGTAAATATGTATATACGTGTACATATACATATATGTATATGTACACGTATATATACATATATGTATATGTATACGTATACATACATACACGCGTATACGTATACATACACGCGTATACGTATACACATACATACACGCGTATACGTATACATATACATACACGCGTATACGTATACACATACATACACACGTATACGTATACATATACATACACGCGTATACGTATACATACACGCGTATACGTATACATACACGCGTATACGTATACATACACGCATATACGTGTACGTACATACACGCGTATATGTGTACGTACATATACGCGTATACGTGTACATACATATATACATATATATGCATGTATATATGTATATCCTTCTAACTCTGTCAGTATATATGTATGTGTATGTATATATAATTTCAGCAACAATTAATAGCGTGGAAGTTTTTTTCTTCCTAGAGGCTTTCTCTGACACATTTTGTTAATTATTACTTAATCCTCTGTGGTCACTTAAAGCTTTATTTATCCCTCGACTATAGCACTTAACACATTGCCCTGTGATTAATTTTTTTACTGTGCCTCTGTAAGCCCTGAAGGACAGGGACTATTTCCTGTTTATCTTTCTATCTGTGGGTCTAGCTTAGTGCCTGGAATTTGGGAAGTGATTAATATATGTTTTTGAGTAAAATAAAAAGTGTTTAGTTTACTCTGACTGTGTACATTTTGGCCACCGCGGTGGTCTTTCATTTTTCCAAGTAATTTATGTAAGGCATTGTTATAGTTCATCAATGTTACTTTAATAGCATTGAAGTCATTGTGAATCTTAAAATAACTGACATTCTATGGAAATTGCTGACTGTTTAACCTAGAATATGAACCATATTGTTTCTTTTCTGTAACCTACTTCTTTCCAGAATGGCATTATACTAAAGCGTGTAAAACCATAAGGCTCAGAGGAAATTTGAGTGGTTATAATCTACTGCCTTATCATTAGGCAGCTTGAAACCTAACCCGGATTAGACACTTTTCTCAAACACTGCCTGCAAAGACAATTCTACAGCTTTACTTGGCACCACATTCTGTGATTTTTGTGTCACTGAGAAAATATTTCTGAATACGTAATCTGCATCTTGCACTTCAGAGTTTAAGCACTATAGGTTAGGCCAAATGTTTTTTGGAAGTGTAGAAACTCTTTAGTGCCTTTGTATTAATCACAAGAGGCTGGTTCATGCTCCTTCAACAAACAACTTCCAAATCTCAGTAGCTTAAAATTACAAAGGTTTATTTCCCACTCACACTATATGTATATCATGGGGCAGCTTTGCGGGCTTTGCATTGCTTTGTCTGGGACCAAGGCTGATGGGCGGCCACTATGTGGAACATTGCCATGGCAGAGGGTAAAGAAAGGTAGTGGCTAAACACAGTGAGAAGTTGGCCATCTATGAGGAAGCAGGCCTTCACCAGATGCTGAATCTGCTATCACTTTGATCTTCCCAGCCTCCAGAACTGTGAGAAATAAATTTCTGTTATCTGTCACCTAGTTTATGGTATTTTGTTATAGCAGCCTGCACAGACTAGGAGATACAGCACTTCTGTCTCCTTGATTTTAGCCCTATAAGCCCATTTTGGATATCTGACCTCCAGAACTGTAAGAGAATAAATTTATGTCATTTTAAGCCACTCAGTTTGCAGTAATTTGTATAGCAGCCAATAGGAAACTAATACGATGGTCTGTGACTCTGTCTCCGTATCTTCACCACCAGCATCTTCCACCCTCTGCTCTGACCACTGTGCCCTGCCCATTCTCTCAAAGGTGTCTGTAATCTACCCATCAGCCAACAATTCACTGACTTCTTTGTAATTGTGTTTAATGTGAGGTTTACTTTCTTTAGGGAGGTTTCTCTGCAGAAAACACTATTCAAAGTTCATGAATATGAACTGTGATATTTAAAATTAGTATACAATTTATTGAAGTTACAAATAAAAAATACAAACAACAAACAAAACAATAATTCTTTCTTTAGGTCTCAGATTCAGCTTATAAGTTTTATTCTGTTTATAAATCAACACATTTTAGCTATTATTAAAGGGGCCTTTAATTAATATTAAATATTTGGGAACATTTATGAATTTAGTTAATTGACCTTACTTAAACATTTCAACTTGTATTTAGAAATTTAATATTTTTAATCTGTCTCATAAACACTACAATCATCTATTTCTATAAAAAGATTCTCAGGCTCTTAATGCTTATAAATTAAAAAAACAACTACACATTAATGTGGTGAAATTTAATTTCTCTTAAGAGTAATATGCCAACTAAAACCACCAGTCTGCAATTATTTAAACATTTTAAATTGGGATTACAAGTCTGAACTGTTATTTAATTAGGCCAAATATTCTTAAATGATAAGTGTATATAAACCAGTGTGCAAACAAATATTAATACTACACTCTTAGTTCTTTTAAATATTTCCATATTAATATTAAAATCTTCCTGGGACCTAAAACCATTCACCCATTTAGGAAACAACTATGTTTTCCCAAGCAATTTAGAAAGATTACCTTCCAACTGGCTGAGATGGTATAACAACAAGACATTTTGGCTAAGACAAACTGGGTTCTTGTTATAGACACTGATGGGATATATTTCTTTGATTTATAGTCAGTAATAGAGATGTCAAAATAAACCAGCTTCCTTCTGCACTTAGGCTTTTGAATCTGAAGAGTCAATTTTTCCACATTGGTATAATCATTCACAAAATCCTCCATGTTTATCATGTATTAATGGTATTTCACAAACTAGGTTTTCATTGAAAACTCATGTGAATAGCATTCTATTAAAAATTCTTTTTAAAACACTTTGGGCAACGTTGTTTTCTCTATCTCAATGTGGGAGGTTCTTAGTCCACATTAGCATAGTAAAGGCTTTTCGAAATCCTATAGTGAAGATATTTGTCTTGGTTTAACCTAGCACTTGCAAAATTAAATGAACAAGAACTATTTTTCCCCCTCCCATTACTTATTAACCCTACAGAATTATTGGCTTGAGAAATGCTGCTCAAATCCGTCTACTCCTTTCTATTTTCATTACTCTCACTTTGGCTCAGGCTCTTATTATCTCCCACCTGGACTAGTCTATTAGGTCTTCTAAATAGAATCTCTGCTTTTTTCCTTTCTCATTTTCAATCTATTCTTCAGATGTTGCTGAGGCGATCTTTGCCTAACATGTTTCTAAGCCTGTCTGCTCTCTACCCAGAAGCAAAGGAGTGGAAGGACCGTTGAATCGGGAGTCTGGGAGACCTTTATTCATATCTTGGCTTTGCCACTAGCGAGTGGTGTCATTCATGTTATCTGTCTGGGCCTCTGTTTTTACAATTGAAAAATCAGCAGGTTGTTCTAGGTGGCTCTATAGTTCCTTTCAACGATAAAATTCTGTACTTATATGAAAGTACAAATTCCTTCTTTTGCTTCCCATGAAATTACCTTGGCTTACCTCTTTCTAACTTATTTTCCCATTCTCTTTTTTTTCCTGAACTGTACAGTTCAATCAAATCAGACTGCTATTACTGGTCTCTCCGTACCTCAGGCCGTTGACATGCTTTTCTTTTTACTTCAACTCTCTTATATCTTACAGATTCCTTATGTGTGTCTTTACAATTCATAGTGAACTTTTAAGATACATCTCAATTACTCTTTTTTTTTTCAGGAAAATCTTAACACTTCCCTAATCTGTTGGAATTTCTTTCAACTTTGACTCTTATAGTACTTTATGGCTCCAGTCTAGCTCCTATTCTTCTGCCTTGATGTATATTGATTTACATGTCTTATTCACCCATTAAGCTATAAATTCAATCAGTGACTGCTATCTTATTCACAGGATCTAAAGAACAGTCAGCAACGACTATTTTATACATACTCATTCTCCCTAGGGCATCTATTGCCAATCCTTGAGATAGCTGGGTGCTAAGTTTATAATTTGAAGAGTAATGTTTAATTGAAGAGTAAATTTGGATGCATTAGAGATGTGCTGAGTTAAAACCTAAGCCCCTAATGGAGATACTAATTTTTGACTTGGAAATAAGATCTAACATGAAGAGGATTAAGAAACCATTTTTTTGGTATATATATATTTATTAGACTGAGTTTTTATTGTCAACTATGCATAAAGCATAAGTTTGAAGAAATACTTATTCAAACTCCTAGGGCTTAGGTGCTTCTATTTCCCTTTATCTGGATGAAAATTCCTTTTTTTATAGGTTTATAGCTCTTTAATTTTCTCTCATAGTACTTCCTTTGAAAATAGCAAGTTAAGTAAATAAAGGTCTCTCTATTGATAGAGAGATGAAGGCTGGAGTAATCTTATCAATTTTGCTATTTTGTTACCTCCCAGTTTGTGTTTGTCTGAGATCTGAGTCCTTCATTTGACTTCATTTTGTAGGTGTTCCTTAGACAATACATTCCATGACCCACAGTAGTCAAATTAAGCCAGAATAATTGTAATTCAATACTTGGGTCCTATGTATTGCTTTTGTAACAAAACAAAAAAGCTTCAAGCAACACTTTTTTGTGTTTCTTGTATCTTATACACACGTATGTACATTACAGAAATGAAATCCTGCCACCTTAAATTTCTCCTCAGAGATTAAACATGATTTTTTTTTCCAGGAGCCTTGGAATAGCTTCTGTTAGAGGATGGCCGCTGTGATTAGAGAAGGGAGCAGTGTCGTGCCTGCCATTTGAATAAGGATTCAGTGAGGTCTATAATGCTGAGCTAGTCAAAGAGGGAAGCTTGAAATATACATCAAAGGGAATTTAATCTAGGCAAAGCTAAAAATAAAAAGGCCCATTTCATGGAGAAGTGCTAATAAAAAAATTGTGGAGTGTGAAAAAAAGGCTTATCTGGAAAAAACAGCCTGAAAAGGGAGGACATAATGTTAAATGGTGACAAATAACATCCAAGCTTTTATGTGCATCAGAGGACTAGTGTTCACACTGTAGAAGTATGTGCTAATTTAATGGTTCTTTTGGCTTAGCTCTTTTAGAAGTTGTCAGCATTTACTGACGACTAGAGCTTTGGAATTTAATTTTTAGGTAAGAAAAACCATGATCATGATATTGACATCACTGTGATATGGGAGCATTCACATCACATTCAGAATTGTGCATTCTCAATGCACAATTTGCTTTGTTGAGTTATGGTTAGTGCTCTGGACCAAATGTGTGTGTCTTCCCTAAAATTCATATATTAAAACTGAATTCCTGGTGTTATGGTATTTAGAGGCAGGGCTTTTATTTATTTATTTATTTATTTATTTATTTATTTATTTATTTTTTGGAGATGGAGTCTCGCTCTGTCACCCAGGCTGGAGTGCAGTGGCACGGTCTCGGCTCACTGCAAGCTCCGCCTCCCGGGTTCACGCCATTCTCCTGCCTCAGCCTCCCGAGTAGCTGGGACTACAGGCCCCTGCCACCACGCCCGGCTAATTTTTTGTATTTTTAGTAGAGATGGGGTTTTGCCGTGTTAGCCAGGATGGTCTTGATCTCCTGACCTCGTGATCCACCCGCCTCGGCCTCCCAGAGTGCTGGGATTACAGGCGTGAGCCACCGCGCCCGGCCTGAGGTAGGACCTTTAGAGGTGATTAAATAATGAAGGTGGAGCCCTCATGACTGGGATCAGTTCCTATATTAGTACGTTCTTACACTGCTACAAAAAAATGTCTGAGACTGGGTAATTTACAAAGAAAAGAGGTTTTAATTGCTTATGTTTCTGCAGGAACCAAAGTGGCTTCTGCTCTGGGGAGGCTTCAGGAAACTTACAATCATGGTGGAAGAAGGGGCACATCTTACACGCGCATCGTACATGGCACATCTTACATGGCACATCTTACATGCGCAGAGCAGGAGCAAGAGAGGGCGGAGGACCGTGCATACTTTCACTACATACTTTTAAAGGACTGGATCTCAGGAGAACTCACTATCTGAGGACAATACCAAGGAGGATGGTGCTAAATCATTCATGAGAAATCTGCCCTCATGATCCAGTCACCTCCCACGAGCCCCGTCTCCAACACTGGGAATTATAATTCAACATGAGATTTGGTGGGGACACAGATCAAAACCGTATTAGTGTCCTTATAAAAGAGACCCCAGAGAGCTCCCTCAATCCTCCCACTGTGTGAGGATGCAGCAAGAAGACTGCAGTCTATGAACCAGGAATAGAGCTCTTACCAGATGCCCAATCTGTCAGCACAGCCTCCAGAAATGTAAGAAATAAATGTTTGTTGTTTAAACCACCAAGTCTATGGTATTTTTGTTATAACAGCCCAAATGGACTGAGACAGTTAGTGTATCTTTAAGGCTAGCTATCTTGGTTGAAACCTGCTTTTAAAGGATCTCCTGGATCTCCTGAGATCCAGTTTGAATTGTTTAGCAACATTCCCCTTGGTACTGTCCTGGGATAGCGAGTGAGTTCTCCTGAGATCTGTTCCTTTAAAATATTCTGTCCTCTCAAATCCACTATATTATGCAGAATAAATCTCTATTATGTGGCTATAAACAATGCTAAAATTCCAGGTAGCCATCTCACACATACTTGTCATTGACCAAAACATGGGTGGCTAAGAGAAAACCTATTATTAGTGTTTGGAAAAATAGCACAAAATGCAAGTCACACTGTTGGCATCTCAATAGCCTCATTTTCATACATAAAATAACACATGCCTTAATGTGAAAGGCATTTCAAATCATAATATGAAGAGACAGTTAATTGAGCACAGGGCACACACAATTCGTTGAAATAAAGGATTTTTCTATAATTATAATTATTACTAGATGTTGTGTGTCTAGCACAATGTTTAGGAAGCACTCTTTTACAACTATTTGGAAAAATATATATCCAATATTTCTGAAAATAGGAGAGGCTTAGCAAGGCAGAGAAAGAACTATTCTTGTCCTTTGGACCTGCATATTAATTTTTTTAAACAATTAGCCATTAGCAAGTCGAGCAAATAATCTTCAACACGTAGATATGTTGTGCACTTTTAGAAAGTTTAGCTCTGGAGGGCATTTTATGAAATTTCTGTGTGTTTTACAGCACAGAGATTTCTCACATTGGAAAAATATTTACCTAAATTAAAATTTGACAAAAGAAAGGTGACTTTCATTGCAGTTCCAATGAGTTTGTATTGGTGTCTGTGATATCACCATACTTTTTGTTTTAAGATTCTTGGAAGGTTTGCTTTGGTAGCAGCTATAAATAGCTAAGATCATTCTTTGTGAAATGTATGGCATGCAACTTAGCATTAATTCTGGCAAAATAATAAATGATAATACACCAAATGTTCTGGCATCAAGGCTAAAAATATATCATTATGTAAGCATATTTTATGTACAATACAATGGAAATTGATATTCATGATTATGCCTATGAGGCATCCCAAGATATGAAAAAGGTACTGAATTAATAAAAGTTAAATTATATTTGCCTCAGTTTTGGAGTTGGTGTATTTGATTGTATTCTGTTTGACAGCTGATTATTCATGTGTGGTATACAAAGTGACTTTCATTTTTCCATAATAGAGCCTATAAAACTTATGAACAGATTGAGTTCACAAAATATATTTGTATATCAATTTGTTTGGAACTAGGAAAATATGTTTCTATGAAAACAATGTTATATTGCTTATGTAGGAAAATTGTGTATTTATTACGTAGCAGGCAGTACAGGGATTAAAGAAAGATGACTAATACTTTCTCAAAGACCTTTACAGTGTTATATTCTCAAGGGGGTAAGAGCAAAGTAACAGTGGATAAGTGGTGGAGGTACATGCAGGTGCTTTGGGGACACAGATGATAGGTACGTAAATCATTCTAGGGACCAGGAAAGGCTTTCCTTGCAGAGCAATGCCTGAATAATTTTAAAGAACAAATAAATGTTAGCATATTGGTTGTGTGGGGAAGAAAAAGGGTGACCCAAGAAAAGGGGATAGCTATGTGAAATGATGGTGGCATGAAATAGTAGGGTATATTCAAGTAACTACCAGTGATTTGATGTAGCCAAGTGTTGGGACTGACAGGAAGAGTAGGATAGTAAATTGGATATGCCAGTAAAGATATGGACAGCTTTTGATGTCTCATGAACAGGAGAATGAAATTATTAAATTAATTCATTGGAAAGACTATTCTGGTAGCTTTGTGGAGGGTCAATTGAAGGGGTGTCATGAGATAGAGAAAAACCAGGTAATAGGCAAATGCAGGTTATTCTGGGGTGAAGTGATGAGACCAGAATTACTGAATGTCTTAGTATCACCCTCATCAAAACAGCACCTGCCATTTGGCTTTTGCTTGCATCCCATTCTCTATCAAGATTCAGGACTAGCTCTTTGGGTGGCAAATAGATACTTCCCTTATTTCCATACTACTTCACTATCTCTCCTGAGTCCTGGGACCCATGTCCTTCCTCTTTCAATGAAATCTGCCCCCCACCGAAGCTTAAGAAAAATGGATTCCCATATGTGTAGGAGGCGAGACAGTGGAGACTGGATTGGAGACATCTTCAGCTCCTCGTATCATATTTCTGCTGGACTCTGCTGGGGCCATTCTTATATAACAAATCCACAGGATTTATTTTCTGCTTGGATGCTTGGGGAATGAGAAAAACTGAAAAATTTAGCATAAGCCTCTTTTTCTGTCTTTGGAAGTTACTCTTTTTTAGTTTTTAATTTCTCTGGGTACATAGTAGTTGCATATATTTATGGTGTACATGAGATGTTTTGATACAGGCATGCAATACATAATAATCACATTATAGAAAATGGAATATCCATCCCCTCAAGCGTTTATCCTTTGTGTTACAAACAATCCAGTTATACTCTTTTAGTTATTTTAAAATGTACAATCAAATTATTATTGACTACAGTCACCCTGTTGTGCTATCAAATACTAGATTTTATTCTTTCCAATTAATTTTTGTTGACCGATTAACCATCCTCACTCCACACCACCACCCACACTACCCTTCTTAGTCTCTAGTATCCATCCTTCTAACTCTTTGTGTCCACGAGTTCAATTGTTTTGATTTTTTGATGCCACAATTAAGTGAGAACATGCAATGTTTGTCTTTCTGTGCCTGGCTTATTTCACTTAACATAATGACCTCCAGTTCCATCCATGTTGTGGCAAATGATAAGATCTCATTCTTTTTTTAATGACTGAATAGTACTCCATTGTGTATAAGTACCACATTTTCTTTATCCATTTATCTGTTGATGGACATTTAGGTTGCTTCCAATTCTTGGCTATTGTGAACAGTGCTGCAACAAACATAGGCGTGCAGATATCTCTTCAGTATACTGATTTCCTTTCTTTTGGGTTTATACCCAGTAATGGGATTGCTGGATCATATGGTAGCTCAATTTTTAGTTTATTGAGGAACCTCCAAACTGTTCTCCATAGTGGTTGTACTAATTTACATTCCCACCAATAGCGTACAAGTGTTTCCTTTTCTTCACATTCTTGCCAGAAATTGTTATTGCCTGACTTTTTGATATAAGCCATTTTAACTGGGGTGAAATGATATCTCATTGAAGTTTCAATTTGCATTTCTCTAATGGTCAATGATGTGGGGAACCTTTTCATATACCTGTTTGCCATTTGTATATCTTCTTTTGAGAAATGTCTATTCACATCTTTTGCCCATTTTAAAATTGGATTGTTAGATTTTTTCTTATGACATTGTTTAAGCTCTTTAAATATTCTGTTTGTTAATCTTTTTTCACATGGATAGTTTGCAAATGTTTTCTCCCATTCTGTGGGTTGTCTCTTCACTTTGTTGATTGCTTCCTTTACTGTGCAGAAGCTTTTTAACTTGATGTGATCTCATTTGTCCATTTTTGCTTTGGTTGCCTGTACTTGTTGGGTATTACTTAATAAATGTTTGCCCAGACCAGTGTCCTGGAGAGCTTCTTCAATGTTTACTTGAGTAGTTTCATAGCTTGAGATCTCAGATTTAAGTCTTTAATTGATTTTGATTTGATTTTTGTATATGGTGAGAGATAGGGGGTCTAATTTTAGTCTTCTGCATATGGATATTCAGTTTTCCCAGCACCATTTATTGAAGAGACTGTGTATGTTCTTGTCACCTTTGTCAAAAATGAGTTCACTATAAGTAAGTGGGTTTGTGTTTTGCATTCTCTGTTCTATTCCATTGGTCTATGTGTCTGTTTTTATGCCAGTACCATGCCATTTTGGTTACTACAGCTCTGTTGTATAATTTGAAATCAGGTAATGTGATTCTTCCTGTTTTGTTCATTTTGCTCAAGATAGCTTTGGCTCTTCTGGATCTTTTGCAGTTCCATATAAATTTCAGGATTGTTTTTCCTATTTCTGTGAAGAATGTCATTGGTATTTTGATAGGGATTGCATTGAATCTGTAGCTTGCTTTGGGTAGTATGGACATTTTAACAACATTGATTTTTCCAGTCCATGAACATGGAATATCTTTCGATGCTTTGGTGCCCTTTTCAATTTCTTTCATCAGTGTTTTATAATTTTCATAATAGAGATATTTCACTTCTTTGGTTAAGTTAATTCCTAGGTACTTAATTTTATTTGTGACTGTTGTATATGGGATTACTTTTTGATTTCTTTTTCAGATTATTCGCTGTTGGCATATAGAAATGCAACTGATTTTTGTATGTTGATTTTGTATCCTGCAACTGTACTGAATATGTTTATAAGTTCAAATAATTTTCTCGTGGAGTCTTTAGATTTTTCCAAATATATCACCTACAAATAAGGACAATTTGGCTTCTTCTTTTTCCATTTGGATGCCCTTTATTTCTTTCTCTTGTCTGATTCTCTAGCTAGGACTTCCAGTACTATGTCGAATAATAAAGGGGCATCCTTGTCATGTTCCAGATTTTACAGAAAAGGCTTTCAGCTTTTCCCCATTCAGTATGATACTAGCTGTGGGTCTGTTGTATATGGCTTTTATTAGGTTGAGTTATGTTTCTTCTATCCTCAGTTTTTTGAGAGTTTTTATCATGAAGGATGTTGAATTTTATGAAATGCTTTTTCAGCATCGATTGAAAATGATCATTTTTGTCCTTCATTCTGTTGATATGAATGTGTCACATTGATTTGTGTATGTTGAACCATTCTTGCATCCCAGGGATACATGACACTTGCTCATGATGAATAATATTTTTAACGTATTGTTGGATTCAATTTGCTTGTATTATGTTCAGGATTTTGCACTAATATTCATCAGAGATATTGGCCTGCAGTTTTCTTTTTATGATGTATCTTTGGTTTTGGTATTAGGTATTCAAAATATCTCTATTATGAAAATTATAAAACACTGATGAAAGAAATTAAAAAGGACACCAAAGCATTGAAAGATATTCCATGTTCATGGACTGGAAAAATGAATGTTGTTAAAATGTCCATACTACCCAAAGCAAATTTGGTATTTGGTGTTAGGTACTGGCTTTGTATAATGATTTGGGAGTATTCTCTCCTCTATTTTTAGAATAGTTTGAATAGAATTGGTGTTAGTTCTTCTTTAAAGGTTTGGTAGAATTCAGCAGTGAAGCCATCAGGTGCCAGGTTTTTCTTTACTGGGAGATTTTTTTTTATTACAACCTTGATCTTGTTACTTGTTACTGGCTTGATCAAGTTTTGGACTTTTTCCTGGCTCAATCTTCTAAGTTGTATCTGTTTATGAAATTTCTACCTGAAAGGTCACATATCTCTGTTTCTCCAGGATTGATCACTGGCTCCTAATTTAGTTCATTTGGTGAGATCATGTTTTCTTGGATGGTATTGATGCTAGTAGATGTGTTTAGTCTCTAGGCATTGAAGAGTTAGGTATTTATGGTAGTCTTCACTGCCAGGGCTTGTTTGTACTCATCCTTGGGAAGACTTTCCAGAAATTCAAAAGGACTGGTGTTCTCATCTAAGCTGTGACCTAAGACTCATAGAGGTATTGCCTTGATGGTGTGGACAAGATCCAGAAGAGTTCTCTGCATTACCAGGCAGAGACCCTTGTTCTCTTCCTTTGCTTTCTCCCAAAGTCTCTCTCTCTATTCTGAGCCACCTGAAGCTGGAAATGGAGTGACACAAGCACCCCTGTGGCCACCACCACTAGGACTGCACTGGGTCAGACCTGAAGCCAGCACAGCACTGGATCTTGCCCAAGGCCTGCTGTAACTACTCCCTAGCTACCAGTATGTTTGCTCAAGGCCCTGGGGCTATACAATCAACAAGTAGCAAAGCCAACTAGGCTTGTGTCCTTCCCCTCAGGGAAGGTGAGATCCCCCCCAGGCAGGTCCATATGTGCCATCTGGGAGCCAGGTGCTAGAGTAAAAAACCTTAACAGTTTACCTGGTCTTTTACTGTATTGTGGCTGAACTGGCACCCAGGCCACAATACACAGTCCTCACTCTGCTCACTTTGCCAAAGGCAGAGGAGCCTTACCTCATGGCCACCACTACCACAGCCCTGTGGGGAGTACTGCCAGACTACTGTGGATATTTCTTTAAGGCCTACCGACTCTTCAGTCAGACTGCTGTGAATGCTGCCTGGCCTACGACTCACCCTTAAGGTCAGTGGGCTCCCTTCTGGCACAAGGCAGGTTCAGAAATGCCATCCAAGATTCAAGGCCTAGAATCGGGGGCCATAAGAGCCTGCTTGGTGCTCTACCCTATTGTGGCTGAGCTGGTACTTAAGGTGCAAGACAAAGTCCCCATTACTTTTCTCTCTGCTTTTCTTAAGCAGAAGGAGTCTCACACTATAACCACCACAGCTGAGTCTCACCTGAAGCCAGCAAATCTCAGAGGCTCACCCAAGGCCCATGATATTCTATCTAGGTACGACTGCTGGTTATTCAGGGCCCAGCACTCTTCAGTTAGCGGTGATGAACTTCTATGATTGAGTCCTTTCCTTCAAGGTAGCAGGTTTCCTTCTGGCCCAGAGTGTGTCTAGAAACGTTGTCTGGGAGCTAAGGCCTGGAAAGGAGACCTTACAACTCTGACCGGTGCCCTATTCTGCTGTGGCTGAGCTGTGGGCTTTGCAAGACAAAGTCCCCCCTACTCTTTGCTCTTCTAAAGTAGAAGAAAGGAACCGTGAGCTGTGCAGCCTGGGGTTAGGGGAGGGGTGATGCCAGCCCCTTGTTAGGCACCCAAGCTAGTGTCTCAGTAGGTTGTGTGCCCCCCCCACCCCAATCCAATGGCTGTGGGCCCAATTCATCACCAGGACTCACCTAGGAATTGCTATCCTCATGGCCTAGACTGCCATTCGAGTTTGTTTAAGGTCTCAGAACACTTTAGCCAACATGGTGGTGAGGCTTGCGGGAACTGAAGTTACACTGCTGGGATCGGTGATTCTCCTCTGACTAGGGATGGTTTAAATGCCCCTCCATTGGGAGGCATCATTTGAGTTTGGTCCAGTTTTAGCTTTCTGCTATATAACAGGGTGGCACTAAGTTCAATGCTTCACCATGGCTGTGCTCAGCTTCTCCCCTGCACACAAATTGCTCTCCACACCAGGCCTCAGCTGCAAGGGGAATGGGAGAGGGGTGACGTCCGCAATTCAAGATTGTTTTTTCTACCTCTTCAGTGTCTCTTTCAGCGATATGAAGCTGAAACTAGCTACTGTGAGAGCTCACCTGATTTTTGGTTCTTATGAAGGTGCTTTTTTTGTGTAGATAGTTGTTAAATTGGTGTCCTTGCAGAGTAGATGATTGGTGGAACCTTCTATTCCACCATCTTGCTCTGCCTCCTGGAAGTTACTCTCTAAGATAACTTTTCTAGATCTGGTTTCTAGCTCAGATGATGGGAGTGTCATTTACTGATATAAGGCTCACAGCAGGGGGTATAAAATGTAAGGGAAAGATATAAGTTTAGTTATGAATCTCTGGGAAATTGAGGCAGGCAACCCAGTAGGCAGTTTTATGGTACTAGAGTTCAGGAGAGATGTGGTTGCTGGAGTAGATAGTGGAGTTGTTTTCATAAAGGATATCATTACAAACGTATGTCAGATCAATTTACAGCAAGACTGATTAAAGTAAGAATGAGAAACTGAGAAGTAGACAACAGAAACTCTAAAACTTAAGAGAGGAAGCTGAGGGAGATGCTTTTCAGAGGTAGATTTTCTCATTGAAACCTGAGAGATATTCACCAACTGTATTCTAAATATTTAAAGTATGTCATCTTGAAATGAAGGAGTGAAGTTTCATCCAAAAACACAAGACAGGCTGGGCGTGGTGGCTCACACCTGCAATCCCAGCACTTTGGGAGGCCAAGGTGTGTCGATCACATGAGGCCAGGTTTTCAAGACCAGCATGGCAAACATGGTGAAACCTAGTGTCTACTAAAAATACAAAAATTAGCCAGAGTGGTGGTGCATGTCTGTAATCCTAGCTACTCGGGAGGCTGAGGCATGAGAATTGCTTGAACCTTAGGGGATGGAGGTTGCTGTGAGCCGAGATTGTGCCACTGCACACCAGCATGAGCAACAGACCAAGATGGTCTCAAAAAACAAAAACAAAAACAACAAACAAGCAAACAAAACCATAAGACAGTTTTGATTTCTTATAGAAGAGACTGTACATACACAATATTGGGCTTACTGTGACCTCACATACGATCTATAAATTGCAAAGTAGAAATAAGGAAAAAGTAAAAAAGCATGAATGAGGTGTAAAACAAACATTTAAGTCTCTTCAAGGACCATGTTTCTTTTGAGAGCAATTTTACCCAATAGAGTCAGAACAATTCTAAACTGTAGATAAATATCTAAACTGTAGATAAATATGCCAAAGAGAAACAGTCCAAGTTCAGAGAATTCTACAGAATAAACTTATTCCTTAAAATGTTTGGTTCTAATAATCATGGGATAACATGAAATATTCTGAAGTCAGCAATTCTGAATAAACCTAGCTGTTCTGAAGGGCAGACTTCTTCCTGTTGATTATAGTAGAACAAAGTATATATAATGAAAAGAAACGAAGAATAACAAAATTTTCCTTAGGAGAATTTTTTGTGGAAATTCTCTTTAGTCCTTTGCAGGTTGATAAAAATCCTTCTGGCTGGGCACAGTGGCTCACAGTAATCCCAACACTTTGGAAAGCTGAGGCGGGAGGATCTTTTCAGGTCAAGAGTTCAAGGCCAGACTGGGCAATATAGCTCTATAAAAAATTTATCTATTTATTTGAGAACAGGATCTGCCTCTGTCACCCAGGCTGGAGTACAGTGGTGTTATCACGGCTCACTGCAACCTCGACTTCCTTGGCTCAAGTGTCCTCCCACCTCAGCTTCCCCAGTAGCTGGGACTACAAGTGGGTGCCACCACGCTTGGCTAATTTTTGCATTTTTTATAGAGAAGGGGTTTTGCCATGTTGCCCAGGCTGGTCTTGAACTCCTGGGCTCAAGCAATCCACCCACCTCGGCCTCCTAAAGTGTTGGGACTACAGGTGTGAGCCAGCCACCTTGCCCGGCAACTACAAAAAATTTAAAAACTGGCCAGGCATGGTGGCATGTGCCTGTAGTCTCAGCTACTCATACTCAGGAGACAGAGATGGAGGATTGCTTGAGCCCAGGAGTTTGAGGTTACAGTGAGCTACAATCACTCCACTGCACTTTAGCCTGGGTGACAGAGCAAGTTCCTGTCTCAAAAAAGAAAAAGACAAATCCCAATCCTTTCCCCAAGTAAACAAATTTGCATGGTTGTACTTACTAAAGAAGTCTGACCTTTTACATGAACAAAGAAACTTAATCATTACTAAGGCAAGAGTCAACTAAAAGCTTTGCTACTGTAATCTTGGGCTTTCTAAAATTTCTCAGTTTAGAGGCATCTGTCACACAGGCTAATTTTAATTGGGAAAAAAATTTAATTTTTTTTTTGGAAACTCAATGTGATAGGGTATATGCCTGTTTTCACATATTTTAATATTAATGCTTAAAGTTTAGAGGTCTGTTGGATGGATAAAAGCTATTTGTTAAATTATTTCCACAGAAACCCAATCTTTCATAATAGATAAACTTTGTGAAATAGCCCATGAGATTGATAACTTCTTTTTGTCACCACCTCTCATGGCTGAATGTTGTTCCATACTGTTCAGTGACAAGATTCAGTAGATTATATTTCAGTGCTTGGCATGTAATATTCTCTTTGGCAGGCTGACATCCTCCCTCCATGAGATATGACCAGCCCAAGAAAACACTGCTGACATTAGGCTCTATTCTGCTGATATTACACAAAACTGAAGGATTTCAGACATGGCATTGCTCCAGAAATATATGCTATTTTTCTTAGAAATATATGTATGTCAAAGTAATCCAATAAAACAGTCGCATCTGGTGTTAGTTTTTATCTTATTTATCAGTTCACACTTTTATCACCATGACATCAACTTTTCAGGTGCTTTTGTAAACCTAGAATTTCATTGGTTGGTTGAATTAAAAGAGTTAAACCAGTCTCTCCAGTATAGGTTTGTGTTTCAAAAGTATTCATCAGTCAGTTGTTTGGCACCAAAAACATATTTTCTCATACAAAAACTATAGTGTAAATGATAGTTACATTCCCAAGCTGCATTAACCTGTAACGCAGCTGAAATTCCAAACATATTAAATAAAATACAAGACAACATTGTGACATCACTTTTTAAGTATCATAGAGTGTACATAAACATAAAATATGTTAAATGGAGGCAATACTCTTCTGACTTTTTAATAATGAAAAATGAAGTAGATATGTAAAAGGAAAAAAGTAGTTTAAACTTTTTTCCAAATAGTACTGCCTGTGGAAAAGCGGGTTTGACTAGGAGATGAAGTGATGGATAAAGAAGCTTGAGGAGATTCTGAAAGGGACTTTTGGCAGTTTTAAGGAATTTGGAGGTAAAATGTACCACATCTTTTCCATGTATAATTCAACTTCAATTTTTATTTCTTAATATATATCATTATTACTTCTTTCATGAATATGAACCATGGATGGATTAATTATTTTTTTTTGGTGAGAGGAGGGGGTTTCATAAACAGAATAAATCCACAAGTCTCTAAGTCAGAAACCAGTGACATTCCCTGTACCCTTAAATGAAAATTTCTCTCTTAATTTCTGATCCTTTGTATTTTATATACGTGGATTTTTTTCTCTCAGTAAGTTGAATCTCATTGTATCTCTTTATCTTTATTTTATACTCCCTTTCCCACCCCTTCTCTTCTCTCCCTAGATCTGTTTCCAGAGCAAACAAAACAGTTATAATTAAACTTTCCTTGTACTAATTCCCCACCGTTGTCTCTGCCAAATAGCTATATCACTACAGTATTTTAAATTTCTTACTTGCACTTTATTTTTTTTTGTAAACATAGTGTTTCTTAACTCCTTGTTTTGTAATGACTTATACTCTTTTCTTTAGCTCTCTTCCTTATTTTCATCTTCTATTTTTGCTATTATTTTACATTGTCAAGGATGTTAATTGTGGCAAAGACTGATTGTTGTCACTCAACATTCATTCCTCCCTCTTCCTTAGTAATAGAATCTCGGTTTTAGTTGGACATATAGTTTCCCAGAATAGAACCTACCTTTCCCAATGTCTCTGTGACTACAACTGGCTGTGTGGTTGGCCAATAGGATGTAAACAAAGTGTTGAGTATAAATTCCAGAAAATGTCCCTTAAAGGGAGAGGACACATTTTTCTCCATATCTTCCTCTTTCCTGCTCTCTGGAATGTGGATATTTTAGCTAGTGCTTGAGCAGCCATCGTGGGTCCTGAGGTGGATGTCTTGTCGGGAAGCAGCCTAGATGCCTCTGGATGAGAGGCACTATACCAGCTCCAGACCACTTACTGCAGACTCTGTTCACATCAAAGGACAATAGGCTTCTGTCATGTCTAAGCCAAAGTTATTTGGTTTCACAGTTAAACCAAATCTAAATTACATAATAATAGTTATATTCTGTTTTGCAACAACAATTAGGTCTTCTATGATTAGTCTATAGGTTGATTTAAAAAGCTGAAAGCCATCACAGTATTCACACAATTATGACTGGATAAATATTGTTCACCACAAAGCCAAGAAGATCTTTCTTTTGTGTATGTCTTCAAAATTAGTCTATATTTTTTGTCTCAATCCTTCCCCAGAGTTCTCCAAAATATGATGCTTTGTTAGTCCCCTTTGTTTCATCCCCTCTGGAAACTTTCCTTCTAGAGCCCTGTGTCTTCCTGTTCCAGTTTTGAACCTGAAACTTTCTATTCCTGCTGAACAGCTGTCATACTGAGGGTTCCATTCGGTGCTTTCAGGAGAAGTTTATTAGAAGGCCAGATGTGACAATGACATCACATCTGTCATTCTTCATCTATCAAGTTGGTCGTTGGGGAAAAGCTGATCAATGGGAATTCCTTTTGAATCTACACAGTGCTTTTACGGGCTGCCACCCTGTAGTCTTCCTTGGAACATTATCCCCATTCCTGTTTTTCAGTTGGTTGCTAGGTTCTAGCACATTCTCAGGCTAATACCATTCACAGATTTTCATTTTGAATTATTTCAACCTTAGGTTCATTAATTCCTGTTTCTTTTTTGTAGATTTTTCTCTTTCCCTTTCTATTTCTGAGAGACAATACAATGAAGTGGCCAAGTGCATAGTCTTTAGAGTTAGATGACCTAGGTGTTATTCCAGCTGCATCGCTGATTGGCTATATAATTTTAAGCAAGTTAACAATTACTTATTCCTTCTCTAAGCCTTAATTTCCTTGAACAGCACCTAGTTCATAGGTTTGTTGCAGAATTTTTTTTTTCTGTGTTAATTGTTTTTTTAAATTTATTTTTATTTTATTATTATTATTATACTTTAAGTTTTAGGGTACATGTGCACAATGTGCAGGTTAGTTACATATGTATACATGTGCCATGCTGGTGTGCTGCACCCATTAATTCATCGTTTAGCATTAGGTATATCTCCTAATGCTATCCCTCCCCCCTCCCCCACCCCACAACAGTCCCCAGAGTGTGATGTTCCCCTTCCTGTATCCATGTGTTCTCATTGTTCAATTCCCACCTATGAGTGAGAACATGTGGTGTTTGGTTTTTTGTCCTTGCGATAGTTTACTGAGAATGATGATTTCCATTTTCATCCATGTCCCTACAAAGGACATGAACTCATCATTTTTTATGGCTGCATAGTATTCCATAGTGTATATGTGCCACATTTTCTTAATCCAGTCTATCATTGTTGGACATTTGGGTTGGTTCCAAGTGTTTGCTATTGTGAATAGTGCCACAATAAACATACGTGTGCATGTGTCTTTATAGCAGCATGATTTATAGTCCTTTGGGTATATACCCAGTAATGGGATGGCTGGGTCAAATGGTATTTCTAGTTCTAGATTCCTGAGGAATCGCCACACTGACTTCCACAATGGTTGAACTAGTTTACAGTCCCACCAACAGTGTAAAAGTGTTCCTATTTCTCCACATCCTCTCCAGCACCTGTTGTTTCCTGACTTTTTAATGATTGCCATTCTAACTGGTGTGAGATGGTATCTCATTGTGGTTTTGATTTGCATTTCTCTGATGGCCAGTGATGGTGAGCATTTTTTCATGTGTCTTTTGGCTGCATAAATGTCTCCTTTTGAGAAGTGTCTATTCATATCCTTTGCCCACTTTTTGATGGGGTTGTTTGTTTTCTTCTTGTCAGTTTGTTGGAGTTCATTGTAGATTCTGGATATCAGCCCTTTGTCAGATGAGTAGGTTGCGAAAATTTTCTCCCATTTTGTAGGTTGCCTGTTCACTCTGATGGTAGTTTCCTTTGCTGTGCAGAAGCTCTTTAGTTTAATTAGATCCCATTTGTCAATTTTGGCTTTTGTTGCCATTGCTTTTGGTGTTTTAGACATGAAGTCCTTGCCTATGCCTATGTCCTGAATGGTAATGCCTAAGTTTTCTTCTAGGGTTTTTATGGTTTTAGGTCTAACGTTTAAGTCTTTAATCCATCTTGAATTAAGTTTTGTATAAGGTGTAAGGAGGGGATCCAGTTTCAGCTTTCTACATATGGCTAGCCAGTTTTCTCAGCACCATTTATTAAATAGGGAATCCTTTCCCCATTTCTTGTTTTTCTCAGATTTGTCAAAGATCAGACAGTTGTAGATATGTGGTATTATTTCTGAGGGCTCTTTTCTGTTCCATTGATCTATATCTCTGTTTTGGTACCAGTACCGTGCTGTTTTGGTTACTGTAGCCTTGTAGTATAGTTTGAAGTCAGGTAGCATGATGCCTCCAGCTTTGTTCTTTTGGCTTAGGATTGACTTGGGGATGCGGGCTCTTTTTTGGTTCCGTATGAACTTTAAAGTAGTTTTTTCGAATTCTGTGAAGAAAGTCATTGGTAGCTTGATGGGGATGGCATTGAATCTGTAAATTACCTTGGGCAGTATGGCCATTTTCATGATATTGATTCTTCCTACCCATGAGCATGGAATGTTCTTCCATTTGTTTGTATCCTCTTTTATTTCCTTGAGCAGTGGTTTGTAGTTCTCCTTGAAGAGGTCCTTCACATCCCTTGTAAGTTGGATTCCTAGGTATCTTATTCTCTTGGAAGCAATTGTGAATGGGAGTTCACTTACGATTTGGCTCTCTGTTTGTCTGTTATTGGTGTATAAGAATACTTGTGATTTTTGCACATTGATTTTGTATCCTGAGACTTTGCTTAAGTTGTTTATCAGCTTAAGGAGATTTTGGGCTGTGACGATGGGGTTTTCTAGATATACAATCATGTCATCTTCAAACAGGGACAATTTGACTTCCTCTTTTCCTAATTGAATACCCTTGATTTCCTTCTCCTGCCTAATTGCCCTGGCCAGAACTTCCAACACTATGTTGAATAGGATGGTGAGAGAGGGCATCCCTGTCTTGTGCCAGTTTTCAAAGGGAATGCTTCCAGTTTTTGCCCATTCAGTATGATATTGGCTGTGAGTTTGTCATAGATAGCTCTTATTATTTTGAGATATGTCCCTTCAATACCTAATTTCTTGAGAGTTTTTAGCATGAAGCATTGTTGAATTTTGTCAAAGGCCTTTTCTGCATCTATTGAGATAATCATGTGGTTTTTGTCTTTGGTTCTGTTTATATGCTGGATTACATTTATTGATTTGTGTATATTGAACCAGCCTTGCATCCCAGGGATGAAGCCCACTTGATCATGATGGATAAGCTTTTTGATGTGCTGCTGGATTCGGTTTGCCAGTATTTTATTGAAGATTTTTGCATCGATGTTCATCAAGGACATTGGTCTAAAATTCTCTTTTTTGTTGTGTCTCTGCCCGGCTTTGGTATCAGGATGATGCTGGCCTCATAAAATGAGTTAGGGAGGATTCCCTCTTTTTCTATTGATTGGAGTAGTTTCAGAAGGATAAAGAGACAAAGAAGGCCATTACGTAATGGTAAAGGGATCAATTCAACAAGAAGAGCTAACTATCCTAAATATATATGCACCCAATACAGGAGCACCCAGATTCATAAAGCAAGTCCTGAGTGACCTACAAAGAGACTTAGACTCCCACACAATAATAATGGGAGACTTTAACACCCCACTGTCAACATTAGACAGATCAACGAGACAGAAAGTTAACAAGGATACCCAGGAATTGAACTCAGCTCTGCACCAAGCAGACCTAATAGACATCTCCAGAACTCTCCACCCCAAATCAACAGAATATACATTTTTTTCAGTACCACACCACACCTATTCCAAAATTGACCACATAGTTGGAAGTAAAGCTCTCCTCAGCAAATATAAAAGAACAGATATTGTAACAAATTGTCTCTCAGACCACAGTGCAATCAAACTAGAACTCAGGATTAAGAAACTCACTCAAAACCGCTCAACTACATGGAAACTGAACAACCTGCTCCTGAATGACTACTGGGTACATAACGAAATGAAGGCAGAATAAAGATGTTCTTTGAAACCAATGAGAACAAAGACACAACATACCAGAATCTCTGGGACACATTCAAAGCAGTGTGTAGAGGGAAATTTATAGCACTAAATGCCCACAAGAGAAAGCAGGAAAGATCCAAAATTGACACCCTAACATCACAATTAAAAGAACTAGAAAAGCAAGAGCAAACACATTCAAAAGCTAGCAGAAGGCAAGAAATAACTAAAATCAGAGCAGAACTGAAGGAAATAGAGACACAAAAAACCCTTCAAAAAAATTAATGAATCTAGGAGCTGGTTTTTTGAAAGGATCAACAAAATTGATAGGCCACTAGCAAGACTAATAAAGAAAAAAAGAGAGAAGAATCAAATAGATGCAACAAAAAATGATAAAGGGGATATCCCCACCGATCCCACAGAAATACAACCTACCATCAGAGAATACTACAAACACCTCTACGCAAATAAACTAGAAAATCTAGAAGAAATGGATAAATTCCTCGACACATACACTCTCCCAAGACTAAACCAGGAAGAAGTTGAATCTCTGAATAGACCAATAACAGGATCTGAAATTGTGGCAATAATCAATAGCTTACCAACCAAAAAGAGTCCAGAACCAGATGGATTCACAGCCGAATTCTACCAGGGTACAAGGTTTGTTGCAGAATTATGTGAATTAATCCATGTTTAGTGTTTAGCAAAGTGCCCGGAACAGAGGAAACACTCAGTGTTACTTGTATCTACTACTATTACTAGTAGAATTAGATTGAATTGGCCAAGGTCACACATACAAAATCCTGAGTGCAAGCCCAACTTGACTCCAGAACCTGAGTTTTTAATGATCACCCTATTCTGTTTTATGTAGAAGGCATGTTTTCAATGATTCTACTGGGAGCAAGCTGCCCTCTAGAACAGTGGTTTGTAGTTACGTGTGTGTACGGTGTGTAGGAGGTGGGGGCTTGATGTGACATGAAAAACAGAATACCCTGATCCCTTTAGGAGCCTTTTCAAAGTACACTTGCTTGGCGCCCCGTCTGAAAAAGTTTGATAAGCCTTGGGAGGGGGCTATGGCAGGGATGTGTATTTTGAATGAGCTTTGCTGGTGATCTGATGCACTCTCTGGTTGAGAAAACTGATTTGGAAGAAGTTGCTACGTTTTGCTGAAGTGGAATGAGCCTACTACCAGAAATCCTAGAAAATCATTCAAGGAGGAAGCCAAATGAAAAGAAAGAAAAATGCTCTTAGGTTCAGTATGCCCCGTGGAAACATTCATAACAATCAACACTTTTTTTTCATATTTTCACTGCTGTGACTCACATTTCTACAAGCAAAACACATTTCAGCAGCCACATCAGTATTTTTAAAAATTCAGCTAGTTCCTATTTACCTAGTTTTTCCTTTGATAAGAACTTCAGTTAACTTCTACAGTACCAAATCTATGTATAATCCCCACAATGTTCACTGCCATAGATTGACTTCAAATATATAATTCAACAACAGCAGCAAAAACAAAATAAAGATTATTAAGGATTTTCTGGCACTTTAGCAAGACATTATTTCATTCTTCTTTTTTTGTTTTTTTTTTCCTAAAGTGAAATTGTTGAATTTCTTTTCGAGTCCTTCCTGGGACTCCATTAAAGTAACAGGAAAGAGAGAAGAAAACCTACAAGTTGCAAAAACAAAAGGGATAGGAGACGAGGAGCAATTAGTGGTAAGAGAATTCAATGAAGGCAGATTGACCATACTGCCTGGTGAGTAGAGATGAGGAAGCACCACCAAGACATTAGATAAAAATAATTGCTGCCAAGGAGGGAAAAGATTTGCTCACAGAACTAGAGAGACCTGCCCAACATACTGCAAAACACAAGGAGATCTTTTTTCCTTCCTTATTTATTTATAGAAATTGAACACATTGGAGAAAAATTAAGGCAATTATCAAGGCCCCCCATATTCACACTCTCTGGCCACTCAGTGTTCACAGCCAGCTTTTCTCTTGACCCACTCATAAATAACTATGGGTATCTAAGGATCACTAGAAATTTATGGGAAGCTGGCAAACAGAGAAAATAACCAGGGCATATAAATAGCAACATATTTTGGAGGAAACAGAGCAAGGCACAAACTTTTAAAAAGAGTATGTAACACACTACAATTAGTATTGCTGAAGACTTGGAAAAATAACACTCCCATCAAACAGGAAGAGGATGCTAGTAAAAGACAATAGAATAAGGAAAAAACCCTTGGAAGTTGAAAATTATACATAAAAATAAAAACATAAAATATACAATTAGAATATGAAATGGAAGGAATCTCCTAAATAATGGAACAAAAGACAAAGGGATAGAAACTGTTAGAGACGACTGGGTGTGGTGGCTCACGCCTGCAATCCCAGCACTTTGGAAGGCCGATGTGGGCGGATCCCCTGAAGTCAGGAGATCGAGACCAGCCTGGCCAAAATGGTGAAACCCCATCTCTACTAAAAATACAAAAAATTAGCCAGTTGTGGTGGCATGCTCCTGTAGTCCCAGCTACTCGGGAGGCTGAGGTGGGAGAATCGCTTGAACCCGGGAGGTGGAGGTTGCAGTGAGCTGAGATTGTGCCACTGCACTCCAGCCTGGGTGACAGAGCAAGATATAGTCTCAAAAAAAAAAAAAAAAAAAAAAAAAGAAGAAACTATTAGAAACAAGAGGCAGAAAGGCTCCATATGGTTTGCTGTGGCAGAGACTGTCAGTGCTCACCAACATCTGTAAAGTCTTCTCTTCCTTTGGCTCATTGCTCTACTACATTTCCTAGCCTTTATTGCAGTTCGGAGTTCTGGTAAAAGTGATAAAGGCTCCTTTTTATAATGGAACCCTAACATGTCCTGTGAAATCCTTCATCCTCATCCTCTCCCATATAGTAGGTGAGTGCAGAGAACACAGTAAAACGATTCTAAGGCTCTGGGTGACACAAAGCCACTAGGTCAAAGGAACCACTACTGGTTGGATTAAAAATTATTAGGGCTATTAAAAATAGTCCTTGTGTCACTAACTGGTGCAGACCCCCCCACCCCCCGTAATGTGTATTGGTGGAGGAGATAGCTAGGAGATACTATGCTAGCTGTCTCCTCCACCAATACACATTACATTGTTACATCAGTGAGAAAAAAATCCTTTGTGGTGTTACATGACTAAGATTTTGGCATTGCTGGCTATAGCATTTAGCCTATCCTGCTAGTACAACTACTGATTAATGAGTTCCAGAAAGAGAGGATAGACCAAAAGACAGGGAGAATTTTAAAATAGATAATAGGAGAGAATTTCCCAGAGTTGTAAGACACAAATCTTTATATTGAGAGAGTCTAGTGAGAGACCAACAGCATAAATGAAAAATATGGCTAATGCCCAGAGATATCACTGTGAAATTTCAAAATACCAATGTCACGGGCTGCACTGTGTCCCCTAAATTTCATATGTTGAAATCTTAGCTCCTAGTACCTCAGAATGTGACTGTATTTGAAGAAAGGGCTTTTAAAGATGTAATTAATTTAAAATAGGGTCACTGGGTTGGGACCTAATCCAATATGACTGGTGTTCTTAAAAGAAGAGGAAATCAGGACACAGACAACGAGGACAGAAAGATAACCATGTGAGGACACAGTGAGAAGATGGCTATCTGCAAGCCAAGGAGAGAGGCCTCAGGAGAAACTGTAAACCTGGTGACATCTTGCTTTTGCACTCTGGCCTCCAGAATTGTGCGAAAATAAATTTCTACTGTTTAAACCACCCAGTCTGTGATATTTTGTTATGGCAGCCCTAGCAAACAAATACAACCAAGAATGAAGAGAAATTCATAAATACTTTCAGAAAACGAAAACAAAGCAAATTATCTACAAAAGAAGGAGAATCAGGCTGACCTTGGATTTCTCATTAGTGATACTGGGTGCTGTAAGACAACGGAGCAATGTTTTCAAGTTCTGAGGAAAAATCATTTTTAATCCAGAATTCTATACTCAGATTAAGTATCAATCAAATGTAATGGCAGAATAAAGGTACTGTCAAACCTGGAAGAACTTAGAAAGTTTTACCTCCCACACATCATTACTTATGGAAGTTATTTGAAAATATATTTCATGAAAGAAAGCTGTTATTCCCAAAAGGAGGAAGAGATAAGCCTCAGGAAAAATAGGCTACATTTTTTATAAAACATGGGAGAAAGATGAAGGGAAGGCATGAGTAGAGGGTCGGCAGGGGCAAAGCTCAGCTGGCAACATCCGGATTGTCAAGTACTGATTTGGTAGTGCTGAAACAAAACCTTAATTTCCCTAGTCTAGGCTTGCCAGTTTTGACAAATAAAAATATATCCCATAAAATATTTGAGACATATTTACACCAAAAAATTGTTTATCTGAAATTCAATTTTTTTTTTTTTTTTTTTTTTTTTTTTTGAGATGGAGTCTCACTCTGTCACCCAGGCTGGAGTGCAGTGGCATGATCTCAGTTCACTGCAAGCTCCACCTCCCAGGTTCATGCCATTCTCCTGCCTCAGCCTCCTGAGTAGCTGGGACTATAGGCGCCCGCCACCACACACGGCTAATTTTTTTTTGTATTTTTAGTAGAGATGGGGTTTCACCATGTTAGCCAGGATGGTCTCGATCTCCTGACCTCGTGATCCGCCCGCCTCAGCCTCCCAAAGTGCTGGGATTACAGGCTTGAGCCACCGCATCCGGCCCTGAAATTCAGATTTAACAGGGAGTGCTACACTCTATCTGACAACCCTATGTAAGTCTGAAGACACTAATTTTTGTGTTTCTTAGCACCTGGCACAATATCTGGCACATAAGAGGCACTCATTAAGTAGTCAGTGAAATGTCGTCCAAAACACTTCTGCACTGTAAGGATGATGGAAAATTAAGAAAAATATCCCAATCAAGAAACTGTAAGGGACTCTTGAGGGGCTCAGAATTTCTAACTATTTCATGCTTCTGTGTAATTTCAGAAACAGAGCATGATTTGATAGACACAACTCATAAAGTTCATATTTGTTTATCCATGACATTTTACTTCATCAGCAAATCCTTCAACACACTGAGTTCGTAATCTATTGTATTCATTATTTTGCTCTAAACCTAATATTTATGTTTTATAACTTTGTAAAATTGAATTTTATTTTTAGAATTTCAGTTGAAAATAGAATTTCTTGTATTGATTAGTTCTCTTGAAATAATTTAAAAGCATTTGTGCTTTGCTACATGTATTTGTAAGTTCTGCATGAAATTCTACTTTAAATAAAAAAATTAAGAGAAACAAAATCTATTGACCAGTAAGTGCTAATTTTGGTGCACTGTTTGAAATAATTACAGTTCTACATTTTAAAGATGCGTATTACAACAGAAACCTTATTGTGTTTATCCTTCAGAAATAAATTCCTTGGCTTTTTTCTTGTTTTGAAGAAGTGGTAAAGTGATAAATTAAAATTCACAGCTTATCACTGTGACAGAAGATTAAAAATAGAGGAATTTAAAAACGAACCTTTGTGTTTCTAAAAATGTAAGAAGCACTGCTTTATGAATTTTTCACATGTTTGGGGGGTTTGGGGAAAAACACATTTGATCTCTCTTTGACTGCAAGGCAAAAGTCAAGTTGGTCTAATTTAAAGAGACTTGCTATTATCATACAATGTCATCTCTTATTTTCAGGAGAGATAGAAGAAATTGAGTGAGAAAATTGAAAAATCATTTTAATGCTCCCAAAAGAAATTCTAACATGAGCTGGAACATGGGTAATTTGTGAAGTAAAGTCAGCTATGGAGTCTAATCATTTTCAATGTGATTTTTGTGACTGAAGTGTTTGAAACCAAAAGAAGTTTTCTTTTTCCTTTTTTGTTTTTTGTTTTCAGATACAAAAGTCTGATCAGACTTCTTTGAACTTTATGTTTCATTTGTAACTGGGGTATTGAACAAACATGACTCATGAGATATGATAAAAATGCAACTTCACTTTTGTCCCCCTATTGCTCCTTTAAAATTTATTTAGTGGAATAAATCCCTTTTCCCCTGGGTAGAGGGCTGGTTCCTTAATTTTTTGCTCACATTTAGGTCAACAGACTGTACCAATATCATTTTAGGTCAAAACCAGTCTCAATTCAAACATTAGAATGTCTATTTCCTAGACACAAAAAACCCTTCAAAAAATTAATGAATCCAGGAGCTGGTTTTTTGAAAGGATCAACAACATTGATAGACTGCTAGCAAGACTAAATAAAGAAGAAAAAAGAGAAGAATCAAATAGACACAATAAAAAATGATAAAGGGGATATCACCACCGATCCCACAGAAATACAAACTACCATCAGAGAATACTACAAACACCTCTACGCAAATAAACTAGAAAATCTAGAAGAAATGGATAAATTCCTTGACACATACACCCTCCCAAGACTAAACCAGGAAGAAGTTGACTCTCTGAATAGACCAATAACACGCTCTGAAATTGTGGCAATAATCAATAGCTTACCAACAAAAAAGAGTCCAGGACCAGTTGGATTCACAGCCGAATGCTACCAGAGGTACAAGGAGGAACTGGTACCATTCCTTCTGAAACTATTCCAATCAATAGAAAAAGAGGGAATCCTCCCTAACTCATTTTATGAGGCCAGCATCATCCTGATACCAAAGCTGGGCAGAGACACAACCAAAAAAGAGAATTTTAGACCAATATCCGTGATGAACATCGATGCAAAAATCCTCAATAAAATACTGGCAAACAGAATCCAGAAGCACATCAAAAAGCTTATCCATCATGATCAAGTGGGCTTCATCCCTGGGATGCAAGGCTGGTTCAATATACACAAATCAATAAATGTAATCCAGCATATAAACAGAACCAAAGACAAAAACCACATGATTATCTCAATAGATGCAGAAAAGGCCTTTGACAAAATTCAACAACGCTTCATGCTAAAAATTCTCAAGAAATTAGGTATTGATGGGACGTATCTCAAAATAATAAGAGCTATCTATGACAAGCCCACAGCCAATATCATACTGAATGGGCAAAAACTGGAAGCATTCCCTTTGAAAACTGGCACAAGACAGGGATGCCCTCTCTCACCACTCCTATTCAACATAGTGTTGGAAGTTCTGGCCAGGGCAATTAGGCAGGAGAAGGAAATCAAGGGTATTCAATTAGGAAAAGAGGAAGTCAAATTGTCCCTGTTTGCAGATGACATGATTGTATATCTAGAACACCCCATTGTCTCAGCCCAAAATCTCCTTAAGCTGATAAGCAACTTCAGCAAAGTCTCAGGATACAAAATCAATGTACAAAAATCACAAGTATTCTTATACACCAATAACAGACAAACAGAGAGCCAAATCATGAGTGAACTCCCATTCACAATTGCTTCCAAGAGAATAAAATACCTTGTAAGTTGGATTTACAAGGGATGTGAAGGACCTCTTCAAGGAGAACTACAAACCACTGCTCAAGGAAATAAAAGAGGATACAAACAAATGGAAGAACATTCCATGCTCATGGGTAGGAAGAATCAATATCATGAAAATGGCCATACTGACCAAGGTAATTTACAGATTCAATGCCATCCCCATCAAGCTACCAATGACTTTCTTCACAGAATTGGAAAAAACTACTTTAAAGTTCATACGGAACCAAAAAAGAGCCCGCATCCCCAAGTCAATCCTAAGCCAAAAGAACAAAGCTGGAGGCATCATGCTACCTGACTTCAAACTATACTACAAGGCTACAGTAACCAAAACAGCACGGTACTGGTACCAAAACAGAGATATAGATCAATGGAACAGAACCGAGCCCTCAGAAATAATACCGCCTATCTACAGCTGTCTGATCTTTGACAAACCTGACAAAAACAAAAAATGGGGAAAGGATTCCCTATTTAATAAATGGTGCTGGGAAAACTGGCTACCCATATGTAGAAAGCTGAAACTGGATCCCTTCCTTACACCTTATACAAAAATTAATTCAAGATGGATTAAAGACTTAAACGTTAGACCGAAAACCATAAAAACCCTAGAAGAAAACTTAGGCATTACCATTCAGGACATAGGCATGGGCAAGGACTTCATGTGTAAAACACCAAAAGCAATGGCAACAAAAGCCAAAATTAACAAGTGGGATCTCATTAAACTAAAGAGCTTTTGCACAGCAAAAGAAACTACCATCAGAGTGAACAGGCAACCTACAAAATGGGAGAAAATTTTCGCAACCTACTCATCTGACAAAGGGCTAATATCCAGAATCTACAATGAACTCCAACAAATTTACAAGAAGAAAACAAAGAACCCCATCAAAAAGTGGGTGAAGGACATGAACAGACACTTCTCAAAAGAAGACATTTATGCAGCCAAAAAACACATGAAAAAATGCTCACCATCACTGGCCATCAGAGAAATGCAAATCAAAACCACAATGAGATACCACCTCACACCAGTTAGAATGGCAATCATTAAAAAGTCAGGAAACAACAGGTGCTGGAGAGGATGTGGAGAAATAGGAACACTTTTACACTGTTGGTGGGACTGTAAACTAGTTCAACCATTGTGGAAGTCGGTGTGGCGATTCCTCAGGGATCTAGAACTAGAAATACCATTTGACCCAGCCATCCCATTACTGGGTATATACCCAAAGGACTATAAATCGTGCTGCTATAAAGACACATGCACACGTATGTTTATTGCGGCATTATTCACAATAGCAAAGACTTGGAACCAACCCAAATGTCCCACAATGATAGACTGGATTAAGAAAATGTGGCACATATACACCATGGAATACTATGCAGCCATAAAAAATGATGAGTTCATGTCCTTTGTAGGGACATGGATGAAATTGGAAATCATCATTCTCAGTAAACTATCGCAAGAACAAAAAACCAAACACTGCATGTTCTCACTCATAGGTGGGAACTGAACAATGAGAACACATGGATACAGGAAGGGGAACATCACACTCTGGGGACTGTTGTGGGGTGGGGGGAGGGGGGAGGGATAGCTTTAGGAGATATACCTAATGCTAAATGACGAGTTAATGGGTGCTGCACACCAGCATGGCACATGTATACATATGTAACTAACCTGCACATTGTGCACATGTACCCTAAAACTTAAAGTGTAATTAAAAAAAAAAAGAATGTCCATTTCCCAACCATCAAAACATAAATGTTACATTTTCTCCTTTTTTCCATCAGGTCCCGTTGTATTGGGATGGGAAGGGCCTTGTCGTTCCCACCCTATAATATTTCTCCTTTTTTCCCAGCTTGCTGTGTTTTGACTTTTCCAGGGGCAGAGGGAATTAAGGGGAAGGAATACAGTCTTTACATGCAGTCAGAACTGGCTATATAATTTTCAGGGCCCAGTACAAACATGACATGTAGAGTCCCTTGTTCAAAAAGAAGGAAAAATATGTCCCTAAAAGTACTCAAATATAAAGCTTTTTCTTGTCTATCACAGTCTGTCTCAACTTGACATGGTATTTTTCTTTGCTATTTAATGTCATCCTAAGAAAAAAATTAAATTAGTATTATTTTACTGTTCGTCTTTATATTTTGCAATGCCTATTTTCAAAGCAAATGTAAAAGCACTTAGCTTGTATGCAGTTACTGAAATTATACAGCTTGCATTTTGCAGCTGGGACATACATGTATAGAACCACGGAAACAGTGTCCAAAACTAACTCCACTGTTTTATTCCACTTCCTGATACTTGTACATCCTACCAACACTGTCTACGTTGGGCTTATCAATGAGTAAGGAAAGATTGTAAGAAAAAGGAATTATGACTTTCTCTGTCTTTCCCTTTCCTTCTGTGTTATCATTTTTAGTGTAAATGGTTAGCTGATTCAGAAAAGTGAAACAAGTAAGAAGGAACAACTACAACCCATATGATAGAGTTCCTTGGTTGTTTGTGTTTCTTAGAATGCTATTGTCTTCTTTTTACCGAAAGCAAATTCTGATTCACATGCATAATGTGGCCTGTGGGGCCTGTAAGCAGGCACTGCTTACTAGGCTAAAGATATAATGCATTTACCTCATACTCACTTTGAGTCTTGCTGAACTCCCAGGCATTGTGGGTCTGCTGGAATTCAGTGTCATGGGACATCATGAATGCTATATGCAAATGGGGCAGCAAGGAATGGCAGGCATACATTGTCCTATTGGACTACAAAACACAAGTTCATACAATTATTAAGAATCTTAATATACAGAGTGTTAAACCAAGCATGGTGTCAGAGGAGGGCCCTTCTGAGTGCGGGGTTCCATGACACTGCACAGGTTGCACGGTGAGCTTGAATGCAATTTTCTCCTTCCTGTTGGAGTCCTGTTGACCCCTCCAGGGGGTTGAATTAGCCAGGCATTTGGCTGACTCCTATGAGATCCACATCTGGTCTACAGTCCGTTCTCATTATGCATGGTTTGCTGCAAATACAGCTACTTCCTTCATGCAGCAACAGCCTATACTTACTTTGCCATCAAAGAAGCTCCCCAGTTTTCCTGGGGAGATAGCCAACTTTTGTTGGCTCTCTACATGGTCCCAATGAAGCATCCTGCCTCTAGGCTGGAGGTGAAAGAGCAGAAAGCTTTCATTTCTTTTTCTTTGTGATCTGATAAGTTAGAGGTCACAACACAGCATCCTCATATTTCTCACTAAGTCCTCTCCCTAGATATACTTTCTTTTTCTTTTTTTCTTTTTTTTTTCTTTTGAGACAGTCTCGTTCTGTTGCCCAGGCTGGAGTGCTGTGGCGTGATCTTGGCTCACTACAACCTCTGCCTCCCAGGTTCAAGTGATTCTCCTGTCTCAGCCTCCCAAGTAGGTGGGATTACAGGCACCCACCACCATGCCCGGCTAATTTTTGTATTTTTAGTAGAGACAGGGTTTCACCATGTTAGCCAGGCTGGTCTCGAACTCCTGACCTCAGGTGATTCACCCGCCTCAGCCTCCCAAAGTGCTGGGATTGCAGGAGTGAGGCACCGCGCCTGGCTTACTAGATCTACTTTCTCAAGTCTTTTATACCTCCCTGTGGGTACAAACCAATTTCAGACTGTAATCTGGGTTTTGGATAATGTCTTAAAAATCAGCACATGGTTTTTTCTCAAAAATCACTTGGTATCTGATATCTATCCTATCTTAGAGCCTTAGCTGAAATTCCCAAATTAAACGTTGTGTTTCATGTAAATTATCATAGTGAGTGCTGAGCATGCCATGGGGGACAGGGATTGAGTGTGTTAAAACTTTGGTCTTTTTGATTTCCCTAAGAGGCCATATAGGAAGAATTTGGATGCCGATGAGTGCTTCCTGATAATATTCTGCTAAGCTTTCAATCTATCTTGAAGCACATAAAATAGGCACATTGATCAAAAGCATGCTCATTATATGTTGGTCTGAGGAGTTTAAGCAATTTATATTGCTATACCTGAGACCAAACTATTTGTATGGAGATAATATGCTGTAGGGAACAAAAGCAGGGCTCCGATATCAGAGAGATATGGATATGATTTCTGTTTACTCTACTTTTTACTTTATTACCTTGTGGCAGTTACTTGACCTTTCTGAACTCTAACTTTTCATCTTGCAACACTGAAACTCTATACCCACTAAACACTAATTCTGCCTGTTTTCTACCCTTAGCCTTGGCAACCACCTTTCTACTTTCTGTTTTTATGATTTTGATACTTTAGATACTTCATATGACTGAAGTCATATATTTTTTTGTGACTGAGTTCTTTTGCTTAGTATAATGTTTAATGTTTTCAAGTTTCTTCCATGTTGTAGCATGTGACAGGATTTTCTTCTTTCTCCAGGCTGCATATTATTCCATTGTATAACATTCATCTGTCACTGGACATAGAGGGCGCTTCCATCGTTTGGCTATTGTGAATAATCCATGATGAACTGAAGTGTCTAGGTATCTCTTTGAGATACTATTTTGAGTTCTTTTGAATATATATGCAGAAATGAAATTGCTGGATCAAATGGTAATTTTATTTTTCACTTTGTGGGGGAGTCTCACTGTTTTCCTTAATGGCTGCACAATTTTACGTTTCCCCTGAGAGTGTACAGGGCTCCAATTTCTCTACATCATCATCAACAGTTATTTTCTGTTCTTTTGGTAGTGGTCATCCTGCTGTGTATAAAGTGGTATTTCATGGTGGTCTTGATTTGTATTTTCCTAATGAGTGATGTTGAGCATCTTTTCATATCCTTCTTGCCCATCTGTATATCTTCTTTGGAGTATTCAAGTTATTTGTCCATGTATAAGTCAGGTTATTTGTTTTTTTATCATTGAGTTTTAGAATACCTTATATATTCGTGATATTAATACCTTATCACATATATAATTTGCAAATATTTTCTCCCACTCTGTAGGCTACCTTTTCACTCTGTTTATTGTTTGCTTTGATGTGCAGGAGTTTAAAAATGTAATGCAGTCCCATTTGTCTATTTTTCCTTTTGTTGCCTGCACTTTTGGTGTCATAATCAAGAAATCACTGCCAAATCTAATATACTGAATCTTTTTCTTTATGTTTTCTTCTAGGAGTTTTATAGTTTTAGGTCATACATTTAGGTCTTTAATCTATTTTGAGTTAATTTTTGCATGTTGTGTAAAATAAAGGTCCAATTTCATTCTTTTACATGTGGTTATCTAGTCTTCCCAAGACAATTTGTTGAAGATGCTGTCCTTTTACCGTTATGTAAAAGGTTTTACCGTTATGTAATCTTGACACCTTTGTCAAAAATCATTTCGTCATGTATTCAAGAGTTTATTTTTTGGCTCCTTTTCTGTTCAGTTGGTCTGTATATCTGTCTTCATGCTAGTACAACAGTGTCTTAATTACTGTTGCTTTGTAGAACGAATGTTTTGAAATCAGGAAAGTGGGAGGTCTCAAACTTTATGTTTCCAGATTGTTTTGGCTATTTCAGAGTCCCTTGAAATTCCATATGAATTTTAGAATGATGCTATAGTAAATGGGATGTTTTTCTTAATTTTATTTTCAGATTGGTTATTGTTAGTTGTTAGAAACAAATGATTTTTTTTGTTGCTTTTGTATTCTTTGACATTGCAGAAATCATTTATTACTTGTATATGGTGTGTGCATGTGTGTCGTCTTCACAGTTTTCTACGTGTAACAGCGTATCATCTGCAAACAGAAATAATTTTACTTCTTTTCTAATTCGGATGCCACCTTTTCCCCCTGTTTTCGGTCTAACAGTTCTGGCCAAGATTTCCGTACTATGTTAAATAGCAGTGGTGGTAGGCATCCCTCTCTTGTTTCTGATCTTACAGGAAAAGCTTTCATTCAGTATGAAGTTGTCTGTGAGCTTTTCATATGTTCCTGTTTCTTTGATGTAAATTTCTGAAGATTTAATTTAACCCTTTAAATGAACCTTATTTCTCTCTTTCTTTGTGTGTCTTGTTATCTTCTGTTGGGATTTTGGCAATTGAAAAATCAGCCACCTCTCCTATACTTTACAGTCTGGTTTTATACAGCAAGGATTTTTTCCACTCATCTTGGCAAGATATTCCAGAGACCTTTCAAATCTTTTGCAAGGATATATCCTCTACCTTTGGTACTGCAGACATGGGTCCATGTTGATCACCTTTCTTGTCACAGACCCCGAACCTGGTGTCACCATGTTCCTGTTCTTGTCAGTGCTTGTATTAGGCAAGACCTATCTCTTGAGCATCCCTTTTAAAAGTCAGAACATTGAATGTACATTCTACTCCCTTCCCTCTCCAGAAAGAAACAGGGTTTCAGGGTTTCATAAGAACCTCAACTGCTTTCTGAATTTTTCACAAAGGCAGTTGGTCTGTGTATTGTTGTTAATTCATGAAGGAAGGAGTATCTAGGGCTTCCCATTCTACCATCTTGATGATGCCATCTCCCCCATATCCCTTTTCTTAAGTAAAGCACTTTAGCTTTGCCTAGGTTTTTCTAATTTTGCATCTTCACACTCTTTACTGAACTTTATCTTCAAGTATGTAGGTCATTGCACTAAAAATAGTGTGCTCAATAAGCAAAGAGTTCTTTAACTTGTAGGACTCCTCCCCTAGATGAGTAAATTATAAATAATAAGAGGGTTTTCTTCCTTTTTTTGTCTTAGGAATTTCCAAAATATCTTAGAAATGAGGGAAGGGGCCCTGAAAAGCAGTGTGAAAAGGGCACAGAACTTCAACTAGCCCATATAGAGCTGTCCTAGGATATGTGCCTCCTAAGGCTGTGAAGCAGAGCATAGGCTGAAATTTCAGCCTCTCACTCACCCCTTTAGCCAAACACCTATATGCAGTAAACAACCTGCACAATTCTATGTGGCATCCCTGAGGAGGGACAAATAAAGGAGTAGATGGGGCCTTTGGGAAAGATGATCTCTGAGAAGTTGCCGATTCCTACGGGGCTGGAATAATTTTAGACAGGACTGGCTAATGTCCTATTTTAAAGTCATCTGCTGAGAGACAAGATAATCATCTCAGTTTCCCTGGAGTCATCAGTAAAGTTGTCTATGAATGAATTTTTGAGTTGGTGATACTTTGAGGAATAAGGAAATTGAATCTGGGCCGGGCGCGGTGGCTCATGCCTGTAATCCCAGCACTTTGAGAGGCTGAGGCAGGCGGATAACGAGGTCAGGAGATCGAGACCATCCTGGCTAACACGGTGAAACCCCGTCTCCACTAAACATCCATCTCAACTAAACATACAAAAAATTACCTGGGCGTGGTAGCGGGCTCCTGTAGTCCCAGCTACTCGGGAGGCTGAGACAGGAGAATGGCGTGAACCTGGCAGGCGGAGCTTGCAGTGAGCTGGGATCATGCCACTGCACTCCAGCCTGGCCTACATAGTGAGACTCCATCTCAAAAAAAAAAAGGAAAAAAGAAATTGAGTCTGAGGACAGCTGATCAAACAGTGACCCATGGTAGAAATATGACTGGAGAGAGCTGTAACATGGGAATGACTCAGGAATGGTCTTGAGACTAACCACCTTCTCCCCAAATATCCTGGAGGTGTGTGCTTTGATTACAGGTAAGACTAATGCTTGGGTTAGATTTATATAAAATGGAATTCATAACGTATGTGGATATACTCAAGGGAGGCCTAGAGTATAATGATGAAGAGTATTAATTCAGACCACTGGAATCACATCCCAGTGTGGTATACAATATTCATGATGGCCCCTAATTATCCCCAGTTCCTGGTATTCATATCCTTGTGCAATCTTCTCCCCTTGAGTGTGGGCTGAATTTAATGACTTCCTTCTAGGAAACAGAATATGGCAGATTTTATATACTGTTACTTCTGAGAGTAGGTTACAAAAAGACTATGACTTTCTTCTTGGGTGCTCCGCATTTGCTCTCTTTTTCTTGCTCTAAAGTAAGTCAGATAGCTGCCATGTTTTGATTTGCTTTATGGAGAGACCCACAAGGCAAGAAACTGAGGGAGATCTCTGACAAATAACCAGCCAGTAATGGAATTCTGCCAACAGCTACATGAGTAATTGGTCTTAGTCCGTTTCGTGTTGCTTTAAAGGAATACCTGAAGTTAGGTTAAAAAAAGGAGATTTATTTGGCTCTTCTATTCTGCTGGGTAGAAGATTGGGCATCTGGTGAAAACCTCAGGCTGCTTCCATTCATGGCAGAAGGTGAAGGGGAGACAGAATCTACAGAGATTACATGGTGAGAGAGGGAGCAAGGGTTGGGGAGGTGCCAGGCTCTTTTTAACAACCAGTTATCTCGAGAACTAATAAAGTGAGAATTCACTCATTACCACAAGGACATCATCAAACTATTTATGAGGAATCCAACTCCATGACCCAAATACCCCCAATTAGGCCCCATCTCCAACACTGGGGATCAAATTTAAACATGACATTTTTGGGGGACAAACATACAAACTATAGCATTTGGCCAACATCCTGACTACAGTCTATAAGAGAACTTAAGGGAGAGGCACCAAACTTTATTGCTACATCGGCTATGTATTGCTGAATAATAAACTTCCTAGAAATTTAATGGCTTGAAAAAACAATAATATTTATTATCTTACAGTTTCTGGGTGACAGAAATTTGGGGCTACTTCACCTGGATGATTCTGGTTTGGGGTCTCTCATGAGGTACAGTCAAGATGCTAGCTGGGGATACTGTCACCTCAAGAGTTGACTGGAGTTGGAGAATTCACTTCCAAAATGGCTCCCTGATATTGCTGGCAAGTTGATGGTAGGAGGTCTTAGTTATTTGCCACATGGCCCTCTTTCTATGACTTCTTGAATGTTTTCAGAGTATGGCATCTGGCTTCCCGTAGAATGAGTGATTCAAGAGAAGAAAAGAAGCTGCAATGATTTTTATGACCTAGCACCAGAAGTCACACACTGTCATGTTTGCCATGATGATTGATGACACAAACCATCTCTAATATAATGTGAGAAGGGACTACCCAAGGGTATGATGATTAGGAGGCAAGATATTTGACCTTGGACTTCTTGCTTAATATTGCTAAACTTTAGCTTCCTTAGCTTTGAAATGCAGATAATATGACAATTGCCTTTTAGAGTTGTAAATATTAAATGTATTATTTCAGATAAACAATATAGGCAGGCTCTCTTTTCTTATTGTAAGTTTTCTAAAAAAGGGTGTATGGAAAGTAAAAAAAAATTATGGGCATTCCTAGTATAGACATCTTGAGTTATAAGAGAATCTTATGTGTGTACTTAATAAATGTTAGCTATTTTAATTCTTATTATTAGTTATGAGGATATAAATACTTATATTGTAGAGCTGACTCGTCTTTGTTAACATTAGTTCAGGGGGTTTCCATAGATGATTTGTTGTGTGATCACCTTACATCTGAAGTTCATTTGGAAGTTATCTAATGACGCCTCTTGATTAAACCACATTTAACACTTTATGACCTAATAAAATATTCTGGCTAGTGAGACTGCTTTATTACATGTCACAGAAATTAAAGCACAGCTTCTAATATAAATGTGCTATCCTTAATGTGCTGGCAGAAAACTTTTTGCTGACAGGGTCAGCAGAATACAGAACATGCCTGATCTACAATGTCTGCAGGTCAGCTTAGATATTCTGAGTCTTGTTTAGGTTGCAGAGAGGGGCATTATATTTGCTTTCTGTCTCATGAAGTTGGAGTACAGACTCAGGAGGAAGATAGAATATAGTTTTAGGAATTTTTTTTCATAAGGAGCAGAAATTCTTTCAAGCTTACTTAACATTGGGTGCATTTATTTTCATTGTTCAGAGAAATCTCACAATATTATAGAATACAACTAAGGAAATAGCCAGGTCTCATGAGACTAGAAATTCATCAGGTAGTTTTTCTTTCTGTCTTGCTGCATGATCTTTACCTATCATCTCAGGGTCTTCTAAAATGGTCCATGATGACCTTCTAAGATGGTCCATGATGACCAAACACTCCTGGTATTCATGTACTTATATAATCATCTTGCTTTCAGTGTTGGCTGGACTTACTGACCCATTTTTAAAGGTGGAAGTAATGAGATGTCACTTTTGAGATTATTTTAAAAAAGACTGTGACTTCAATCTTGAGGGTGTGCAATTTCTCTATCTCAGAACACCTGTGTTTGGGGAAGCATGATGCCATGTTTTGAGCAGCAATATGGAGAGGCCTACATGGTGTGGGGAAGAACTAAGTTTCTCAGCCCAACAGCCTTTGAGAAACTAAGGTCCTCAATCTGAAAGTCTCTGAGTAATTAAAGCTTGCTAATAAATAGGTGAACTTGGAAGTTTATCTGTCATTCATGGTTGAGTTGTTGAGCCTTGAGATGGTTGCAGTCCCAGCTGACAGTTTGACTACAACCTTATAAGACATCCTGAGCCAAAATTACCTAGCCAAACTGCTTTTGATTCCTGACTCACAGAAACAGTGTGATAATATGTGTTTATTGCTTTAAACTGGTAATTTTTGTTGTAATTTGTTGTGCATCAAAAGGTAATGAATACAGATTTTAGGGCCTGGAAGTAGGGTGCTGTCATGATGAATACCTAAAATATAGAAATGGCTTTGGAACTGGGCCCTGGGTTTTGAGCAAAGTGTTATCGACACTATATAGTGTCCTTAAGAAGTTGTAAATAGAGGCCTCTTGGTCTTCTATAAGGCTGAGGGCAAATATAGGCAGTAAATTAAGGAAGGAGGAGTCCTTGTTGGTAATAGCAAAAAACTTAGTAACATTTTGCCTATAGTAATGTGGAAAGTAGAAAATGTGCTTCATGAATGAAGTGATCTAGCTTAGGAGATTTCCAAGCACAGTGTTGAAGGTGCTGCCTGGTTTCTTCTTGCTGCTTATAGTAAAATAGGAGAGGAAAGAAGGAATTGAGGTAAGGACTGTGAAATAAAAAGCCATCAAGATGTGATAGTTTTGAAAATTTTCATTCTTTCCAGATGGAAAATGGTGCAAACATTTTTTAAAAATGCTTTTGATTAAAGATCAGATCCAGAGCACTCACAGGAGAATGACAGTCTAAAGATGAAGCTAAGGATGTGACTATCAAAACTTCTGTTAAGATCTTAGAAAGATCAACTTCATGCCCCAGGATACTTTCATTCATACAAAGCATTCCTTATAAACATTAATGGTGTGTCTCACAGATCCTCTGAATAAAACAATAATGCTTCTAGAAAGCTTTAGAGCTTTTTTGTTTGTTTGTTTCAATAGAGATTGAGTCTGGCTGTGTCTCAGGTATCTCAGCCAAGGCTCAAGAGAGAGAGAAGATCTTATCTTGTTATTTGCAAGTGGGGCATTTGTCTAAGGAAGTCAACCCCAAGATGATTCATAGGAGATCTGCACAGTTCTTAAAAGAGTTATATATGCAGGAATACCACCACCTTAGACCTGAGGAAACAGACAGTACAGCATTAGCAGTGACCTTTGGACCTGCTAAGGAAGGAGACTGTAATAGCTGTTTAGCCATAAGCACATGCTATCCTATACAACAAGGAAGGAAGACGCAGAGGGTAGGAACATGAACTTGATAAGGTAGAGTTAAGTGAGGAAAAATTATTCCAAGACACCAAAATCTAATCAAGGAACTTCCAACATTTACCCGGCTGGATTTCAGAACTGCCATGGATCAGTGACTCTTTTTCATACTCAATTTTCTTTTTTTTGACGGGGTTGTATACAGCCATTTTCCAATGCCTGTCTCCATTGTATGTTGAGTGTGTGTAAGCGTGTGTGTGTGTGTGTGTGTACGTGTAGGGGTGGGATAGATAAAAGTTGTTTTTATAATTTCAGGTCTGTAGATCAAGATGAATTGTATTTGAGGAGCTGTGCTTAAGGAACTTCATCTGAGAAACCTCATCAATGCTTGGAGCTAATTTGGATAACAAGATTCTGAACTTTGAGCTGATGCTCTAATGAGTTGAAACTCTTGGGCCTTGAGAGAGGATGAGGAAATTTTGCATGTGGGGAAGACATGAATCATAGTGGGCCAGAGGGCAGACTGGAGTAGTCAGCCTCTAATATGGCTCCCATTCATCCAAACCGTATAATTTCAATCCTGGCCCCTCCCAAATCTCATGTCCTCACATTTCAAAACCAATCATGCCTTCCCAACTGTCCCCGAAAGTCTTAACTCATTTCAGCATTAACCCAAAAGTCCACAGTACAAAGTCTCATCTGAGACAAGGCAAGTCCCTTCCGTCTATAAGCCTGTAAAATCAAAAGCAAATTAGTTACTTCCTATATACAATGAGGGTTCAGGCATTGGATAAATACAGCCATTCCAAATGGAGACATTGGCCAAAACAAAGGGGCTACAGGCCCCATGCAAGTCTGAAATCCAGCAGGGCGATCAAATCTTAAAGCTCCAAAATGATCTCCTTTGACTCCATGTCTCACATTCACGTCACACTGATGCAAGAAGTGGGTTCCCATGGTCTTGGGCAGCTCCACCCCTGTGGCTTTGCAGGGTACAGCCTTCCTCCTAGCTGCTTTCACAGGCTGGTTTTGAGTGTCTGTGGCTTTTTCAGACACACAGTGCAAGCTGTCAGTGGATCTACCATTTTGGGGTCTGGAGGACGGTGGCCCTTTTCTCACAGCTCCAGTAGGTGGTGCCCCAGTAGGGACTCTGTGTGGGGGCTCCAACCCCACATTTCCCTTCTGCACTGCCCTAGCAGAGATTCTCCATAAGGACCCTGCCCCTGCAGCAAACGTCTATCTAGGCATCCAGGCATTTCCATACATCTTATGAAATCTAGATGGAAGTTCCCAAACCTCAATTCTTGACTTCTGTGCACCTGCAGGCTCAACACCATGTGGAAGCTGCCAAGGCTTGGGGCTTCCACCCTCTGAAGCAACAGCCCAAGCTGTACCTTGGTCCCTTTTAGTCATGGCTGGAGTGGCTGGGACGCAGGGCACCAAGTCCCTAAACTGCACACAACATGGTGACCTCTGGGACAGGCCCATGAAACTATTTTCTCCTAAGCCTCTGGGCCTCTGATGGGAAGGGCTGCCATGAAGACCTCTGACATGCCCTGGAGACATTTTCCCCATTGTCTTGGGGATTAACATTTGACCCCTTGTTACTTATGCAAATTTCTGCAGCCGGCTTCAATTTCTCCTCAGAAAATGGGTTTTTCTTTTCTATCACATTCTCAGGCTGCAGATTTTCTGAACTTTTATGCTCTGCTTCCCTTATAAAATGGAATGCCTTTAACAGTACCAAGTCACTCTTGGATGCTTTGCTGCTTAGAAATTTCTTCCACCAGATACCCTAAATAATCTCTCTCAAGTTCAAAGTCCCACAAATCTCTAGGGCAGGGGCAAAATGCTGCCAATCTCTTTGCTAAAACATAAGAAGAGTCACCTTTACTCCAGTTCCCAACAAGTTCCTCGTCTCCATTTGAGAACACCTCAGCCTGAATTTCATGGTCCATATCGTTATCAGCATTTTGGTCAAGGCCATTCAACAAGTCTCTAGGGAGTTCCAAAGTCTCCCATAGTTTTCTGTCTTCTGAGCCCTCCAAACTGTTCCAACCTCTGCCTGTTACCCAGTTCCAAAGTCACTTCCACATTTTCAGGTATCTTTTTAGTAACACCCCACTCCTGGTACCAATTTACTGTATTAGTTTGTTTTCACACTGCTGAATAAAGACATACCCACGATTGGGCAATTTACAAAAGAAAGAGGTTTAATTGGACTTACAGTTCCATGTCGCTGGGGAAGCTGTACAATTATGGTGACAGGCAAAGAGGAGCCAGTCACATCTTACATAGAAGACAGCAGGCAAAGAGAGAGCTTGTGGAGGAAAAGGCCCCCCTTTTAATAACCATCAGTTCTCATGAGACTTACTATCATGAGAACAGCACAGGAAAGACCTGCCCCCATGATTCAATTACCTCCTACTGGGCCCCTCCCACAACACATGGGAGTTCAAGATGAGATTTGAGTGGAGACATAGTCAAACAATATCATTCACAATGGTAAATTTGGAAACTTTAGGATATTCAGAAGTTTCCACAAAGTGCCATGAGATGCTATGGTATTAACAGTGATACTTTAAATAAAAAATTATGTATACAAAATGAAAGTTGATTCTGGTTGCAGCACAGCAGTAATTAGTAAAGCTCTTTCCACAGTATTTTCATGGAGGAAGTTGAACGGCTCTACTTTTTTCAAGGTGCAGGAACAACGCAGGTGATAACTAGAGCTGTCTCGTGAATACATTGGGAGACTCTTCCAGGGAGATGTTCTTATTCATCAGAATGATTCAGAAGTCTGTTAGGAAGGAATTGGCTCACAACACTGTTATGGGGAAGGAGGACTGCTGTGTATGCCTAGGGGCACTATGAGTTACAGTTAACCTTTTATGTTTCGCTGGTGCTTTCTGGTGGCAAACTGCAGTGATTTTTTTAAAGAATGGGTTGAAATCAGAATTGTATTACAGTAATAAAGGACTGTCTTGTTGTAGGCCTTTTTTTTTCTTTTGTTAGGACTACCCTGCATAGCACAGTAACTTGAATGTTCTAGAGGAAATGGTAAATTGTACAAAAAACTATGTAAAAAACTAAGTGTTTTAGCTTAAGAAAAGTTAAGGTGAAAGATGACTTGGGTCAAATATTTAGAACAAAGAAGACTAAACACATCGCAGTATCAAAATAGTTTTAAATGTGTGTGTATGATCATATTCACCTACAATTGACTAGTTGTTCATTTAATCTTGACACCGATGGTTATGCAATGAGGTTCAGGTGCACATAAATTTGCCTAACCATCTCATAAATTCTGGGGGCACTCTGTTAGGCATTAGGAGTTCCAATTCTTGAAGGGCTCTGAAGAATCCTAGGAGATGGCTGTGGAGACCTTGGACCTGATGATTTGGCTCCCAGGCACTAGATTTATAACTGTTTAATGAGAAAGGAAAAAAAGAGATTGCTCTAAATATTGACGGAGCATCCTGGGAAACAAACCTCATCCACTCTGAGGTGGGAGAAGATTTAAAGGAGTGAGTTCTTTTACAACTATAGGAGGTTTGAGAGTGTGACACAGTGGGAACATCACCTGAATCAACCCTTGGCCCAGCTTCCTGGGAACTTGGTGGTGTTAGTTCTTACACAGAAGGTTTTGTAGAAATTAAACAGCAGGGCTGTCTTTTAGGAAAAAAGGGGCTGTAATCAAGTAAATCAAAGGCCATCTATGATTAGTTGAAAAAAATAATCTTTTCTGTCCTCCATTAGAGGTAGAAGATACAGTAAACGTCTAACAAAGCAGGTAATATTGGCAGCTGCCCAAAAAGTTGGCTCAGACAGCAGCAGCCTGAGCTTCCCAGGACCACATGTAGTGTTGGAGATGAGGGACTAACAAACCACACAATGTCCTTCTGACTGATTATAGTGGTGTGGTACAATTCCTTTCCAAAAAGCATTAGGGTCAATTCCATGTGGGTCTGGTGGGAAGAATGAATGGATAAATCAAATTTAAAAAAACCACACCAAACAAACAGATCAGACTACAAAGTTGAAGGACAAAGTTTCCCCCATAAAACTGGAACCAAATGCTTCTAATAACAATCATTCAGTCCTTTAAGTTTATCCTTTTGGGGGCTGATGTGATCTGGGCAAAGAATGGTTAGTCTTTTCCTGTGGAAACTTGCTCGTTTTCTAATCAGAAACCACAGGTTGTTATTAAAATCACTGAGAAATCATGTTTTAAGATGTATCTTTAAATGGAATTCAGCTGCTATGTTGATGCTCACATTTGCAATATTTGCATGGAGCAATAATAGGGGCAACCAAAATGTGGTCTGTGCAGACAGACAACGCCTGAATGTGCTAAGTAAGTCACTTTCATATGACTGGGGTAGGTTGGCCCTCTCCACCCAATCAGTTGTCTTTTTTTAAGCTTCTTCCCATTGCAAGCCACATGGGCACCAACAATTTTCCTCCAGTGGCAGCTAAATTATCACTTTCTCTTATTATTATTACAAAAGAGCTCTCACCTGGGGGAAAGAGTAAGCGAGAAGGTGGTTAGGTTGCACAGTCTTTCTCAGGGCCAGGCCAGTTTCTCCCATTGTTTCCTGCTTACTGCACACCTAGGACTTCTGCTTGGTTTCCTTTCCTCTTTCAAACTGACACTGCTGACTTCTTCCCTTGGATTTTCCAAGATTAACTTGGAGTGGGACAGAGTTTTTAGTTCCTTACTGCCTTGGAAAGCAAGCACCAAGCCCTTGATATTTGTAACAGTTTTACTGAATATCACTATAGTCTTTTTCACCAAGGACCTGATGCATCATTCTTTTCACTGTCTCCACTCAGCCCCATATCAGGTTCCCTATCAGTTATCTATTGCCACAACAATGCTGTGTGAAAACCATCCAAAACTCAGTGGCTAAAGACAATTTATTTAGCTCTTGAGTTTTCAGGAGAGCTGGGTGTTTCCTTTGGTCTTGGCTGGGGTAATTAATGTATTGATTGATCATGATTGGACTCTTTCACATATTTGGGTATTGGATCATGGTTGCGTAGTGTAGAAAGGCCTTAGCAGGGACAATTGGGGTCCCTTGACTGTCTTCCACATCTCATTCCCCAGCAGGCTTGTCTGACCTTATTTTTGTGGCAAAGACAGACAAGTAAAAGAACAAGTGAAATTGTGTGAGTGTTTTTTTATGCTTTTGGCTTACTAACATCCCAGTGGCTGAAGCAAGTCACTTGGTTGAGCCAGGAAACCAGGGGTGGGATAGAGTGCCATGCCCAGAGAGGGAGAGGACTACAAAGTTGCAGGACAAAGGCATGCATATAAGAAGAGGGTGAAAAATTAATGCAAGCAATCCTCCACAGTCTTTTCTTCTTGTTTCCTGGATTTCTTAAGTGAGGGGTTACCTTTCACCCTGTTTTTGCACCCACAGTCTTCATAGAAATAGCCCAAAGAGGGACATTCTGTTGATTCTAGATTTGTTACCTAGATTGATCCTTGATTAGGATGTTTTAGCCTAAATTTCTAATTACTTAATAATTACAACAATAAATTGATTCGTGGTAATAATAATTATCAAATTCTTTCTATGTAACAGACATTATTCAGATTTCTTCACCAGAATTATGGTATTATTTAGTCCTCATAATTACTTTTTTAAAAATTGCTATTCCTATGTAACAGCTGGGGAACTGAAGTTAAAAGAAGGTAACATTTTAATAATTGAGATGTGGGAAATTTGCTTTATTGATAATGCCTTCACATGAGCAACACAAGCCTACATTAACAGATTGCACTTATTTGGAGCTGAAATAGACACTCTAACTCTGCCCCCCACTACAACTCCCAACCCTCATCCCCCTATATCACATGGTTTGCCTGTTGACTTTATTTTCATATTTTCCTTATTTTGATATAAAATTTTCTAAATTTATGATGATATGCAGAACTTAAAAATGTGTAAAAACAACACAGTAGAAAGAGAGATTATAATTGGAAAATTATGAAATTGTTTTTATCTATCATCTTGCAAGAAGTATACAAGTTAGGTAAAAGTAAGTTCATTTGTGGAAGCATAAAATACGTAAGCACAAGAAAATGATCAGTGATATTCCAACACATTTCAATTCAGAGCATCTATCAAAATAAGAAGTAAGATTACAATTCCTGTAAAAATCATAATGTTATGATTCCCCAGGTCGTCTTATATGTGATCATCTTTGGTCTTGATGAAATTTGGTTCAAATGCACTGTAAATACCAATAGAACTTCTCGGAGAACCACTGTGATGAGGATGACATTATTAAAAGAGCCATACGTGTGCCACAGAAGTGGATGTTCCAGATTATTAAATGTTATCACTTTTAAAAGCCAAATTAATTATGTATATTTAAACCATTTCTTTGAAGGAAACCTAACACAAATGTGCTACTTTTCTGCCTTTTGAACTAAGCATACTACGTATTTTATTCGTTTTTTGATGACTAGGTCTCACGTTATCATTATGAATAATTTTTGTTTTATATGTTAATATAAAGTTTCTCAAAGGGGCTAGTGAGTTATGTAGGTCTGCTTCAGTAATTACCTTAGATTTTTAAATAAGTTCTGATGATTCTCTTGTCTTTACTATGTCTTCCTTACTCTAAGATGTCTCATTTAACAATGTCCTTTTCTTGATACTTTTAATCTGTTTTTTTGTTCTACAGCCACTATTTAAGTGTGAATCATTCAAAATCATTGACACTATTTAAGTGTCAATAAACATTCAAAACCAGTAGATTAAATTGTATATTGCATTATAATTTAGTAGCATGATTATAATTTAGTAGCAAGAACTGGGTGTTTCCTTTGGTCTTGGCTGGGATAATTAATGTATTGATTGATCATGATTGGTCTCTTTCGAAAGAACCTGAGCCCCATACTTCTTCTGAAAATATAATAAATGGGATTTCTTTGGTTTTTTGAAATATGTTTTGAATGCAAACTACCATATTTTATTGTGTCTAAGATGTCAATTACGATACAGACCACTGTTTTATGGACTACTAAGAAAGACAAAATGTTGCATGTTATAAGATGCAGCCCCAATTTAGAGATGTTAAAACATAAAAAAATACTAATTGGAAGAACTAACATATTAGTTGTGTGAGATAATGTTTTGGGTGATGGAGATTGTACCAGTGGTCAAAGCAGATAATGTCTCTCTCGTTTCATGGAGCTCATATTCTAGTAGCAGGGGGCAAATGATTATGTCAGGTAACCATTAATGCTCTGAAGGGGAAACAAAACCAGAAAAGAGGAAGAAGAGTGACAAGTGTAAGTGGGAAGCGTTCTCTTTATATAGAGTAGTCAGACCAGTAGGAATGGCCTCTCTGGTAAGGGTATATTTAAGCAGAGACCAGAGGGAAGGGAAGGAATGAGCTATTAAGATGGGAGAGGATAACTCCAGGCAGTGGGGACAGTGAGTGCAGAGGTTCTCAGATGGAAACATGTTTAAGGTGTTGAAGGAAGAGCAAGTAGGTCAGCCTTGCTGTGTGGAAGAAAGTAGGGAGTGAGTAGTAGGAGATGACATTAAAGAGATGGTGAGCTCCAAATTAGGTCAGGTCTTGTAGACCTGGTAGGAAATTTAGATTTCACTCTGTGACAGACAGCAAGGTGTTTGAGCAGACATAATTTGATTATGTTTTAACAGAGACATTGTGATGGACTGCTGTGTGCAGAAAGACTATAGGGAACAAGGGGGTGGAAACAGGAAGACCAGTTAGGAGACCATTACAATTATCCAGATGAGACATTATGGAAACTCACATGAGGGTAGCAGTGATGGAGGCGGCGAGAAGTAGTTAGAATTGGGATATATTTTGAAGGTCAATCTTACAGAATTTGTGACAAATTTGATCATGGAGTGAGAGTGAAAGAGGGTAGTCAAGGGCGACTCCAGGGTTTTTTGCCTATGAAGGAATGGAGTTGACGTTTATTGAATTAGGAGGAAGAACCAGGTAGAGTAAGAAGAAATGAAGACTTACGTTTTCTATGTTAAGTTTGAAATAACTTAGCTATCAATGGAAGAAGTGAAATAGGCAGTTGGATATATAAGTCTGGAGTTCAAAAAAGAGGTCCATACCAGAGAAATATATTTAAGAGTTAAGAAAAAAGGAACGTACATAGGTGTCAACTGCTGCTCATAGACTGAGTAAAAAAAGACTAAGAATTGACATTGGATTTGTCAACATAGTGCGTGAGAGACAGAACATATTGGAATGCATTCAGGAAAGAATGAGAGGAGAAAAAGTGAAGTCAGCTCTTTCAAGGAGTTTTGTTGTAAAGAGGGCCAGAAAAATAGGATGACTGCTGCTTTTTCACATAAGTTTGAAATCTTTTTCAATTACTTTAAAAATAATTCATTGGAAAGGTATAGCAATAAAATATTTGGACTGCAAGGTACATTAAAATTCTCCACTATCACATCTCAAAAGACTTTGTCGAGAAATAAGTCAGCTCAAATATACTTTTGTTTTGTTTTGTTTTTTTGAGACAGAGCCTTGCTCTGTCACCCAGGTTGGAGTGCAGTGGCATGATCTTGGCTCACTGCAACATCTGCCTCCCGGGTTCAAGTGATTCCCATGCCTCAGCCTCCTGAGTAGCTGGGATTACAGGCACCCGTCACTATGCCTGGCTAATTTTTTGTATTTTTAGTAGAGATGGGGTTTCACCATGTTGCCCAGGCTGGTCTCGAACTACTGAACTCAGGCAATCCACCCACCTTGGCCTTCCAAAGTGTTAAGATTACAGGCATGAACCACCATGCCTGGCCAAATATACTTTCTATTCAAAGCAAAAACCATGTGTTCTTTATAATTCGCATTTATTTCTGAAAATTAGGGTAACATTGAAGATAAAAGTAAAAGAATTGCAAATACAGATTCCAGAAGTGTTAACCACTTTGTACATTAGAAATCTCCACATTACTCTAAGTGGAGATGTTTGTGTAGATGCCTTGGCATATACGAACTTGGGCTTCAGATATTATTTGTATGTATTGATATTCAGACACCACCTGTCTGAAATGATGGCTGTAGATTCAATAAGAACACAGAGAAGCTAAAAATATAGGTAGGCTCCCATATAAAATTTATACTGGGAATTTAAGTAGCTGGTATACCTCTAGAGTGGGTAGCTTATAACTGCTTAAAAATACATATCTGAAAATTGAATAATTGTGCTTTAGTAACCTGAAGCATCCAGAATATAAATATGATCTACTAATATGTAGTTCCATGATTTTTCTGGCTGGATACCTCTCAAAACAGAGACCTAAAGGCAGGATGACAACTTTACTCCCTGGAGTTTCCTCAGACTGTAGTTTCTCAGTGCATTCCTAGGAGGTGTCCACACATGCTCATGGGTAAGTGGCTGCTGTCACTGCCCTATTGGGTGCCACTGCCCTACTGGGTGGCACTGCTTTACTGGGTGCCACACCATCTACCTTGCTGTAGATGGCCATGATGCTCTGCTGCAACTCCATGCAGCCAAGTCTCATCTTTCTTCTGGGTGGGGGCGGGGTCAAACAGTCACTTCTAGGTACCCACAATTGCCACTTTCCTCAACGGTAGACGCTGTTGCTAAGTCTGGTTCGTCATGTTAGATACCTTTTTCACTTGGAGTGATTTCTTTCCCAGGGACTCTGCATAGCTCCCAGACAATTTACCACATCCTTCTCCTCACCCCTGCCTGCCCGCTACCCTCTATCCCTTTTTTAATGTTGCACATGCCATTTATGTCTGAACTCCAATCCTGGGCCACATTTGAGTTCCTTGCTTCTGAGGCATCTCATCCTTCCTGTGAGTCTGGACATCAAGAGATCCTAGGTAGTATGGGACCAACTGCACATGTCAGATGGATTTAAGTCTCATGTTTCCAGAGTAGATGGGAACCTCTTTGTGCACATATGGATTTTGCAGAAAAGGAGAAATGCTGTGCGTTTGAGGACTCTATTTTTTTTCCCCTTTATCTATGCTGCAGTAGCTCAGGTCTTTGGAGAAACAGGTAGAGAAATGAAGTTCACATTCTGTAAACCAGGGGTACCCAACCCCTGGGCCACAGACTGATACTGGTCAGTGGCCTGTTACGAACCTGGCCGCACAGCAGGAGGTGAGTGGCGGGCAAGCAAACGAAGCTTCATCTGTATTTACAGCTGCTCCCCATCACTTGTATTACTGCCTGAGCTCCACCTCCTGTCAGATCAGTGGCAGCATTAGATGCTCACAGGAACGTGAACCCTATTGTGAACCTTGCATGTGAGGGACCTAGGTTGCGTGCTCCTTATGAGAATCTAGTGCCTGATCATCTGTCACTGCCTCCCATCACCCCCAGATGGGACCGTCTGGTTGCATGAAAATTAGCTCAGGGCTCCCACTGATTATACATTATGGTGAGTTTTATAATTATTTAATTACATATTACAATATGATAATAATAGAAATAAAGTGCACAATAAATGTAATGTGCTTGAATCATCCCAAAACCTTCCCCCAACCCCTAGTCCATGGAAAAATTGCCTTCCATGAAACCAGTCCCTGGTGCCAAAAAGGTTGGGGACTGCTGCTCTAAGCCACTGTAAGAACCCACTTTAGTGGCTTAAATTGATGGCAAGTATAGCCGGGGCCCAGAAAAAAAATCACAATGTCTGTCTTTAGGTGTGTGTGTGTGCACACAGGCATGACTGCTTGCTAGTCTGGAAAAAAGTTTCCAGTTTTTTTTTTTTCTTTTATTGAGTGTAGGACATGCCTTAAAAATAAATCCCCTGACTGATGTTGCTCTTGGAACTTCGAGAGTTCATATAGGTGGGAAATGTGTTGGAGTTTCATCTAGAATTGCTATTAAAAGTCCTTTGTGTATAGATGGTGATGCTACTGACACATCCCATTGGCAAACTAAGTGTTTAGTGGCTGTTTTTGTTCTTCTCAGCAGCAGGGGAGGGTTTGAGTCAGAATATTCCTGCTACTGCTACTCTCCAGGTCCCCATTTGTGAAATGGTTGGCTGCTTCCGGGGAGGAAGTCAATGGCTGGGAACCATTTTCTCTGTGCAATGTTAAGTGCTCCTTGTAGACACTGCTGCCAGAGGAATGACGAAAACCTGGCAAATTATTGTTCATCTCAAGCGGCTCCTAATGTGCTTTCCTACAGAGGGGAAGTCAAAAAAGAAAAAGGAGGCTGCAGCAGGCAGGTGCTGACATCTTCCTCTCTTCAGCCAGTCTCTAGCTGCTGGGTCTGACTTCTGTGGCTGCTGGGTCTGACTTCTGTGGCCGCAGCATCCATGAAGGCAGCACAATCCACCGTCACAGGGCAGCTGCTCACAAATCAGCAGAGGCGGCAGGCAGGTGAAACACTGAAACGTTATGCTATAAAATATTTAGAGACTGCTGTGAATTTAGTTTTCTTTTGATTAGTTCTCCAGATCTCTACTTCAGTAGCTTTGCTGAACGGCCAGAATCAAACCAGAAATATCCCCAGAGCCCATTTAAGTACTGTGCAGTGTTTACTTAATATTTTAAAGATAAAAAACACTTTGGAACATTGAGCACTCCAAAAGAACAAAACCTATTTATGAACCCGGAGGGCATTTCACCTTTAAGATAACAAAGCCGTCAGGAAACTAAAGAAGTCGTTCATTTTTATAGCACCAGATAAATTACAGGATAAATCAGTTCAGTGATGTCTTTTAACTCTTTCTGCTCTTCCTTCTTGTGTGTGAAGCATAACTGCTAAAGAAAATACTTCCGTTTATTAGGATGCCTTCCAACACTTTTTATTTAGAATGTTTGAACCAAAGAAGGCAACCAAATGTGTTTTGCCATAATACAGAGCTTGAAGTGGAAAGAAAAGAACAGTAATAGGTTTGCCCCAGATTCAGAATCAGAAAACCTAGGTTCTAGTGCTGGGCCTGCTGTTTGGTGGTTATGTAACCTCAGGAAAATCTTGGCTATGCCAATTACTAGCTATGCGATGGTGGGCAAGTTACTTAAGCTTGCTAGAAATTATGTTTTCTCATCTGTAGCATAAGGAAGGTTAATAATATCTACCTCACTGGGTCATTGAAAGAATTAAAAAACAGTGCTGATATAGCACCTAGCACAAGGCCTTGCTCATTACAAGTACTCAATAAATGTTAGCTGTTACTAGGACTACAAATAAATCAGTTATTTTAATCCTTTTTTCTTTATTTTTAGAGTAGTAACAGTAATATACATTGCATGGAGTTATTATAAGACTTAATATGATATGTGAGTTCTTGTATACTAAATGAAACATTAATGTAAGGTATATTTATAATCAATAGATTTTAAGAATTTACTGAAGAGGATAGGTAAGTAAAAGTAAATGAAAAGGCTGGATGAGGTGGCTAACACCTGTAATTCCAGCACTTTAGGAGGCGGAGGCAGGTGGGTCACTTGAGGTCAGGAGTTCAAGACCAGCCTGGCCAACATGGTGAAACCCCGTCTCTACTAAAAATACAAAAATTAGCTGAGTGTGGTGGTGGCGCATGCCTATAGTCTTAGCTATTTGGGAGGCTGAAGCAGGAGAATCCCTTAAATCCGGGAGGTGGAGGTTCCAGTGAGCTGAGATTGAGCCACTGCACTCCAGCCTGGGTGACAGATTGAGACTCTGTCTCAAAAAAAAAAAAAAAAAAAAAAAGAAAAAAGAAAAGAAAAGAAAACCCATAGATAAGATTGCAGGAAAATTGGAAGCTAATTCATAGTGTGGCTTGTACATTATTTGAAGCAGAAGGACAGAATTAAAGCTGCCCAAACCAAATTAAGCCAAAACCAAAACCCAAACAAAATAATGCTCAATTGAACCATTTTAGTTGTTACTGTCCATCTTGAGAATACATTCATTACAGCTTTCTTCTCAGAAGAACCTCTGGACAGTGTTTTTGGTTCTAATATAATTGTAGAAAGAATGTTGTAAATATACAGTGAATATCCCACAGAGCTTCCTATTTTAGTCTCAGAGACCCTTCTCTGCCCCAGGCTGGGTCCTCCTGGTCAGGCTCCGGATGGTCCTGGTAATAGTAATGCCACTATTTCTGTTATGTTGTAAAATAGTAATAAATTTAAAGAGTTAAATTTGAATCCGATTCACTGATTTTTTTTTTGAGACAGGGTCTTACTCAGTTGCCTCGGCTGGAGTGCAGTGGCTTGATGACAGCTCACTGCAGCCTCCAACTCCTAACCTCAAGGGATCCTCCCACCTCAGGCTCCAGAATAGCTGGGACTACAGGCATGCCACCACAACTGGCTAATTTTTATATATTATTTTTGGTAGAGACTGGGTCTTGCTGTGTTGCTCAGGCTGGTCTTAAGTTCCCAGCTTCAAGCAGTTCTCCCACCTTGTTCTCCCAAAAGTGCTGGGATTACAGGCATGAGTCACGGTGTCCTGGCCTAAAGTCTTTCTTTTAAGAAAGAAAGAGAGAGTGAATATTCTCACTTGTGTGCTCAATACTTTGTATAAGAGACCTTACCTGTATGTATGAATATATATGTCTTTTCAATGACCTTATCGTGGTTGTTCTGTCTTGAAATTATTTTCCTTTCCTCTGGTCATGCACACAAATCTGTACAGAAATCCAAAAGAATGCTTGTCTGAAGAGAGGTTCATGCAAACTGATGTAAAGTATCAGGAAGTGGGAACAGGTTTTTGGAATCAATGAGAACATGAATGTGAATTAATTACTATAAATTAGCACAGGCTCATAGACCAGGACTCAAATAAATCAAGCTGATGCAATGAGGAATTTAATAGAATATAAAATATAGTCTGCAATGGTAGTATGTATGGTATTTGTTTGGCTCCTGATTTTATATCATCATTTTATGATATAAAGGCCTGGAAGGGCTGGGTAAAAAGTTTTGAACTTGTGTGAATTTTTGCTGAGTTGAAGTTTCTGGACTAATTCATAATGGCTTCTACTAGAACATTCTTTCTGGAGTATAATGATGTTTGCAGATAAATACTGCTTCTCCTTACATTTGTGAATGCTAGTAAGCCTGACAAGTGAGTCCCTTATTTAGGTGCCTATCATAGTATACCAAATGTCATTCTAGAAACCCTGGGTACTCTATAAAAGCCTTATGTCCCTCAAAATGTCAGGAGATTCTGTGTGGGATTAATTGAATTAAGCATGAGGCTAAAGACAGCTATTTGATACTGAAATTGAAATAAATATTAAGGACTATTTTTCTCCTTTATTAATCTTCAACATAATGTTCCCTGCATTCTCAGGGAAGCCAAACACATCCCTCACAGGGTCAGGTGCTATTTTATAAGGTAAGAGTAGAGGGAAAATATGTATAGATTGAGGCCTGGAGTCGTGAAAATAAAATTGCAATGTGAGGCAGAGGTAGTGAACCTTTATTTCCCTCTGCGTTTTGTCAGCAACAAGTTGTCAAGGGGCGCTTTCAAGACACATTAGTTTGAGAAAGAAAAAATCAGACAAAAAGATCTAGTGTCAGATATAAATTAAAAGCTGTTTCTATAAGTTTTAAGTGTCTTTCTCTCTCTTATAAGGAAGATTGTAGATTATTATTTTTTAACTCAAATCTGAAGTTTGGCATTTGTGTCTCTGAAATCCCAGATCATTTATTATAACTTTTCTTTTTTGAGGTATTAGAATAAAGCTCTGAAGGACAGTGATAATGCAGGTGCTGTCTAAGTCTCTGGGGACTGGGAATAGTATGAAGTGATTTAGGGGCAACCAGACAATGCTTCATTACCTGAGAAACTGACCCTTCTCTGATCTGCTGTAAATGAGATCCGAAAACTTTCTCCATCCTATTATCTTGTCAATTCCTAGCATCAGTTTCTAACAAGAGAGTTGAAATGCAATATAGCTTTAGTTGGGAAAAAAGAGTACTTAGGATTTAGTGGACTATAACTTGGCTGCAAATCCAAATGGGTAATATTTAGCTTGTAATATGATTTTCTTCATGCAGATTGCAGTGTTTAGATTTTGTAATGAAACCCGTGTTTCTTTGTATCAGTGATTCTCAAATGGAAAACATTGGAGAAATGCAAGATGGACTTAAAAGCGGTATCTCTGGCACACCTATGTATGAACATCGACCTTTTCCAGTGTGAAAATTGAATATTTTCTTTCATGGAAATTAATCTTATTTTGTCACTTGCATCTATTTACTGTACTGTGCTGTTTGGAAGCTTGTGCTATCAAACTTCTGCTTCTCCTTGTCATAAAATTTATCTATTCATTCAAAGAAGCAGCTTTTTTTCCTTTTTTTTGTGTGTGTGGATGGTTGGGTGAGATAGTTCTATTTAGAAAGAATGAAAAAGAAAAAGAAAAGATTTCATATATACTTATCACATACTGATTTTGTTAGACTTTTGGTTGTGAAGAATTCAGCCTGAATGAAACTGGGATCAATTATAGGAACTATGTATTGGTGAAGAGGAACTAAAACAGCTCAAATTTCCAGCTTCTTTCGCCATCTTTTTCAGGGTCTCTCCCATAGCATTTCTGAATTGGTTCTGTGTCTGAGCCATTCTTTCTCTGCCAATTTCCCTTGCTTATTCAGATCTTTAATTTCTATATAGTTCTGGCTGCCATAGAGCTCATTGACGTTGTCCTGCCTGACTGCTTTTAGCTTCAGCTCTTACAAATTGCTCCATCTCGTTGTGTTTCTGCATTCTTCAGATTCCTGAGAATAAGAATCTTATTGTCTTAGCCCACCTTTGTATTCCATATCATGCCGTAAGTCATTGGCCTTCCAGTTCATGGTATGGTAGACTGCAAAGAGTCATAATTCCCCATCCCTCCCTTTAGCCACACCTTTGCAGTGTAGCTTTGCAACTCCTGTCACCAAGAAATGGAGTCTATTTCTCTATCTTTGAATCTGGGCCAGCCTAATGACTCGCTTTGGCCAATATAATGGAGCAGAGGTGATGTGAAGTTGTTGCTTGGTCCTCTGGAGGCTTTGAGCACTTGGAAACAGGCTATGTGAATATGCTTGGGCTAGGCTTCTTGGAGAGACCAGATGAACAGAGATAAGCAGTCCCTGCTGAGTCATCTTAGACTAGGCAGCCCCCAGACACCTGGCAGCTGACTGCAAAATACATGAGTGAGCCCAACCAAGATCAGCTAACCCTGGTCCAGATCAGTTAGGTCAACCCGTTAGTCCAGCACAAATAATTACTGCCCCGTATAATCATGAGCTAAATTAATGGCTGTTGTTTAAAACCACTAAGTAGAACAGGTGCTAATCTACTACTTTTGATCAAATCAGCCATGCTAAGTATTTTGCTGGCATTATGGTACAAAATATGGTTGCCTGCCTTTCTCAGTGGCTATGGGCAAGGCCATTTTATTTAGAAATCCATGTTTGCTTTTGTTTCTTCAACAAATACTGAGTGCCTAAAAAGTGTCAGGAACTAGGCAACAGAAATCAAGGGTGATCAAAAATATACATTGTCCTTGCTGTCAAGGAGTTAATAGTGTTAAATTTGATACTAAATGGAATTTTTGCTTAGCACAGGAGGTAGACGTTAATCACACAACGACTCCAAAAAGTATTTAATTACAAACCGAGTTGGGCTTTTAAGTGAAGACGTATATTTTTATTAGAGCAACAGCAAAGACCTAGATTGTGTCTTGAAGGCTTACTGAGTATGTGGTGCTTAAGCCAAGATCCCAAAATGAGAAGGGTTAATTAGGGAAGTAAGTTTGGAGAGGGGATTGTGGATGAAAGACTGTAGACCTGTGAGAAAATGTCTATTGTTTAAGCCAACCAGACTACGATATTTTGTTACAATAGCCTCAGCAAACAAATACAGCCCCCAAACAGTCACAGTAGATGAACATGAACAATGGATGGGAGGAAGTCATGGTGAGCGATGGAGATGTTTGATTTGATTATAGAAGTAGCGCAGTTTCTGTGATGACAACATACAAGGCGTGACTTTGGGGAGGATTGGTTTCATTAATATCCTTAATTTTAGTAGAATAAAATATCTGGTTATTATTAAAGGCTTTTCCCCTCTAGTTCTACATTTTTATGTCTTGGCTACATTTTTCTTGGACTTTGTGGTCTGAGGCAGTAGTTCCCAAACCTGGCTATCCATTATAATCATTTAAACAAAGCTAAATTTCTCATGTCCCAGCTCTGGAGAATCTGATTCATTAAATCTCTGAGTACAAGAACCTGTATATTTAATTGCTATGTATGAGACCATGGGTCCACAGTGGTTTTTTATTTACACTGTGGAATTAGGGGTTACGTGAGTATAGATTTATTGAGGGTGACTTTGCTCAGAAATTCCAGGCATGCTTCGATCTTTAGATCATCTACAGTATGCCTCTTAACCACGTCTCCAATCTTGGCTCACATTTCCCTCATGAGACAATCATAGTTAATACTTACTGAGAACCCATTTTATTCAAGGCATTTTGCTAAGTGATCTGGTTTAATATTCGTTATACTTTGATGAAAGCATAGAGAAGAATTCTGAGGCTCAGTAAGGTTAGAAATCACCTAAGATGGCAGAGATTGAGCTAAACTCAAACCAATGAGACCATGCCCTGAAACATCATTGTATGAAATCTCAGCTCTAAATGCACTGGTATAACTGTTTTCATTTCTGGACATGCCACGTGAAATTTTTACTTTGCTCATACTATTCATGCAGTTTGGAATTCATTCCCCAATTTTTTCCATTTATTTAAGTGTTAACCACCAAAGACCACCTCTTTCACAAAGTACTTCAACCATCACAGATAAGAATGATTTTTTTTTATTTATTTATTCATTTTTAATGAAGAAAAGAGGTTTATTTAGCTCATAATTCTGCTAGCTGAGAAGTTTAAGGGCATGGCACTGGCTTCTGGTGAGGGCTTTTGTGCCATGTCACAACAGGGCGGAGAAGGTCAAAGGGAAGTGGACACGATTGAAGAGGGGGAAAGCTGAGGAGTCTCCTGGCTTTGTAGCAACTCACTCTGATGGGAACTAATCCATTCCTATGGGAACTAATCCAGTCTCAGAGAGCCAGAACTCACTAACCTGAGAGCAGCACCAAGCCATTCCTGAGGGATCTGGAGCCCAAACACCTCCCACAAAGCCCCCCACCTCCCAAATGCTACCACACTGGGGATCCAATTTCAACATGGGCTTTTGTGGGGATAAACAAACTATATCCAGACTGTGGCACCAGCCACCCCTGCCCAACCCAGCTCATAGGTGGCATGAGGACAGGGGATCTTTGGAGTCTGTGGTCTTTCACCCTGTGAGTTTCCAGATAAACATTATTCTTCATGTATACCTCATGGCCCCAGTAATGGGTGGATCTATGACCCTTTTCCACGAATGACTCACAGAGAGAGGTTCATGAACTTACCCAAGGTCTCACAGCTAGCAAATGGGATTTGAATGTAGGTTCCAAATGTCAAGTTTCCTCATTATTTTATTTTATTTTATTTTTAAGATGGAGTCTCGCTCTGTTGCCAGGCTGGAGTGCAGTGGCACAGTCTCGGCTCACTGCAACCTCAGCTCGCTGCAACCTCTGCTTCCCAGGTTCAAGCGATTCTCCTGCCTCAGCCTCCTGAGTAGCTGGGACTACAGGCATGCACCACCATGCCCAGCTAATACATATTTTTTTATTATACTTTAAGTTCTGAGATACATGTGCAGAACATGCAGGTTTGTTACACAGGTATACACGTGCCCTGGTGGTTTGCTGCACCCATCAACCTGTCACCTACATTAGGTATTTCTGCTAATGTGATCCCTCCCCTAGGCCCCCAGCCCCCGATAGGCTCTGGTATGTGATGTTCTCCTCCTTGTGTCCGTGTGTTCTCATTATTCAGCTCCCACTTATGAGTGAGAACATGCGGCATTTGGTTTTCTGATCTTGTGAGAGTTTGCTGAGAATGATGGTTTCCAGCTTCATCCATGTTCCTGTAAAGGACATGAACTCATCCTTTTTTATGGCTACATAGTATTTCATGGTGTATATGTGCCACATTTTCTTAATCCAGTCTATCATTGATGGGCATTTCAGTTGGTCCCAAGTGTTTGCTATTATGAATAGTGCCACAATCAACATATGTGTGCATATGTTTTTATCATAGAACAACTTACAATCCTTTGGGATTCTGCCCAGTAATGAGATTGCTGGGTCAAATGGTATTTTCAGTTCTAGATCCTTGAAGAATGGCTGCACTGTCTTCCACAATGGTTGAACTAATTTACACTCCCGCTACAGTGGAAAAGCATTTCTATTTTTCCACAGCCTCTCCAAAATCTGTTGTTTCCTGACTTTTTAATGATTGCCATTCTAACTGGCGTGAGATGGTATCTCATTGTGATTTTGATTTGCATTTCTCTAAAGACCAGTGATGATGAGCTTTTTTTTCGTATGTCTGTTGGCTGCATAAATGTCTTCTTTTGAGAAGTGTCTGTTCATATTTTTTGCCCATTTTTTGATGGGGTTGATTGTTTTTTCTTGTAAATTTGTTTAAGTTCCTTGTAGATTCTGGATATTAGCCCTTTGTCTGATGGATAGATTGCAAAAATTTTCTCCCATTCTGTAGGTTGCCTGTTCACTCTGATGATTTTTGTAAAAGGTGTAAGGAAGGGGTCCAGTTTCAGTTTTCTGCATATAGCTAGCCAGTTTTCCCAACACCATTTATTAAATAAGGAATATTTTCTCCATTACCTGTTCGTGTCAGGTTTGTCAAAGATCAGATGGTTGTAGCTGTCTGGTGTTATTTCTGAGGCCTCCATTCTGTTCCATTGGTCTATATATCTGTTTTGGTACCAGTACCATGCTGTTTTGGTTACTGTAGCCTTGTAGTATAGTTTGAAGTCAGGTAGCATGATGCCTCCAGCTTTGTTCTTCTTGCCCAGGATTGTCTTGAATATGCAGGCTGTTTTTTTTTTTCTTTTTTTGGCTCCATATGAAATTTAAAGTAGTTTTTTCCAGTTCTGTGAAGAAAGTCAGTGGTAGCTTGATGGGGATAGCATTGAATCTGTAAATTACTTTGGGCAGTATGGCCATTTCACGATACTGATTCTTCCTATCCATGAGCATGGGATGTTTTTACATTTGTTTGTGTCCTCTCTTATTTCCTTGAGCAGTGGTTTGTAGTTGTCCTTGAAGAGGTCCTTTACATCCCTTGTAAGTTGTATTCCCAGGTATTTTATTCCCTTAGTAGCAATTGTGAATGGGAGTTCACTCATGATGTGGCTCTCTGTTTGTCTGTTATTGGTGTATAAGAATGCTTGTGAGTTTTGGCCGGGCATGGTGGCTCACGCCTGTAATCCCAGCACTTTGGGAGGCCAAGGCGGGTGGATCACAAGGTCGGGAGTTCGAGACCATCCTGGCTAACACGGTGAAACCCCGTCTCTACTAAAAATACAAAAAATTAGCTGGGCGTGGTGGTGGGCTTTTGTGGTCCCAGCTACTTGGGAGGCTGAGGCAGGAGAATGGCGTGAACCCAGGATGCGGAGCTTGCGGTGAGCCGAGATGGCACCACTGTACTCCAGCCTGGGTGACAGAGCGAGACTCCGTCTCAAAAAAAAAAAAAAAAAAAAGAATGCTTGTGAGTTTTGCACATTGATTTTTTATCTTGAGACTTTGCTGAAGTTGCTTATCAGTTTAAGGAGGTCTCAGGCTGAGACGATGGGGTTTTCTAAATACACAATCATGTCATCTGCAAACACAGACAATTTGACTTCCTCACATCCTATTTGAATACCCTTTATTTCTTTCTCTTGCCTGATTGTCCTGGCCAGAACTTCCAATACTATGTTGAATAGGAGTGATGAGAGAGGGCATCCTTGTCTTGTGCCAGTTTTCAAAAGGAATGCTTCAGTTTTTGCACATTCAGAATGATATTGTCCTTGGGTTTGTCATAAATAGCTTATTATTTTGAGAAGTGTTCCATCGATGCCCAATTTATGAGAGTTTTTAGCATGAAGGGGTGTTGAATTTTATCGAAGGCCTTTTCTGGATCTATTGAGATAATTGTGGTTTTTGTTGTTGGTTCTGTTTATGTGATGGATTACGTTTATTGATTTGCATATGTTGAACCAGCCTTGCATCCCAGGGGTGAAGCCCACTTGATCATGGTGGATAAGCTTTATGATGTGCTGCTGGATTCAGTTTACCAGTATTTTATTGAGGATTTTCGCATCGATGTTCATCAGGGATATTGGCCTGAAATTTTCTTTTTTTGTTGTGTCTCTGCCAGATTTTGGTATCAGGATGATGCTGGCCTCATAGAATGAGTTAGGGGGGATTCCCTCCTTTTGTATTGATTGGAATAGTTTCAGAAGGAATGGTACCAGCTCCTCCTTATACCTCTGGTAGAATTTGGCTGTGAATCCCTCTGGTCCTGGACTTCTTTTGGTTGGTAGGCTATTAATTATTGCCTCAATTTCAGAGCCTGTTATTGATCTATTCAGGGATTCGACTTCTTCCTGGCTTAGACTTGGGAGGGTGTATGTATCCAGGAATTTATCCATTTCTTCTAGATTTTCTAGTTTATTTGTGTAGAGGTGTTTATAGTATTCTCTGATGGTAGTTTGTATTTCTGTGGGATCAGTGGTGATATCCCATATATCATTTTTTATTGGTCTATTTGAATCTTCTCTCTTTTCTTCTTTATTAGTCTTGCTAGAGGTCTATCTATTTTGATCTTTTCAAAAAACCAGCTCCTGGATTCATTGATTTTTTGAAGGGATTTTCGTGTCTCTATCTCCTTCCATTCTGCTCTGATCTTAGTTATTTCATATCTTCTGCTAGCATTTGAATTTGTTTGCTGTTGCTTCTCTAGTTCTTTTAATTGTGATGTTAGGGTGTTAATTTTAGATCTTTCCTGCTTTCTCTTGTGGTTATTTAGTGCTATAAATTTCACTCTACACACTGCTTTAAATGTGTCCCAGAGAGTCTGGTATGTTGTGTCTTCATTCTCATTGGTTTCTAAGAACATCTTTATTTCTGCCTTCATTCTGTTATTTACCCAGTAGTCATTCAGGAGCAGGTTGTTCAGTTTCCATGTAGTTGAGCAGCTTTGAGTGAGTTTCTTAATCCTGAGTTCTAGTTTGATTGCACTGTGGTCTGAGAGACAGTTTCTTATAATTTCTATTCTTTTACATTTGCTGAGGAGTGTTTTACTTCCAATTATGTGGTCAATTTTAGAATAAGTGCTATGAGGTGCTGAGAAGAATGTATATTCTGTTGATTTGGGGTGAAGAGTTCTGTAGAAGTCTACTAGGTCCTCTTGGTCCAGAGCTGAGTTCAAGTCCTGAATATCCTTGTTAATTTTCTGCCTTGTTGATTTGTCTAATATTGACAGTGGGGTGTTAAAGTCTCCCACTCTTAATGTGTGGGAGTCTAAGTCTCTTTATAGGTCTCTAAGAACTTGCTTTATGAATCTGGGTGTTCCTGTGTTGAGTGCACATATATTTAGGATAGTTAGCTCTTTTTGCTTCATTGTTCCCTTTACCATTATGTAATGCCCTTCTTAGTCTCTTTTGATATTTGTTGGTTTAAAGTCTGTTTTATCAGAGATTAGAATTGCAACTCATGCTTTTTTTTTTTTGCTTTCCATTTGCCTGGTAAATATTCCTCCATCCCTTTATTTTGAGCCTATTTGTGTCTTTGCATGTGAGATGGGTCTCCTGAATACAGCACACTGATGGGTGTTGCCTCTTTATCCAGTTGGCCAGTCTGTGTCTTTTTTTTTTTTCAGCATTAAATTATTTCTTTATTATTATTATTATTATTATTATTATACTTTAGGATTTATGGTACATGTGCACAATGTGCAGGTAAGTTACATATGTATACATGTACCATGCTGGTACGCTGCACCCACTAACTCGTCATCTAGCATTAGGTGTATCTCCCAGTGCTGTCCCTCCCCCCTCCCCCCACCCCACAACAGTCCCCGAAGTGTGATGTTCCCCTTCCTGTGTCCATGTGTTCTCATTGTTCAATTCCCACCTATGAGTGAGAATATGCGGTGTTTGGTTTTTTGTTCTTGCGATAGTTTACTGAGAATGATGATTTCCAGTTTCATCCATGTCCCTACAAAGGACATGAACTCATCATTTTTTATGGCTGCATAGTATTCCATGGTGTATATGTGCCACATTTTCTTAATCCAGTCTATCATTGTTGGACATTTGGGTTGGTTCCAAGTCTTTGCTATCGTGAATAATGCTGCAATAAACATACGTGTGCATGTGTCTTTATAGCAGCATGATTTATAGTCCTTTGGGTATATACCCAGTAATGGGATGGCTGGGTCAAATGGAATTTCTAGTTCTAGATCCCTGAGGAATCGCCACACTGACTTCCACAAGGGTTGAACTAGTTTACAGTCCCACCAACAGTGTAAAAGTGTTCCTATTTCTCCAGTTGGCCAGTCTGTGTCTTTTAATTGGGGCATTTAGCCCGTTTACATTTAAGGTTAATATTGTTATGTGTGAATTTGATCCTGTCATTATGCTGCTAGCTGGTTGTTTTGCCCGTTAGTTAATGCAGTTTCATCATAGTGTTGATGTTCTTTACAATTTGGTATGTTTTTGCAGTGGCTGATACTGGTTGTTCCTTTCCATGTTTAGTGCTTCCTTCAGGAGCTCTTGTAAGGCAGATCTGGTGGTGACAAAATCCCTCAGCATTTGCTTGTCTGTAAAGGATTTTATTTCTTATTTGCTTATGAAGCTTAGTTTGGCTGGATATGAAATTCTGGGTTGAAAATTCTTTTCTTTAAGAATGTTGAATTTTGGCCCCCACTCCCTTCTGGCTTGTAGGGTTTCTACAGAGAGAGCCACTCTCAGTCTGATGGGCTTCCCTTTGTGGGTAATCCGACCTTTCTCTCTGGCTGCCCTTAACATTTTTTCCTACCTTTCAACCTTGGTGAATCTGACGATTATATGTCTTGGGGTTGCTCTTCTCGAGGAATGTCTTTGTGGTGTTCTCTGTATTTCCTGAATTTGAAAGTTGGCCTCTCTTGCTAGGTTGGGGAAGTTCTCCTGGATAATATCCTGAAGAGTGTTTTCCAACTTGGTTTCATTCTCCCTGTCACTTTCAGGTACGCCAGTCAAACATAGATTTGGTCTTTTCACGTAGTCCCATATTTCTTGGAGGCTTTGTTCATTCCTTTTTATTCTTTTTTCTCTAATCTTGTCTTCTGTCTTTATTTCATTAAGTTGATCTTCAATCACTGATATCCTTTCTTCCGCTTGATCGATTCGGCTATTGGAACTTGTGTATGCTTCATGAAGTTCTCGTGCTGTGTTTTTCAGCACCATCAGGTCATTTATGTTCTTCTCTACATGGATTATTCTAGTTAGCAATTCGATTAACATTTTTTCAAGGTTCTTAGCTTCCTTGCATTGGGTTAGATCATGCTCCTTTAGCTGGGAGAAGTTTGTTATTTCCCACCTTCTGAAGCCTACTTTTGTCAGTTCATCAAACTCATTCTCTGTCCAGTTTTGTTCCCTTGCTGGCAAGGAGTTGTGATCTTTTGGAGGAGGAGAGATATTTGGGTTTTTGGAATTTTCAGCCTTTTTGTGCTGGTTTTTCCCCATCTTTGTGGATTTATCTACCTTTGGTCTTTGATGTTGGTGATCTTCGGATGGGGTCTTTGAGTGGACAAGCTAATCCTTTCTGTTTGTTTGTTTTCCTTCTAGCAGTCAGGCCCCTCTGCTGCCAGTGTGCTGGAGTTTGCTGGAGGTCCACTCCCGACCCTGTTTGCCTGGGTATCACCAGCAGAGGCTGCAGAGCAGCAAAGATTGCAGCCTATTCTTTCCTCTGGAAGCTTTGACCCAGGGGGGCATCTGTCAGATGGCAGTCAGATCTCTCCTGTGTGAGGCGTCTGTTGGCCCCAACTGGGATGTGTCTTCCAGTCAGTATACATGGGGATCAGGGACCCACTTGAGGAGGCAGACTGTCCATTAGCAGAGTTCGAATGCTGTGATGAGAGATCCGCTGCTCTCCTCAGAGAATAATGATCTTTAATAATTACTGTATATGCCATGAATTAGAGCTTTCTGGGAAGCAATATCATCTTTTCAGATTCAAAAGTAAGCTTTTGAATTCTTTTTTGAATCTGAAAACCTAGTCAGCTTTTTGTATAGAGTTTCTCTGGAAATGTTAAATGTGAATAGTGAGTGATAAGAATTATAAGAATGAAAACTTATTACAGAATGTAAAATCTGGGGTGTCTGGCCAGTTATTCATTTTCACTCTCTTATTTTGTTTTGTTTTTTTTTGGTGTGTGTAAACATCACATAAATTCTACAGAATCAACAACAATATCATATGAAGATCTTAAATTATTAGGACATATTTAAATAAATGTTAAAAAATTATTTTAGCTAACATTTCCCTCACATTACCTTCCAGTCTTTAAGTGTATGCTTAGACTGTAAACAATAAAACTCAAGAAGTCCCATGTTTGTTTAATGAAAATATCAATACAGATGAAGTGTTCATGATATTTCCAAAAATTAATTTAAAATCCATTGTGTATTAAGGAAAAGTAGTTCATGTCTTTTATTTTGTGTCAAAAATGTCACTAAATTTGTGACCTCTGTTGTGGAAATCTCCTGAAATTTACTTAGCAAACCACAGTTTTACTTCCAAGGTTATATTGATTTAATAGCATTTTGTAGTTGGCACATCTTGACATGAACCATAAAGGGTATTTTGAATTCTCAGTGCATTTTAGTAGATCTTTAAATCAATTACTACTAATATGATGAGAAATTCAGAGTTTTCAACCACAAGTACTATATTCAGAACTTCAGCTTGACAGCGTGTGAGATTAGAAAATAGATGAATTGAATTGAACCCAAGTTTTCTGATTCCTAATCAGGTTTCATTCCAGCAAACAGTCTGCTTAATAGATGATAATTTACTTTGATCCCCATAAGTTAAGTGAATTGGAGATTATAACAGTAGCACTTTAGCTCATATTTGCATGCTTATGTTAGAAGGAAATTTGAGATGAGAAGGAGGGTTGCTGTGGTTAGTTTAAGGGCGTCTTAATGGGAGATAAGATTCAGAAAAGTTTGAGAGAATTTTGATTGTTTACACATTAATGCAAATTTGTATATGGGTCCACGTCCATTTTTATTTTTTATCTTTTTGCCTAGCAAATTGTTTTTCTTGTTCTTCCTCTCTATTATTTCTTGCTCTGTTCTTCCTTCTCGATTTTCTCCTTCCCTCTTTATCCTATTACTTACAAACTGAAGCATTTTTTGCTTGTTGAATTTAATGGATATACTGCCTCACTTGAATTATAGTCAAACAGCAAATTCATGAAGACCTATTTGCCTCTCTCAAAAGAGAAATGTAATTTCTATTTTTAAAAGACTTTGTAGTTCAGTGGATTTTTGTATATTCAGAGTTGTGCAACCATTACCATTATTTAATTGCTGAACATTTTCATAACCTTAAAAAGAAACTCTATCTGATATTATCCAGCAATTCCACTTCAGGTCATATCCAAATGAACTGAAAGCAGGGTCTTGAAGAAATATATGTGTACCCATATTCACAGTAGCATTATTCACAAGAGCCGAAAGGTAGAAGCAACCCAAGTGTCCATCGTTAGATGAATGGATAAGCTAAAGGTGGTATATGATACAATAAAATATTATTCCGCCTTAGAAAGGAAGGAATTTCTGACATATGCTAAAACACGGATGAACTTTGAGGGAATTATGCTAAATGAAATAAGCCATCTCACAAAAAAATGCACTATGATCTCACTTATATGAGATAGCTAGAGTAGTTAAATTCATAGGGACAAAAAGTTGAATGGTGGTTGCCAGGGGCCGAGCTGGTGGGAGGTGGAAGTTGGAAGTTAGCATTAAATGGGAACAGAGTTTTCGTTTTTCAAGACCAAATGAGTTCTGGAGGTGGATGTTGATGATGGTTGCACAATAATGTGAGTATATTTAATACCATTGAACTATAGACTTTAAAATGGTTAAGATGGTACATTTTATATACTTGTATTTTTTTACAATTAAAAAAAAAAAGAACCTTTGTCTATACACATTAGCATCATTTTCCATTGTCTCTTTCTCCAGCCTCCAGCAACCACTAATCTACTTTCTATCTCTACATGTTTGCCTATTCTGGACCCTTCATATAAATGGAATCATTCACTATGTGGCCATTTATGCTTGGCTTCTTTCACTGAGCATGTTTTCAAGATTCATTCATGTTGTACCATGAATCAATATTTTATTCCTCTTTTTTTTTTTTTTTTTGAGGAAGGGCATTTGGCCCTACCCTCCAGCCCCCAGTACTTCATTCCTTTTTATGACTAAATAATTTATTTTATATGAATGTGCCATATTTTGTTTATCCATTTATCAGTTGATGAATACTTAAGTTGTTTCTAATTTTTCTTGATTGTGGATAATGCTGATATGAACATCTGTGTACAAGTCTTTGTGTGGGTGTTTTCATTTCTACTGTGTGTGAAGTATATCTTATGGTTTTTATTTGCATTTCCGTAATGACTAATGATCTTGAACATCTTGTAATTTGCTTCTTGGTTAGTTGTATAACTTCTTTGGAGAAGTGTTATTCAGATTTTTTGCCCATTTTTTTCTTATTGAGTTGTTAGAGTTCTTTATATATTCTTACCTTCTAGGTGTAAGATTTTATTGGATATATGTATGACTTGCAATATTTTCTCCAATGTTTTCAGTTGTCTTCTCATTTTCTTAATGATTTTGTCATTTGTCATATCTAAGAAACCATTGTCTAACACAAGGTCACAAATATTTACTCCAATGTTTTCATCTAAGACTTATAAAGTATTAGCACTTACATTTAGGTCTACAATTCATTTCGAGTTAATTTTTGTATATGGTGTGAGTTAGGAGTCCAAATTATTACTATTATTATTTTGCATATGCATATCCAATTGTCCAAGCACCATGTATTGAAATGACTATCCTTTTTTCATTGAATTTTTTCGTACCTTTGTTAAAAAACAATTGACCATAGAAGTAAGGGTTTATTTCTGGATTTTCAATTATATTACATTGATCTGTATGTCTGTCCTTATGCCAGTACCACACTTTCTTGGCTACTTTATAGTATGTTTTGAAATCAGAAGTATGAGCCTTATAACTTTATTCTTCTTTTTCAAGATTGTTTATTTTGGGTTCTTTGTATTTCCACATGAATTTTTGGATCACTTTGTTGATATCTGCATGTAAGCCAGCAGGGATTTTGATAAATTGTGTTGACCTTGTAGATTAATTTGGAGAGTGTTGAATTTTTAACAATATGTGTTTCTTGAGTCATAAACATAAATTGTCTTTCCATTTGTTTAAGATTTTAAAAATTTTGTTCAATGCTATTTTGTCTTTTTTTGACACACAAGTCTTTTTTTTTTTGTATTTTATTTTATTTTATTTTTTATTTTTTTTTTCTTTTATTATTATTATTATTATTATTATTATACTTTAGGTTTTATGGTACATGTGCACAATGTGCAGGTAAGTTACATATGTATACATGTGCCATGCTGGTGCGCTGCACCCACCAACTCGTCATCTAGCATTAGGTATATCTCCCAATGCTATCCCTCCCCCCTCCCCTCACCCCACAACAGTCCCCAGAGTGTGATGTTCCCCTTCCTGTGTCCATGTGTTCTCATTGTTCAATTCCCACCTATGAGTGAGAATATGCGGTGTTTGGTTTTTTGTTCTTGCGATAGCTTACTGAGAATGATGATTTCCAATTTCATCCATGTCCCTACAAAGGACGTGAACTCATCATTTTTTATGGCTGCATAGTATTCCATGGTGTATATGTGCCACATTTTCTTAATCCAGTCTATCATTGTTGGACATTTGGGTTGGTTCCAAGTCTTTGCTATTGTGAATAATGCCGCAATAAACATACGTGTGCATGTGTCTTTATAGCAGCATGATTTATAGTCCTTTGGGTATATACCCAGTAATGGGATGGCTGGGTCAAATGGAATTTCTAGTTCTAGATCCCTGAGGAATCGCCACACTGACTTCCACAAGGGTTGAACTAGTTTACAGTCCCACCAACAGTGTAAAAGTGTTCCTATTTCTCCACATCCTCTCCAGCACCTGTTGTTTCCTGACTTTTTAATGATTGCCATTCTAACTGGTGTGAGATGGTATCTCATTGTGGTTTTGATTTGCATTTCTCTGATGGCCAGTGATGGTGAGCATTTTTTCATGTGTTTTTTGGCTGCATAAATGTCTTCTTTTGAGAAGTGTCTGTTCATGTCCTTCGCCCACTTTTTGATGGGGTTCTTTGTTTTTTTCTTGTAAATTTGTTGGAGTTCATTGTAGATTCTGGATATTAGCCCTTTGTCAGATGAGTAGGTTGCGAAAATTTTCTCCCATTTTGTAGGTTGCCTGTTCACTCTGATGGCAGTTTCTTTTGCTGTGCAGAAGCTCTTGAGTTTAATTAGATCCCATTTGTCAATTTTGGCTTTTGTTGCCATTGCTTTTGGTGTTTTAGACATGAAGTCCTTGCCCATGCCTATGTCCTGAATGGTAATGCCTAGGTTTTCTTCTAGGGTTTTTATGGTTTTAGGTCTAACATTTAAGTCTTTAATCCATCTTGAATTGATTTTTGTATAAGGTGTAAGGAAGGGATCCAGTTTCAGCTTTCTGCATATGGCTAGCCAGTTTTCCCAGCACCATTTATTAAATAGGGAATCCTTTCCCCATTTCTTGTTTTTGTCAGGTTTGTCAAAGATCAGATACTTGTAGATATGTGGCATTATTTCTGACGGCTCTGTTCTGTTCCATTGATCTATATCTCTGTTTTGGTACCAGTACCATGCTGTTTTGGTTACTGTAGCCTTGTAGTATAGTTTGAAGTCAGGTAGTGTGATGCCTCCAGCTTTGTTCTTTTGGCTTAGGATTGACTTGGCGATGCGGGCTCTTTTTTGGTTCCATATGAACTTTAAAGTAGTTTTTTCCAATTCTGTGAGGAAAGTCATTGGTAGCTTGATGGGGATGGCATTGAATCTGTAAATTACCTTGGGAAGGATGGCCATTTTCATGATATTGATTCTTCCTACCCATGAGCATGGAATGTTCTTCCATTTGTTTGTATCCTCTTTTATTTCCTTGAGCAGTGGTTTGTAGTTCTCCTTGAAGAGGTCTTTCACATCCCTTGTAAGTTGGATTCCTAGGTATTTTATTCTCTTGGAAGCAATTGTGAATGGGAGTTCACTCATGATTTGGCTCTCTGTTTGTCTGTTATTGATGTATAAGAATGCTTGTGATTTTTGCACATTGATTTTGTATCCTGAGACTTTGCTGAAGTTGCTTATCAGCTTAAGGAGATTTTGGGCTGAGACAATGGGGTTTTCTAGATATACTATCATGTCATCTGCAAATAGGGACTATTTGACTTCCTCTTTTCCTAATTGAATACCCTTGATTTCCTTCTCCTGCCTAATTGCCCTGGCCAGAACTTCCAACACTATGTTGAATAGAAGTGGTGAAAGAGGGCATCCCTGTCTTGTGCCAGTTTTCAAAGGGAATGCTTCCAGTTTTTGCCCATTCAGTATGATATTGGCTGTGGGTTTGTCATAAATAGCTCTTATTATTTTGAGATACGTCCCATCAATTCCTAATTTATTGAGAGTTTTTAGCATGAAGGGTTGTTGAATTTTGTCAAAGGCCTTTTCTGCATCTATTGAGATAATCATGTGGTTTTTGTCTTTGGTTCTGTTTATATGCTGGATTACATTTATTGATTTGCGTATATTGAACCAGCCTTGCATCCCAGGGATGAAGCCCACTTGATCATGGTGGATAAGCTTTTTGATGTGCTGCTGGATTCTGTTTGCCAGTATTTTATTGAGGATTTTTGCATCAATGTTCATCAAGGATATTGGTCTAAAATTCTCTTTTTTTGTTGTGTCTCTGCCAGGCTTTGGTATCAGGATGATGCTGGCCTCATAAAATGAGTTAGGGAGGATTCCCTCTTTTTCTATTGATTGGAATAGTTTCAGAAGGAATGGTACCAGCTCCTCCTTGTACCTCTGGTAGAATTCGGCTGTGAATCCATCTGGTCCTGGACTTTTTTTGGTTGGTAAGCTATTGATTATTGCCACAATTTCAGCTCCTGTTATTGGTCTATTCAGAGATTCAACTTCTTCCTGGTTTAGTCTTGGGAGGGTGTATGTGTTGAGGAATTTATCCATTTCTTCTAGATTTTCTAGTTTATTTGCATAGAGGTGTTTGTAATATTCTCTGATGGTAGTTTGTATTTCTGTGGGATCGGTGGTGATATCCCCTTTATCATTTTTTATTGCATCTATTTGATTCTTCTCTCTTTTTTTCTTTATTAATCTTGCTAGTGGTCTATCAATTTTGTTGATCCTTTCAAAAAACCAGCTCCTGGATTCATTTATTTTTTGAAGGGTTTTTTGTGTCTCTATTTCCTTCAGTTCTGCTCTGATTTTAGTTATTTCTTGCCTTCTGCTAGCTTTTGAATGTGTTTGCTCTTGCTTTTCTAGTTCTTTTAATTGTGATGTTAGGGTGTCAATTTTGGATCTTTCCTGCTTTCTCTTGTGGGCATTTAGTGCTATAAATTTCCCTCTACACACTGCTTTGAATGCATCCCAGAGATTCTGGTATGTTGTGTCTTGGTTCTCGTTGGTTTCAAAGAACATCTTTATTTCTGCCTTCATTTCGTTATGTACCCAGTAGTCATTCAGGAGCAGGTTGTTCAGTTTCCACGTAGTTGAGCGGTTTTGAGTGAGATTCTTAATCCTGAGTTCTAGCTTGATTGCACTGTGATCTGAGAGACAGTTTGTTACAATTTCTGTTCTTTTACATTTATTGAGGAGAGCTTTACTTCCAAGTATATGGTCAATTTTGGAATAGGTGTGGTGTGGTGCTGAAAAAAATGTATATTCTGTTGATTTGGGGTGGAGAGTTCTGTAGATGTCTATTAGGTCCGCTTGGTGCAGAGCTGAGTTCAATTCCTGGGTATCCTTGTTGACTTTCTGTCTCGTTGATCTGTCTCATGTTGATAGTGGGGTGTTAAAGTCTCCCATTATTAATGTGTGGGAGTCTAAGTCTCTTTGTAGGTCACTCAGGACTTGCTTTATGAATCTGGGTGCTCCTGTATTGGGTGCATATATATTTAGGATAGTTAGCTCTTCTTGTTGAATTAATCCCTTTACCATTATGTAATGGCCTTCTTTGTCTCTTTTGATCTTTGTTGGTTTAAAGTCTGTTTTATCAGAGACTAGGATTGCAACCCCTGCCTTTTTTTGTTTTCCATTTGCTTGGTTGATCTTCCTCCATCCTTTTATTTTGAGCCTATGTGTGTCTCTGCATGTGAGATGGGTTTCCTGAATACAGCACACTGATGGGTCTTGAGTCTTTATCCAGTTTGCCAGACTGTGTCTTTTAATTGGAGCATTTAGTCCATTTACATTTAAAGTTAATATTGTTATGTGTGAATGTGATCCTGTCATTATGATGTTAGCTGGATATTTTGCTCGTTAGTTGATGCAGTCTCTTCCTAGTCTCGATGTTCTTTACATTTCGGTATGATTTTGCAGTGGCTGGTACCGGTTGTGCCTTTCCATGTTTAGCGCTTCCTTCAGGAGCTCTTTTAGGGCAGGCCTGGTGGTGACAAAATCTCTCAGCATTTGCTTGTCTGTAAAGTATTTTATTTCTCCTTCACTTATGAAGCTTAGTTTGGCAGGATATGAAATTCTGGGTTGAAAATTCTTTTCTTTAAGAATGTTGAATATTGGCCCCCACTCTCTTCTGGCTTGTAGGGTTTCTGCCGAGAGATCCGCTGTTAGTCTGATGGGCTTCCCTTTGAGGGTAACCCGACCTTTCTCTCTGGCTGCCCTTAACATTTTTTCCTTCATTTCAACTTTGGTGAATCTGACAATTATGTGTCTTGGAGTTGCTCTTCTCGAGGAGTATCTTTGTGGCGTTCTCTGTATTTCCTGAATCTGAATGTTGGCCTGCCTTGCTAGATTGGGGAAGTTCTCCTGGATAATATCCTGCAGAGTGTTTTCCAACTTGTTTCCATTCTCCCCGTCACTTTCAGGTACACCAATCAGACGTAGATTTGGTCTTTTCACATAGTCCCACATTTCTTGGAGGCTTTGCTCGTTTCTTTTTATTCTTTTTTCTCTAAATTTCCCTTCTCGCTTCATTTCATTCGTTTCATCTTCCAGGGCTGATACCCTTTCTTCCATTTGATCGCATCGGCTCCTGAGGCTTCTGCATTCTTCACGTAGTTCTCGAGCCTTGGTTTTCAGCTCCATCAGCTCCTTTAAGCACTTCTCTGTATTGGTTATTCTAGTTATACATTCTTCTAAATTTTTTTCAAAGTTTTCAACTTCTTTGCCTTTGGTTTGAATATCCTCCCGTAGCTCGGAGTAATTTGATCGTCTGAAGCCTTCTTCTCTCAGCTCGTCAAAGTCATTCTCCGTCCAGCTTTGTTCCGTTGCTGGTGAGGAACTGCGTTCCTTTGGAGGAGGAGAGGTACTCTGCTTTTTAGAGTTTCCAGTTTTTCTGCTCTGTTTTTTCCCCATCTTTGTGGTTTTATCTACTTTTGGTCTTTGATGATGGTGATGTACAGATGGGTTTTTGGTGTGGATGTCCTTTCTGTTAGTTTTCCTTCTAACAGACAGAACCCTCAGCTGCAGGTCTGTTGGAGTACCTGGCCGGCTGTGTGAGGTGTCAGTCTGCCCCTGCTGGGGGGTGCCTCCCAGTTGGGCTGCTCGGGGGTCAGGGGTCAGGGACCCACTTGAGGAGGCAGTCAGCCCGTTCTCAGATCTCCAGCTGCGTGCTGGGAGAACCACTGCTCTCCTCAAAGCTGTCAGACAGGGACATTTAAGTCTGCAGAGGTTACTGCTGTCTTTTTGTTTGTCTGTGTCCTGCCCCCAGAGGTGGAGCCTACAGAGGCAGGCAGGCCTCCTTGAGCTGTGGTGGGCTCCACCCAGTTCAAGCTTCCAGGCTGCTTTGTGTACCTAAGCGAGCCTGGGCAATGGCGGGCGCCCCTCCCCCAGCCTCGCTGCCGACTTGCTGTTTGATCTCAGACTGCTGTGCTAGCAATCAGCGAGACTCGGTGGGCGTAGGACCCTCTCAGCCAGGTGCGGGCTATACTCTCCTGGGGCACCGTTTCCTAAGCCCGTCGGAAAAGCACAGTATTCGGGTGGGAGTGGCCCGATTTTCCAGGTGCAGTCTGTCACCCCTGGAAGGGGAACTCCCTGACCCCTTGCGCTTCCCGAGTGAGGCAATGCCTCGCCCCTGCTTCGGCTGGCGCACGGTGCACTCACCCACTGACCTGTGCCCACTGTCTGGCACTCCCTAGTGAGATGAACACGGTACCTCAGGTGGAAATGCAGAAATCACCCGTCTTCTGCGTCGCTCGCGCTGGGAGCTGTAGACGGGAGCTGTTCCTATTCGGCCATCTTGGCTCCTAGACTCACACACAAGTCTTACGTATTTTTGGTTAAATTTAATACTAAGAATTATGTTCTTTTTGATGCTATTGAGAGTGGAATTATTTCCTTAGTTTCATTTTCAGACTCTTCACTGGCAGTGTATAGAAATGCAATTGATTTTTGTGTGGTTATGTACTGTGACCTTGATGAAGTCATTTATTAATTCTAGTGAATTCATTAGGATTCTTCTTCTTTTTCTTCTTCTTCCTCCCCCTCCTCCCCCTCCCCCTCCTCCCCCTCCTCCCCCTCCCCTCCTCCTCCCCCTCCTCCCCCTCCTCCCCCTCCTCCCCGTCCCCCTCCCCCTCCTCCCTCTCCTCCCCGTCCTCCCCATCCCCCTGCCCCTCCTCCCCTCCCCCTCCGCCTCCCCCTCCTCCCCCTCCTCCTCCTCCTCTTCCCCCTCCTCCCCCTCCCCCTCCCCTTCCCCTCCTCCTCCCCCTCCCCCTCCCCTTCCCCTCCTCCTCCCCCTCCCCCTCCCCTCCCCTTCCTCCTCCCCCTCCCCTTCCTCCTCCCCCCTCCCCCTCCCCCTCCTCCCCCTCCTCCCCCTCCTCCCCCTCCCCTCCTCCTCCTGCTTCTCCTCCCCCTCCTCCCCCCTCCTCCCCCTCCTCCTCTCCTTTCTCTTTTTAGAGATAACATCTTGCTCTGTCATCAAGGCTAGAGTGCAGCAGTGCAATCGTAGCTCACTGCAGCACTGAACTCCTGCCTCAAGTGATTTTCCCACCTGAGCCTCCCAAGCAGCTGGAACTATAGGTGTGTGCCATCGTGCCTGTTATTTTTTAAAAAATTTTTAAAGAGATATGGGTCTCACTAAGTTGCCCAGGCTAGTCTTGAACTCCTGGCCTCATGCTATTCTTAAGGGATTACAAGTAGCTGGGATTACAAGTGCATGTACTACACTTGGGCAGGATTTACTATATACAAACCATATTGTCTTTGAATAAAGAGGTTTACTTCTTCCTCTCAAATCTGGATGTCTTTTATTTCTTTTATTTGCTTAATTGCCCTGGCTTCACCTTCTAGTACAATACTGAATAGAAGTGGTGATAGTGGACTTAGCCCCTTTTGTTCAACGAGGAAAACTGAATCAAACAATCAAGAAGTATTTAATACAGACATACTGGGCATTATAATGCAGTGGTTAAGAGAAGGTACTTATTGCTATAATCCTTAGTTATATCATGTAGAATATGCGAATTATAATACTATCTAACTCACAGGTTTCAGTGAACTAATATATATAAAGTGTTTAGCAGATTGTCTAATGTTACTCCAGTAACATTAAAGAAATGGAACCCACTATTATTATTATCCTACTATATAACTTCTTAAAACAATCAAAGTATTAACAGCATCATATCTTTCTATATTTTCTAGAATTATCTCCTCTTCAACCCTGTCCTGGGGATTTTTGGTTACTTATTTATATTATTATTAATATTCTTCTTCTTCTTTTGATACCTTACTCTCCACTACCTACCTCAACAATAAATGAATTAAATAGTAAAGTGTTGAATGTCAGTAGCATTGCATACACTTTTACTTAATTTTGTCATTGCTTTAGACAGGTGAGGGTATTAAATATTGGATATTTTCCTGTTTGAGTCACATATTTCACATGGCAAGGATCATAGATATTTTAAGAGAAGCTAAAAGATTATTTAATATTTTATTTATCCTTGAAGTGCTCTTTCTAGACAATCTTATTCAGTTATGTGACTGCAAGTGCCATGTATTTGTCAAGGTCTCCACGATCTCTATTTCTAGCCATGCTCCCTGCATTTTTTCAGCTCTCCACATCTGTCCCCTGAATTTACAATTCCTTCATTGAATATCCTAATGTTTTGTCAACTAATGTCCCTAGAATTCTTCTCTTTCAAAATACACTTTTTTTTTTTCCAATTATGCTTCTGGCATCCCCATCTCAAAGGTAGTTAATTCATGTAGCCGTTTAAGTCAGAAAGCATGGGATCACTCTCTCCCTCATTATTTATGCTTAGTTACTCACTAACTCATTATTACTTTGAAATCTATACTGTAAATATCTTTTGAATTTGTCCCCACTTTTCCTCCTACACTGCCTTGACAACAACTGCTATTTTTATTTAAGTCTTTATTAGGGCTAGTTTAATTGTTTCCCTAGCTCCAGCATCTTTTCATACAGTCCATTTTCCACACTGGTCATAATGCTCATCTTTCTAACTATGTGACTTATCATGTGCCTTCACTGCTTAGACACTTTGAGTGTCTTCTCCTCACTTGGATAAAGCCCAAATCTCCTCCAAATTTCTTAGCATAGCTACAAGGCCCTACATGATCTGTGCCAGATCTGCTTTTCTAACGTCTTTTCTGCCAACCTCTTGAACAAAGTCTCACCTTTGCCATTACTTTATAAGAAAGGATGAAGTGTTAGATAGTGTTTCACATGTTTTACCTGAATTGCTCATAATTCTTAGAACATGTCATAATTTTTTATGCCTCTGTGTGAGGCATGTTATAGCCTATTGAAGTCTTCCTTGTTTTCTGTGTGTTATTGTGGTGTTCCTCATGCTATGCTTTTAAGACTTCTAATGCTATTCATGTCTCTTATAGCCTATCAGAGTAACTTTTATTTATTTAAAAAAAAATAAGTCTGTCTTACCCTCTAGATTATCAGTGCCTTCAGAACCAGGACTTAACCTTATTTCTGTGTTTTTTTTTAGCCCTGTCACTGTAATGCCTGGAAAACTGACATATTAATAAATATTTGTTGAATGAATGAATAAAGGAATGAACATAAAACACAGGTGCCACCTAGCAATTTATATTCTACTGATTACATCGTGATAATGCTTTTTATGGTTTTAAGTGAAATGTGAACAGGGGGTTTTAAGCTCCAAAAGACTGTTACATGTATTCTTGTGATATTTGACATGTTAATCTTATGAAAATAGAATAATTACAAATGCTATTTCAAAATGGCTTAATTTTGATCAAGGGTCACTGATAAAGGATAAAGTTGGTGAGATTGTGCTGAATAATAATGTGCAAGTAACATTTCTCTGAATGATTAAGCTGTGAATTACAACAAAAAGAAGAAACACTTGATATTATGGGTTTGAGACTCTGCTTATTGGTAGTGCCAGCATGTAAATGTGTCTGTTCAGTGCTGCAGATTACATTTCTCGAGGATTTCACGGCTCTAGGTTGTTCATGCTTACCATTAATAGAAAGTAAATTTCAGGTGAACTTCAAATACTTGATATACACCCAAATTAAGACCTATATGCACATAAACCATGTATCTCTTTAATATTATTGAATAATGTTGCATAAATAAAGGATGCTTCACAAATGTAATAGCTACTTTGTGTGAAACATAAAAGACAACATTATATCCAGATTTAGCTCATGATGCATGTTCAGAATCATGAGATAAGTGATAAGATAAATAAAACTGGGTGGTGGTGTGTTAGTAATGGCCAGTTTGGAGTGAAGAACACAACATAACTACTCAAATATTATTAACCCAAATGTTTTAAATGATATCTGAACAGAAAATAAGAAATAATTTTGCACAAATTTAAGTAATAACAGTGAAAGTAGATTGACTTCTCTTGCATATGCAAATTATACTAACATAACTAATTTTGGATACTTACAGAAAGTGGACATAGGCATGGGCAAAAACTTCATGACTAAAGCACCAAAAGCAATGGCAACAAAAGCCAAAATTGATAAATGGGTCATTTTTAGTTTAATTAAACTAAAGAGCTTCTGCACAGCAAAAGAAACTATCATCAGAGGGGACAGGCAACCTACAGAATGGGAGAAACTTTTCACAATCTATCCATCTGACAAAGGTCTAATATCCAGAATCTACAAGGAACTTAAACGAATTTACAAGAAAAAAACAACCCCATCAAAAAGTGGGCAAAGGATATGAACAGACACTTCTCAAAAGAAGACATTTATACAGCCAACAAACATATGAAAAAAAAAGCTCATCATCACTGGTCATTAGAGAAATGCAAATCAAAACCATAATGAGATACTCTCTCTCACCAGTTAGAAAGGTGATCATTAAAAAGTCAGGAAACAACAGATGCTGGAGAGGATGTGGAGAAATAGGAACACTTTATACTGTTGGTGGGAGTGTAAATTATTTCAACTGTTGTGAAACACATTGTGGCGATTCCTCAAGGATCTAGCACCAGAAATACCATTTGACCCAGCAGTCCCATTACTGGGTATATGCCCAAAGGATTATAAATCATTCTACTATGAAGACAAATGCACATGTATGTTTATTGCGGCACTATTCACAATAGCAAAGACTTGGAAGCAACTGAAATGCCCATCAATGATGGACTGGATAAAGAAAATGTGACACATATACATCATGGAATACTATGCAGCCATAGACAGGATGAGTTCATGTCCTTTTCAGGGACATTGATGAAGCTAGAAACCATCATTTTCAGCAAACTGACACAGGAACAGAAAAACCAAACACCGCATGTTCTCACTCATAAGTGGGGGTTGAACAATGAGAACACATGGACACAGGGAGGGGAACATCAGACACCAGGGCCTGTTGTGGGGTTGGGGGTTGGGGGAGGGATAGAATTAGAAATATCTAATGTAGATGACGGGTTGATGGGTGCAGTGAACCACCATGGCACGTGTATTCCTATGTAACAAACCTGCACATTCTGCACATGTATCCCAGAACTTAGAGCATAATAATAAAAACAAGAAAGAAAAAGAAAGTGTGTGCCCTCAAATTTTAGGAAATGTATCAATTTCTGCATATTTTGATTCAAACAATATTTCCCCCTTTGTGATGAGAAGGAGGATAAGAAATATAGTAATGGACATTAACCATCTGGAGATTTATAGACAAGATCCACAGTGATGTGGAAAGAGCAAGAACTACAGCTCAGAAAATACTGACTCTGGTCTTGGCTCTCACAGAAATTTTCCAGCTCTGGGCAAGTCTCTTGATCTCTGAGCTTTCCTCTTCACGTGAAAAAGATGTGATCATAATGCTCTCCTTCTTTCCCTTCTTCCCTCAGAGTTCTGCTGTTGAGATCAAATGAAATAATATAAATTTGTTTTCTCCTTTCTCTACACTTTCTCTACAGTGTTCAATAGGCAGAGCAAAGAGGGTATTGTGATAATCACTGTCTTCAGGGCTTGTGGAAAGAAAGTGAACTTGAGTAAATAAGTCAATGTCACATCATAAAGAAAAAACAGGAAGAAATCAAAGAGAAGAAATGTGGGGTCTCCCTAACAAAATTTAATGCTATGAGATTAAAAATTGCTTTTTTTCCAAGGCTTTATGAACCAGTGTGTCTTTTTTTTAAATTTTATTATTATTATACTTTAAGTTTTAGGGTACATGTGCACAATGTGCAGGTTTGTTACATATGTATACATGTGCCATGTTGGTGTGCTGCACCCATTAACTCATCATTTAGCATTAGGTATATCTCCTAATGCTATCCCTCCCCCCTCCCCCCCACCCCACAACAGTCCCTGGAGTGTGATGTTCCCCTTCCTGTGTCCATGTGTTCTCATTGTTCAATTCCCACCTATGAGTGAGAACATGCGGTGTTTGATTTTTTGTCCTTGCGATAGTTTACTGAGGATGATGATTTCCAATTTCATCCATGTCCCTACAAAGGACGTGAACTCATCATTTTTTATGGCTGCATAGTATTCCATGGTGTATATGTGCCACATTTTCTTAATCCAGTCTATCATTGTTGGACATTTGGGTTGGTTCCAAGTCTTTGCTATTGTGAATAATGCAGCAATAAACATACGTGTGCATGTGTCTTTATAGCAGCATGATTTATAGTCCTTTGGGTATATACCCAGTAATGGGATGGCTGGGTCGAATGGAATTTCTAGTTCTAGATCCCTGAGGAATCGCCACAAAATCAATGTGCAAAAATCACAAGCATTCTTATACATCAATAACAGACAAACAGAGAGCCAAATCATGAGTGAACTCCCATTCACAATTGCTTCAAAGAGAATAAAATACCTAGGAATCCAACTTACAAGGGATGTGAAAGACCTCTTCAAGGAGAACTACAAACCACTGCTCAAGGAAATAAAAGAGGATACAAACAAATGGAAGAACATTCCATGCTCATGGGTAGGAAGAATCAATATCATGAAAATGGCCATCCTTCCCAAGGTAATTTACAGATTCAATGCCATCCCCATCAAGCTACCAATGACTTTCTTCACAGAATTGGAAAAAACTACTTTAAAGTTCATATGGAACCAAAAAAGAGCCCGCATCGCCAAGTCAATCCTAAGCCAAAAGAACAAAGCTGGAGGCATCACACTACCTGACTTCAAACTATACTACAAGGCTACAGTAACCAAAACAGCATGGTACTGGTACCAAAACAGAGATATAGATCAATGGAACAGAACAGAGCCGTCAGAAATAATGCCACATATCTACAAGTATCTGATCTTTGACAAACCTGACAAAAACAAGAAATGGGGAAAGGATTCCCTATTTAATAAATGGTGCTGGGAAAACTGGCTAGCCATATGTAGAAAGCTGAAACTGGATCCCTTCCTTACACCTTATACAAAAATCAATTCAAGATGGATTAAAGACTTAAATGTTAGACCTAAAACCATAAAAACCCTAGAAGAAAACCTAGGCATTACCATTCAGGACATAGGCATGGGCAAGGACTTCATGTCTAAAACACCAAAAGCAATGGCAACAAAAGCCAAAATTGACAAATGGGATCTAATTAAACTCAAGAGCTTCTGCACAGCAAAAGAAACTACCATCAGAGTGAACAGGCAACCTACAAAATGGGAGAAAATTTTCGCAACCTACTCATCTGACAAAGGGCTAATATCCAGAATCTACAATGAACTCCAACAAATTTACAAGAAAAAAACAAACAACCCCATCAAAAAGTGGGCGAAGGACATGAACAGACACTTCACCCACTTTTTGATGGGGTTGTTTGTTTTTTTCTTGTAAATCTGTTTGAGTTCATTGTAGATTTTGGATATTAGCCCTTTGTCAGATGAGTAGATTGCAAAAATTTTCTCCCATTTTGTAGGTTGCCTGTTCACTCTGATGGTAGTTTCTTTTGCTGTGCAGAAGCTCTTTAGTTTAATTAGATCCCATTTGTCAATTTTGGCTTTTGTTGCCATTGCTTTTGGTGTTTTAGACATGAAGTCCTTGCCCATGCCTATGTCCTGAATGGTATTGCCTAGGTTTTCTTCTAGGGTTTTTATAGTTTTAGGTCTAACATGTAAGTCTTTAATCCATCTTAAATTAATTTTTGTATAAGGTGTAAAGAAGGGATCCACTTTCAGCTTTCTACATATGGCTAGCCAATTTTCCCAGCACCATTTATTAAATAGGGAATTCTTTTCCCATTGCTTGTTTTTGTCAGGCTTGTCAAAGATCAGATGGTTGTAGATATGCGGCATTATTTCTGAGGGCTCTGTTCTGTATTGATCTATATCTCTGTTTTGGTGCCAGTACCATGCTGTTTTGGTTACTGTAGCCTTGTAGTATAGTTTGAAGTCAGGTAGCGTGATGCCTCCAGCTTTGTTCTTTTGGCTTAGGATTGACTTGGTGATGCGGGCTCTTTTTTGGTTCCATATGAACTTTAAAGTAGTTTTTTCCAATTCTGTGAAGGAAGTCATTGGTAGCTTGATGGGGATGGTATTGAATCTATAAATTACCTTGCGCAGTATGGCCATTTTCACAATATTGATTCTTCCTACCTATGAGCATGGAATGTTCTTCCATTTGTTTGTATCCTCTTTTATTCCTTGAGCAGTGGTTTGTAGTTCTCCTTGAAGAGGTCCTTCACATCCCTTGTAAGTTGGATTCCTAGGTATTTTATTCTCTTTGAAGCAATTGTGAATGGGAGTTCACTCGTGATTTGGCTCTCTGTTAAAAACCACGATTATCTCAATAGATGCAGAAAAGGCCTTTGGCAAAATTCAACAACGCTTCATGCTAAAAACTCTCAAGAAATTAGGTATTGATGGGACGTATCTCAAAATAATAAGAGCTATCTATGACAAACCCACAGCCAATATCATACTGAATGGGCAAAAACTGGAAGCATTCCCTTTGAAAACTGGCACAAGACAGGGATGCCCTCTCTCACCACTCCTATTCAACATAGTGTTGGAAGTTCTGGCCAGGGCAATTAGGCAGGAGAAGGAAATCAAGGGTATTCAATTAGGAAAAGAGGAAGTCAAATAGTCCCTGTTTGCAGATGACATGATTGTATATCTAGAAAACCCCGTTGTCTCAGCCCAAAAGCTCCTTAAGCTGATAAACAACTTCAGCAGAGTCTCAGGATACAAAATCAATGTACAAAAATCACAAGCATTCTTATACACCAACAAGAGACAAACAGTACTCTTAAGTACCATTGCTGAAATAGTCCTGTTTTCTTCAGTTATACTCTTAAGAAGGCTTACTTTAAAAAAATGATAGGAGGATTTCTTACAGAACAATCAGAATTATAAATGGGAATTGATTCTATTATAATTTCATTGATTTGGGAATTATGAGTGAACAGCTCAAGCAGAAGATGAGAAATGAAGAGAATAAATTGAGAGTACCCTTTGAGGTTCAGTGATGTAAATCTTTCTTCCTCCCTGACCACAATATTTTGCCTTTTAAAGCATTATATCATAGAATATTAATGTCCAAATTAAGCATTTCATCTCTTAAGCTATCGACTGGGGAACAAGTTTGGAATAGTATACATACTAAAAATTGTCCAGAAATTATTACTTAAATGGATAAAAATCAAACTCTATTTTTTATAAAATGTGTTGGAGACATATCAAGTTTCATTCTGCAATAAATATGCTGATTTAGTCTCTTCACATCTATTAATTGGAAGAATCAGGCATGATTTCTGTGGAAAGTATATTGTAACACTACTGCTATGGTTTGAATGTGTCACCCATAAGTTCATGTGTTAGAAACTAATCTCCAATGCAGCAGTGTTGGGAGGTGGGTCCTAATAAGAGGTGATTACATGAGGACTCTGCTCTCATGAATGGATTAATATTATTACAAGAGTGGATTAGTTATTGTTAGTAGATTTGTTATAAATCTACTAGTTCAGGCCAGGAACGGTGGCTCACACCTGTATTCCTAGCATTTTGGGAGGACGAGGCAGGAGGATCACTTGAGGCCAGGGGTTCGAGACCAGCCTGGCCAACATGGCAATACCCTGTTTCTACTAAAAATACAAAAATTTGCTGGGCATGGTGGCATGCACATATAGTCCCAGCTACCTGGGAGGCTGAAGTGGGAGGATCACTTGAACCCAGGAGGTGGAGATTGCAGTGAGCCAAGACTGCACCACAGCACTCCAGCCAGAGCAAAAGAGTGAGACTCTATCTCAAAAAAGAAAAAAAAAAAAAAAAAAAGATAGTTCAGTCTCCTTGAAACAGGCCCAGTAGTCCCATACACTTTTCTTTTGGATAAACATAGACATTGGCCATTCTGCTGTTAAAGACTGAAACTCATATTTGTTTTATTTGAGTTCCTTTCCCAGGGAAGAACTTTCATGCCTCTCAAAAAATGTACCAAAGATCTGAAACTCACCAGATCATGGTACCAGATGTCTTCTCGCCCCTCCCTAGTTCCTGTCTTCTTACACATTGTGACATTTCTTCCCTGCTATATAAACCATTAGTTTTAGTCAGTCAGGGAAATGAATTTGAGACTGAGCTCCCATCTCCTTGCCTGCAGCACCCAATTAAAGCCTTCCTCCTTGGCAATACTTGTTGTCTCAGTGATTGGCTCTCTGTGAGGTGAGCGGCAGGAACTAGACCAAACTCCTGGTGTTTCAGTAACACCCTCTTGCTCTCTTGTTCTTGTGCTCTCTTGACCTTCTGCTTTCTGCCATGGGATGATGCAACATGAAGGCTGTCTTCAGATTCCAGTGGACTTCCCAGCCTTCAGAACTGTGAGCCAAAAAAATTTCTGTCCATTAAAAATTGTTGAATTTGTGGTATTCTGTTAGAGCAATACAAAATGGACTAATATAACTGCCTTTAGTCTTGAGAAACTGTGAAACTGGGAAGTTGGGTGACTTCAAATTGGACAGACGCTAATATCCATTCATTATCACAGAACAGGATAATTTAATTTGTTTTTTACAAGTGCTTCTGTTTATCAGTGTCCAGTTGAGTATTAATGTTAAGAAAAAGAATTTTATATTAAAAGAGAGAGCCATGGATCTCTGATTGCTTTGCTAATGTCAAGTATCATAGACACTTAGATTTGGCTCTGCTCCTTGACGCTTTAAATGGTTTTCAATTTTCTCCATGGTAGCATTCAAATTGATTCCTCTTTCACTTCTTTTATATTCTTATTTCATATTTCAGAGAAAATTAAATACGGATACTATAAACCTCAATAACTCACCAAGAGAAAGATAAAGGGAGGGAGTACAAGAGTCAGAGGATGGTCTTTAATCCTGCAATCGCTACATTGCATGCTCAAAGGATGAGGGGTATAGGCCTTCTCGGCCCATAGACACCTGCAATCAGGTTGCCCTGCTTTGCTCAGGACCAAAAGCCAGAGACAGAAGGATGAATAAGGTCCCACATGTACATTTTGAAGTATTTTTAATGATCATTCTCTTTACTATTTTTTTCCTTGTATACAATGTGCTATTAGAAAATGTAATTGACAAGATATAAATAAATTCAATTTCTTGGATTTGTTGTTGGGATGGTGTATGTAACTAAACACCATGGCTTTTCATGAATAAAATTTACAGTTACGGTTATATTAACATTTTTCTTCAAACAAGAGAAGTTCATTTTGGATTCAAAGAATACCCATTCTATATGAGAACAGATACTTAAAAACATAGAGTTTAATAATAGTTTAGCTATTCTTCATCCACTAAGAAGTTGATCTTAATTCAGAAAAAACTTTAAATAAATTATTTTCCCTTTTCTTTTAAAAATATTTGGCACTAAATTACTCCTACTAACATTTTCAGAAAATACAGAACAAAATAGATCCTTTGATAATTCACTTTAAAAATAGTTCAATAACTGTTACTTGTACAAATAAAGATCTTTTCACATTGAATATTTTATTCACTAAAAGTATCCTCTTATAAATGAAGACTTAATAATTTTGGTTTTCAGGAACTTGACATTTAACAGCTATTTTATTAAATGTACATTGGATCTCTATTATTTACTAATGTCATTTTTTTCCTCTTTGCTTGATACCAATTTTCTTCCACTGCATTAGCAGTTTCCGAGAAGATGAGAATCTGCACGTAATCAATTTCTTCAGAGTTTCTTTATATGCAGGATTAACTGAGACTATACAGCTTGGAGAGGCAGGGTACCATGTTAGATGCCAACAAACATTCAGTGTGTTATCACATGGAAAACAGTGAAGCTTACTAATGCAATTCCAGAAACCAGGTATAGAACCAATGGGTGGGATTTTAAAAATGGGGAGCATACATTGATTCAATATAAGAGATAAATGTTTAATAAATAGAATTGTCAAAAGGTGGAATGGACTGCCTTGGAAAATAATACGTTTCCCGGAACAAAATGTTGGTTAACCACTTGTTCAAATATATAACAAATAGGGAGTAGAACTAGAGGGCCTCTAAGATGGAAAAATTCTGATATATAATTTTTTATTGTGAAAAGCACATCAAGAAGGTAAGTGGGAGGATGTATTAAAGTTTCTTTAGAACTACCATATTATTTCTAATAAGGCAACCCTTATTACTCTCCAAGCAACATAATTAACTACTTCTTTTCGTAGTTATTCTTACCCTCTGTGCCTTTCACCTATGAAAATTAGTTATTTACTTAAATTTTGATTATTTTTGAAAGTATTTACTATATGGCTTATAATAAACATTTATCAGGAATATATCTTTTCTTAACTTTTATTTATATGTGGTGAAAATAGTGGTATATTTAACAGATTTTTAATTTACTGCCTATACCCCTACTTCCCTTCCTCCTTGTCTCACAGAGTACCACTTGCTGGACTACATGATTCCTGCTCCCACATCTCTGTCTGGGAACCACTACACAGATATGCTTTCTACCACAAAAATTAACCTGTCTATCCAGGCCTGGGGTTCCTAGTTTGTGCTGTGGAATAGAGTTCTCCTTATGTTAGCATGGAGAGTGGCATCCGGTTGGCATGCTTGATCTTCATTATTCATCCTAAAATGAACTTGCCAGAGGACATACCCTGACACAATCACAGAAGTTGAAGTCAGCTCTTCCATGCAGGGGAAATACTTGACCTATATCATATAATGGCAGATAAATTTCCTTTCAGCCACTGATAGCAATTAATTTAGTCATCACTGACAAATATTAAGCCATCAAGAATCTTTCCAATGTGTCCAGAGAGCCAACAACAAAAACAGGGATCAAACAAATGTAACTGTCAGGATACTTCAGGAAACAAGGTAATTTAGAAAGTTGTAATTAAGTTCACAGAGGGATTTGAATCATAGCTCAGATGCTGCTATAAAAAAGGAATAATCAGAAAACAAAGAGTATTGAAAAAAAATGTTTTCTGAAATAAAAATAATTATCCAAAAGTAGAGCTGGAGAAAAACCAATCAAGGAAACATCCCAAAATATGAGCTAAAAGCCAAAAAGTAGTAAAATATGAGATAAAAAATAGTGAGGCATTGATGATCAATATGAGCGATTCATGATATCTGTCTAATAGAATTTTCAGTGATAAAGAACAGAAAAAAATAAGTAAAAACAAAAGTTTTGCTGCACCTTAAAGAGACCCAAACCTTTATATTAAAAAGATGGGGCTGATTGAGACCTGATGAGCTGTATCTCTGTGAAATTCTAAGATACCAAAGAAAACAAGAAGATTCTAAAGAACAGGTTACCTACAAAGGAACAGGAAATCACAATGGCATCACACTGCCCCTCAAGTACACTGAATGCTGAATGACAACAGAGTAATCCCACAGGGTTCTGAGAGGCAATGATCATCAGAAGCTTTGATACTATCAAGTGTGAGGCAGTTTAGAGATATTTCTAGGGATATATGGGCTTAGCAAGTTTACTTTTTATGCACATTTTATTTAAAAGTTATGCAAGAATGAGTTTTAGCTAAAGAAAAACAAAGTACAACAAAGAGAAAATTATGAAATCTAAGAAGTAGTGAACCTAATCCAGGAGGTCAGTGGAAAGAAATCTTGGGGAATCACTTGTCTGGTAGGCTTGGAAAGCAATCACTCCATGCTGGAGCTAGAGGAATTGTCTTCAAAATAGAGGTAGATTTTTCTCTTTCTCTCTCTCTTTCTTTCTCTCTCTCTTTCTTTCTTTCTTTCTTTTTTTCTTTCTTTCTTTCTTTTTTTCTTTCTTTCTTTCCTTCCTTCCTTCCTTTTCTCCCTCCTTCCTTCCTTTCTCTCTTCCTTTCTTTCTTTCCTTCTTTCTCTTTCTTTCTTTCTTTCTTTCTTTCTTTCTTTCTTTCTTTCTTTCTTTCTTTCTTTCTTTTTCTTTTCCTTTCTTTCTTTCTTTCTTTCTTTCTTTCTTTCTCTTTCTTTCTTTCTTTCTTTCTCTCTCTCTTTCTTTCTCCTTCCTTCCTTCCTTCTTTCCTTCCTTCCTTCTTTCTTTCCTTCTTTCTTTCTTGAAATGATAAAAGCCAAGTGGTATTTAACTGCTTCACTCAAAAGTAATGGCACTGGTGATGTCTAAAGCCTCTTCTGAGCCTCAAAGTCTGTGATCTTTTGGTGATGTTTACCCCACCTCTAGTTCTGCCTTATTCCCATTTTTGTGTTTTCTTTCTATTCTTCTACCTGTGAACAAAATGGTAAATGTAACTCCCCCTATTACATTTCTTATGTAGTAGTACAGGCTTATATTATAGTTGCAGAATAATTATATTATTCAAAAAATCTATTCTTCCAAGATGTAAATATATTTACTTCTTTTTGAGATTGTGTGTTATAGAAAGCGAAATGTCTTTTGGATAAATTGTTTCAGCTGTTAGGAGTAATGTCTACATACCTCTTTTAAAATCACAAAAATAATATTCTATTATTATCATACTTAAATTATTACCATACTCAAAGTGGTTTTGTGATTGTTCCATTAAATCTAGGAGATTTCTAGAGTAGTAACTTCTTTCTGCTCTAGTCTTCCATTTTCTTTTGATTACTGCCTTGTTTTTCTTATTATAAAATGTCAAAATTGTTTTTAAGTGTGAAAGTAATATGATTGAAGTCTTAGAAAATGAGAAATGTTTTAAACAGAGATTACTGGCTTCTGTAGTGAATATATATTTCTCTTTGTTCAGTTATATTTTTGTACTTCTTCGTATTGGCCTAGGGTACTTTGACTCTTCAGTTACCTGAAAATTGTTTATAACTTTTTTTCTATTTGTTTGAGATGTTAGTAGACTTGGCAATTATCTTTCCTTATTTCATGAAAAGTGTTCATTAAAGGTGTTAAATGATCCCTACTTTAATCTTTTCTTTATGTATCCCTAAAATAACCATATTACTCATTTTCCTATAATTGCTAGGAAGACAATTTAGCATTTACTCCAAATACTGTCTTGCTTTTGTGGCTTTGGGCACACTAATACGGTTTGGCTGTGTCCCCACTAAAATCTCATCTTGAATTGTAGTTTTTCCATAAACCCCAAGTGTTGTGGAAGGAACCAGTGGGAGGTAATTGTGTTATGGGGCTGGTTACTCCCATGCTGCTGTTCTCATGTTAGTGAGTGAGGTCTCAGGAGATCATGGATGTATAAGGGGCTTTTCCCCCTTTGCTCAGCACTTCCCCTTCCTGCCACCATGTGAAGAAGTACATGTTTGCTTCCTGAGGCCTTCCAAGCCCTGCAGGACTGAGTCAATTAAACCTCTTTCCTTTATAGCTTACCTAGTCTCAGGCAGTTCTTGTAGCAGCATCAGAATGGACTAGTACAGTAAATTGGTACTGGGAGTGGGGCACTACTGTAAAGATACCCCAAACTGTGGAAGTGACCGGAACTGGGTAACAGGCAGAGGTTGGAACAGTTTGGAAAGCTCTGAAGACAACAGGAAGATGTGAGAAAGTTTGGAACTTCCTAGAGACTTATTGAATGGCTTTGACTAAAATGCTGATAATGATACGGACGATGAAGTCCAGGGTGAGATGGTCTCAGATGGAGATAAGGAACTTGTTGGGAACTGAAATAAAGGTGACTTTTGCTATGTTTTAGTAAAGAGACTGGCAGCGTTTTGCCCCTGCCCTACAGATTACTGAAGAGACATAATTTAGGATATCTGGCAGAAGAAATTTCTAAGCAGCAAAGCATTCAAGATGTGAGTCGGGTGCTATTAAAAGCATTCAGTTTCATGTATTCACAAATATATGGTTTGGAATTAGAACTTATGTTTAAAAGGGAAGCAAAGTGTAAAAGTTTGGAAAATTTGCAGCCTAACAATGCGATAGAAAAGAAAAACCCATTTTCTGAGGAGAAATTCAAGCCTACTATAGAAATTTGCACAAGTAACAAGGAGCCAAATGTTCATCTCCAAGGTAATGGGGAAAATGTCTCGAGGGCATGTCAGAGACCTCTGTGGGCAGCTCCTCCCATCACTGGCCTGGAGGCCTAGGAGAATAAAAATCATTTCATGGGCCAGGCCCATGTGTGCAATCTAGGGACTTGGTACCTTGTGTCCCAGCAGCTCCAGCCATGGCTAAAAGCAGCCAAGGTGTAGCTTAGGCCATGGCTCAAGAGGGTGCAAGCCCCAAGCCTTGGCAGCTTCTATGTGGTGTTGACCCTGCAGATGCACAGAAGTCAAGAATTGAGGTTTGGGAGCCTCTGTCTAGATTTCAGAGGATGTATGGAAAAGCTTGGATGTCCAGGCAGAATTTTGCTGCAGGGGTGTGGCCCTAATCGAGAACCTCTGCTAGGGCAGTGCAGAGGGGAAATGTGGGGTTGGAGCCCCAACATAGAGTCCCCACTGGGGCACTGCCTAGTGGAGCTATGAGAAGAGGGCCACTGTCCTCCAGACCCCAGAATGGTAGATCACTGATAGCTTGCACTGTGCACCTGGAAAAGTTGCAGACACTCAATGCCACCCCATGAAAGCAGTTGGGAAGGGGGATGTACCCTGCAAAGCCACAGGGGCACAGCTGACCAAGGCCATGGGAGCCCACTTCTTGTCTCAGCGCGACCTGGATATGAGACATGGAATCAAAGGAGATCATTTCAGAGCTTTAAGATTTGACTGCCCTGCTGGATTTTGGACTTGCGTGGGCCTGTAGCCCCTTTGTTTTGGCCAATTTCTCCCATTTGGAACAGGTGTATTTACCCAATGTCTGTACTTCCATTATATCTAGGAAGCAACTAACTTGCTTTTGATTTTACAGGTTCATACGTGGAAAGGACTTGCTTTGTCTCAGATGAGACTTTAGATTTGGACTTTTGGGTTAATGCTGGAATGAATTAAGACTTTGGGGGACTGTTGGAAAGGCATGTTTGTGTTTTGAAACGTGAGGACATGAGATTTGGGAGGGGCCAAGAGTGGAATAATATGGTTTGGCTGTGTCCCCACCCAAATCTCATCTTGAATTGTAGTTCTCATAATCCCCATGTGTCATGGGAGGGACCTGGGGGGAGGTAATTGAATCATGGGGGTGATTAACCACATGCTGCTGTTCTTGTGATAGTGAGTGAGTTCTCATGAGATATGATGGTTTTATAAGGGGCTTTTCCCCTTTTGCTCAGCACTCCTCCTTCCTGCCACCATGTGAAGAAGAATGTGTTTGCTTCCCTGTATTAGTCAGGGTTCTCTAGAGGGACAGAACTCATAGGATATATATATGTGTGTGTGTGTATGTGTGTGTATGTGTATATTCAGTATTAACCATCACGAATCCACCCCTTGTCAACCTGAACCCATACACATCTCCTGAGAGCGTACATAATCTTCAAATAAAGACAATAATAAGGTCATGATTATGCCTAACATAATACAACTATCCTTCATACAACTGGAAATGCACCAATCCCCATCCCAAATGCTGTTACATAGAGTTAACAATACTTAAATGCTGATAGGAAGTCAATAAATATTATGTCACATGATAAAAAAAGGAAATAAAATGAAGATATTTTCTTAGTACAAGTGTTTACTTGAACAAACATGTTTTTAACAAAAGAAGTAGGAAATATTCATGACAATTACAGTCCTCGTTTCTGCAACTGGTCACATGGTCATAGCTGGTATTGATGATTACCTTCTTCTACTACTTATTCTGTATTTCCTTTTCCTTCAGCAAGCACCACAGAAGGTCATGGTTTTTTCCTGGTGGAGTGAACTGAACCTTCATTCCTGAAGGGTCTGGGGCATTTGTAGTCCTGCCTGGATTGGACTGTTGTAGTTTCCCATTGACCTTAATCACAGGGCATGATAATACTAAGAGACACCCTAATGGATCTCCTGTATTCCACGCATACTCTTCCTTACCTACATTGTGGAACAGTAGACTGATTTTATCTTGATAGTTTGGGTCAGTCACCGCAGCCAACACTGTAACTCCCTTCTTAGCCTGCCAACTTAAGGGTAGGAGGAGCCCAAAGTGTCCAGGTGGCAATCTTAACTTCCAGTTTAATGGAATCATTGTTGTGTCTCCTGGTGGCAGTATCCCTCCCTCTGGAACTAAGACCTCTAGGCCAGCAGAACATAATGTTGTGGGAACAGGAAGCAAACATTCTGCTAGTGGATCACTAGGAGTGATGGTGAGTAATGCCACTTTCACTTCCACCCCTAGATTCCTGGACCCATGAATCCTGGCTATGGGAGGAACAGTACCATATATTGGATGCTGATTCAGAGCATACACGGCCTTCTGGAGAACTTTGCCCCATCCCTGCAAATTATTGTCCCCTAGTTGGCATTGTAATTGTGACTTCAAAAGGCCATTCCACTGTTCTATCAGATGCTTATCAGATCTATCAGATCGCACATCTGGGCATTTTTCCTTCTATGCAAAGTGCACAACCAGGTGCATCCAGATGCTTCAGGATGATGGGGAACATGGTAAGACTAGTGAATCCCGTGACCATGAGCCCACTGCTGCACTTCTTTAGCCATAAAGTGAGTGCCTTGGTCAGAGGCAATGCTGTGTGGAATACCATGATGGTGGATAAGGCATTCTATGAGTCCATGGGTGGTAGTCTTGGTAGAATCATTGCATGCAGGATAGACAAACTCACATCTGGAGTAAATATCTGTTCCAGTGAGAACAAACCTCTGCCCTTTCCAAGAAGAGGTCCAATATAATCAACCAGCCACCAGGTAGCTGGCTGATCACCCCGAGGAATGGTGCCATATTGAGGCCTCAGTGTTGGTCTCTGCTGATGGGAAATTGGGCACTCAGCAGTGGCTGTAGCCAGGTCAGCCTTGGTGAGTGGAAGTCCATATTGATGAGCCCATGTGAAACCTTCATCCCTGCCACCATGGCCACTTTGTTCATGGGCCCATTGGGTGGATGCAGAGGTGGCTGGGAAAAGAGGCTGAGTGGTGTCCACAGAATGGGTCATCCTGTCCACTTGATTATTAAAATCCTATTGGGTGAGCACTCACATGGGATACAAATATCTTCACAGTTTTTGACCACTCAGAGAACTTTATCCACATACCTATTCCTCAGATTTCTTTGTCACCAATTTTCCAATCATGCTTCTTTCAAGTTCCTGACCATCCAGCCAAACCATTGGCTACAGCCCATGAATCAGTATATAATTGCACATCTGGGCATTTTTCCTTGTATGCAAAGTGCACAAACACGTGCATTGCTCACAGTTCTGCCCACTGGGAAGATTTCCTTTCATGACTGTTCTTCAGGGATGTCCTAGAAAGGGGCTGTTGTGCTGCAGCTGTCCGCTTTTGGGTGGTGCCTTCATATCACGCAGAACCATCTGTAAACCAGTCCCTAGCCTTCTCTTCCTCTGTCAACTGATCATAAAGAACTCCCCAGCTGGAAGAGAGAAGGCAGGGTGGCCGGAGTGGAGACCATGGGCATTTGAGCCACTTCCTCATGTAACTTATTTGTGCCTTCAGGACCTGCTCAAGTCCGATCACGTATATACCACTTCCATTTGATGATGGAATGTTGCTGTGCATGACCCACTTTATGGCTCAGTGTGCCAGAAAGCACCCAGTTCATGATAGGCAGTTCAGGTCACATGGTGACTTGATGGCCCATAGTCAAACATTCGGTTTCCAGCAAAGCCCATCAACAGGCCGAGTTGTCTCTCAAAAGGAGAGTAGTTATTTGCAGAAGATGGCAGGGCCTTGCTCCAAATTCCTAGAGGTCTTTGCTGTGATTCACCTATGGGGGCCTGCCAAAGGCTCCAAACAGCAGCCCTATCTGCCACTGACACCTCAAGCACCATTGGATCTGCTGGGTCATATGGCCCAAGTGGCAGAGTAGCTTGCACAGCAGCCTGGACCTGTTGCAGAGCCTTCTCCTGTTCTGGACCCCACTGAAAACTGGCATCCTTTCGGGTCACTTGATAAATGGGCTGGAGTAACACACCCAAATGAGGAATCCAAACAGGCCCACTAGGCATTGGGCCTCTTTCTTGGCTGTAGGAGGGGCCAAATGCAGCAACTTATCCTTCACCTTAGAAGGAATATTTTGACAGGCCCCACACCTCTGAACTCCTAGAAATTTTAGTGAGGTAGAAAGTCCCTGAACTTTAGTCGAATTTATTTCCCATCCTCTGGCATGCAAATGTCTCACCAATAAGTCCAGTGTGTTTGCTACTTCTCACTCACTGGATCCAATCAGCATAATATCATCAATGTAATGGACCAGTGTGATATCTTGCAGAAGTGAAAGTGATCAAGTTCTCTCCAGATAAGATTATTACACAAAGCCGGATAGTTGATGTATCCCAAAGGTAGGACAGTCATGGTATATTGCTGGCCTTGCCAGCTAAAGGCAAATTGCTTCCGGTGGGCCTTATGTACAGGAATGGAGAAAAAGGCATTTTCCAAGTCAGTGGCTGCATACCAGGTACCAAGAGATGTGTTAATTTGCTCAAGCAATGAAACCACATGTGGTACAGCAGCTGCAATTGGAGTCACCACTTGGTTAAGCTTACAATGATCCACTGTCATTCTCCAAGATCCATCTGTCTTCTGCAAAGGCAAAATGGCAGAGTTGAATGGGGATGTGGTAGGAATCTTTCAAGTCCTTGATGGTGACACTAATCTCAGCAATCCCTCCAGGAGTGTGATATTGTTTTTAATTTACTATTTTTCTAGGTAGAGGCAGCTCTAATGGTTTCCATTTGGCTTTTCCTAGCATAGTAGCCCTCACCCTACCAGTAAGGGAGCTAATGTGGGGGTTCTGCCAGCTGCTAAGTATGTCCGTACCAATTATGTATTCTGGCATTGGAAAAATGACCACAGGGTGAGTCTGGGGACCCAGTGGACTCGCTGTAAGCCAGACTTGAGCTAAAACTCCATTAATTACCTGACCTCCATAAGCTCCTACTTTAACTGGAGGACCACAATGATATTTTGAGTCCCCTGGAATCAATGTCAGCTCAGAGCCAGTGTTCAGTAGTCCCTGAAATGTCTTATCATTTGTTTCCCCAATGAACAATTACCTTGGTAAAAGGCCGGAGGTCTGCTTGGGGAAGGATGGGAGAAAGATTAATGGCATAAATTGTCGGTAATGTAATGGGGTCCTTCTTTAAGGGGACCCGGCCTCCCCTTCATTCAAGGGGTTCTGGGTCTGTAAACTGGCTCAAGTCTAGAAATTGATTGAGGGGCCATTATTCTCTGTTTTTATAATTCTAATTAGTCTTTTGTCCATTTCACCAGGAAGCTTTCTGCCTATATAAATTTAGTAGGAATGCGGTAGGCTTCCTATCAATTTCACTTCTAGGAACACTGTGATTAATTAGCCAATGCCAGAGCGCTACATGAGTCAGACTATTCTGATTGCTGCTTTGCCTCTGATGTCCATTATGGTAGCTATGCCGACCTTATCTTTGATGGCTGAGTGCCTCCACTTGGCCCCTGCCACCTTGGGATCCAATTATTCCCATTGTATTTAAATTTAATAGTGAATGACTGCAGTTCCCACTGTTAGATCTGACATGCAGAGAAGAGCAATTACAGAGCTCTTCAAAGATGCAGGTGCTGCCTTCACAAACCTATTTTGCAAAGCATTGGTCAAGGGTATATCTTCTGGATCCTCCCAGGTGGGATGAATAGGTCTAAAGTGAATAATCCACTCCACCATCCCCAATCTCACTAAGCCTTTGGATTCCTTTTTCTGCATTAAACCAAGGGAGATGAGGCATTTCCAGCTTGCTCACAGTGGGCCATCTTTTAATCCATATTTCAGCTAAGCAAGCAAATAAACTATTAGAACATTTTTTAACTCTCTGAGCTGCGACATTAAAAGCAGAGTCCCTACTTAGTGGGCCCAAATCAGTAAATTCAGCCTGATCTAACTCTATGTTTCTTCCACCATTATCACACACCCTTAATATCCATTCTCATGCCTGTTCTCCAGATTTCTGCTTATATAAATTAGAAAACTCAAGCAGTTCTTTTCAATTGTAGAGTGTGACCCATGAGGGTCACACTCTGAACTTCACCTCTAGGGGCCTGCTGGGACTTTAGTTATAGGTCTAGAAGCAAACAGGGGTGTTGAGGGTGGCTCCTTAGGAGAATAAGTATTATCTTGCCTGGCAACTGCCTCAGGGGAGGCTATCACTGTTGCCTCAGGCAGCACAGGGTTTATCTTCTCAGACAAAGGTGGAAAGGCTGATGGCAGCATGGGTTGGGGAGAGGATGTTGCCACTACTGGGAATGGGGAAGCTGTTTCTTCTGGAAAAAAAAGGGCTTATCAGAGTTTACAAGCTCAGTGTCCCCAGCTTTATCAGGGTGCTCCTACATCATCCCCATTCCAAGTTGCAGGGTTCCATTCTTTTTCAATCGATGCCCTCACTTTAACAGTAGACACCTGGCGAGGCTGTGCAGACACCTTTCATTGCAGGTCAGCCACTTGCGTAATAAGAGCTTGAGTCTGTTTTTCCACAATTTCAGCTCTTTCTCTACAAGAGATAAGACTGTCTCTCAGGGCAATCTTAGCAGATTTGAAGCTCAGTATCTGCTTCTGAAGTTGGGAGTTAGAATGCCTGAGTTCATCATTTCCTTTCATCACTTTGGTCCGGTGAACTTAGGAGCAACCAACAAACTTCTTTATATTCCTTGGTTCTCCACATAAGTCAAAGTTATTGTGTATAGAATTACTGAACTCTTTGCCTCTCGTGAGCAGTGAATCAGGAGTGTCAAATGCATTTATTTTGCATAACTCTCTAAACAGTTCATGCCAAGGACTATCAGTGTTCTCCATACTATTAGAAGTAGAGTCCTTAGCATATTTTGGTCTAATCATGTTAAGCAGCCAAATCCAGAAACCCCAAAACCAACAAAAGAACTCCATCCTTAATATTCTGTTCCTCTAGAACCACTCCCAGTACCAAAAGCTGTATTAATCAGGGTTGTCTAGAGGGAAAGAACTAATAGGATATATATGTATATATGAGCGTTTATTAAGCAGTATTAACTCACATGATCACAAGCTCCCACAATACTCCATCTGCAAGCTGAGGATCAAGGAAGCCAGTTGGAGTCCCAAAGTCGAAGAACTTGGAGTCCGATGCTTGAGGGCAGGAAGCATCCAGCACGGGAGAAAGATGTAGGCTGGGAGGCTAAGCCAGTCTAGCCTTTTCACATTTTTTTTTGTTTTTTTCTGTCTGCTTTATATTTTGGCAGCACTGGCAGCTGAGTAGATGGTGCCCACCCAGATTAAGGGTGGGCTTTCCTTCCCCAGCCCACTGACTCAAATGTTAATCTCCTTTGGGAACAGCCTCACAGACACACCCAGGATCAATACATTGCATTTTTCAATAAAGTTGACATTCACTATTAACCATCACATTCCCCTTCTGCCACAGTCTTAAGTTTCCTGAGGCCTCCCCAGCCTCGCAGAGCTGTGAGTCAATTAAACCTCTTTCCTTCATAATTTACTCAGTCTTGGGCAGTTCTTTATAGCAGCATGAGAATGGACTAATACCTCACTTCTGGTAGCAAAATCAGTATTAATCAGGGTTCTCTCTGCCTCTCTCTCTCTCTCTCTCTCTCTCTTTCTATATATATATATATATATATATATATATATATATATATATACACGAAGGGGAGTTTATTAAGGAGTATTGACTCACACGATCACATGATCACAAGGTGAAGTCCCACAATAGGCCATCTGCATACTGAGAAGCAAGGAAGCCAGTCCAAGTCCCAAAACCTCAAAAATAGGGAAGCCAATAGTGCAGCCTTCAGTCTGTGACCAAAGGCCTGAGAGCCTCTAGCAAACCACTGCTGTAAGTCCAAGAGTGCAAAGGCTGAAGAACTTGGAGTCTGACATTTGAGAGCAGAAAGCATCCAGTATGGGAGAAAGATGGAGGCTGGAAGACTCAGCCAGTTTAGTCTTTTCAAGTTCCTCTGCCTGCTTTTATCCTGACTGCACTGGAAGCTGATTAGATGGTGCCCACCCAGATTGCAGGTGGGTCTGCCTCTCCTAGTCCACTGACTCAAATGTTTATCTTCTTTGGCAACACCCTCCCAGACACACCCAGGAACAATACTTTGCATCCTTCAATTAAATCAAGTTGACACTCAATATTATCCATCATAGGCACCCTGGGCTATAATTGTTGAACCTATTGTTTCTATATTAAATAGAATAAGGAAACTATTACATTAAAGTTAAGTTATTATATTGAAAGAACTTGGAATTAGAGTCAGTTTAATTGCCTAATACCTAGTTTTCTAGCTGCATAACAATGGAGAATATCTCTAAGCTTTTTTTCTTCTTTTTTTAATCTCCAATGAGGTAAGGCTAATGCCATCTATCTTACATTGTTGAGAGGAATAATGTAAATAATGTACTTAAAAAGTTAACATGTAGCTTTTGAATATAGAAAGTGTTCAACAAATATTTCTTTGATTAATTGTTGTTATTATTTCTTTTCCTGGTTTATTGTGTTCTGCCCTTTTTCTTCTGAATGTCTTATTTTATATTGCTTTCAAATTTATGCTACACTATATAAACTTGGAGCCATATTTCAGTTTTCCTGTAATTATTGACTAAAACAGTGGTGATTGTCAGAATCTATGTCTGTTATTAGTCAAAGAGATGGGATAGTATAGCTATTCTATTCCATTGATCTACATTTGACAGTAAATAAAAATCATTTAGAAGCCTTGATCAATATTCACTTCTAGAACTTGTACCCCAGAACAAATTTAGTGTCTATTGTGACCACTGGATTTAATAGTCAATGTTTCTAAAGGAAGTGGTGTGGATTCAACAGGATTTTTGTCTGTCTTACTTATTTTTTTAAAGGTCTGCCTTCTCATTTTGCCTTACCAAACCAACCACTTCCCAGAATAAGTTTCTCAGTATCTTTGCATATTAATAGAGTTGTTTGTTGTCTGCATTCACTAGTCTATTCAATATAGTGTATCACTGTGTTAAGTGAATGGTTAACAGTTGCTCTAACAATGAAAGTTATTTTACCAATGCAGCTTATAGCAACTTTCATATCAAGGATTTTTTTTCTGTGGATGTTTTCTCTCTGAATTCATTTACTTCATATAGTATTCTGGTGCCCACAGCTTCTACAGTTTCAATTAAAGATGTGCTGATAGAAGAGACGGGAACAACAAGCAAAACATGTCACTGAACTGAAGTGGGGCCCACTTGTGTGGTGTAGTAAGGGGCAAACAGCCACACTGAAGCTTGTAGTGGGAGAAAGGAGTGTGTTTATTTGTAAGGCACCAACAAGGAGAATCAGGCAGCTCGTGCTTAAGTCCTGACCTCTCTGACAGCTTGTAAATGAGAGTTTTTAAAGGCAGGAGAAAATTTATGAAACCAGAAGCTACAGGCAAAATTGTAAATCAGTACATGGAGGTTATACATTGGTTTGGCTTAAAAAGACAAGATATCTTAAAGTAGGGGCTTTCAGATCATAGGTAGATTAAAAGAATTTTTTTTTGAGTTGTAATTGGTTAAGGAAGAGAAACCTTGTTGAAAATTTGGGATCAGTAGAAAAGAATGTTAGCTCTGGCTTATGGGTATGACTTCCTCTTTGCCTCCAAGGAAGAACTTCAGAACAAAGAACAGTGGTCAGAGTTTAGCCCTCAGTTCCTCCTTATCTGAGGTCTATGGGCCAGCAGATCTGTTTGGTGGTGGTCTGAGTTTTGAAAAACAACTCCGGGACATACGTAAACATATTATTTATAGTTTCCATAGGGAACCACCCATCTCATGTCTCTAACTTTCTTAGCTATTGTTTTAAGCTACTATTACCTTCTTGCTTATGACATATCAAGTTGATCATTTACTTCTCATGGCTAGCTAGGTGCCTGGAGTTTCCCTTTAAAGAACTCAAGATTTTTATTTTCGTGCTTTGGGGACCAGGCACAGGCCCCTAAGAGGGTTCCCTGCTTCATCTCAGAAACAAAAGCAATCTCTATAGTGGCAGCTTCAGATAGACTGAGAAATCAGAAATAGGCAGCATCCTTTCTTCCCATTTTTCTTCTTTTTACCAACCTGAAGGGAAAAAGAAAAGGAAATGAAGATGGTAGAGGAGGTATTATGAATTTATTCAAGTCAGTCTTTGGTCCATAAAAACTTATCAGGGACTCACATTTTGACAACCAATCAGAAATCCAGAAAACTTTCCCTTATTTGTTGTTACATGTGAAAAGGATCTGATATGTGCTATATATTTTACCTTTGTATAACACAGAATATTTAAAATGCTTTCACTTTCATTTTCTCATCTGAGCCTCACTGGGATTAAGGTAGGCTGTGGTTGGTATATTTCCAACACTTTATAGGTAAGGAAACTGAAGTTCAGCAATGTAATCTATTTGTCTCCTTTTCTATTACAGTTTTCTGTCTTCTCATTGTTGATACTTCCTATGAAATAGTATCTATTACTGCCAGGTTTTCCCATGGTTGTCTCACCTCCAGTGCCAACTTTCCTTTTCTGCCACCTTTGAGATAAAAGCAGCATACTGGTCTGCCAAAATACCTTTGTGGGCCAGGAAACTACTCAGCTTGGAAAGCAGGCAAGTTCTTTTCAGTACTCTGCTTATCATTTCTTTGCTAGTTCCCTCTTTTATAACTGTCTCTCCTGTTTCAGGCCTTGGTGTCTGAAGTCTCAACTGAAAAGTTTCGTTCTGATAAATAATTATCTTTTTAGTATCGGATAATAAAATGTGTGCATTTGGGGAAAATATTTTCCATTTAAAAATGTTCTAGAGGGTGGATTCTCAGAAACTGAGGTTTTTAAGTCAGAAAGACAGTTTTTGATACTAAGGATTTCCTGGAGACCTCAAATCTCAAAACAGAGGTGATGGCCACTCTTTACCCAAAAGGCTAGCTCATCATTCAGCAGTTACCAGCTGGTATATCATATGTTTATAAGCATATCAGCTAAATGTTTGTGACCACTAGTCTTTCACTGGAATATGTCCCAGATGTTGAGACTGCAACATATATTTTACAATAATATGAATGCAACAGCAGGAGTATGATGGAGACTCTCCTCCATTGCACCATATTTCTTGGGTACTTGGTATATATCCCATGTAATTTTTGTTTTGTTTTGTTTTTTTTTTTTAGATGGAGTCTTGCTCTGTCACCCAGGCTGAAGTGCAGTGGTGCTATCTCGCCTCACTGCAAGCTCCACCTCCTGGGTTCACGCCATCTCCTGCCTCAGCCTCCCGAGTAGCAGGGATTACAGGCGCCCGCCACTACGCCTGGCTAATTATTTTGTATTTTTTAGTAGAGACGGGGTTTCACCACGTTAGCCAGCATGGTCTTGATCTCCTGACCTCGTGGTCCACCCGCCTCGGCCTCCCAAAGTGCTGAGATTACAGGCGTGAGCCACCGCGCCCGGCCTATCCCATGTAATTTAAAGTCGCTTTTATGTAACAGTGAATCATTGACAATCACTGAATGTGAATGCTTTGAGTTTGGGTTTCATATTCTTTATCTCTGTGGAATGGGTGGAACTGCATACCACTAGTCCTGTGTGGCAGTGTTAGATTACATCAAATAAAGAAGTTTCTACAAAATTCTCAAAACTTTGATGATAAATTGATAATTAAAATATTTCAGATAGTAAAACTGGCATTTCACTTGGAACATTTTGGTGATTTTATTTTGTGATTATAATTGTGATTATACTTCCTTTCCAGAACAAAGGTGCATGAGAATTTTTAGAGCAGCAAAGTGCCCTGGTAAAATGATACGGCAGTCTGTGGCCGGTAAACTTTCCCACGTAATACCAAATGGCAGCCAATTATAATCGATAGGGTAGGAGAGCTGCAATGACAGGCTTCACAGACTCATCAAAACCCACTTCAAGCAGCCTGCTGTAGTCAGGGTCTGTTGGCCAAGTATATCACCATGGGACTCAAGAGACTCTGTGGAGTCATTGCTGATGTTACATATAGTATCCATATGAACACCACTAAATGTTTGTTTCTTTGTGCTTTTTTTGGTGGAATGCAATTCCTAACCTTTGCAAGTGTCAGCTCTAAGGCACTAGTGAAAATAATGATATTTTTGTATTAAAAATAAGTTTTATATCTTTAAGAACTTAGACAAGTTTTTGGTTGTGAGCGCAGAATTTTTACACCTTAAAGCATCAAACATATTATCTCAGCCTGAAAATATTCAAGGCCAAAAATTACCTTGCTGTAATAGAACTTTAGTACAATCTCTGTAGATGATTGAATTTTTATAAAAAGCTGTATTATTGGCACTACCAGAATGAATTAACTGTGAAATTAGTTCTTGTAAGAGTAGCCTTATTGGATGGAATTATTTTGGTTGTGTTTATTTAATTAGAGGATAATGTCTGACAAATGTAATACATTTAGATTTAATATTATTTATTTTTATGACAATAATTACCCAAGATATTGCCTACTACTCCATTCCCCAACTAGCCACTTCTTGTGGGAATTTCTCATTTGGAATAATAAGAATACATCAGGATTGAGGAGAAGGCATATCATTATTTCCAAGACATGCAATATCTGGACAGGTGGGAGGTGGGGAAGTGAACATCTTGGGGGTAGAACTGGCTAATTGCTATCACTAGCACGTGAAACCTAGGAGGTGGTCAATAGCAGTTCCTTCTGTGATTTCAGTATCTTTATCCCCCGATACAGTGGATCCTAAGTTATTTACTGGAAACTTCTAGAAATATTTCATGTATACTCCTTAGCATATGCTTCTCCCAACGACAGCATAGACAGCATAAACCCCAATTTTTTTTTATTTTTTTCTTTCATTTTCTTTTTCTTTCTTTCTTTCCTTCTTTCTTTCTTTCTTTCTTTCTTTCTTTCTTTCTTTCTTTCTTTCTTTCTTTCTTTCTTTCTTTCTATCTTTCTTTCTTTCTTTCTTTCTTTCTCTCTCTTTCTTTCTTCTTCTTTTTTTTTCGATTTGGCCTCTTTCTTATGATCTGCCCTCTGGCATTTGGGTAACCATATTCATTGGATTTCCCTGTCTTTCATTTATATTCTGAGGTCTTTTAAGGGTCAAAATCATATTTGTTTTCTCCAGTGTCCTCAGAATTCCCAATTCCATTCTGTATTGTTAACAAGCAGGAAGAAAACATGCTCTTGTTTTTAGCTTTACACTTTCCCACATGGGTACCAAAGCAGTCTTGCTTGTGCCCCTATGCTGCTCCAACTACTGATGCTTTGTAGCTGAAAGAAACTTGTTTGCCTGACCACTTTATTACTTTGGGCTGACTACTCCCAGAAGGTGTACCCTTTCTTCATCCCAACAGATTTCTAGTGGGTGTCTTGCCATGTATAGAGCTATAACTCTCCGTCTTGGACTCAAGTTACTTCCACCACCAACCTCTGTCTTGCTTGCTTCTCTCCCCCTCACCCCTGATAAGTCAGTGTGAGTTGAATTTCCAAAAATAGGAAGCCCTATTGGGTGAAATCAGCTTTTTGTTGTCAAGGTCAAAGCCATTTCAATCCGGTAGGGGTGCAGTACCCATTTAATGTCAAAGATTCTTGAGTGCTCACTAGGAGAGCAGGTTAAAGACACTACTAAGCAAAAAGGCAGGTGAATCAGGGTTTGACTTGCAGCAATATTACTACTGAGTGAGCTAGGGCTATGTTTGGATGGGACAGGGGCTGGTAGAGTTGGGAAGGTCCAAGAAGTAGGAGAAACATAAAGCATTAACTTGCTTTCTTGGGTAGTGATGGTGGGTAGACCTTCTTCATAAGGCACTAGAAGTAATCTAAAATGAATCTTCCAAAGACAGAGGTAAGAAAATTAGAAAACTGTAGAAAAAAATATCAGCATACCATGTATTAAATTGTTTCCTTCTATATACTAGAAACATTAAGTCGAGTAAATGAAAAACTTTAAATATATATTAATTTTACTTAAAACATTCCATGTTTGGGCTGTCTATGTTAAAGGAAAATATCAGGGTAATGGGAATTAACAAATTAGGTCATATTTGACTCACAGTAAATATATTTTCAGCACTCATAAGGTTCAAGAGGGCAAAAATTTCAAGCTAAATGGGACAGGTATGAAATGAAAATAAAGTGAGGTTATTTATTTTTTTTTTTTGCTTCTTAATTTTTTATTGGATAATGGCATTTTCTGGTTGAACAAATATTAAGTTCTAAGCTTTCTGGTGTAATATATTTTAAAACTCTTTTTTATTATTTTATTATTATTATTATTATTATTATATTATTATTATACTTTAGGTTTTATGGTACATGTGCGCAATGTGCAGGTAAGTTACATATGTATACATGTGCCATGCTGGTGCGCTGCACCCACTAACTCGTCATCTAGCATTAGGTATATCTCCCAATGCTATCCCTCCCCCCTCCCCCACCCCACAACAGTCCCCGAAGTGTGATGTTCCCCTTCCTGTGTCCATGTGTTCTCATTGTTCAATTCCCACCTATGAGTGAGAATATGCGGTGTTTGGTTTTTTGCTCTTGCGATAGTTTACTGAGAATGATGATTTCCGATTTCATCCATGTCCCTACAAAGGACATGAACTCATCATTTTTTATGGCTGCATAGTATTCCATGGTGTATATGTGCCACATTTTCTTAATCCAGTCTATCATTGTGGGACATTTGGGTTGGTTCCAAGTCTTTGCTATTGTGAATAATGCCGCAATAAACATACGTGTGCATGTGTCTTTATAGCAGCATGATTTATAGTCCTTTGGGTATATACCCAGTAATGGGATGGCTGGGTCGAATGGAATTTCTAGTTCTAGATCCCTGAGGAATCGCCACACTGATTTCCACAATGGTTGAACTAGTTTACAGTCCCACCAACAATGTAAAAGTGTTCCTATTTCTCCACATCCTCTCCAGCACCTGTTGTTTCCTGACTTTTTAATGATTGCCATTCTAACCGGTGTGAGATGGTATCTCATTGTGGTTTTGATTTGCATTTCTCTGATGGCCAGTGATGGTGAGCATTTTTTCATGTGTTTTTTGGCTGCATAAATATCTTCTTTTGAGAAGTGTCTGTTCATGTCCTTCGCCCACTTTTTGATGGGGTTGTTTGTTTTTTTCTTGTAAATTTGTTGGAGTTCCTTGTAGATTCTGGATATTAGCCCTTTGTCAGATGAGTAGGTTGTGAAAATTTTCTCCCATTTTGTAGGTTGCCTGTTCACTCTGATGGTAGTTTCCTTTGCTGTGCAGAAGCTCTTTAGTTTAATGAGATCCCATTTGTCAATTTTGGCTTTTGTTGCCATTGCTTTTGGTGTTTTAGACATGAAGTCCTTGCCCATGCCTATGTCCTGAATGGTAATGCCTAGGTTTTCTTCTAGGGGTTTTATGGTTTTAGGTCTAATGTTTAAGTCTTTAATCCATCTTGAATTGATTTTTGTATAAGGTGTAAGGAAGGGATCCAGTTTCAGCTTTCTACATATGGCTAGCCAGTTTTCCCAGCACCACTTATTAGATAGGGAATCCTTTCCCCATTTCTTGTTTTTCTCAGGTTTGTCAAAGGTCAGATAGTTGTAGGTATGTGGCATTATTTCTGATGGCTCTGTTCTGTTCCATTGATCTATATCTCTGCTTTGGTACCAGTACCATGCTGTTTTTGTTACTGTAGCCTTGTAGTATAGTTTGAAGTCAGGTAGCGTGATGCCTCCAGCTTTGTTCTTTTGGCTTAGGATTGACTTTGTGATGCGGGCTCTTTTTTGGTTCCATATGAACTTTAAAGTAGTTTTTTCCAATTCTGTGAAGAAAGTCTTTGGTAACTTGATGGGGATGGCATTGAATCTGCAAATTACCTTGGGAAGGATGGCCATTTTCACGATATTGATTCTTCCTACCCATGAGCATGGAATGTTCTTCCATTTGTTTGTATCCTCTTTTATTTCATTGAGCACTGGTTTGTAGTTCTCCTTGAAGAGGTCCTTCACATCCCTTGTAAGTTGGATTCCTAGGTATTTTATTCTCTTTGAAGCAATTGTGAATGGGAGTTCACTCATGATTTGGCTCTCTGTTTGTCTGTTATTGATGTATAAGAATGCTTGTGATTTTTGTACATTGATTTTGTATCCTGAGACTTTGCTGAAGTTGCTTATCAGCTTAAGGAGATTTTGGGCTGAGACAATGGGGTTTTCTAGATATACAATCATGTCATCTGCAAACAGGGACAATTTGACTTTTTCTTTCCCTAATTGAATACCCTTTATTTCCTTCTCCTGGATTGCCCTGGCCAGAACTTCCAACACTATGTTGAATAGAAGTGGTGAGAGAGGGCATCCCTGTCTTGTGCCAGTTTTCAAAAGGAATGCTTCCAGTTTTTGCCCATTCAGTATGATATTGGCTGTGGGTTTGTCATAGATTGCTCTTATTATTTTGAGATATGTCCCATTAATACCTAATTTATGGAGAGTTTTTAGCATGAAGGGTTGTTGAATCTTGTCAAAGGCCTTTTCTGCATCTATTGAGATAATCATGTGGTTTTTATCTTTGGTTCTGTTTATATGCTGGATTACATTTATTGATTTGCGTATATTGAACCAGCCTTGCATCCCAGGGATGAAGCCCACTTGATCATGGTGGATAAGGTTTTTGATGTGCTGCTGGATTCTGTTTGCCAGTGTTTTATTGAGGATTTTTGCATCAATGTTCATCAAGGATATTGGTCTAAAATTCTCTTTTTTGGTTGTGTCTGTGCCAGGCTTTGGTGTCAGGATGATGCTGGCCTCATAAAATGAGTTAGGGAGGATTCCCTCTTTTTCTATTGATTGGAATAGTTTCAGAAGGCATGGTACCAGATCCTCCTTGTACCTCTGGTAGAATTCGGCTGTGAACCCATCTGGTCCTGGACTTTTTTTGGTTGGTAAGCTATTGATTATTGCCACAATTTCAGCTCCTGTTATTGGTCTATTCAGAGATTCAACTTCTTCCTGGTTTAGTCTTGGGAGGGTGTATGTGTTGAGGAATTTATCCATTTCTTCTAGATTTTCTAGTTTATTTGCATAGAGGTGTTTGTAATATTCTCTGATGGTAGTTTGTATTTCTGTGAGATCGGTGGTGATATCCCCTTTATCACTTTTTATTGCATCTATTTGATTCTTCTCTCCTTTTTTCTTTATTAATCTTGCTAGCGGTCTATCAATTTTGTTGATCCTTTCAAAAAACCAGCTCCTGGATTCATTAATTTTTTGAAGGGTTTTTTGTGTCTCTATTTCCTTCAGTTCTGCTCTGATTTTAGTTATTTCTTGCCTTCTGCTAGCTTTTGAATATGTTTGCTCTTGCTTTTCTAGTTCTTTTAATTGTGACGTTAGGGTGTCAGTTTTGGATCTTTCCTGCTTTCTCTTGTGGGCATTTAGTACTATAAATTTCCCTCTACACACTGCTTTGAATGCATCCCAGAGATTCTGGTATGTTGTGTCTTGGTTCTTGTTGGTTTCAAAGAACATCTTTATTTCTGCCTTCATTTTGTTATGTACCCAGTAGTCATTCAGGAGCAGGTTGTTCAGTTTCCACGTAGTTGAGCGGTTTTGAGTGAGATTCTTAATCCTGAGTTCTAGCTTGATTGCACTGTGATCTGAGAGATAGTTTGTTATAATTTCTGTTCTTTTACATTTATTGAGGAGAGCTTTACTTCCAAGTATGTGGTCAATTTTGGAATAGGTGTGGTGTGGTGCTGAAAAAAATGTATATTTTGTTGATTTGGGGTGGAGAGTTCTGTAGATGTCTATTAGGTCCGCTTGGTGCAGAGCTGAGTTGAATTCCTGGGTATCCTTGTTAACTTTCTGTCTCGTTGATCTGTCTAATGTTGACAGTGGGGTGTTAAAGTCTCCCATTATTAATGTGTGGGAGTCTAAATCTCTTTGTAGGTCACTCAGGACTTGCTTTATGAATCTGGGTGCTTCTGTATTGGGTGCATATATAGTTAGGATAGTTAGCTCTTCTTGTTGAATTAATCCCTTTACCATTATGTAATGGCCTTCTTTGTCTCTTTTGATCTTTGTTGGTTTAAAGTCTGTTTTATTAGAGACTAAGATTGCAACCCCTGCCTTTTTTTGTTTTCCATTTGCTTGGTAGATCTTCCTCCATCCTTTTATTTTGAGCCTATGTGTATCTCTGCACGTGAGATGGGTTTCCTGAATACAGCACACTGATGGGTCTTGAGTCTTTATCCAATTTGCCAGTCTGTGTCTTTTAATTGGAGCATTTAGTCCATTTACATTTAAAGTTAATATTGTTATGTGTGAATTTGATCCTGTCATTATGATGTTAGCGGGTTATTTTGCTCATTAGTTGATGTAGTCTCTTCCTAGTCTCAATGGTCTTTACATTTTGGCATGATTTTGCAGTGGCTGGTACCGGTTGTGACTTTCCATGTTTAGCGCTTCCTTCAGGAGCTCTTTTAGGGCAGGCCTGGTGGTGACAAAATCTCTCAGCACTTGCTTGTCTGTAAAGTATTTTATTTCTCGTTCATTTATGAAGCTTAGTTTGGCTGGATATGAAATTCTGGGTTGAAAATTCTTTTCTTTAAGAATGTTGAATATTGGCCCCCACTCTCTTCTGGCTTGTAGGGTTTCTGCCGAGAGATCCGCTGTTAGTCTGATGGGCTTCCCTTTGATGGTAACCCGACCTTTCTCTCTGGCTGCCCTTAACATTTTTTCCTTCATTTCAACTTTGGTGAATCTGACAATTATGTGTCTTGGAGTTGCTCTTCTCGAGGAGTATCTTTGTGGCGTTCTGTGTATTTCCTGAATCTGAATGTTGGCCTGCCTTGCTAGATTGGGGAAGTTCTCCTGGATAATATGCTGCAGAGTGTTTTCCAACTTGGTTCCATTCTCCCCATCACTTTCAGGTACACCAATCAGACGTAGATTTGGTCTTTTCACATAGTCCCACATTTCTTGGAGGCTTTGCTCGTTTCTTTTTATTCTTTTTTCTCTAAACTTCCCTTCTCGCTTCATTTCATTCATTTCATCTTCCAGGGCTGACACCCTTTCTTCCATTTGATCGCATCGGCTCCTGAGGCTTCTGCATTCTTCATGTAGTTCTCGAGCCTTGGTTTTCAGCTCTATCAGCTCCTTTAAGCACTTCTCTGTATTGGTTATTCTAGTTATACATTCTTCTAAATTTTTTTCAAAGTTTTCAACTTCTTTGCCTTTGGTTTGAATATCCTCCCATAGCTCGGAGTAATCTGATCATCTGAAGCCTTCTTCTCTCAGCTCGTCAAAGTCATTCTGCATCCAGCTTTGTTCCGTTGCTGGTGAGGAACTGCGTTCCTTTGGAGGAGGAGAGGTACTCTGCTTTTTAGAGTTTCCAGTTTTTCTGCTCTGTTTTTTCCCCATCTTTGTGGTTTTATCTACTTTTGGTCTTTGAT